>NC_052052.2:22986316-23645691 GCF_903992535.2 Arvicola amphibius | reverse complement strand
GAGACCCTGGCTTTGATCCCCACTGTCACCAAAAAGGAAAGAAAAAAATAGGTCAAAGTATGATTTCTTACATAAGAGAGAATACAGTTCAAAGGAGGAGCCAGATCCACGAGCAAATCCATTCAGGTTTTTAATCCACTGTAGGTGCGGCAGGCAGCTACTCACTGACGGCCTGGATGGGTCTGAGGTGCTGTCGCTCAGGCAAAGCAGCACCTGAGTCTTTTTATGTAAGCCCAGGCCAGCCTGGAACATTCGATCTTTCAGTGCCAGCCTCACAAGTACTGGGTTACAGGTATGCGCCAGCATGCCCCACTGGAACCTGGGTCTTGAAGCGTGAGTCGCAGTAGCACAGAGGGTCAAGTAGGGATGGGCATCCCAGGCGGGCAGAAGGAAGCTCGGGCCAAGCGCAGCAGCGCCAGTCATTTCTCCACCTTTCAGAGACTTCAGAAGTCACCCAGGGCGCAGGACAGAGTAACTGCCTGGCAAAGGTCCTGGCTGAGCTGAGGAGGGCGCCCCCTGCAGAGGTCGGCGGTTCCCAGCCTTCCTCCTGTCTGGCACTGCCTTTTCCCAGATGGCCCTAGTCTTGTTCTTTGATGAAAAAAGAAAATGAGATTCTGGTGGGCCCAGATAAGGGGGAGCCACCTAGGTTGAGAACATGAGGGTGGAACTAGGGCCCCAAAGCTCCTCTTAAAAGTATTTTTTTTAAAAAAAAAAAAAAAAAGAAAGGCAAGTGGATACTTTTTGGCGGGCCCCGCCAAGGTATGCCACTAACCAAACACACCACACACAACAGAGTTAGGGCAAGAGGCTTTTTGGGGGAGGGGTAGAGCGAAAAGCAGTGTCAGAGTAGGGACATGAGCGAGGCAGGCAGACGGACAGACAGAACAGGGAAGAGGAACAAGAGACAGAGAGCCAGAGAAGCAAGAGAGCGAGCTGTGCATGGCAGACACTTTGAAGGAGCACGCACAGCGCAGAGCAGCTGGCAGTGATGGCGTGATCGCCTCGGCAGCTGAGGCAGGCTGCTCTGCAGCAAGACGAACACCTCCTCCTCTTTTGAATTTCAACTACATTTTAAAAAAATTCTTATTGACTTTTTTTAATATAATATATTGATCATCTCTTCCCCTCCCCAAATTGCTCCCAGATCCTCCCCACCCACCTCCAACCCACCCAACTTCTCTCTCTCCCTCTCAAAAACACAAACAAGAAAATCCAAGCAAACAAAACCAAAAGCAAAACAAGAAACACATGTCAAAAACGGAAATCAAAATATATATGCTAAAGACCAATAAGACAAAAAAACAATGCCCAAACAAAACAAAATGAGATAAAAATTCTACAAAAATACCATTGACTTTGTTTTGTATTGGCCAACAACTCTGGGACATGGGACCTATCCTAAAGAGTGGTTAATATACCCAGTGAAACTCCACTGGGGAAGACTGGTGCTTCCTTTGCTCTCGGGTATAGTTGCTTCTTGGTTAGGGGTGGGAGCCCAGGTCATTTTCCCCTCTGCTCACTAGGACCCTGTCTGGCTTGAACCTGTGCAGGCCTGTGCATGTTACCACAGTCTTTGCGAGTTCATATACACATCAGCTCTGTTGTGTCTAGGAGACACTGTTTCCTTGGAGTTATAGCCATCACCTCTGGTTCTAACAATCTTTCTGCCTCCTTTCCCAAAAGGATCCCTGAGCCTTGAGGGGAGGGGGGGGTCAAAGCCCCCCTTCTAAGTTCCAAAGCTGGAGCAATCTCCGGACCCAGGACCTTGGGAATCCCATTCTGGCCCAGGCCAAGTGTAGCTTCTCCCTAAATTGAAACCAGCCCGAAATTCTAAGGGTTGTTCGCAACAAGGAAGTTCTTGAGCATCTCTGAAGGCTGCTGGCATCTCTGGGATCTCTAGGAAGTTGGACAGAGAGAAAGGACAGATCCTCAGGGGCCATCTGTCCTGTGGTAGAGAACATGCCAGGCAGTTCTCTCTACCTTTAAGAGAGTCCTTTCTTGGTACTGGAGATGGGAAATCTGAGGCCCAGGGAGGTCTCCCCCAAAACTTACTCTGTATAGCACTCGAAGTCACTCAGGTGGTCAGTGTGGGTTGGCTCCCACTCCACAGCCACTGTCCTCAGCTGCACACAAGTCATCAAGTGCCACCCTGGGTTCTTTCCGTGATTTGGTGCCTCCTTGCCTTTCTCTCCCCAGCTCAAAGAGCCTGCGGGTTCTAAGACTGGGGTCTGTAGAGCCAAAGTGGCCAGCTCTCTGTTCTTGAGCCCTGGACAGGTAAAGAACAGAGAACCGCAGGCTTTGTGGGTCACAGGCCTAGGTGTGATGGAGCCTGACGGTGTGGGCTTTGATGCCGAGCAGAGGCCAGTGGCCCCACAGAACCTTCCGTGCAGCAGCTGTGTGCTGAGGGACACAAAGACCCTGTCCCCAGAGACACAGATCAGTGGGCTTGGCATTGTTCCTGCCTCCCACTGTCTGGCCCATTCTTCCTTTCTCTCCCGCCCCCTCCCCTCCACAAGCCTCTCCACCCTCGACTCCCACCTCCCAAAAGGAAGGCAGCTGGGGGAGGCTTAGGAGCCTCTGGGCCTCTCTGGGCCTGTGGAACAAAAAGACTGAAATAATTCTTTCAACCTGATGGGGGGTGGGGGGCAGAGCAGAGCGGCACCTGTCAGACTACACAGTTCCTCAGGCAGAGGTGACTGCTGGCCTTCTGCCCAGCCAACCCACTGTGCAGCCATGAGGAAGGGGCAAATGAGGGAGAGCCAAGCAGGCATGCTTGTGCTTGTGAGAGAGCCCTGTACACTGGAGGGAGAGAGAGCTGCAAGCAGTCTGTTTTGTTACACCGGAGCATTTTTTTTTATAGCTGGCTGGCTAACTGCCCCAGGAGGAAAGTAGGCAGTGGAGACTTGGGGGGGGGGGGGGAAGAGTAGCAAAGAGGAATGTATCTTCCCTGGGGGTGTTTCCTCCAGAGAGGCAAGCCCTCCTGCCCCAGCTGGGACTGCTCCCACTGACAGCTGTTTGGGGGCAAAGCCCCTCCCCCATGGCAAGCTCCCTGCTGTTCCTGCTCCTGTCACCTTGGCAACCAGCTTCTTTAGGCTGTGCAAATAGAAAAGGTCCCTTATGCCCTGAAAGAGGGTGGATGGGGGAGGGGAAGCAGGGCAGGAGAGGAGAGCCTAAGATGCTGGGCCTTGGAAGGGAAGGCAAAGGGTCTGGCCCTGCCCTTCTTAGGTCTGGGAGGGACTGGAGTGTGGAGGGCAGAAGGGTCCCAGGGGCCCAGACCCTGGGGCAGCCAATACCTAAAGGAGCCTGGCCAGGGCTCTAGCTAGGAGCCTTGGTCCCTTGAGTCCTCATTCTAGATAACAAACTCCGGGCTCTAGGTAACACTCAGGCCCGGATGTGAGGAGGAAGCTGCGGGCGAAGAGAGGTGTGTGGTTATAAAGGGGAGTTGTTGGTCTCTGCGGATCCTGCATCCCCTTCAGTCGTAGCTCCAGATGCCAGGCCTTTGTTTAGTCTCCTCAACCCGCCTCAGGCCTTGGCTCAGAGAAGGAGTCTTCTGATGGGCAGGCCTGCCATGGAACTGTTTTATCACAGAGGGAGATTTCCATCTGTGGTAGGCTGGACATACTGACGCTTGCAGGTTCAAGGACTCTTGGGTCCAGTATTTTCCTCCCAAAGCAGCCGCCGAATTATACGGTCACACTGTCACTGAAAGAACGCAGTAGTCAGCTAAGCGAGCAGGTGAACCTGCTGTGCCGCTGCAGACCCAAGTGGCAGTGATTTGGATGTTAAAATCGTAGAACTGGCCTTGAAACTTCTTTCAGCTGCCCACTATAGAACCAAATTTAGATTGTGAACTCTTTCCTTGGGCTCAAGGGAAAATCCAGAACACATCTGTTAGCAGTGCGGGGGGTGGGGGGTGTACTTTGCTTAACACCCTTCACTGCATGGGTGGGCGTGAATATGTACATACACAAGTGCCTGCATATGCGTGTACATCTGGGTGTCTGTTTGCAGAGAGAGAGAGAGAGAGAGAGAGAGAGAGAGAGAGAGAGAGAGAGAGAGAGAGAGAGAACAAATCGCAGCATGTACGTGTCTCCTTTCACCCCAATGACGAGTATCCCACTCCACAAACGAAGAGGACGAGGACGTGGCTCCTGTTGGATAATCAACGGCCACCCCCAAATCATTCTTCTCTGTCTTTTCAGCTGTTGGGTTCAGCTCGGGAAATGCTCATTTGACACTTTTGTGTCCACCTCCATGCCAAACCATGTGAGTTATGGAACTGAACGAGAGCTGAAATTCTAAGAGGTTGTGACGATCTGAGCTATGTTTTGAAAATGAAATTTTCAGGCATGAAACAGAAGAGTTGCCTCAGCCAGCACTGAGGGTTACCCCAGACCAGAGTGACCCACGCAGAGAAAGCTCACCATGGACATCTGTTGTCTCACCCTCTGTACCACCCAGGTTGACACCCTCATTTTCTGGACCGACTTTCTGTTTTGCTCAAAGCCAGTTGACAGGTAGCATGCTGTTCACAGTCTTTGCTTATATGCCGTTGTCTCCTTTCTTCTCAGATATCTTCACATTGTCTTTTCTTTCCTACCTGGCCATGTAGAAGCCCCATTCCATAGTAGGACCTACTATTTCACAGTAGGACCTGCTGATGGGATAACTGTAACCATGGGACCTTTGAGACCCTGCCACACTACCCGCATACCAACTGCCATGCTTACAATGCATTTCTTATGCTGTCTGACAGCTACGGCCTAAAATACACTCTTGTCTCTTCTCCCCACCCCCACCCCCACCATGACTGACTTGACCCATGTATCTGTCATGGACCTTTGCCACTGCCCTCTCTATAGCACACCCTTTGCATTGGCCCTCTAGGGTTCCTTTCAAAGTTCTCAGCAGTCCATGGTGAGCGCTCATGGACTTCCTATGCTCACTTATGCTTGCTGGCATGTCATCTGCTCAGCCTTGGCATCTTGGGGCACCCTTTACATGCAAGAACTATGCCTCTTCCGTCAGCTTCAGAAGCCTCAGCCTTCTGCACGGGGAATGTCATTGGCAACTCCTCTCAGCTCTTGCTTGTAAGATGAGAACCCTGCTCATAGGCTCATTGTTAGGAATAAATGAAATTAAAACTATAAGAAGCATTTGAGACATTAAAAGCAATAGACAGACAACAGAGGATATTTAAGGACAGCTACCACTTCCTAGCATCTACTAAGTACTAGGCATTGAGCAAAAGAAAAAAAGAAAGAGAAAGAAAAAAGAAAAAGGTAATTATTTTTGGTGTGGTTTAAATATAATACTCTATTTGATACTAATACCTACCCTATATGATATGTCTCAAAACTGGAAGAATAGGAAGTCCAGGTCCAAAGAGGTTAAGCATTTTATCTATGATTTCATAGCTTATAGGTAGCAGAGCCAAATTTCCATCCCAAATCTGACTCTAAAACTCATGCCGGGAGCCACCCTGCAGTGCATCTTCTGCCAAGGGTAGGTGGGGCAAAACACCAGGTTTTCTTCTAATGCTCCAAGCTGTTTAGCCAGGTGACTTGTATATAGGGCATTTGGTGGTTTCACCATATAGCTGCCAAAGAGGCCTGAGGACATGGGGCCCGCTGAAAGTGTCCCTTGGCAGCAATCCTGTTTTTCACCTGATTCCCTCTTGCAGTGTGTGTGGGGGGGGGAGATATCCTTCCCTCTTCTCCCTCTGCAAACTGCTGCTGACCCAAGCCTGGAGGGAACGGAACACAAGGTCCATGTAATGTAAAAAGAGTGTCCCTGTCTCGTGCAGAGTGGAGCTGCCTGTGCTTCAGTCTCACCTGTTCCTGAAAGCAGGGTCACACGGGCCTCTCAGGAGATGAGCAGTCTTGCGCCACAGTTAGCCCCATGCTGAGAGTGCCTGTCTTCTGGGCCTCTTCCCACAGATACCCTGGGTTTTGACTATGCAGAGCTGCTCACAGTCCCCCCCTCCCCGCCCCACGCCATGTGCCTGGGTGTTGCCTGGCTAGGCCTCCCCAGTGCTGATCCTCTTCCAAAGGCTGGATTGTGCTAACCCATCTTCTGGGAAGGTGCCTGTGACCTTCCAAAGCTGACTCTTCACACTCGTGTCCTTCGTGTTCTGAACTTCTCTTCTGTCACGGCATTTGCCAAGCCGCAGAGAACTTCTGCCTGCCACCTTATCTGCTTCAGAGAGTGCCACTCTACAAGTAGGTAGAGACACTCGGCTTCCAGATATACCTCAAGCAATACAACATCAGTTTCCATTCATGTGTTCCCTCCAGGCCTCGGTCTGCAGCAGTTTGAGAAGGGAGGGGAAGAAAAGGAAATCGCCTGTATGAGACACCCAGGTATAAAAACAGGCTTTCCAGCTAAGGGGCACTTTTTGGTGAGCCCCATGAGGCACAGTGTTTTGAGGACTGCCTGGCAACCACCTCACAAGACTACCGACTGCTCTTTACTGAACTTCCAGTTTAGGGACTCTGTTCTTGGTCGATAGCACTTGCTTGTTTGGTGAACAGATGTCGGAAGTTTCTGTTAAGTTTCTAAATCTTTTTTAAAAAATATTTATTTATTTATTATGTATACAATATTCTGTCTGTTTATATGACCGCAGGCCAGAAGAGGGCACCAGACCCCATTACAGATGGTTGTGAGCCACTATGTGGTTGACTGGGAATTGAACTCAAGACCTTTGGAAGAGCAGGCAATGCTCTTAACCTCTGAGCTATCTCTCCAGCCCCAAGTTTCTAAATCTTGAAATGCAGTGGTTAAAGAAAAGATGCATCATCTCTCGCCCGTGAGCATCTTACCTTCATCACATGGTTCCACAATCTTAAGTTCTGGACACCCAGAAAAGCGAGGCGCAGGTGCAGCCTGCAGACAGGAGTGGGAAACTCCCTGGGGTCAATACTTTCCTGCATGCTTGGAGCCTTGAGATCGACAGAAGCCTGTCATTGACAAATCTTGACAGTGGATACAGCCAGGGGTGAGGGGACATGCCAGTGACTCCTCACAGGCTCCCTTCTGCCCAGGAGACCTTACTGCTCTTGTCAGTACCAACAAACTGGTTTGGAAGCTGTGAATTGGCCTGGTTGGATTGCAAGGAGGCGATGCAAGGTCAGGAGAGAAGCCAGGAAGCAGAACATCGCCAGGGGCCTCTCCTCTGACCTGGCCCTACCGAAGCTTGTATTTGGGCTTGTGTGTCCCTGTATCCACCACCAGCATCACCACACCCCTATGCCATGATAGAAAGATCTAGCGAGGCTTTCCAGAGCTATGGTTGGTGTCTCGTGGAACCAAGTGGTTGGGTTTCTCAGAAGCGATGGATTTCCCAGAAGGTCCTTAGAAAGAAATTATACAGGTTTGGAGATTTCTGTGCATCTGCCTCTCGCAAATGTGCCACATCCTGGCTGCAGGGAGCAGGGCGTGATTTCTTCTGGTTTCATGACTTCAGTGGCCCCATATTGAACTGGGGCCTTAAAGAGGGCAGGGAGGAACTGATCTTACTACGATTGGCAGCCGGTAGTCTCTGAGTATCTATAAAAGTGTAGAATATTCTATTGGACTATGCAGAAGGTAAAAGAAACTCATCTTTTAAATTAAATGAAAACTTGTCTTTTCAGCTAACAGTAAGTAAGGTATGTCTTCAACTCAAAAAGCATTCAGTCTGGCTAGAAAGATAAGGCAGATGTAATAAAAGTATTTCCCAAAATTCCATGTCACCAAAGAGCCATGTGACTGAAGGTCGCGCCTTTGTTGACTCTTAGAAGGAGACACACTGTCAAGTCGACCTCGCTTTACTCTGCGTCCTTATTTGAGGATGCTAACGTGGAGGAGGGCGATCAATGTTGAAGAATCGATGGAATGCATATTTAAACAAGGCTGTGTTGCCTCACAATGGATCTAACAGAAGAAGCGTCTGAGAAAGCACCAGTAGCTAAGGATTCTGGGAAACAGAGAAAACGGGAGCCGAGCCTGATCCGAAACCCTGAAACCAGAGGCCACTGAAGCAGAAGGAGCACGTGCCAGCAGATGCAAGCATTGCAGCGGGAGCCCCAAAGGCACATAGCGGCATGCCATTTATGGCACAAGTGGGTCATTTAGGGTTACTGAAGGTTAGTCCAAGAAGTTAATGAGCAAGGACGGGACAGGTGCAGGGCTCCCAGGGAGAGCACACTGGGCTGACAGATTACACCTGTCACTCACAGTTCAGGCCTGGAGAGACCCAGTGTTGTGGGAGAAACAGGCCCTACAAATGGAGCCCTGTACTTGGTTGTCGTTCTGTCAGTCACATTACTGACTGAGCATCTGCTACATTCAAGTTATCTTAGAGGAAACAAGTGGGTTGCATAAATTCTGCCCACCACGGAGATGAGTGATTTACTAAAATAACTATGACATGGGCATCATGTTGAACCCTATTTTAAAGATGATGGCACAGAGATCCAAAGCTAACCAGTGTCACACATCTCATATATGGAAGCGCTGGCACTTAAATCCAAGTGTCTGGGCGCTAGATCTCCCAGTGACATTCAGCAGGCTGCCTCTCCGAGTACACTGTAGAGCAGAGCAGCCTCAGTGGCAGTCCCGGGCTAGGAAGAAGTCTGGCGATGGTATAGCTCGGAGGAGGATAACTAGGGTTCAGTTGGTGGCCCAGATCAAAAGGTACCAATGCTGCACAGGAAACAGCAGAGACTGCTTGGTCAGATAAATAATCCCAAATGAAAAATTGGTTTAGGCTACAAAGAGATATTGAATGCCAGGGCTTTGGACAACTGGACAAAGGAGAGCCCTTGTGGCTTTGGAGTCAGGGGCTGTATCTGTGCACTGAAGAGATTCATTAGAACTCTGTCCAAAAGATGGATCGCAGCAGGAAGAAATCCGAATCAGAAAGACTAAGTAGAAAGTTCCTGCAATATGCTGAACAAAAGGGTTTCTGACCCAGGATAACGCTGCATTTAAACCATGGTCTTTGCATCTTCTTAACCCTGGAAGATTAATGATGTACACTTCCCCCAAATACCTTGCCTCCTTTGATCTGGGCGCTCACTCTCCCTTCTGAGCTTCCATCCCAGCCTGGACAGATATGGCATCCTTTGTCCTGTGACAGTCGCTGTTTCACAGGAGGGCCACAGTCTGGAGGATCCCAGGACCTGGGCCAGGAGGCCAACAGTTCCCTTTCTAAGTTTCTTGGTATGTTAGCGCTGTAACACACGGCTGCATTCATCATCTCCAAGAGAAAGGGTTCTCTTTGGATTCATCTCTGCAGGTTCTAGTCCATGGCTGGTTGAACTTACTGCTTCAGGTCTGTGGTGAGGCAACAAATCATGATGGGAACTCATGGGCAAAATCAAAGCCACATCTCTCCTGCCCAGGAACTAACTGTGCTCTTATCTCCCAACTGCATTCCTTATGTCTTTTATTATCATAGCCTTTCCCCCCACTTCATCCTTGTTTTTCCAACCTCATAAATCCTGATTTTTTTGACTCATGTGAATATTCCTGTGTGGGTGTGGACGTGGGTGTAAACCAGAGTTTGGTATCAGCTGTCTTTCTCAGTCACTCTTCACATTATATACTGAGACCGATTTCTCATTTGAACCCCAAGTTTGCCAGTTTGACTAACTATCTAGGCAGCTTGCTCCTGGAATCCCTTGAATCCACCTCCCAAGTGCTGGGAGCTCCCACACCCACCCCTCCCCTGACATTTATGTGAGCACCAGGGATCCGAGCTGTGATTCTCATACTTGCACAGCAGGCAATTCCCCCACTGAGCCATCTTCCCAGCCACAATAAACCCTGGGTTTTAAAACCACTTTCCTAATGGCTTCCACCAAGATGTAGAGCTGGAAAGCCTGTGTGATCGCCTAGACCAGACCTCTGCTGCACAGAAACACACTGGAAGGAAAAAGCCCTTGTCTGGGTCTCACAGCAGCAGATGGCAGATCATCATCCCTTAGCTGCACGTCCCCAGCTCTCCTCCAGACAGCAGCCTCTGGAGTGATTCTGGCCAGCATCTTATCCACAGGTCATTCTAGCCATTGGAGCCTGATGGCCCCTGTGCACCTCCCAGGCTTCTTACCAAGAGTATTCTTTATGCCTGATGAACAGTCCTTTCTGGTTGTTAGACTCTGGTCTATCCAATGAGAGAGCGAGAGGCCAGGCTTAGCCTGGAGTCACAGACAGTTTATAATCCCCCAGATGCTTGCTGGCAGTGTCTGTGCAGGTTCCTTCATCCCCTCAAGTCCCTTAAATCCAGTCCGTCCCCCTTAAATCCACACTGATCTCCAAGTTTCTTGGTTCATCATTCATTGTCGTCCACAAGATCCTGCTGTGCCAGCCTTGTTAACTCTGTCTCTGGCCACAGCATCCGGTCCCTGAGGCCCTTTCTGCTTTTGCTCCTGGTGTCTCTCGTTTCTGTTCTTTCTTTATTCCTGTTGGCAGCCTGCTTGGAATTCCATGTGGAGCTGTGATGACAGTTAAAAACTTGCATGAAAAGAGGGAAAATTAAAGAGCATACCTCCCCTAACTCAGTTTGAAACCTTGGCGGTTTCTGAGTCTCAGGGTTCTTTGTAAATGATAACTTGAACCTGAAATCTGTTTATTCTTATGCATTTGTACAACTACGGCTGTGAGTGTCCAGATGTGGCCCTCTATGTCTGCCTGGCATATCTACTCACTCAGCTCTCTGGCTGCGGGAGTCATTGTGGAAGGTAGCATCTATGTAACACAGATTCAGCTGACCTGCTCACATTCTGAGCTGGCCTGGATGCTTGCCAGGCAGAGGATTTACACTCTGAATTGGATTTCCTGGGTCATTGCTATCTATAAGGCAGAAGCTAAAAACACAACAGAGACTACAAAAAAAAAAAAAAAAAAAAAAAGAACCTTGGGGTAGGGCAGACAGCTCAGTCAGTTAATTGCCATGCAAACATGAGGACCTGATTCTGGATTCCCAGCACCCATTAAAAAAAAAAAAAGGCAAGGGCCAGGGCTTGGAGACCCTGTCTCAAAAAACAATAAGCTCTCCAACAATCAAGGAAGACACCTGGCATGGATTCTGCCTCACCACATAGGCATACACACATGCACATGTACCTACATGTGCGCATACATCAGCACACACCCACACCAACACATACCAGATGCCTACCTCAAAGAGCCAGCCTAGTTAAAATGGGAGGAAGAAAACTGGCAGCGTATGGGAACTCCAGGTCAGAACAATAAACTTGTTTATGATATGTATGGTTAGGTACTAGGTTGAGTTCTGTGTAAAAGCACCATGGTAGTAAGGTGAGGGTCCTCACCTGGAAAAGTTCAAAAGCAAGAAAAGAGCGGTTTCCAGGATTCCAGGCTCTGGCACTGGCCAAGCCAGTCTCCATGCAAAGGAAAACAGAGAAGAAAGCAGGAAGCTCTGGGCTTGGGAAACTATCTGTGTGCGCAAGGGCCGTGGTAGGTGAGGATGGCCCTGCTGTCTAACCTGGCTTTCCTCCCGCAGCGTATGCTCAACTGCAGCCACACCAGCTCCTCCCGCAGCCGTCATCAAAACACCCGCAGCCTCAGTTTGTGATCCAGCAGCAGTCACAGCCACAGCAGCTACAGCCACCACGGCCTGTGCCCCAAGTCCAGTCCCAACCCCAGCTTGCACCAGTCTCCCCAAGCCTGGCCTTACAGTCCAGCCCAGAAGACAATGCCATGCCTCTGGGCCCAGTTCCGCATGCCCTGCCACTCCAGTGCCCTGCTGCCCACCTGCACAGGCCAGGAAGCAGTCAGCAATGCCACCTTCCCACACCAGACACTGGGTCTCAGAACAGACATCCTGAGAGTGTGGCCCATGTCCCTCAGCGAAGGTTCCAGCACACCTCAGCTGTGATCTTACAGTTGCAGCCTGCTTCTCCAGTGGTAAGTAGGCTGATATCAGGGAACAGTGGGGAGGCCATAACTCAAAGCAGTAGTTCTGTAGTTCTGACACTGGGGTAATTCAGACTAGGCTGACTGTTGAGATTGTCTCTGCACATCTCGAGATGAAAGGGCTCTCCCCAACTTAGGATAACTGAATCTTTACACCTTTGCCTGTTGCCCGAGCTCCACAGGAACCAGGGTAGTGTCCAAGATTGCAGAAGCGATTCAGGAAACTCATCTCTGCCCTGCCCCCTAACAGCCCCAGCAGTGTGCTCCTGATGACTGGAAGGAAGTGGTGCCAGTGGAGAAGACTGTGCCCGTGACTCAGCCAGGCCCATCCCCACACCAGCAAGCCATCATCGCTGCCATTCCTGGTGGTCTGCCTAGACCCAAGAGTCCCAACATCCAGCAGTGCCCAGCTCACGGTATGAAGTGTTGGGGGGAGGGAGGACGTCAGCTTGCCCTGCCACTTCCTGGTTCCTTTCCCCTGGCATCTAGGAGGGAAGTAAACACTAGAAACATAACAAAGCAACACAGCATCCTTGTAGCTGGAGATGGGGAGTGAGGGCATGGGTCAGGGATCACGAAAGATAGCCCAGAAGATAGAAAAGCAAGAGGATCAGAGCGGGGAACGAGTCAGGTTCTGCAGCTCTTTTGCCATTCCTTTTGAATGCTACATATATGTGGGCCAAGCTGACAGTGAAGGGGTCAGAGGGAGTTCTTGAGATTAATCATGGACAGAGGACTGCAGAGTCTCCAAGAGAAGGGACATTCCTTTGAGGAGAGCCAGAAGGAGACTCGGAATGAGCTCAGCTTGGAGAGAGCATCTTTGAGAGAACTGGGCTCATCTCTGGGGTCTCCATCTGTCTCTCTGAGTGACAGTATAATTCCCATGACCTGGGCTTCAGGACACTCTGCTGGAGTACTCTGCCCTGGTGGGAGAGCCACAGTGGTACCTCCGCCCTCCGTAGTGATCCATTTGCTGGCCTTCTTCTCTGCCAGGCTGCACAGTGATCTTGGCCTAGATCTCAGAGCCACTCTGAGCCAAGAACTGTTGACAGCTCAGGGAGGCTGCTCCAACCACAATGCGAAGCGTGTACTGAGAGTAGGGATGCGAGAAGCAAGAAGAAGCAGCAGCTCAGAAACTGAAGGAGATTTGAAAGGAGAAATATTTGGGAATACAAAAATATACAAGGTAGGAGAAGTTAAATAGTCGTAAAAGGAGGGAGGTTGGAGCAAGGAAAAGGAAGCCAAAGAATATGGACAGTGGACACTAGGAAATGGGAAGATGGACGGAGGTCATTCACTTCCTTTTGGTGGGCTCGCAAGGATGAGAGACTCCTGCAAAGTAGTCCTGGGTCTGTGGTGTGGCTCTGTGATGCATCACTTGCCCAGTGTGTCTGAGACCCTGCGTTCTATCCCAACCCTGAAGGAAAGGAGGTGGGAGGAGAGAAACAGCCCAGTCCCTTATAGAACGCACTCTAATTATCAGAAAACCCCTCTTCTAATTAAGTCAGAACCTGCTACTCTGGAACTTAGCATCTCTGGCTGTAATCCTGTCTTGCAAATTTGAGAGTCCATCTCATAGTGTTTGTGGAAGTTTGTCCTGACTCTGGGGGTGGGGGACATCTAAAGACCTGAGACTTCTTTGATTTCCCTCCACGACATGTCAGATCCCCACTCCATGTTTCTAATCATGCTTCTCTCTGTGTGTTATACCTTTTCATTGATTCTCTTAAAGTGGAACTCCCCAAATTAAAATCATTAATTCCAAATATCAAAGCTACCATCTCAGAGAGGTAGTGATGAGCCACATCTTTAATCCCAGCATTCAGGAGGCAGAGGCAGGCAGATCTCTGTGAATTCACGGCCAACCTGGTCTACAGAGTGAGTTCCAAGACAGCCAGGACTGTTACACAAGGAAAACTTGTCTCAGAAAAACCACACACACACACAATCCTTTACTCACTCACAGTAGCCCTGAGAGATAAGCCTCATCATCCTCTTCATTCTAGAAGTGAGGACAGAAACCAAGAAGGAGCAGCCCCAGGTTACAGGGCTGTGGAAGGACGGCACTCTGGTTCTAGCCCCAAGTGCGGCAACTCCCTCACCCCACCACCACCCCATTAGGCCATACACACAAGGCCACACCTTCATTCCTCCATTCAGCAGGAACAGCTCTGATGGGTCAGTGTTGTACTAACTAGACTCCAGGAAGGTGGCTTGTTTTGCTTTTACTTTTGAGGTTTCTTTGACAGGAGTTGTTGTCTGACTAGGTCTCCTTGGTCTCCAACTTGTACTATTTATATTTTGAACCAAAGTACAATTACTTATGTCCGTTCAATGATCTTGTGTGAATTCAGCTCACAGTTCCAGAGACTGGCATTCGTTCACTATCCTTGAGCTTTTTCCGCCAGCCTTTTCAGAGATTTCCTCCCTAAATCCTGGTAATTGCCCTTGGGGGTCGGAACTTCATTACCTTCATTTTAAAGATGAGGACAGGACACTAAGGTGCAGAGTCAGTGGAGGAGCAGGGATCTCTTGCATCTGAATTCTGTTATTCATTCATTATGCTAACGCCTCTGTACCGCTTGGCTTCAGGTGAGTTGCAGGAATAAGCACTACCCTGCTCTCTATTCTAGAAGGGTCAAACGAACTCAGGAAGAAGAAGTCCAGGTCTTTCCAAAATACGCGTTCTTTTACCAATTTGCTGATGGAAGTGCCGCGTAGGATCCACCTGAGGAGCCATGCAGCGTTTCCAGAATGCTGGTACCCAACACTCTTTGCTGAGGGACAGATATCCAACAACTCCTAAATCAGCTGGCGTTTGTCTTCCTTTTTCTATTTGGTCCATAAGGCTCGCAACAGTTTCTGAAATCCAAGCAAGGCCATAAGCATAAGACAAGCATCCTGTTCTTGAGGTTCTCATCTTCCAAAAGAAATCAGCTTTGTTTAGTGGAGGCAACTGCCGGCCACCCCGAGCCTTAGACAGTTGCATGGACTACGGGGTTTGAATGTCCACTCGGGGACAAAGCCCTGTAGGTTGTATGGGAAGGCCCAGAGAAATACAGACTGCTCCCTACCATCAAGGAACTCAGCATCTGTCAGGAAAGGTGAACACGCAGGAAACTACAATGCAAGCTACAATTTGATAAGCTCCTCAAGAGGCTCCTAGGTAATGCTTTCCAAGTTACAGAGAGCAGTTGGGGCCAGGTGGAGATTACCAGGCTAAATTTCAGAGTGGAAATGGCAATGCTATAAAGCAGGGCTTGGCAAACTATAGCTCCCAGGCTACATCCATTACATTGCCAGTGTTCGTACAGCCTCGCAAGTTAACAACAACTGTAATGAACAATACTATCTCTCGATGTGAGGAAATACATGACATTCAGATGTCCATGTTCACAGTGAAGCTCTGGGAACACAGCCACGCTCACTTACCCATGACAGCAGCTCTCAGCTTCAGCAACAGTAGGCTGGAGCAGCTGGGGCAGGGACCATATGGCCTACAAGGGCTAAGGTATTTCCTCTCTGGCCCCTTTCAGAAGTCTGCCAACTGCTGGCCTTTCGACCTTGAAGTATGGGTGGGACTTGGAATCATAGTGTCAGGGACAGGGCCTTTCTGGCAGGACACTTAAGGCAGAGGGCAGAAGTTGAGTGTCCAGTCCCTTGTCATCTTCCTTTTTAAAACCAAATGTGTGAGAGCAAGGGGAATGTGAATTCCACTGCAAAGGAGGTTTGAAAGTTTGGAAAGTAAAGGAGAAAGACGAGGAGTGCGGAGCAGGAGAGAAGCACGCAGGAACTAGAAACCATGGGCAAAGTGAAGCTAGAGCAGAAGGAAAGACAGTGTGGTGAAGGTATGAGAGAAGAAAATCAATGGATGGGAAAATACTGAGACTAGAGAGAAGTCAGGAGTGGGGAGTCCTTGGGTCCATCCAGCAGTTAGTTACTCTTTGAGGATGGTGCCGTTCTCAGGAGCGCGTACCCCCAGCGCTCCTAGCCTGCCTATTTGCATGAAGGTAGCTCGCTGGGACAGTTCAAGTTAAAACTGTGTTTGGGAAAGAAAACTAACATTTATTGGGCTCCCACTGTGCACCAGGCACTGCAGGCAATTTGTAAATCAGTTAACCCTCACATTAAACCTGGCAGTAGGGATTACGCCTTTTATGGAGGTAGGACTGGGTCCCTTTGGTCATTACTTCACCTCTGATCCTCGCTCCCAGTGGGGAGGATAATGACCACTTGGAGGGTTATTGTGGACAATAAGGGAGAGGGTGCGTGCACTTCGCCCTGACACGCACTAACCCTCAATCATTAAGACTCGCCTCCGAGACCCCACAGTGAGCCACCGGGGCGGGGGTCACAGGCCACCGGTCCCCAGAGGCCCCGAGCCGGACGCCTCCGAGCCTTCCGGAGGACGAGGGGCGGGGCTCGGGCGCACAAAGGAAGCGCGCGGGCCCCGTCGGCTGCCGCCCCGCCCCGCGCCGCCTCGCCCCGCCCTCGCCCCGCCCCGGCGGAGGCGGCCCGGGAGCCGGCCCGGACGCGCCGCATTGTCTCCGCGGCGCCGCAGCCCTCGAGCGCTCGCTGTAGCTCGGTCGCCACCCGCCTGCCCGCCGCCTGGCCCTGCGCCCCGCGCCCTTTGTCCAGGCCGCCGGGCCCTGCGGTCGGATGCGCCGCGGCAGCCCCGGGCCCCGGCTCGGCGGCTCCCGGCGCAGAGGACGCGGCCCGCCCGGGCCCCCGCTCCAGGCGGCGCCGGGCCGAGGGGCTGCGTAGGCCCCGCCCGGTCAGGCCCGGCCGGGCCCCGGACAGGTCAGTGCTGCCGCGGGGAGGGATCGCGCCGTGCCAGGAACGGGCGTCGCCCTGGGCCTCGCGGAGGCCTCTGGGCCGCGCCGCCGCGCTTGGCCTCCGGGGAGGGCCCGAGCCGCCTCCGCTCCCAGCCCCGCCGGCCTCTGCTCCCGCTCCGGGCCTCCCGTGTCCCGTGGGGACTTGTATTGATGGGAAAGGACAAGTTGTTTTGTGATTGTCCTATTCCATGTTTAGAAGAGCGTTTTCTCGCCCTCTCGTGCCAAACGAAGGTATGCTGCATCTGCGGGCTCCTTACGTTAAATCCGGAATATGTGTGCGTCTGTTTAAATTGACGTCCAGAAAGAGGGAGGATGCGAACCCGTGAAGTTGCCTCCAGAACGCCTAAGCCCCGACTCCCTCGTCGGGTGCCAGTTTGTGACAGTGAGACCCTCCCGCTCCTTAGCTGCCGCAGGTTTCGCTAGCTTAATACTAACAGTTCCCCATCAACTTTACTTCCCACGCCAGACCTAGCCAGCCTAGTTTCCAGCGCTGTCTCCTGAGCTCACTCTTATTCCTGCTTTACAAATCAATGACAGCTTCCCCTTAAGACTTTTCCCATCCTTGATCCTTAATCCCTCCATTAGCATATTAGGCCCAGAGGATCTCTTGAAGTGAAGTACCGACCTAAATCCTCCGTGTGTCCGCAGTTTTCCCGAGGACGGGCCCCAATTTAAACTAGTCCATCTCATTGCCAGCCTGAGCTCTCAATTTCGGGTTTAGAAAGTAATGTCACTTTCGCTGTACCAGACCCCACTGTCCTGGCCTCTTCCAGCCATTTGGCCCTGGGGCTTTACTGGTTAATCCAATTATCATTCACCTGGGATTTTCCTAACCCCTCCTGAGTCAACCCAAATGTTAGAACTGCTAGGATTTCTAGGTCAGTGTGAACATTACAGGCTAATGAAGCCAGGGAATTGTTCCTTGTTCTTGTATTTCTCTCTCTCCTCCCTCTTCTTCTCTCCCTCTCCCCGTCTCCTCCTGACCCCTATTTTCCCCAGCTTTTATTCCCATTGAGAACTGCAGACCTGTCACACCACCGGTTGGCTAGTGTTTAGATTTGGGTCACCAAGGGGTGTAGTGAGTTCCATTATTTTGCCTGGAGAATAGGAAGTTGTTTACTAATATCATAGTCTTCAAGGCAAGAGATTTCATCTTGAATCTTATGATAGCCCCTCAGCTGAGCAGCTCTGATCTCGTTCAGTTCAGTTTAGCACGTTTTACCAGGCCCCTGCTTTATGTAAAACACGGTGCTGGGCCCCACAGACAGTTCAATGAAAGATGGCATCCAGATTGTTTGGGAATCTTCACACTTTTACCCACTGCTCGCTGGCTCGTTTCTGCTCCTAAGTGCCAGCCCCAGCGAGGTGGGGCTGCTTGGCTTCCTCACCGGGTGGCTTGTTTCACCGAGGGTCCAGCAGATGGGGAGTGGTGCTCTTTTGGCACCTGCTGTCTCCTGGCACTGTAACGTGAGTTCTGCTTCCCTGCTTACCCAAGATGTTTCCAGGCTTGCCGTTCTGTACCACAGAGGACAGATGGCTTTTTCCCCTGAAGCCTAAACTGGAGAGAACGGGTAGTTTCTTAGTCCACTGTGCTGCGATTCTTGAGGGGCTCAGGAGTACCTCTTTACGCCCCCTCCTCCCGTCCATGTAACGTGGCTGTGGGCACAGTGGATGTGGGTGTTTTATCCTGTAGCCGCCTCCTAGCCCTTTGCACTTTTCTGGGTGTTTGTTTCTGGCGCTAGTAATGGAACCCATGGCCTTAGGCCCTTTCCACTTTCCCCTTTGCCTTTATTGAGTTTTTAATTTACCTCTGCCAAGTGGGCTTCCTACATACCGTTTCCTTTCCTAGCAGTGAAGAGGAAAATGCCAGCCCCTTCCTTCTGTGGCAGGAACAGTGTTCTGGCTGCAGGTCTCCAGGCAGGTCTCTGTGCTCTGCACACTCCTGTGGGGACTACAACCTCTCAGGAAGGCGTTTTGTTCTAAGTCTGCCATTGACTTGCGTCTAAGCTGGCTGACCCTGAGATTGTCTTTTCTGCCGAGAGGACCCCCCCCCCGCCCCGCTCTGACCTGGGCTGCCTGTTTGCTCTGGCTCAGCCCCAGAATCCACTCCTCCTGAGCCCGCATCCTCTTCCTGCCTTACTCATTTCCTGTCTCACATGCTTTGGATCTTTTAGTTCTGAGTTTTTTGGAGGCAGAGGGAATAAATTGGAGAAGGATAGAGGGGAGATTTGAACTTAAAAATTGAAATGTTCTTGCCTCTAACCTCACATGTTCTTTCTTGCTTGTCTGTTTCCCTGAGGTTGTCTTTTTTAGGGAGACACACACAGGGAAAATAATCACTAAGAATTGGGAGTTTTTGTCTGTGCTAGGGAATATCACAGGGGAGCCACTTTTCTATCTCTTTCTTTTCCTGTTGTGACCACGTATAAAGAGGTGGTCTGACTGCATCGTACCTTTTAGGTCTGCTTCCTTCCCCAGAGAAGCTCACCTGTCTCCTGAGTCAGTCCTTCCAGCAAGCCAAAGCAAAGTTAAAAACTAGGGAACAGGGTGGTGATTCTGGACCTACTACATGTTGATATGAAAGTAGTCATGCTTGAGTGAATCCAGTCTGTACTGAAGTTCTTCCAGCTGTCCGGTATTTAATCTCCAGGCATTTGGTCCCACACACAGAGAGAGGATTTCATGAGTAAAGGTAGAGAGTCATCTTAAATGGCGGTTTCTTCCTTTGTCTTGTGCCTCTTGGCAGTGGGATAATGAAGGTGATAGTTCGCAGTAGTTGGGGAAAATCTCAAAAGCGGTGTTCTTAGTACTTCTTAGGAAACTGTCTTGAAGCGAGGATTAGTGTGAGCCTTCCACTGTCTGGGATAGCCAGGTGCTCAGAGCACTCTGATAGGGCCTTTGTATTGGCGACAGAAACCTCTCCCCCATGATTCAGTGATGCAGAGCCGGCCTCCCCTCAAGGTAGAGAGGCCTGAAAGCGCACAGATTTGTGATTTAACTGTCAGTGCGGAGTGGTGCAAACTACATGAGTCACCGTTGGAAAAGGCTGGTAGCATGCTTTCTGTTAAAAAAAAGTGGCACTTAGGATAAATTTAATCTGCACATTAAATAGATGTAGCTTTCATTTTAAGAATTGATATTTAAATTTTTCATTTTGAGTTCCTAGCTACATCAGAATCCTGGTTTGGTATATGTAAAGATATTCAGAGGTAAACTGTCTTTAATTCTACTTCATATCATAGATACTTGAGGAATTGCTAGACAAAAAGCCATTTGCCTAATATTCTTAATTAATTTTAGACTTTTCCCTCTTATTAGTAACAAAATAGAATATAACTTACACTATCAAGAAATGAGCTATTTTTGAAATTTTTTAGATTTAATTTTTTTGTGTATGTGTGTTTTGCCTGCATGTTTCTATAGTCACCACATACATGCCTGGTGCTCATAGGGGGCCAGAGAAGGGCATCAGATCCCCTGGAACTGGAGTTATGGACGGTTGTGAGTTGCCTGCCATGTAGATTCTGAGAGCCAAACCTAGGTCCTCTACAGGAACAAATGTTCTTAATCGGTGAGCCATCTTTCCAGCCCCTCAAATGTGCTCTTTTTACAGTTAACCAAGAGTCATGCAATATAAAATTACTAGGGGAGGTATGTGTGTATATGTGTTAATGTGTGTGCATGTGTGTGTGTCTGCCTTTATCATACCCCTCCTTATTCTTTGATACATTGTCTCATTGAACTGAAGATTGGTTGGATTGGTTGGCTAGGAAGCCCTAAAGATCTCCTCCTGTCCCTACCCCTTAGCACTGGAGTTATAGGCATGTACCCCCCTGCCTGGCTTTTTACATGGGTGCTGGGAGTCTAAAGTCATGGAACAAACATTTTACAGACTGAGCCATCTCCCAGAATTATTAGTTTTAGAAAATAGTAGTATAGTCAGAAGCAACATAATTTAGATTATTTTCACTCTAGGATTATAACATTATAACACTACATAGGCCCCTTCATAAACTTTGTGACCCCCTTCCCAGACCATGTTAGTGAAAGGGGCCGTGGTTTCCATGTCTTTCAATTTCCAAGTATTTTAGTTAAAGTGAATCCAAAGACAATACTGTTTCTGCATCTGCTAAAGAAGTTGATGCTAACTACAGCTTGCCAGTGTTCTGAGGTGAATCCAGATGTTAGAGAGGCTGGGTTTCCCATTTCAACGTTCTTTAAAGCATACTTAGTGGTCAGATGTTAGGGAAAGATTACTTCAGTGCCATATTGTAATAAAGACCTCCTCAGTAGATTGGGGGACTAGTCCTGCTGCCATGCCGGAGTCTTCAGCAAGAGAACCAAGGCTCATGTCTACTGAGGATTGTTTCCAGAGCGCTCGCTGCCCAGCCCTCATGCCGCAAACACTGCGTGTTATTCCTAGTTACTGATGTCTTCTGCATATTTGAACCCATCTGTCTGTGGCCCAGAGCTAAACAGCTGTATTAACATTTGGAACACCCCAAACAAGTGACAATCTAAAATGTATGTGAAGCAGGTGCAGTTTTTAAAAGTGAATTTGTTCCGTTTTTCCAGGCATGCAGTTATCAGTACTCAGCTATTAATTGGCTGGTAGCAAGTACGATGATTGAGAGCTTAGACAGCAGCAAAATAAATAAACAAATAGGTAAATAAATTTAAGAATGTGAGATGCTGTGCCAAGCCTGACCACACACAGAGTTCTGTCCCAGGATCCAGATGACAGGAGGAGAGACCCACCTCCCATGTCCCTGTGCACAGCCCTCTGTCATACAGCCAAACACTGAAGAGAGGTGCTTTCTGAGAGAAGAAGCCATCAGAACTGACATGTAGCAGGGATCCACCTGGACCATTACGTGGGCCGGACAGCTGAGGCTGGTACCGTCTCCTGTGTTCCCACCTTGGCTGCCATTTGTTACCTTAGATGATCTTACAGTTAGTAACCAAAAATAATGGATTTGGCATATTAGGGGGCGTGATCGTCTTTCCTTATTACCAGCATGAAGATAATTAGAACATTTACTAAATATTTCAAGGTTTTTTTGTAAATGGATTTTAAAAATCTATCTTCCATGAGTTTATTTTTAGCATTTTAAACTGATTTCATTTCACAGGCAAAACCACTTCCTGACTTTGTAAATTCCACCATAGCCCTTGTATCTGTATGTAGGGGTTCTCCCTTTGACGACTCAGAAAGGTTGTCTCCTCCTTGTTTCTGGGGTTCTTCTGCACTGTCTGCCGATGACTCTTAGCCTCTTTAGGAAAGATGCCACAGAGAGAGACTCTGGTGTTTGTCTCCTTGACCGTGGGTTGATAGTCTTGGAGATGGTGCGATCTTGGAGATTGGCTTGCCCTGAGGAGCAGCTTCTGTTCTGCTCAGCCCTGTCAGAGCGCACATAAATAACGACTTTCTGGAGCCTGACCTCGAGGTGCACAGACAAGGCACAGGGTGTACCCCAGTACACACAGCTCGGGACAGCAGGAGCAAGACCTCAGTCCAACCTCAGGGACCGAGTGAGGTCAGGGTTGGTGAGAGTGAGGTCAGGGCCACTTCTGAGTGGTGCTTCCTGATGTTAATTTTCTCTCCGCAGGAGCAATAGGCAGGAGCACACATGTCACAGTTGAGGAGGCTGAGGCCTGGAGTAGCCTGCTGGCACCACAGGCTAGGGTTTAAGCTCAGTGTTTTTCAGCTTCCCCATTTACTCAAAGCCAGCACTTACCATATACTTAAACTTCTTGCAGTTTATGGTTCTTAAGATAGAGAAAACAGACTCAGTGAACACCTTGTACACAGGGTATCACAGGTAGAGCCAGAATGAGCTCAGGCCTGACCCAGAACCAGCATCCCTCTCCCCTGCCACCCTTGATCTCTTCCTCCTGGGACTTGTGGGATCTGTCGAGTTTCTCCCTTGGTGTCTTAGTATCTGCCAGAGCACTGTGATGGGAGTCCTTGATTGGGCATTGGACACCCTCCTGTGACAGCTTTGCCTTGTCCCCTGCAGCCAGGACTGATGAGCACTCCTGGTGTGCTGCCCGGCCTGTTGGACATCACTTCGCAGTTCCGCAGAAGCTGAGTGACCACCACAGCAGCCTCTTACATCTGACCTCAGCCCATTATGGCACCCAGCCTGATGTCTAGGAAAATCCCTCACTGCTCCCTTGTCCTCAGCTGCATGGGGGAGGGTGGCTGTCGCCTGCACCGATTGCTTCCCTCCTAGCTCTGGGTAACAGCTTGGAAGACATCCAGCTGTTTACAGTTCCACTTCTGCGCACTCTAGCCTGTGATTTGGGGTGAGTTGGACCAGCCCTCTCTGCCTGTCTTGAGAGACAACAGCCTGAAAGTCGGTTGTATAGCAGTGGCTGCCAGGAGGGAGGGTTTGACCCTCCAGCTAAGGCCAGAGACAGATATTTAGCTCTTACCCAGAATACTGAGAGCTCGTCTGCCCTCCTGGCCTGCTAACCTAGCCTCAATGAGGTCATGCTGAAGTGGCACTCAGGCTGGCTTGAGGTCCCCAGGCTCAGTTACTTTCCCAGTCTACTGGCCAGCTCCCTTCTCCACAGAGAACCTGGGTCCAGTCTTGCCTCTGTGTCGGTAAAGCTCCCTGCTGTGCCAGGGTTTTCAGAGAAACTGCAGTTGGCCTGGCTGAGGAAGGTACTTTGAGGGGCAGGCTGGTGCCAAAGCCATATAGCTTGTAGCCTCCAGGCAACAGGTCTCTGTCTCACAGCTCTGTCCTTACAAGAACTGAACCGCTTACAGGCGGCGACTCCTCCAGGACTCTGTGGGAAGGAGCCTGCAATTTTCTCCCCACTAAGAGCTCCTTTGCTGCGTGTTCTAGGAGATACCATCTTCCAAGTGGCATTCACTCTTGCTTGAATTCTAAAAAGCACACCTGTAATGTGTGCAGTCTGCATGGGAGATGCACATGTGGTCCTCTGCTAAATTTAGTGTTGAAATTTGTGGGAGAAATGACTCATCCTAAATTGTAAGTGTGGGAAATGGTGTGCCAGGCCTATTGAAAGAGCATACGCTACTTCCCTTCTGGCATCTTGGAATATTGACTGTAGCCCCTGGGTCCTGATTAACCACATTCCTTTTTTTATTACTTCAAGACTCCCATCTGGGCATCACTCACCTAGATAATTGCCAGTTCCCAAACCTAACGTCCCAGACCACACATGATGCCTCTGCTTCGGTGTCCCGGAATGGAGGATCCATTTCCTGCCACCTCCCTCAAGTGCCCTCATACTGTTCCCAGCCAGTCAAAGCCTAGTGCTCCCCACCCAGTCCGTTCCACTTAGCAGCCCACTCTAGAGAAACTGGAACCACTGTATTCTGCCCAACTTTCTCTCATGACCTGGAATGTATTTGCTACTCATTTTGTTGCCGTGGCAAAATACATGACAGAGGCAACCTAAGAAAAGAAGGATGCATTTTGGCTGGAAATTTAAGAGTGCTGTTCACTGTAGTGGAGTAGGTGTAATGGTAGGACCTTGAAGCCGCTGGTCCCATGTGTCCACAGTCAGGAAGCAGAGAGCTGAATCTGGTATTAAACTCAGTTTCTCCTTTTTAATTCAGTTTGGACCCCTAGCTCCATGGAATGGTGCTAACCCACATTCAGGTTGGGTCTTCCCACCACCATCAAACCTCTCTGGAAACATGCTCACAGACAAGTCCAAAGTTTGTCTCATAGGTGACTCTACATTTTCTCAATAGAATATCACACAGAATAAGTCTTTCAATCCTGAAGACAAGTTGCTTCATGCCTTAGACTCAGGACCCCTCCACCTGGATCTGGTCCCCTTCCCTCCCACCGCACCTGGGTACCTAAGCAGTGTTGGAAAGGGTCTGCTTACCTGAGCAAAGTGGCTGACTCATAGCAGATTCTGAACGGGTATAGCCAAACTTGCACTTTGAAGATTCTCCCCAGGAATCTCTTTGTGAAGAGTGCCTGCATTGACCCCCTCCACCGTGCCCTTCTTCCTGGGAGGGGACACCTTCCTACATTTCACAGTGCCACCAATTTCTTTGGGGGTCTGGATATAACTAAAGAGATTAGGAAGGGTGGCCCTAGACCTTTCTACAGGCTTAGCTAGCCACTCTGGCTCTCCTCTCTGTAAGGTAACCTCTGCTGCTTGGAGCAGGTGTGGCTTCCCTGGATACAGGTGCAGAGGCGCCATTTTGCAGGTGCTTCACTCATAGTCTGGAGAACAGGCTGAGCTGAAGCACGGCACGACCGCAGTGCTAAGCCTAGAGCAAGTGCTGTTACAGGTTCTTGTTCTGATGCTTAGTGAGCCATGTTGTCAATTGCTGGCTCCTTAAAGTCTTTGTTAATTTCATTAGCTTATTCTCATACTGTCACCAGCCAAGACATCCAGTGTCAACCTCTGGCTTGCACGCATGTACGCACACACAAACCTTCCACCTTCCCAAATAGCAGATGGTTTGTGTGTCATCTGACATAAGGAAGAACCTGGTTCTGAACTGGCCAGTTTTGCTCTCTCTCCAGCTGACTGAAAGTGTCTTTCTGGGAGCTTCCCTGCCTTTGCCTGTAGAGGTCCTCCTGCCTTTCCAAGTTTCTGGATCAAGCTTGGTGCCCTAACTCTCCTCCACTGAGGAAATCCTCCATAGTGACTGTTACATTGGGCTAAGAAGAGCAGCTGTCATTTATGGGCAGGTCCACAGAAATGCCACTTCCACAGTAGACACCAACTATGCCACTCACTGTCACACTTCAGCAAGGAGTTTTTGGATCTCACCTGTGGCAGGACTCTGCAGTACCAAGGAGACCTGTGTTTTTAAGGCGATGCTGAAAACTGAGTTTACTATTTATTATTTTATATTTATAATTCATTGCAGTTTAAAAGGCATATGTCATATTTCGGATATAGGTTTAGCTCCTGTGAGTCACAGATCCTGCCTTGGTTAGTAGAAGTGAAGAATTCCAAAGATGATTTCAAAACAGTAGCATAAACAAAGGCCACTGAGTAGACCTTTCTTTTCTTGCAAAAGAGCTGTTTCTGCCAGAGCCTGTGAATGAGATCAGCAGTGAGAAACAGCCTAGTGGCTGATCATATGCTTAGTAAGACTCTGGCACATACTAGTGGTCCATTTGTGGTCAATTTAAAGAAGTTCCAGCCTGCCTCTTCCCAGCCGAGCTGGCCCATTTCCCCCTCCAGCCCCTGGAGCAAGGTGCACCTACCGGTCTGCCGAGGAGCTCACTGTAGGAAGGCATCTGAGACCTGTGGGAATCCCCCTGGCTGGAGAGCACCGAGGAACTGAATTCCAAAGACAGAGTTTCTTTGTCTCTTTTCTTTGCTTCAGGCCAGCAGGGCGGGTCCCTGCAAGTTTCACTGTCAGAAAGGCTTTTCCCCAAACAGGCTGCAAAGCAGTCTGGGAGAGTGGAAAGCAGATTAAATTAATCTCAGTGTGCTGAGCATGGCAGGGGGGTGAGACTGTTCGGACCTTCCAGAAATAGCCCAAACTCTTTGTTATTAAAGCAGGTGATGAACTATAGGGCATCATGACAGTGGCAAAGCCAGACGGCTGTGAATACCCCCCTGTGCCCCTGGGATTCTGTCTCCTGTAATCTTCCCCAGGATTGTGATGGCAGCTAGAATTTCTGGTGTGAGCATGAAGGAGTTCATTTGTTTGTCTCTGCATCTTAAAAAAAAAAAAAAGAAGAAGAAGAAGATACCAGAGTCCTTGCTTCCCATCGGTGAGCCCTGGTTTGTAGCCTCCACTGATGAATGCCCGCAAGAACTCCTCCTCTGCCTGACAGGGACAGTAAGGAAGAGGTTGGAGCTGGGGACATTGCAGTGGAGCAGGACTAGAAAGAGCCCACAAAAGGAGACAAGGTGTAGGAACAGTTCAGGGATGCATGTCAGTGACCAGTGGGAGGCGGCAGTGATCCATAGTGGAAAGGGAAGTGGCTCTCTTCCAGTTTAACTCTGTAGTAAGGGCCAGAGACGTTGTAAACCACACTTCAACCCGTGCCCAGGCAGGCCTGGGGCTGTTCAGAAACAAAAAGTAGCTGGATGTGGTGCACAGCTGTGAACCTAACATTAGGAGGCTGGGAGAGAGCCAAGTAGGGCTAAGACAGGAGCATCTCAAGTGCAAGGCTGACCATAGCAGCTTGATGAGACCCTTGTCTCTAGATGGAGAGACAGATATGAATCAAAAATATCTCTCTAAGATGCACATGTGGGTTTGCTAGCCCATGGAACAGGCTGAAAGGGCCAGGAGTTGGCACAGTTCACTCACTGGTGGAGATAGTCCCTAGGCCTTGCTAAGCCTGTGTTTGCTCAGTGTACATATCACATATCTGATTAGACCCTTTCTCCAGTCTTTTTTTTTTTTTTGGTTTTTCGAGACAGGGTTTCTCTGCAGCTTTTTTAGAGCCTGTCCTAGAACTAGCTCTTATAGACCAGGCTGACCTCGAACTCACAGAGATCCGTCTGCCTCTGCCTCCCGAGTGCTGGGATTAAGGATTAAAGGCGTGCGCCACCACCGCCCGGCTCCTTTCTCCAGTCTTAAGGAACATAGCTAGGATTAATGGCAGAAATTAGCAGGAAGACAGATTTGGGGCTCATTGTAAGGAAGAACTTTGTGATCATACTCTCCAAGGTAGCAAATTAGTTCCTCTATTGCTGGAAGCGTTCGGACAGACATGCTAGAAGTCACTGTGTGGGGAGTGCTGTAGACTGCCTGAGTGGTGGATGGGAGCTGACCTTGCTCTGCTAACCACAGCACATTCAGATCCTCAGGGACTGTCTGGCTGGAGTCTAGATGTAGCATTCAGCTCTCATTGTAAGCTTTAGATGTAAACAACAGTTATCCATCATTTTAATAAAATCTGTATTTATATCTGTGTAAACCTAAAATATTAGAAAGTAAAAGCAAGGAAAAATGGAATAAACACAGACTTTAAAATTTAAAAGAGAAGCCAGGCTGTGGTGGCACAGACCTTTAATCCCAACACTCGGGAGACAGAAGCAGGCTGTTCTCTGAATTTGAGGCCAGCCTGGTCTACAAAGTGAGTTCCGGGACAGCCAGGGCTGTTATACAGAGAAACCCTGTCTCCAGAAAGTAAGTAAATAAAAATAAAAAAAGAGAAACTTAGCTTGGTTCCTTTTGTCATTGGCTAGATCATGGCTATTCCTAGATTCCAAAAATTTGTTTCTTCAGTTTCTAAACACTCTTGCTGGAGAAAAAAAAAAAAAAAGACTAATTCCAAAGGGAGAATTTCCAGCTAAGAGTGGCGGCGCACGCCTTTCATCCTAACTCTTGGGATCCAGAGGCAGGCAAATCTCTGTGAGTGTGAGGCCAGCCTGGTCTACACAGTGAGTTCCAAGACAGCCACAGAGAAACCTTATCTCGGAAAACAAAACAGAAAAAAAAAAAAAAAAAAGAGGAGAAGGAGGAGAGAAAAAATTGGGACTGTCTCTAATTTTCTACAGAAAAGCCAAAGCTATTAGACTTATTCCACATTAGCACAAACATTTAAAGTTTTTTTTTTTTTAACTTGCTGGTATGGCTTTGGGTCAAATACAAATTAATTTTAAGATTTTTAACGTTATTTTGTGTGTGTGTGTGTGTGTGTGTGTGCAAGCATACACACATACTAACGTGCAGGTGTGCACTTGCCACACACTGCTCCTGTGGTGTCGGAGGACAACTTTCAGCGTTGATTTTCTCTCCACCATAGGTGCTGGGCATCAAGCTAGGGCCATGGGCTTGTGCGACACTCACCGAGCCATCTCACCAGCCCCAGAGATTAGAATTAAAGCCTTATCAGTCATGTCTCCTGGGCAGCTTTTGCTCAGCTCTGGAGTCTGCTCCTAGTTGGTTCTGTAGGAATGAGGACTGAAGGCATGTTGCCACCGGTACTTTCTTACTCTCAAAGGTTGCTCCTGATTTTCTGAACCAGAACTTCTGATAAGAAAATGACCCTGAGGGGGCTGGAGAGATGGCTCAGAGGTTAAGAGCATTGCTTGCTCTTCCAGAGGTCCTGAGTTCAATTCCCAGCAACCACATGGTGCCTCACAACCATCTGTAATGAGGTCCGGTGCCCTCTTCTGGCCTGCAGGCATACACACAGACAGACTATTGTATACATAATAAATAAATAAAAATAAATGTTTAAAAAAAAAAGAAAAGAAAAGAAAATGACCCTGAGGTTGGAGGTATGCTGGAGCCCTGTCAGAAATTGTCACTAAATGTTTCTGTTTTTAGTGCCTTGTGCCTGATCAGACTCCGAGTTCCCATTTCCACAACATGAAATAATGTCTTCATAGAAAGTGCTGTACAGAAGTTACCTAAGTAACAATGTACTGAAGTTATTTTTTATTTTATTGTTTTCATACTGTTTTCTGTTTATCATATACCACTGGCTTGTGCTTGATATTAATAGGCTTGTTGCAATTAAGAAATGGGTTTTCCACTTTTCTCTTTTAGACGATTCCAGGTTAAAAGCACCTCAGCTCACTGAGCACTTGGTGATACAGAACAGCCTTGGGCAGGGGACTGGGGAGAAGGCTCTTAAAATGAGGTGGTGGAGCCTTGCACCCTGCAGCAGTGAGACACCTCACTTGGGAGACGGTGGGCCACCCTGACAGGCCATGGGGGTCACCCATCCTTTTCTGGTACATTGTGTTGAGTTCTCCGGAGGAGAGAGTGGAGAGGTCTGTGCTGCTAAGGACTGGATGCAGTGTACACTGCACACTGAGCCAGAGGTCGGGTTGAGAGTGGGGTCAGCAGAGAAAAATGGTGGCTGTGGCAGCCGTTTCAAGCAGTGGAGAAAGAAAATGGCCCCATAACTTAGTGCAGCAGCCACCAAAGGGTAGTGTGCACTGGTGTTTCCTTGGCAGCAGTTTCAGGGTGCTATGAATCTGACCCTCTAAGAAGACTCCTAGAAGGTTCCTTTAACATCCGTCCACCTGGTTGCTCTATTACTCCTGAACCTGTGTTTAGTGGAGCTTTTAATACCCTTGCACTGTTTGGAGTTCTCTGTGAACAGTGTTGCTTTGTCTCAACCCAGTACTGCCTGAGGCCTTACTCCTCAGGGCAGTATTCTGGCTGGGTCAGCCTACTTAGATAGGTCTTGAATCTGTTTAAGAAACCTTGCTAGCTGCAGAGCCAGACTGTTCAAAAACTGATGGTGCTTACCCTGGTGGTGGGACCACAGTAGAGACCACCTGGTTGGCACTGTGGCCTCTGTGGGTGCTGTGGGTGCTGGTTGTCCATCTCCAAGCTGGCCTCCATTCTCATCCCTGCCACTTTGTCTCCTTTCTCTCTCTCTCCCTCTCTCATGCAGAGACAGGGCAGGGCATTGTTCATGCACTGACCGACCTCAGCAGCCCCGGCATGACCTCAGGGAACGGAAACTCTGCCTCCAGCATCGCCGGCACTGCCCCCCAGAATGGTGAGAATAAACCACCACAGGCCATTGTGAAACCCCAAATCCTGACGCATGTTATCGAAGGGTTTGTGATCCAGGAGGGGGCGGAGCCTTTCCCGGTACGGACTACTTCTTTTCCCCTCTTTTTTTTTCTTTAAATATATTTTAGATGTGTGCTAGAATATTTTTACAGTACCATGTAAAATTTCTGAAAATGTGAACAGTTTACTCTTACCTTGCTGGTTTCCCCATCCTTCACAATGTCAGAATAATTTCTCTTTAGGATCAAGTTTCTCCAGAGTCCAAAATGACTTGGTGATCAAGAATAATTGACAAAATACCCTTAGAAGCTTATGCTCATGGGCTCAGCAGTATCGCTGACTTTGTCCTGTGACCCCTGAAGTAGAGGGACTTAGTTCACCTTGGGATATTTGATGAAAAACAATAGACTTTGGAAAATTATTCTTTTTGAGTTTTCAATGCCAAAACCAAACAGCCAGTGAGGAAAAGGAGCCTGTTAGTACAGTTCCTGAGCTGTGGTGGAGACCAGGGTGGTGGCATGGAAGTGCAGCCTGAGATGTGCTTCTGGGAACAGAGCCTCCAGAGGGAGCTAGTGAGATCAAGGGGCCTTCAGCAAGGACACGGGTGGCTCAGCAGGACTGTGTACTGGAAACCCTGTCCTCTGGGGTACCTCTGTCTGCAGCTCATGCTTTGGATCTGTGGAAAGTCTTATAAGTCACAGAGGACTGAGCTTGGTTCCCGCAGTGGGTGAACTCCTTTCTGAACTGTCAGCAGGCAAACTCATTTGTGCACTCTCCCTCTGGAAGCTGGCCTCAGCCAGGGGCAGATCGCTCAGGGACAGCTTACCTTATAAGGACCTAGCTCTGCTCCATGCCTCCCCCTCCACCCCAGTCTGGTCCTCCCCCTGCCTCTGGAGAAACCGTGAGCCTGCAGAATGAAGGCAGATAGAACAGTAGCTCACATCATCCTAGACCACAGACCATGTGAGCTGGCCACCAGCTTTCCCAAACAAAACAAAGGCCCAAAGAGGTAAAACCAGCCTTGGTGCTGCCAGTCACAGGGCATTCCTCTGTGGCTGGGGTCACTTGTGTCCTGCTCTCCCCTGGGGCTGCCTGTTCCTCTGGCTTGGCTGTGGTCAGGTAGGGAACAGTATGAAATCTAAACAGGGACACTGAGTCTTGTAAATACACTTTCACACTTAGCCCTGCCCCTCTGGTGCTCTCTGAACACATGACCAGGCACGTGATCAGTGAGTGGTAAGGGAAATAGGATCTCTGCCCTTGGACACACCTGGCAGGATAGAATACCCCCAACTTCTTAAGTTGTCCCTGTACTGTGGTGCCCACTTTTGCTTGCTTTGGGAGCCGGACAGCAGAACAGTGCCCCTTGAGTGGGGCACCCTTGAATGATGGCATGTGGGAGGATTGGGGAGGGCTGATATCTGCCTGGCTACTTTGTACCTGTAATTATAATAAGGCTGAGTGGTGAGGAGTCCAGGATCTAAACCTTGTGGCCTCTATGTCACCTGTCCTCTAGGTGGGACGCTCGTCCCTGCTGGTGGGGAATCTCAAGAAGTATGCACAGGGGTTCTTGCCTGAGAAGCTTCCACAGCAGGATCACACTACCACCACTGACTCAGAGATGGAGGAGCCCTACCTGCAAGGTACGCACACAGTTGTGGGGTTCAGGTCTTCTGGTGTAGGCAGAAGGGCAGGCCTCACGCTTCCCTTTTCTTGGTGTCTGTGGAGGAACCCTGAGCAGGGACCAAGTAACATTCCTTCCCACAGAACATTTCCCCAGCACCTCCTCCGCCTCTCTTCCTGTAGAACAGAAACAGAAATAAGAACCTTCATCTCCTGCCTCTCCAGCAACCACATGGTCTCAGAATTTCACTTATTGTAAGAAGTGAGGATCAGGACAGTACCAGGCAGGAGTGCCCCCCTTTTGCTATCTCAAGAGCCTGAATTTGAGTTGGGAAGGCCTGAGGCACAGCCATGGCCAGGCAAAGACTCTATGTAGCTTGTAGCTTCTGTCTCTTTGGTGGTCATGGAGAAGGATGGTGACTCTGCCCGCCTCTGCTGTGCCCCTGGCCCGCAGTTTGAAAGAGGCATCACAGACATTCTTGGGGAACTCTCCAGTGGGAGTCCAAACCCATGCAAAATGAGTGGGAGAGTCTGTTGTTTTCTAAATGGATGCCACTGGGTGTCATATCCACAGAGACATGGAAGAGCAGGCTAGGAGCTCCTGCGGTTGGATTGTCTGCAGCCTACCAGTCTCTCCCCATACTCGGCTGTAGCACGGTTAATAACCCCGAGGCAGATATTGAGGTTCAACCTGAAAGCCAGGAAAGCAAAACAACCAGCCACTGGCTCTTACCTATAAAGTCTAAAATGGCAGTTTTGCCTCCAGGAATCCTTAGAATGAGACTGTGTCTGAGAGCTGTCTCCTCCCATTTTATATTCCTCTCTAGTTCTGGGATTAAAGGTGTGCACCACTACCGCCTGGTTTCCATGGCTAACTAGCGTGGCTACTGGGATTGAAGGTGTATGTCACCACTGCCTGGTCTGGAAGACTGACCAGGGATGCTGTTTTACTCTCTGAACTTCGGGAAAGCTTTATTTATTAAGATACAAATGAAATACTACTAAACTCAGCCATTTCCTTACTTTACAGAATCCAAAGAGGAGGGCACCCCCCTCAAACTCAAGTGTGAGCTCTGTGGACGGGTGGACTTTGCCTACAAGTTCAAGCGTTCCAAGCGCTTCTGCTCCATGGCTTGTGCAAAGAGGTGAGTGCCATGCCCAGCCCTTCCTGTCTCCAGGGCCCTCCCTAGTCATCATCTACCTTGGATGCTGTAGGTGAGGCTCGTCAATCCTCCAGGCTCCTTGGCCTGCCTAGTTAAAGCACTATATCCCAAGCATACCAGGTGAGTGCACTAGGCCTGGGAAACAGAAGAACCTGCCCTGCCTTGGGTTTGTCAGAGGGAGCGTCACTGTCCAGGCACACAAAGCAGCCCATTAGCTGGGCCCCAAGGGCAGCTGCCATGCCCTTAGGGGAAAGCCCTCCACAAAAATAAAATTTAGCCCAGACCATGGCAAGTTTTTATTCAGTTTGGAAAGAACGGATGATGATAAAAGCCACTGTCATTTATTGAGAAGCTACTTCAAAGTGGGCACAGTGCTATAGATGTGTAATGACTGAGACAGGATTGATTTAAGAGTGAGGTCAGCCTCCACTATATAGTAGTAGAGTATATATATAGTAGGGGCTGCCTGAGGAGACCTTGTTTCAACACAAAACAAAAGGAGACAGACAGACAGAGAGAGGTAGCAGCAGAGACAGAGAGAGAAACTTGGTGCCAGGGGTCCTGCTAGTCGGTTGTCTGTTTTCAGAACATTTCTGCTAGGCAGCTGTTCCATTGTCACCATTGTATTTCCTACTGTGCCCTTTTTATGGGTTGGAAACTAAGGCATGAAAGAGTGACGTAGCTGAGTCACGGGGACTCGGCTCTAATATGCCCCCTGCTCTCTGTAGGAGCAGCTTGACCTTGATGCCCCAGAACCCAAAAAGAGCTCTCTGGGTTCCAGGCAGAGGTGTTGTGAGTAGTGCCCTAGTTCCTGTCCTCAGCCATGCTGACCAGACTGTGCTGAAGGAGCCAAGGACTCTTGGTCAAGCTTTGCCAGGCCACACTCCAACAGGACAGTGGACAGAATAGTTTCCTAGCACCACAGTGTGTTGCAGCCACAGGCAGCTGTGCTCTGAGCAGTTGAATTAAATACGTCACCGGCACTCCCTCTTGTCATCCTGAGACTGGTTTTAGAAGGTGACTGGTCTCACACCCTGCCTCTCAAGAAGGGCTCTGAGCTCAAGTGCCTTCCCAGAGTCTCAGTGATCAGCAATGTCCTGGAGTCAGTTTGTACCCATAGACTCGGGTACAAACTGTTTGTGCCACCTAGGGCTCCTGCTCTGACTTACTGCTCCTCCCCGCAGGTATAACGTGGGATGCACCAAACGAGTGGGACTTTTTCACTCAGACCGGAGCAAACTGCAGAAGGCAGGGACCACAACCCACAACCGCCGACGGGCCAGCAAGGCTAGTCTGCCCACACTTACCAAGGACACCAAGAAACAAGTAAGAGCCATGTTGAGCTTCCATGGCATGCTGTCTCCTCCAGCTGCTGCTCTCACTTCCTACAGGTCTCGCATCCAGCCCTCTCTAGGTCCCCTCGTGGGACCCTTTTCTCAGACCTAGGGGCCCTTACCCTTTCCAGTGGTCTTAACCTAGAATGACCCCACCTTGGGGTTACCATCCATTCTTGATTTCTTGGGTCTCACCCTGGTGGCCCTGTGAAGACGGACTATTCAGGTTACCTCCCACATTGCACTGGGAGAGATGGCAGCCTCCACTTTTTCCCCCGACTACCTTTTTGCCCCCTTTAAAACTGAACACTGAGATGGTGAAAGTCTCCCCATCAGGAGCATGGATATTCATCCATTAAATATTTTTCCCAACAGTTCCATGCCAGTGATTCTGTTGGGCACTAAAGACCCAAGGGCATAGTCTTAAAGGAACTCACAGCCTAGTGTGGCAGTCTTCATCCTTAAGTCGTTGGTGGTGGTGGCGGTGGCAGGGCTGGTGGTGACCTTTATCTTGTACCTTGTTAAGAATCTGCTAAAAGCTGCAGTCCAGGATGTACATATGTGGGAAGTCCATCTTGGTCGTCCAGATCACACAAGACACCACTACAGGACAGACTAAGAGCAGGTTGTTGCAGCGTGCTGCAGCACAGCACAGTGCTGAGGGACTGACTGTCCGAGGTGGGAGAGCAGGAAGACGGGGTGTGACCCTAGGAATAGGGAACCAAGCAGAAAAGGGAGCAGCACCTGCCTCCACCCCTGCTTGACGTGGGAGTGGTCAGTTCCCCAATCCTGAAGAACGCTATTTCTCTCTGCTCCCAGCCCTCAGGCACTGTACCCCTTTCAGTTACTGCTGCCCTGCAGCTGACACACAGCCAGGAAGACTCCAGCCGGTGCTCAGACAACTCAAGCTATGAGGAACCCTTGTCACCCATCTCAGCCAGCTCATCCACCTCCCGACGGCGACAAGGCCAGAGGGATCTGGAGCTCCCTGACATGCACATGCGGGACCTGGTAGGCATGGGACACCACTTCCTACCAAGTGAGCCCACAAAGTGGAATGTAGAAGATGTCTATGAATTCATCCGCTCTCTGCCAGGTAAGTTCCTTGGAAACTTCACCTGCTGGAATAATGGGAGTGAGGGGAGATGGAGACCTCACCTCCCTCCAGAAGGAAGCAGGACTCAGGGTGCAGAGGCAGGAACACAAGGCCCCTGCTTGTGAAAGCATATGTTCTAACACAGCAGACTATGGAATACTTCATGACCACCATTTGAAACAGCTGCAGTCTAGGACATAGTCTGTGAAGAACATGAGCATGGAATTAGCTCTGTCTCTTCCTGCACAAGGTGGGAAGGAAGTCAGGAGGGAGTGTGGTGTCATAAAAATAAACAAGCTGGAGTGAGATTTTTCAGGTTGAGAAACTGCCCATGAGAGAGAGCAGCTTGAGCAAGGACAAAAATGTATGGTATGGTGGGCGCTGTGTATAGCCCTTGGCATGGAGGGCAAGTGGATATGAAGTTGGCATCAACTTGGAAAGGCAAATTTTCTAGCATTCCAGAGTCTTCCAGGGGTACCCTGAAACTTCCTACCTTTCTGCCAGCCTCATGCATCTACTGCAGGGCAGCAGTGACGGCGGCCACAGCCTGTGCAGGGGAGAGTGTGTTATAGAAATTGTAGGTGAGACAGAGCTGGGTCAGTTCTGTCATTCTCACTTAACCTCGTGTATTTGTTGTCTGTCATGTGCCCTCAAGTTTGTCATAGGATGGTTACTTTTGTCCTGCAGCCCTGTCTCGTGCTCTCTTATAAAGTTGCAGCTTTGTGTCAGCCAAGGCCAAGGCTACTGCAGGCTGCTCTGGGGAAATGGAATCCTCTCTCCCATGATTTGCAGGAAGGGGCTGGCTGGGCCTCTTATGGCAAGCATGACAGCAGGTTTTCCCATAGCTAGTAAATCCTAGAGAGCTATCAGAAGAAGTCATGTTCTTTTGGATCTAGCCTCAGAAATCATACTCTGTCATTCCTACAGTATCTCACTGGTCATACAGATAAGCTTTGTCCTTTGGGGGAACCTGCAGGCTGGCTTAGTGAGGGTTTCTACTGCTGTGATAAAATACCATGACCAAAAGCAAGTCGTGAAGGAAAGGATTTATTTGGCTTACATTTTCATATCACTGTTTATCATTTGAGGACGTCAAAATAGGAACTTAAACAGGGCAAGAACCTGGAGGCCACAGTTGGTGTTGAGACCATGGAGTAGTGCTGCTTACTAGCTTACTCCTCATGTCTTACTCAGCCCACTTTCTTATAAAACCCAGGACCACCAGCCCAGGGATGGCCTCATCCACAATGTGTTGGGAGCTGGAGGCTGGGCCCACCCCACCAAGCTCTAAGAAAATGCCCTACATATTTGTATAGGCAGAATTTCTCTGTGTCTCTGCAGTTGCTCCCAAATAACCACATGGAAAATTCTTATTAATTACAAATACTCGGCCAATAGCTCAGGCTTGTTACTAGCTAACTCTTTTTTTAATTTATTTATTATGTATACAGTATTCTGTCTGTATGCCTGCAGGCCAGAAGAGGGCACCAGACTCCATTACAGATGGTTGTGAGCCACCATGTAGTTGCTGGGAATTGAACTCAGGACCTTTGGAAAAACAGGCAATGCTCTTAACCTCTGAGCCATCTCTCCAGCCCCCTGGCTAACTCTTATAACTTAAATTTAACCCATTTATATTAATCTACTTTCTGCCATATGGTGTTACCTTTCTTTCATCTTGCACCTCCTGTTTCCTCTCCATGTCTGGCTGGCAACTTCTCTGTCTTCAGCCTTCTTCTTCCCAGTGTCTTTAGTCTGGTTCCCCCTGTCAGACCTCATCCTGAACAGCTATTGGCCAGTCAGCTTCTTTATTAAACCAATCACAGTGGCATATATTCACATAGTGTAAAGGAATATTACATATTTCCCCCTTTTTGTCTAATTAAAAAGGAAGGTTTTAACTTAAAAAATTATATACAACAAAAACAGTTATTAAGAATTACAATTACAATATCCAGACCCTTTGTATTTGGAAAATTTAGAGAAAATACTCTGAAATAATATTATTTATCTTTGCGAGTCTAAAATTTTATACCCAATTTACCTTTTATCATAACTAAGGAAAACTTTAACTATGATTATCTGGTCTTCAACTCCGTCAGAGACCCCCAGAAGGGTGAAATGTTACCTAACAACAGGGACATCTGGCTGTCTGAACAGTCACCCAAAGTTCATTTGTAACATTGGGGCATCCAGACTTGGTCTACAGGCCTATTATATCTGATAGACATTCTGAGAAGCAGGGAATTTTGAAGGACTATCCTACCTTGTCTTGGCAAAGTTTGGCAGTCACCTTTTTTGGACAGTATGCTGTCAGCAATTGAGGTGAGGGCAGTTTCTTTACCCAAATAGCTAGTTTTTATCATAAAAAAGCAAAACTCCATACAAAGGTTCTTTGATGCCCATCATCTTCTTTTGTAGTCAATTGGTGCTGTCAGGAGCAGATACATGTCTCACTGTCATGAAATGCCTTAGGTTATTGAACATATCAAATGCCATAGGTTTTTGAAGTGTTTGATAAATATGTGTATGTGTATATGTGTATCCATTTATGACCTTGAAAACATACCTAACATGACTAAGTTTGACTATTATAGATGACTATTAATCTTTATTTCTTAGTTATACATTTTAAATAAACTGCATAAACATAATACCCTAAACAAGAGTAAAAGTATGCATATATTATTTAAAAATTAGCTTTAAATTTTTATCAGTAAGGGCTGGAGAGATGGCTCAGAGGTTAAGAGCACTGACTGCTCTTCCAGAGGTCCCGTGTTCAATTCCCAGCAACCACATGGTGGCTCACAACCATCTGTAATGAGATCTGGTGCCCTCTCCTGGTCTGCAAGTATACATGCAAGCAGAACACTGTATATGTAATAAATAAATAAATCTTTAAAAAAAAAAAAGAAAAAAATTTGTATCAGTAAACCAAAATTCATACCAATGTAAAATATTTTGAGATTAATGGTTGATTTTGTATTGAAGTAGATTCAGTCATCTATCCTTTTCCTGTCCTGTGTCATATCCCCCTTTTTTCCTTTAGAAAGAAAATCTTGAATTTAGCTCTTTTGTTTAGCTTTTTTCCTGACTATGACCAATAACAACACGTAACTATGATAGTAAACACTGGGTGGTGGTGGCGCACGCCTTTAATCCTAGCACTCAGGAGGCAGAGGAAGGTTGATCTCTGTGAGTTCGAGGCCAGCCTGGTCTACAGAGAGTTCCAGGACAACCAGGGCTACACAGAGGAATTCTGTCTCAACAAACAAACAATGATGATGGTAAACATCTGTCACCCATTTTTAGGGATGTGGGTGTTGTTTTTCTAGACTGTTTCCTATTATCTGGGGGCTCTGGCATCTTTGAGGAGCCCTGAGAAAATTTAGGATGATGATTTTTTTTAAGTCTTGGCTGGAGTAGTTTTGTGAGGCTGAACCATTTCAGCCAGCAGCCTTGAAGCTATTCTTGATGCAGAACTCCAAGGAAACTGCAACAGGTATTTTGAGAGGCTGGACCACCTGAACCATTTGTTTTCTTTGGTGTCTGGTTCCCTTGCGCCAAAATATATAAACTTTCAAAGGTAACATGCATATCTGTATTAATACAAATACATATTATATGTTGTACACAAGTTAAAGATGATTCTTTGTTTTGTATTTGAGTAGGTAAAATATACGTTACATGTTTTGTAGGGTTTTTCTCTCTTTTTTTTTCATTTTTGAAACCAGAATGTTTATTTTATGACAGATTGAAATCCTCAAGATGAACTGGATGCTGCAACAGCTGCCCTCTTGGGTTTAGAGTTGTCCCTTCACGGAATCCATGTCTGAATTTTGATAGACAATTTTTAGGTACCTCATCCACCCAGTCCTGGTAGTGTTTTGTCTCTTAGCCTTGGTACTTCAGTTATATTTTCTCTTGTGTTTGGCAGTATAGCCACATTTGCCACAGGTAGACTTTTGAAGGTGGCAGGCCTTGGAGCCACAGTGGCGGCATACCTGTGTGTCTTATTGCGATACTTTCCAAAAAATGACATTCCTTTTGTTACCTTGCTTCTGCCACCAAGACCAAAGAGACCAGAAAAGCTTTCTCTCTCTCCATCTCCATCTCTCTCTCCCTCTCCCCCTCCCCACCCTCTCTCTCTCTCTCTCTCTCTCAGGTTTATTTCTTTATGTTTATAGTCAGGATTTTCAGGGGGTCTTCCTCAAAACAAATCTGATCCATATAAATCTGTAGTGAATCTACAGCCACTCGTTTTCTGTGAAAATAAAAACATAACCTCTCTCCCAAAGTAACACACCTTTTAAATTCCATTTTGAAGTCAAGATATTTTTAGAATATATAGGTTGATTTAATCTAGCAGTTTCCATAATCCAGTGTTTCTTAGCAGTTACTTAGCTCATTGATTAGCAGTCACAGCATAATATATACCTGATCTAGAATCCCATGATTTCCCATTTTTACATGGATTTTTCTTTATTACTTTGTTTGTTCTCTTTTTAAGTATTTTATTGTTTTAAAACATTTTTTTTGACTCTATACCTTTTTTCTTTTCTCTCCCCCATGTCTTTGTACATTTTTAAACACACTGTAAACCATTTGGAGGCCTTTTTCGTCTGAATCTCTTTTTTTTTTTTTTTTTTGTTTTGTTTTTTTTGTTTTTCGAGACAGGGTTTCTTCTGTAGCTTTTGGAGACAGTCCCGGAACTAGCTCTTGTAGCCCAGGTTGGCCTCAAACTCACAGAGATCCACCTGCCTCTGCCTCCCGAGTGCTGGGATTAAAGGCGTGTGCCACCACTCTCTGGCTTAGCTCTACACTCTGATCTTCAGGCAAGCTTTATTTATTAAAACACAAATAAAATTTCACTATAGCCAGTCAGCTTCTTTATTATACCAATCACAGTGACATAGATTCACACAGTGTAAAGGAATATTCTACACGCTTGCCTACAGCCTGATCTGGAGGCATTTTCTTGAGTCAAGCCTGGGCTTGGAGAGCTCTGTCCCTGCTGCGTAGGTGTGGTTCCCTACTCCAGAGATCCAAGAACTAAGACAGGTTGTCTCCTGCCCACCACACCCCAGTATCTTGTAGGTAACTGAGGGAAGAACGGAAACAGGCAGGCAGCTCTGACCCACACCAGCCCTGGGCAGCCCTTGCTGCCATTTCCTTTGGAGTATTCCAAGCCTTCAGTGACTCTTACCCACCCTCAGAGTCACCCACCTGCTGTGACAGGCAGCCCGGTGTGAAGAGCAACTTAAATCGCAGTGCTTACTGTAATTCCTGCTTTTTATTTTCTATTACCTCTGAGCTTTTCAGTCTCAGCTAGCAATATTTCTGACAATATAATTTTCTTAAAATCTTTATAGTCTCTGAGTCTTGTTGAGATTCATTCCATCATACAAAAACACACCCCAAATCCTCTTTCAGATAAGCCTTTCTGTAACGTTGGGCTTCTTCTGGAGCCCTTAGAGTTCTTGGGAGTCCTTCAACTGCTCAGAATTTCTGAAGCTGCCCTGCAAATACCAGGGGAGCCCTTCTCCTCCAGAGAATCATGTCAGTTCTTCAGGAGCCTGGGTTTTCTTTTGATTTGGAGGTCTTTTATTTTGATTTTATTTGTTTGTTAGCCTGTTTGTTTTTTTGAGGGTTTCTCTGTGTAACCCTAACTGTCCCAAGAATTTGCTCTGTAGACCTGGCTGGCCTTGAACTCAGAGATCTGCCTACCTCTGCCTCCCGAGTGCTGGGGTTAAAGGTGTGCACCACCACACTGGAAACTGTTTTCTAATCCTGGCACTGTTGGCCACCTGAAAGGCTAAGGGCTTCCTGAACCAGCAGATACATGAACCATGGTACACAGAACCGACTTTTCTTTCCTTTCCCTTCCTCTTCCTTCCAACAAGAAGGCAGGCAGCATCCTTGGCCTTCTACCTGAAAATATTGGAATGTTGCACTTCATGTCCCCAGTTCAGTGCTGCAAAACTTGTTGCTTCCTAGCAGGATGCAGTTAAATCCTAACCCTCCAGCCCCCTGTAGCAGTTCCTCTCTCTCCATTAAGCTTCCAGCAGTTTCCCCTGGGTTATGGGACTTCTGCTCAGGATCCTAGATCACATTAGGCAGTTACTGTTACTCTGCTTGTCCTATCTGTTGCTGGCCCCAATACTAGGCCATCCCTACATGTTCAAAGTTTTTTAATGTCTCACCTCTCTCTAAGGCATCAAAGTCTGTGTTATCGGTGTATTGCTATGAGACAAATCACTCTAAAGCTTAGTCTTAAACAGTAATGACCCATTCATTGTGTCAGAATTGTGAGGGTGAGGCATCTGCCATGGCTCAGCTGTGGTTCCAGTTGAGGGCATCCTCATCCAAGGAGCTCAGTCACATGACAACGGGCCTCTACTGTTAGCCAGCATCTCTTCAGAGGGGGCTAATGAAGCATTCTAACATGGTCAGTTTGCTCCGTTATAAGTTACCTGCAGGGGTAAGGGAACAAACAGCTGCTGTCCTTTCCGTGAGGCCTCGGTGGCCACTTGCTTGCCCTCTGTACCAACTCAACACCTAGGACAGTAGTTGGGGAGGGAGGGGTGTGCCTAACAAGGGCCACATCTTGACTTCCTGCCTCAGTCATTTAGCCTCTCAGGCTTCAAGACAAGAACAGCAGTACTGCTCTTAAAGTACCTACCATGTGAGGCTTGTCTCTAACTGCTGCTGTTGTCTGTGGTCTTCCTCAGGTTGCCAGGAGATCGCTGAGGAGTTCCGTGCCCAGGAGATTGATGGGCAAGCCCTGCTGCTGCTCAAGGAGGACCACCTGATGAGTGCCATGAATATCAAGCTGGGGCCTGCCCTGAAGATCTATGCACGCATCAGCATGCTCAAGGACTCCTAGAGGCTCTGCCCTGCCCGCTGCCCCAGGTGGGCACCGCCTCCTCCTGAGCAGAGCCACACAGACATTCCTGAGCAGCCCGAGATAGCGCCAGTTGGAGGGAAGGGGCTCTCCCTAGGGGCGCAGCTGTGAGGAGGTCTCAATTCCTCTTCAGTGGCTCTCAGGGGCCATTTCTGTGGGAGGGGTAGAGAGGTAGGTGGCACAGAAGATGGGGCTTTGCGCTTGTAAATACTGATAGCACTGGCTTCCTCCAAAGTCCCGATGTTCTAGCCCCCCTCTAATCCTTTCTCTGTCCCCCATTTTCCAGGGGGTTTATGGTCAGGGCTCCCCAACCTGAGTTGGGTGACTTCCAAGGGCAGCCAGCAGGCCTGGACAGAGGTCTTAAAGCCTTTGCCTTCTCTCCCCTTCCCCTTCTTATCCAGGCCTGGTTAACCTTCCGTTGTCAGCTTCTCCCCCTTCAGCCTGTTTCCACAGCATCCAGGGGTTCTGCCCCTGCACCCTCTGCAGGTGGAGAGAGAGAAGCTGGGCCCAGTTTGGCCATGCCTGCTGGCACAGACGCCTTAACGCTGTGTGTATGACTGTGTGACTGGGAGCCTGGACTGACAGGCCATGAGCTGCCCTCTGGCATCTCCAGGTGTTTTGTAGCAAACAGCCACTTAGTGCTTTGTCCTGGACTCCACTCAGCCTGAGGCTGGGGAATAGAAAGAAAGGGCAGACCCCAAGAGTTGGAGATTAGAGGTCCCCTCCAGGTGGCAAGAGGTTTCTGGGAAGCTCTCCTCATACCAAACTGGTAGTGTGTCCTGCTGGCTGGCAAGCAACATAAGGAAGCTACAGGATCTAGACTATGTGGCCCAAAGCCCAAGCCTCCTGTGACTTCACCTGCCTGCCCACCCTTACACCCTCCACATGGGAGGGGTGTAACTAAAGACTGGCTGGAGGCACTGTGGAAGCAGCCTTTGGCCTTCCACTCCTACACTTGCTTGTAAAACTTGTATAGCAGTAACAGCTACCTATGGAAGGACCAGGCGCCTCTGACTTACCCTGTCCTCACCAACTCTGGGAAGTCAGACCCTTCCTGGGAGGGGCGGGCACTTTCTCAGCTTGGCCTGCCCCCTTCCCCAAACCCCCAGGCAGGGTTGGAAATGAAGGACTTTTTTAACCTTTTGTTTTGTTTTTAAAAAATAAATCTGTAAAATGTGCCTCTTCTGTGGCTTTCTCCCAGGGATGCCTGTGTGTCTGAGCTTTGTTCCTGGGTGAGGAAAAGAATGGGACTGGGTTGGGGAAGGATGGCTGCCTTAACTGAGCAGTGCGTCCGTGCCGCCTGACTAGGGCTGGATCATTTCATTCCTTCACCCCAAATCAACACACCTCAAAGTGAAAATGCAGGGCCCTTCATCTCTGAGCCTTCCTACCTGCTTTTCCCACCAAGGCAAGTGGAAGGCTAACATCAGTAACGCTTGAGCCAGAACCCAGACTCTCCTACTTCCACCAGCAGGTCTGATGGAACTGCTCTGCATGCATAAGATACAGCGAGGTGGGGACAGCTTTAGCTCCTTCAGCACTCGCCGGGCATCGCATGCTAATCATACGGTAGAGGAATGGGTGGGGAAGGAACGTGCAAGCCTTTTATAGAGGAAAGAGAGCAGATGATGTCTGATAATAAAATAATAGTGGTAATATGTGCAAGGACAGATGAGATGGAAGCCGGCCAGACTGAGGGAAGGCAGCCAGGTGGTAGCTGGGGTTGGCTCTGTGCCCCTGGGGGGTACCTGTTAAAATGTGATTACCCCCTAGAAGAGACACTGGTGAATCCTCCTGGGAGACCAAGACATGGAAAGCCTGGTGTCCCAGAATTGGGAAAGCTAGGGAAGCTTATGGGAGAAGTAGCGTGAGTGGAGTGAGCACAGGGAAGCCCCCTAGTCAAGAGAGCCTCCTTGTACTGCAGGCCGTGTACAAAAGCCTGGGTGTCCCAGCCTCCTGAGTGCTAGAGGGGCGAGCAGCACTCCTGGCCACTACTGTAAATTTGAAGGCTACATTCTTAGATATTTGTTCCCGGCATTAGCATTATATAGACTTTCACAACTGTTTGGTCATGACCCACAGTTTAAAAACCTTTTTCTGCCAGGCATGATGGTGCTTGTCTTTAATCCCAGCACTCAATGGCAGAAGCAGGTGGGTCTCTGAGTGAAAGACCAGCCTGGTCTACAGAGCGAGTTCCCAGACAGCCAGGACTACTCAGAGAAACCCTGACTTGAAAAATTAATACTGCCCGTGTAAACTACATAGCCATGATTTGATGTTACTCTTAACCTGGGGACGGCATGAGCACCCCTTGTTACTGGAGAAGCAAAGGGCTCCACAGGAGTGAAGTTGCCCAAAGTCACAGTGCCTGGTGCTTTTTTTACTTAAACTGGTGTTCAGTGCTGCACACAGCTTTCCCTGGGTGGGAATGCAATATCCTGTGTCGCGGATGCTGCAAATCTCTTACAGCCCCTGACTCTAGCCCCTCCCGGAAACAAGACCCAAGGGAGAAAAGAGAAGCCCATACACCTTAGGTCTTGGGTCTTCTGTGGGTCAGTCTGGCTTCCACTCCACTCCTTCTAAATGATTGGCCCCAAGGGACTTGCCAGCCCCACCCCACCCTAGGATGGGTGGTAAACCTTACCTCCAGGTTAATGGATTTATTGGCGTTACAACCCAGATTGCTTCTGACATGTGGCTTAGGAGGCAAAAGGAACTGCTTTGTTCCCATACCTTGTCCGTCACTTCTACTGCGTATGTCATTTCTTTAACCTCTCTTGGATGAAGAGATTTTATGACAACTGGTTCCTCCCAATGGCTCTCAAGGGACTCAAGTGAGTAGGTTCAGTGCCTGCCGGGTATAGGTACAAGTATAAGCTCCAGGCTGATTCACCCCAGAGGGGCTCAGTCGGTAGAACTGCTGAGGGAAAATGTGACTCCAAGAACAAGAGGTGACCTGGTGGTGGCAGAGGCAGTGGCGCACGCCTTTAATCCCAGCACTCAGGAGGCAGAGGCAAGTGGATCTTGGTGAGTTCAAGGCCAGCTTGGTCTACATAGCAAGTTACAGAATAGCCAATTCTACACATAGTGAAATCCTGTCTGGAAGGTTTTTTTTTAAAAAAAAAAAAAAAAAAAAAAAAAAAAAAAAAAAAAAAAAAAAAAAAAAAAAAAGATGAGGGGAAGAGGGAGGAAGGAGAGGGAAGCTAAGGAGAGCACTTCTTCCTTTGACCCCTGGTGAGGCAGAAATCCAGGCCTAAGGCTACATTCCCACCCCCATCAGAAAGCAGGGAAAGGGACAGAGGAATGGGGCTTAATGAGCTGCTGAGCTGTCTCCTCAATGAGCTGGAGCCCACAGGTCCTTCAGCAAAATCTGACCAAGAGATGTCAGGTCACGCAGACGCTTCTAGAGTAAAGCTCGAAACTGGTGCCCAAGAGGGGAAGGATGGTAGGTCTCTATAGGCATCCCATCCCAACCCAGGTCCCAGCACCTTCCCTCACCTAGTCCTTTGGTTCAACGTGGGCCACTCAGGGCCAGCTCTGCCTGGATGCCCACACTAAGTTCTGGTGCCCTAGAGCCATAATCATTGGCTCCCCTACTCTGGTGTGTAAGAAGACGAGGTGACTGGCATCCACTGGGGACAGTGAAGTCCATGCCAGCCTTTCCTTGCTTCTGCCGCAAGGCTGCCAGGGTTCCAAGTGAGCTGCAGACAAAGTGGAAAGGGGCAGGCTTCTCAGGAACCACGCTAGCTGGAGACATGGAGCTCAGGATCCAAGGACCTTTGTGAGAGGAGCTGAGGTCACACTGGGTGGGTCAAGGCTCAGCCCCAGCACTTACAGCCACTTCCTGGGCGAATAGTTTTCACCCGAGACCCAGTTGTCTCCTCACTGATGGAATGGGAGCAATCCAGATTCCTCTCTGGATACTGTGGTCAGACTTCGCCGAGACCTGGGGGTATTCTCTGCAGAGTGTCCAGTTCCGTCAGTGCCCAGGATGACAAATAAGCACAGACTTACCGTGTGGAGCAAATGGAGTTTTAGGCGAAGGAGTAACGAAAAGCCACAACTTCATTACTTCATTCACTTCTAGCAAATGTTTGCTAGTGTCGCCAAGTGTGAAGCAGGTTCTGGGACTTGTTGCCAGGACTCTAAAGCCTACTGGGGCAATAAAGAGTTCCTAGAGCAGACAGGGTTAGGCAAGGGCTAAAGGGGAAGTTTGGTGAAGGTAGAGGTGTAGGAAGGGGGGCTGGAAAACGAGTGAGTGACAGGTGGGGAAGGTGTTATGGCGAAGACTGGGGTGACAATCCCAGTGAGTCATGGGAAACCCAGGAAGCTTCATGGTGGGGGCTGAAGGCTGGCACCCAGCAGCCTGACTGGGAAGCTGCTCCACAAATCCAGATGCAAAGCAGTGAGAAGGAGGGGATGGAGCAGGCGGGCGGGAGGGGAGCTTCTGCGTGGAAACATGAGCCAGACAGCCATTGTAAAGGGAGACCCGTTCTGGAGCCAGAGCAAGCAGGAAAGAAGGGATGGGGCGGGCCCGAACCCGCAAACTGCAGATTGAGATGCTGTGAGCTTGAAGTGTGTGGGGGGACACCCGGGCAGACAGCAGTCAGCAGTCTAGGGGATACCAAATAGCTGTGGCATTGCCCAGTCAGAGGGCTGGCAATACAGTGTGGTACATCACGGAAGTCAGACACTAATCAACAGTGGTGGGGCCTTATTGTGCAGGGATGGGCCCAACTGAAGGGCACTGAGTCGAAAACAATCTTAAAAGGCCCCGTCTCTCTTCCTGGAACTTCTTAACCACCATCACCAATCTGGAGCATCCCCCTAAATCCACCTGTATAATCTGTATATAGCAGCCAGCAGCTGAGCTCCCACAGCGTGCTGTATTAAGTTGAACAGAAATTAGATTTAGTGCTTAGACTTTGACAAAACAGGCAAGAAAACATGTCAGTTTTCATACTAGTTACACATTAAAAGAACATTTTGGATAGGTTGGCATAAATCAAAGTAATTGGTAAAAATTAATTTCATCTTTGCCTTTTTAATGTGGCCACTAGAAAAGGTAAAGTCTCCTGCGTGCATCACATTTGATCCTAGGGGGTTGTGCTCTCCCAGCATTCCCCAGTAGACGCGAATGCAGCTCTTGCGCCCCCTCCTCCCCTCCCCCCCCCCTCCGGCACTGGGGGAGAGGCTCCGCCCACAGACGTAAGACCCGCCTCTCCAAGGAGGTCTGGTCTGGTCTCTGTTCCAGTGTGCTTGCACTCATTTACACTTCTCACTGGTCACACTGACCTCCGCTGTTAGACACACACAGTGCCGTCACTCAGACCCTGCTGGGCTTGCGTATGTCCATATCTTTTTCCTACTGCTTCCTATTAGCTAGTTTTTAGGTTTTGTTTTGTTTTGGTTTAGTTTTTTTTTTTTTTTTTTTTTTTTTTTTTTTTTGCGAGCATACGAAACATCAGGTTCCACTCCGGCGCTCTCAGACAGGCCTGTCATCAAAATTCATTCATTTTTGTTTTCTTTCCTCTTCTTTAGTCCCCTCCTCCCTACAAAGACATATTTCCTTTTTCTTTTTTATTATGTGTGTGCATGTGTGCGCGCACGTGCATGCGTGTGCCTGAGCGTGCTACAGTGCATATGTGGAGGTCAGGACAACCTGTAGGAGGAGTCAATCCCCTCTCATCCCCTTTGACATGGCAGCTAGCACCACCACCATTCCACCAGCCAGCGTGTGCTTTTTCGAGTCCTGCTCGAACATTCTTGGGCTGTCTGCTGTGTACACTGGAGATCCCGTGACAGGAAGGCAGTGACGGTGACACCGACATGCACCACAGTGCACAGGCCATGATTCGAAGGCTCCTTCAGCCCTGCGAGGAGATGTGGACTTTATCTTGCAGATAGCGGGAGCTGTTCTCTATTCCTTCATTTAAAAATCAATGCAGTTTATGAAGACCTGAATTTGATCTCAGAACTCACTTTAAAAAAAAAAAAGCCGGGTGTTAGCCAGGTGTGGTGGCAGCCGTCAAAGGAAACTATGTGTCTGTCAACTGCAAATCAAAACTTCAGAGTCCATCTGTCTATTCTTTATAGCCCAGCTTTAGGGAAATCGCCCCTACCCCTCCACGCCCTTTTATTTATACAAGCTCCCCCTTAACATCGGCTTCCACCCTTCACCGGACACAGACATACCTAGCACCTGGCCTGGCCTCCACCACTTCCGTGCTCTCTCCCATGACATGCCTGCTCTTCTGGTGAACCCCAGAGCCCTCTGGTGAGTTCCAGGCCTTACCCCCCAACCAGCCACAGTTTGACCCTTGGATCCAGATCCAGATGTCTCTGCCATCAGTGGCCACACCCTGCCCATCCTTTTCCAGCCCCTCACTATTTACGCTTCCCCACTCAGCCAGCAATGCTCAACCTCACACCCCAATAACTCCTGGGCCCTAACTGGGTTTCTTGTCTGTAGTCATGCCCTGCCACCCAGTCACCATGTCGAGGACCAAAGTTCAATCTAAGTATAAAGTTGCGCCAATACCACCCACTCACCCCCATGCAAAACCTTTCTTTAATGGGAGTCCCCTGGGTGCACCGGTGTTTCCCAGGAGGCTGCCCTTTCCCCGCATCCCTGTCTAAATAGCTTGTAGTTTTCTGAAGCCAGGTTTACAAATCCAGGTCCACTGCTCCAGGAAGTCCCGGAAAGCCTCCTGGCTTCCTGCTTCCCCTTCCAGGCTGCTGTCCTTCCACGCAGTCCTTCCCAGGGTTCACTGTGCAGGGCTCTGTCCTCACTCCACATTCCTCAGTGTGACCATATCATCCCCGCTCCCCATCCTGAAGACAGGGCCTTTCCTACCGGCTCACCCACCTTGACATCTTGAACCTAGCAGAAAGCTTGGCCACACTGTGACCAATGATGCCAAGATAACAGCCAAGCAGACACTGACGAACAGCTTGACCTGGGGCTGGCAACCCACAGGGGCAAGGACGGAAAGCTAAGTAGCTCCCCAAAAGGCCAAGACTCCACCAGCAAGCCAGGAGCCCCCTTTCTCATGCTGTATGCTGGCAGCCTGGCATCATAGCTTTCCTTGAGCTTGCCTGCTTTTTGTTTTGTTTTGTTTTGTTTGTGATCATTTTATAAACAAAACTGAAAACCTGTTCTGGGTTCTAATTTGTAAGTCTTTGCCTACTAGTAAAGGTGACCGTTTTTCCATGTATTTGCCTACTAAATGTGTTTTTCTCCCTTTGAGGATTTAGCTGCTGCTTTGACAAACACTGTTGAGGGAAGTTGGTCTTTTACGAGATGGCTCTAGGGGCGGAATGGGGATTGAGCTGGCTAAGGTCACATGGATGCTACAGAAAACAGGAAGGACAGAGACAAAGAGGCCAAGGGACGCCAACCTGGGCGCTACCAAGGTAGGTGAGCCTGGAGGAGGGAGGGCTGAGGCTGCATGCAGGTGTCTAGCTTAAGTCACCCTGTGGGTACCCACATCTGCATAAGGCGGGCTCTTCGAGTAAACCCTAGGCTCAGAAAGTGTGGAGCCAGTCCAAGAGTTAAGGGAATCTGATATGGAAGTGGCCTTCCTGAAAGAGACCTTAGGAAACAGTGGGAAGCTACAGGGCAGGCGGAGAGGGAGAGACTTTCAGAAGGAAGCATTTTCACTGAGTGCCCTTAGCAGCTGAAGTTCTGTGTGTTCCGGTCATCTAGCTGATACTGACTCCAGATTCCGAGGGTGCTATTCCTGTTATTCCATCTCACCAGTGAAGACTCATGCCCAGCCAGCGTGCTAATAAATGGCGTCCCCAGAGTGCTCTCCATATCTGTTCTTCACTATGGGGCTCTTACAGACGACAACTAACCAAGGCCCACTCCCTCCAAGCCAGGACCTTAGAGCTCAGTGGAAGGAATAGCAGTCCTAAGAGAACAGGCCACCACTGCCGTGCTCCCCACTTGCAGCCACCAAACCACAAATTCCTTTCTCCTCTTGGACTCCCCCGGCCCCTGCACAAGATCAGCCTCACCCCAGCTCAGTAAGCACAGCAAACCTGAATGCTCCTATCCTCCAAGCCCATCCAACTCATGCCCTGCCACACTGCTGTTCAAAGCAACGGTCCAGGCTCATTACTCCTTCGATCTTGGGGGCAACTGGGGAAGAGGTGTTTAAAGAGCTTCTTTAAGTACTGAGATGGTGGGCAGGGGCGTGCAGCTCAGTGGTTGTAAGCTGCCTAACGTGTGAGGCCCTGCATTTGGATCCCCAGCACGGTAAGTCTTTAAACTCCAAGGAATAATATGTGTTGTATATTATCGGAAAATACCATAGTCAGCAAAACCTGCAGGGTGTAGGACAAATTGTCTACTGTGCTGCCATCTGTGGGGACATCACAAGAAGAAGGGGCGCTTGCTGCACTACCTGTACTGGCCTCCTCTGCACAGACCATCCCTGGAAGGATGTGGGAGACAGTGATGCCATTGGTCACCTCCACGCAGAACTACAGAAGGGTTTGTGCCAGGCAATTTCCTGAATCCTTCCTGAATGTCTGTGCTGTGTGACTAGAATGATAATAGGTTCCTACTCAGAAACCAAATGAAGCAGGGAAATGAGGCAATGGTTTCTCCTGTGGAAGGATGTCACTGAAGTCCTCCCCTACTCCTCTCACCCCAGGGCCAAGAAGAGACTCGTGTGGCAGCTCCTCCTGACTGCATTTGGCTTCTTAGGCCTGTACCTGTGCAGGCTCGGTAGTCTCAGGTACTCCCCCGAGGCCAGGGTTAAAATGATCTATCCAAGGGCCTCCTGGAGGGAAGGAAGGTGGTAGCCGGCTTAGCCTACGCAAGTTTCCTATGGACTCTCCCCACCAAACAAGAAACATGCCAAACGTCCCTTCCTGTTTACCGCGCCTACAGGTCGTTAGAAGTCTTCCTCCCCATGGGCATCTGCCCTAGGGCCACAATGCCTCTGCTGAGGGACAACTTTACAGGTGTCCTGCGACACTGGTAAGCGGTCACCATTCTCCCACCAAGAACGTCCACAAGCTACACAGGTCTGCCCCAGGTCTCCACTCTCTTCTCAGCCACACCCAGGCATTCCATCTTTGTGAAGCCAGGGGTGATGCTATCAGGTCACACATCACCCAGTCTGTGTTTGATTGGTTCTAAACTAGGGTTTCGTAGGGGACAGGTCTGTGGGTCCCGAGTGCCCAGCAATAGGCAAGTAGCAATGAGCAGGGATCAAGCAGTGAGCAGAACTGTCTTTCCTAACTCCTCCTGCTCGTGACCAGGGCCCGGCCTGAAGTCCTCACCTGTACCTCTTGGGCAGCACCTATCATTTGGGATGGTACCTTCGACCCACATGTAGCCGAGCAAGAGGCGAGACGGCAGAACCTCACCATTGGACTGACTGTGTTTGCTGTAGGCAGGTAAGACGCAGGGAGGGGACCGTCCTTCTAGGTGGTGACCAGGAGGATGTGTCCACGACAGGGATTCATAGAGCCTTCTTCCACGCCATAGAAACTCCTAGTGCAGCTACAGGCTTCATCCAATGTTTCGCATTCTCGGGGGCTCAGAACTGCTTCTAAAAAGGAACGAGCCTGGGTAGGGTAGGTCTGGCACAGATGGAGACACTGGCTTTGTAGTGAGGGCATAAAAGACCTTTATAGGCTAACGAGGAGAAGGGGAGCTAGCACCTGGCTAAAGGAAGGTTCTCGGTGTAGGTGACACAGCATGGGAGTACTGGGGCTTTGCCAGGGAAGTCTGCTGAAGGGAGAAGGGTGGGGAGCTCAGGAATTTACAGCGGAATGACTCCAGGCTAAGTAAAGAAAGCCGAGAGGGTGGATGGAGCTGGAGAGTGGCAGACCGATAATTGCCGTAATTGCCGGATCACAGAGCTGAGTGAGGTAGGCCCTTTGGGGGGTGGAAGAGCAGGGCAAGCGAGCTGAATGAAGAAGGGTCTCACATAGTGACACAGGGACGTTTTGGAGGCAAGACAACGGTGGTGACCTTGTCAAGAGAGTAGCCCCAGAAGCAGGTAACGGAGGAGGGCAAGATCTTCACAGGTGAGGCCCATAAAGGCTGAGCCTCAGGTGGAGAGGAGCTAGGCAGGCGAAAGAGACAAGAGGCAGGGCCCTGCCCTCCTGTCCAAAGGGGTGCAAGGGGGATTCCTGGCTGGATATGGGGTCAGACCTACAACCCCAAGCCACAGAGCAGTGGAGTGCAGGACAGGCTGGGCAGTGGGTGAGCCTCCTGTGAAATAAGATGAGAACGCCCAGAAAGAAAAACCCCAAAACCCGGGCAAAGAACTCTGGGCCACTGGGTACCCCAGAAAACTGTTCAAGGTTTCTCCAACTGTGTCCCAAACCCAACATAAAGGGGAGAAAGTCAACAGAGTCATTGCAACACACGGATCCAGGGGGTTGGCGCAAGCGCAAAGGGGATAGAGCGGCTCACTTAGTGGTTTTGTTCAAGTGACTACAGCTCTTTAAACGACAGCACGTGGGCTTAGCAGTATGCGCCACGTGGCAAATGCTCAGACTATTAACCTTGACCACTGTTCATTCCTTCAAACTTCTGGTTGGTGTCTTGGGTTACCAGGGATGCAAACTGTTAGTATTTCTGAGCACTCTGCTTGTCCTTGTGAAGAATGGCCACAAACATTGTGGCTTAAACTAAACTGTTATAGTCAGGAATTCAGGACCTCCCAGGAAGGGCTCTTCACTGCCAGGTGTCTGAGTCTCAACAGGGAGACCAACAGCTACACAGCAATACCTCTCACTCCAAAGAAGCTCCCTCCATTCCATGGCTGGCTTGGGCTTTATATTATTTACTTTCCTATTGCTGTGATAAACATCAAGGTTAAAAACAACTTGACGAGGAAAAGGTTTATTTCATCTTACCTCAGTCCTAGGTAGTCCACCAAGAAAAAACTCAGGGGAACCAGGAGGCAGGAACTGAAGCAGAAACCATGGAGGAGTACTGCTTACTTGCTTGCTCCCCACGGACTTGCTCAGCCTGCTTTCTTACACACCCCAGGCGCATGCGCCCAGGGGCGGACCCACCCATAGTTGGCTAGGCCCTCCCACATCATTGCCTACAGACCAATCTGATGGTGGCCTTTTCTCAATTGAAGTTTCCCCTTCCCAGATGACGACTTGCGACAAGTTGGCAAAAATAAACCTAAGCAGCACAGGCTTCCTTGCATCATAGCCACGTCTGGTCCCGGCTCAGAATACTGCAAACACCTCCTGCCCTCCAAGGGTGGGCCAGTATCCTCTTGGCTCAGAGGAGTCAGAGCGAGGCCATAGTTTGAGGGAACAGAGCAGGGCGACTCATCTCTTCCAGGCAGAAGTGGTAGACAGCTTTCAGTACCCTTTAGTTCACCATCTCAAGGCTGGAGATTTGGGATTGCAGGGCCGGGTGTGGGCATGGGTGGAGGATGGCGGGACTGACCCTGGCCTGATCGCCTGGCAGGTACCTGGAGAAGTACCTGGAACACTTTCTGGACTCTGCAGAGCAGCACTTCATGGTGGGTCAGAGCGTGGTGTACTATGTGTTCACCGATCGCCCGGAAGCAGTGCCCTATGTGACGCTGGGCCAAGGTCGCCTGCTGCGGGTGGAACGTGTGCAGCAAGAGAAACGCTGGCAGGATGTGTCCATGGCGCGCATGCGCACGCTACACGAGGCGCTGGGAGGGCAGCTGGGGCAAGAGGCTGACTATGTATTCTGCCTGGATGTTGACCAGCACTTCACCAGTAACTTCGGGCCCGAGACACTGGCTGATCTGGTGGCGCAGCTGCACGCCTGGCACTACCACTGGCCGCGGTGGCTGCTGCCCTATGAGCGGGACAAGCGATCAGCTGCTGCCCTGTCGTTTGGCGAGGGCGACTTCTACTACCACGCGGCCTTGTTCGGGGGCAGTGTGGCGGCACTGCGCAAGCTGACGGCTCACTGTGCGTTTGGCCAGCAGCTGGACCGTGAGAGTGGCATCGAGGCGATCTGGCACGACGAGAGCCACCTCAACAAGTTCTTCTGGCTGTACAAGCCCACCAAGGTTCTGTCGCCTGAGTTCTGCTGGGATCTGCAAATTGGCTGGAGGACAGAGATCCACACCCCTCGCCTGCTCTGGGAGCCCAAGGAGTATGCACTTGTGCGAAACTAGCCCGTTCCCCTGGCAGGCCAGGTGCGTCAGCATCTTTCAAGACCATGAAACCCGTTAGAGCCAGGTTATAGTGCCTCTGGAAGGGGGACTTTGGAACTCAGAGGTCTTGAAAAGAGGTTCCTGTTCCTGGGGCCTAGAGACCTTGTTACCAACAGCTGGCCGGCTGGCGACTCCCTTTGCTCTAACCAGATATAAATTACGGAAAAGCGAGAGGAAGCTCTTCCCCCCAGAACCTACTTTGGCAGCTCTTGCATCCCAGGTGTTTGTCAGCAGCAGCCACAGCAATAAGGAGGCAGGAATTGCGAGTGGCGCTTCCTAGTGTTAAAACTTTTGCCAAGGACTGGGCGGCGGCAGTGCACACTTTTAATTCCAGTGGTGTGGGATTCCCCTCTGTATGCTATGAATATGTTTTATTAGCATTGGTTAATAAAGAAACTGCTTTGGCCTATGGCAGGGTAGAATATAGCTAGGCTGGATACAGGGAGAAAGAAGGTGGAGTCAGGCAGATGCCTAGCCGCCCAAGAAGCAAGATGTGAGGTAACAAACCAGGAGTCTGGTGGTAAGATATAAAATAATAGAAATGGGTTAATTTGAAATGTAAGAGCTAGCTAGGAATACACCTGAGCCCTTGGTCAAACAGAATTGTAATTAATATAGTTGTGTGTAATTATTCAGGTCTGGGTGGCCAGGACACGGAAGTGCAATCTCCATTTACATCCCAGCAGTTGGAAGGCAGAGGCAGGGGGATCTCAGTGATTTCAAGGCCAGCCTGGTCTACAAAGCAAGTTCCAGGACTGCTACACAGAGAAACCTGCCTCAAAAAAGCAATCAAGCAAACAAGCAAAAATACCTTTTTCCTAGACCTTGGGGTCAAGGCCTGTCTTAGTTACAGCCTCTGAGTGGGCTTAGGTATCAGGGTTCCCCAGACCTTGCCAGTTACTTGTGTGACAGCCATTAAGCCGTCACTATCTGAGGCTTGACCGCTATCTAGAGCCATTCCTGTGATCAGAGCCTGCAGTGTCTCCTCTCTTCATCCTCTCGGCCTCTGCTGTCCCTCTTGTTCAACTGCCTCTTCCTTCACCGTAAAGCAGGCTGCTGGCTTCCGCTTCTGCAGCTGGCCTGGCTGACCCGGTGAGCACTTCCCCTTCAACCCCCGAGCAGTTGCCTGCCTTGTCACTGATGTCCCGTGGCCTGCTGACCCACTCGGCTAACTCCTGCTGCCTCTTCCATCGCCACTGCTAAGTTGTCCCTATGCTAACGTGTTCTTCGTGTTACGAGATCAACCCTCACCCTTAAACGCTGGCAAGACCATTCAAGAGAAGCCTTTTATGGACCTGACAGTGCAATGCCAGGGAAGTAGCAGGGGAGAGCCTGATCCGTCTTCCCTACCCCCACCCCTACTGGATCACTCAGAGCCGCTGAACATCTAATTCTATAGCCATAAAACCCAGTCGTACCTCTCCACGATACTCACAGCCCCTTCTGCTAGACCTCCTCTCTGCGTGGTTACGGAGTCTTCTAGAGTTCACAAAGGCTTTGACAGCAAAAAGTCTGTCTCAGATAAACCATGGTAGGGGCTGTGCCTTCAGGAGCCAGTCACCAGCTGTGACTGCTGTGTGGCCTTCTCAAGGTGCCCGTGGGCTGTGCGAGATGGGTGCTGAGGGCACAAGGGCACTCTGGATGGCTGTTTGTCTGACAGCCCTTTGCTTGGGCGGTAAGAGAAGCTCCAACATCTGCTAAGAGGGGAGTCAAGTTGCCTCCTCCCCTACGACTTTGCTTATTTACAGGACAGTGGACATCAGAGGGAATGCTTATGATAAGGGCTCAAAGATCTTATCATTAACGCTGGCAGTAATTTTAAGAGATTTTTGACATTGTTTAACACTACCCTGGGCCCCAGGACGGGATGCGTTCCCTTCCCCCTGCCCCTTTCACCTCTGACCTTACTGAGTGCATCTTTGGAAGTGATTAAGAGACCAGGGCACAAGGAGGAGCCAAGACCTGTCCAGACACAGGATGTGTTCGAGTTCTTGGGAAGTCGGCAGCAGGAGAGTGAGGTTAGGTCTCTCTTGCCCAGGCCAGCTCCCTTCAGGAATGAGTCACTGAGAAAGCACAGCAGGTGTTCCCGTCAGGGGCTCTGCCATGGTGTCTCCTGCTGGCTGCACCATAGCTTGGGCATATTTGAGGGATGCTATAATAAACAAGAAATTTCAAAGTGACCCTTATAGTATTTTCTACTGTAGGGTGAAAAAAAAAAAAAAACTGAAAGAAAGAAAAGGGAAAGAGGAGGAGGAGGGAGAGGAGGAGGCTGACTTTTCTCATCCATGCCTGCACTGCTGCTTCATTCTCTGTAAGAAGGACACAGGATGCCGGGAGATAGCTCAGTCAATTCAATGTCTGCTATGCAAGCATGAATGCCTGAGTTCGGATCCTAGAGACACGTGTCACAGCAGGCATGTTGGTACATGCTTGTCATGGGGAGAACAGAGACAGGATGACCCTGGTCAAATCAATGAGAGACCCTTTCTCAAAAACTGAGAAGCAATGGAGGAAGACACCCAAAGCAATCTCTGGTCTCCCTATGTGCATGTGCGCGCGCGCACACACACACACATACACACACACATACACACACATGCATGCACGCACGCACACACGAGCACATACACACACACACACACACACACATGCACGCACACATGTACACACACACACATACACTCATGTGGAAGGTAATTTACTGACTGAGCTATTTGCCCAACTTCCTGGCTTTGCATTTAACAGCCTTCATTGCTCTCACGTAGGACAGTCATTCTAGCTGTTTGTCTAGCCCAACTCTGATGATGTTTTACAATCTAATACTGTTTACAAGCCAGTTCTAGTATTGATTCCAGTATCGAGCACTCCATCCTTTCTGTTTCCCAGGGTCTTCCACCTGCACCAGGTGAATAAACACACCAAGCCCCTTGGACTCCGAAAGAGGGACTGAATGGGCCGAGTGTGGCTAAAGGCAGGTGGGTGCTGGCTATGAGCTGGCACAGTCCTTCCTCTCATGGGACAATGGTCGCCCTCCACCTTGCTCTGCGACGCCCACCAGTTCTAAAACGCTCAGCCCCACTGGAGAGCCATGAGCCAGGGATGCCTCGTGAACCTTCCCTTGTATGAACTCTGTGTGATGTAGACAGTTTGCCTACCTGTGCTGGATATTAGCTTGTTCACAGGGAATGTGAGGAAGCCAGGAGTCTTCCTTGCAGGGTGTGCGGGGTGCCATGATACCTTGTAAGACATCTTGTCCTCTCCCTCTCTCTGTCTGTCCCCATTGGAAGCAAGGTCATGGAGTGTGAGGGGTTCTCCCAAGAACAGAGGATCCAGGTTATACAGGGAGGAAGGGGCATAAGAGAGGATTTCCAAGACCCATACTCTGGGTGGCCATGTGCTGCTGAGGGAGGACCCTCTGGGGAGCAGGGAGAGGATTCAGGAAAATGCAGAGCGGAGTAGGATGATACCTTCTTGGGAACAGGAAGGAAGGAAAACCTCACTTCTACAGAGATTCCCATGGTTGCCACCACTGTCCTTGGGTCTATAGGACTTGCCCACACATTTCCAGGGGAGGAGACGAAACTCAGAATCTCGGTTCCTTCGCCAGCACTGCAGGCTAAATCTAGGTGTGGCTCAGGTACCCCACACAGCTGTACAGATGCTGCCCAGAAACTCCCAGACAGCTCCAGCTATCTAGGGACCAGAAGGGCCAGGTCAGACGCTAGCACGGCCCAGACTGACATGTAGGGCTACTGATGCTACATGCCAGGTACGGGGTCAAGCATTTCACACATGCTGGTTGACTTCATCTTACATCCAACCGACTTAGTGGCTGCTATTACCGATCTCATTTGACACAGATGCAGTCAGGCACAAGTACATAACTCATTGTCTCACCGCCAGCATCTTAAATTCCTGAAGACCAGAACAAATGGGAAATGAAATACGGCAGTCTCAGGAACTGAGGTAACCACTGCTCTAGTCTCTGGCTATTTCTACCTTCTCTGCCTCCTTTGTCTTCCGTGTGAGTCTGGCCGCAAATAGCCACCCCAGTCTCTAGGGTCTTACAGTTCAGTTGACTGTCATTTCCTTAACTAACTTCTTCCTGCTACAGTGGAGACGCTGACCAGAGAGGCAGCACCATACAATGACTTGCTGGTAAATACTTCATAGCTGGCTCTTCAAGAAGACAGGAGTTGACTCAGTCAGTCAGGGGCTTCCTGCACAAGCATGAGGACCTGAGTTTGATCCTAAGAACACATATAAAAACTTCGAGTGTGGTGGATTGCAGTAATTCCAGAGCTGCAGAGGCAAGGACTGGCAGATTCCTGTGCCTCTGGCCAGCCAGTCTCGCCAGTGAGCCTCAGAGAAGGGAGAGAGTCTGACTCATAAAGACAAGACCATGAAAGCGGACAGAGCCTGAAGAATGCACTCAGGGTTAGCCTTCGACCTCCACACTGGTGGACACAGGAACAAACGTGTCGTGGTTGTTCACAGGCCACCAACACCCCTGAATGTGTAAACGGAAGAGGTGCGTACCATCTGACCATCTGTTCTTATGAGTCTCTGTGTGTGTGTGTGTGTGTGTGTGTGTGTGTGTGTGTTTGTGTGTACTTACTGAGTCACTGAGTCAGGTGGTCACCTCTGGCCAATCAGCTGTGGATGACGTGGATAGTGGGGGAACGTGGCACAGATACAGCTGCCAGAGCCGGGCAGATATGGCTGTCAGAGCTCAGCTCTTTCTAGCATAACAGAACACAAAGGCCAACATTAGAGAAAGACCAGAGGCCTGAAAGCTACCAAAAACCTGGTGGTTCTGTGTGAGCCCACATCCATTCTCGGTTCAACGGCAAAACAATGACATCATATCACTATGAAGTGCGCCCCAAAAGGCTTGGTTCTCAGGGTGATGCCAACTCCTGAGACACACTGGACTGTATCTTGAAGGCACTGACACAGGCACTGGATTCACCCATTCACAGATTCATAATGTGATGATATTTAGGGGGAGCCTGGTTGGAGAAAACAGGTCCTCAAGAGCCCTTTGAAGGGCACGGTAGCTCTCACACCTTTCTGTCTTTCTCACTCTGAGGTGAGCAACTGTGCTCTTCCACACCCTTCCACAGGGATGTTCTACCCACGACAGACCCAGAAACAATCCGGCTGTGCCATAGACAGAAACCGTCGGCCCAAGCCTGTCTCTCCTCCTTGAAGCCATGTGGCATGGATCACAGGATGAAGAGTCTGCAACACAAAACCATTTCTGCCCGAGAAGTAGGTCGTTGCGGTGACTATCTGAAACCTTTGGAACGGGTTGGTGGAAGAGTTTGGAAATGTTAGCGGAAGCTTCAGCGAAACCTAGAAGGCTGTGGACAGAGTTCATGGGAAAGTCTGCGGGGAGCGTGGAAGACCAGCATGAGCACAGGACTGAAAACAGAACCCTGTGCTCTCCGGGCACACTGCTGGATGCTAAGCTGGAGTTCACTCGTGCTACATCAGGCAGAGGGTTTGCCCATCCACCCCACCCCACATCCACACCTTTGTCGTGGATGCTTGGCCCCACACAGGCCCAGAAACAATAGAAGACATGCCTTGTCCCACTCCTCCCTCTGTCTCTGCTTCCTGGCTGCCACAGAGTGAGCATCTCCCACTCTACAGCCCTCTCTCCTCAGTGCTCAAGTCTCAGGTCTAAACTGATGGCCAAGAGCCAATGGATTAAAACCGTAAGTCAAAAGCAATGAGTCCTCCTAGCAACTGTCCCAGGTATGTGTCTCGGTGACAAAGGGTCTAACACACATATCTTCCTTCCTGGGGTGACCCAGAGCTGAGTTACATCTCCACAAGGATACCTTCGCAGGACCAACCTTGATAAGCCTGGGGGGGATTCATTCCTGTATCTCCCTTTGGCTCTTCCTAGACAGCAGCACCCTAACTTCATGGAGGAAAACATGTGAATGTGTTTTTATAAGCCCCATTCCAACACTAGAACAGCTTCCTACCTCAGGCTCCCGTGGCCAGAACTGGGAGGGGAAACAGAACCACGGGGGACTTTCAATATCCCTGCCACTCAACTGGACAAAACGCTCTCTTGGGTTGCAGCCCCTTCCGCGGGGCATTCTGGAGCATTCCAGCACAAAGCATGGAAGCCAACAGCAAGTGGCCATCGGCCTCCCTTCCCAACCCTGGGGCAGAGTGGTGCAAAGGTGGCCCAGCCCCCTCTCCCACACAGCGCCAACACAGCATCAAGCACTCTGCAGGCCGCCACCACCCAGGTGTAGGTACAGTTTATTCTTCACGTCAGAGATACAAAGAGCAGAGGGTGGCATCCCTTTGACTCTCGCCCCCTTTGGTGTTCTTCTCCCATGTTTGATTTGTTTAGCTTCACCCCCTTCTTTTTTTTTTTTAATATTTATTTATTTATTTTGTATACAACATTCTGTCTGTATGTATGCCTGCAGGCCAGAAGAGAGCACCAGACCTCATTACAGATGGTTGTGAACCACCATGTGGTTGCTGGGAATTGAACTCAGGACCTTTGGAAGAGCAGGCAATGCTCTTAACCTCTGAGCCATCTCTCCAATCCCCATCCCTTTCTTTAATAGAACAAAAGTTTCTCTCCTGAAGCTCCGAGGGCTACTTGCCCTCGCCTCCCTGCCACCAAGATGCAGACTGAGAAGCCAACAGACCGTTTTCTCTTTTTTAATAAGGTAACTATTTCTAAATATGGTGGCCTGGAGGTCCCATAGAAAAAAAGCCAAGGGTGTTAACAGCATGGAACAGCATATTTACAGGGTAGTACATGCGGACGGAAAGCTACAATACTGAGTATCAGACGACGCAGGTCAAACAAAGGGGTCGGGTGGGGGGGGCAGAGAACCCCCCAGTGGAAAAGAAACCCCAGGAAACGTTAAACTGGTAAATCAATGTCGAGTTAAGGCTTAAAAAGTGTATAAAAATAACACAGTTAATATTCAAACGGACTCCAGATACAGAATATATAGATGAGTTTTGTCTAGTTTTCTTCCTCTCTGGGGGGGATGTGGAAGGGCTTCTCTGGGCTCTGTACATAGTTTCTATATACACGGACACGCATGGCTTTCGGATTGGGATGTCTGGGGGCTGGGGGCAGGGTCTGCTCCTGGGACCTCCTTTGGAGGATCCTATCCCTGCTGCAGGGCCTGGGGTCTGGGTTGGGGAGTCCCCTTCTGTAGCGAGAAAGACAACTCCTCCCTGGGCACTGTCCCCTTCTGGAGGGAATTCTGAAGGAGGTCTGAGCTCCAGGCCCACTCCATCCCCATCCCCCTGCCCACAGTCTGGAGTGGTGGGAGAGGTAGCCAATAGGTTTCCTGGCCAGCACCGAGGTAGACTGGGATGGTCTTCAGGGCGGCAGGGGGAGAGCCAGGTTTCACCCGGCACCCCCCCAACCCATTTCCCTGGGCGTGCCACCCAGCTATCACTGCACCCTTTGGTCCCGCGGCTCCCCAGACCCCTCTTGTTTCCATGCCCTGAAGCCAGGCAGCCCTGGCAGCTGCCGTACCCTTTGCCCAGTAAAGGCTAGGGCAAGGCTCAGGCAATTTGAGCGGGGCAATGGGGCTGAAGGGCTCACTCCAGCTGTCTCCTGCCTTCCTCCCACCTGGGGGAGGGTCCCCTTTGAAGTCCAGAACCCCAGGCCTGAGCCTCCCCTCAAGACCTGAGGCCATGGCCGGAGAAGGTCCCACGCTGCCCTCTGGTTCTCTGTATCTGTCTGTCCAGTCCTTTTAGTTTCTCGTTCTTAGCAGCACCAACATTCTGGCCAATAAATATCCTTTTTGTTATTTCCAAGACAAACTTAAAAACAAGAAACAGTGAAGCAAGTGAGGGAGGGGGAACAAAAAGAAAAACCCAACAGACAGGTTCAAAGTGCTCTGAGATCGTCTTTGGATGCCACCAGAACAGTCCAGAATCTTGCAGTTGGCCTGGCTGCCCAGGAGCCGGACCAGGCAGGGCTTCTGCGGACCAAGCTTTCTGGCAGGGTGGGAAGGTCGTGAGAGAGCTTGGTGGTTCCTGGAGGCCCCAGCGGGAGTTAGGCTGGGTGCTGCCTAGGTCTATGTCTGCCAAGTGGGCGGGGCGGCGCCACAGGTGGGCTCAGATCAGAGAGATTCGCACCGGGATGCCGGGGGACTCCGTCCTCTGGGGTGAGTGATGGCTCACCAGGTGTTCCACCACTGTGTGTTTGGACATGTGCTTCATCAGGTAGGTCTCCTGCGGGCAGATGGGAGATGCAAAAGGCATCACAACAGAGGCTGCAGCTCACTGGAGGGCAGACCAGTTGGGGCTGCAAACGACTGAGCAGTGGGGGCTCAGCTGGATCAACAGTGCCCATCCCAAACCCTGCAACTCTGTCAACAGCTGTAGGGAGATATGAACCCAACTCTGCCTAACGTCACATCCTACATCTGTAGATACAGACCCATCTGTATCCGGTCCGGGATGAGGCAGGGACCTGGATGGAGCAGAGTCCTACCATTTGTTACCATTAGGACAGTCACTGCCCTCAACCTGCTCCCAAGCCTCCGTTTCCTCTTCTATAAGCAGGGCATTACCTAGAGCCCTCGGCACTCAGTGAGGGACCGGGAGGTCACTCCTGCCCCAGCCTCAACATTTTATTCCAACTGGAAACAGGGATTTAGTTGACCCCCTCTAGGGGTGAAGCCACACCAGAGTCACCCCCATTTCCCACTGGCTCTACTGAGCTTGCATGAGGCATCATGATGAGGTGGGCGAGGTGACCTGGGCTTTGACCGGGAACAAGGTAACATACCCTGGCCCTGGCTGCCACTCCAGGCCTCCCACCTCAAGATGGGCAGTCAGGCAGAGAGAGCCTCTGATGGCAAGGTGCTACATCAGCCAGAAGAAGCAGCTGGCAACAGCCAAGCCAGGAGTCAGTCTCTAGTGAGCACATGGCAAGAAGCAGGGTGAGGGAGGCTATGGCCTGGCAGACACTGACCAGGGCAGACATTGACCAGGGCAGACACTGACCAGGGCAGACACTGACCAGGGCAATAGAGCAACTCATTTGGGTCTCACTCTTAAAAAGACAAAGTCTGTAAATAAAAATGTGGCGCTTAAGAGACAAATGAAAGCATTCATGCTGTCTGGGTATTAGACATCAGTACCCCTGAATAAGAGATTATGGGTATGGTTTTTTAAAGGAGTCATTGCCCTTAAAGACTGAGCAGTTTGGCTTTGAAGCAGTAACCACAGCTTCTGTGTGTGATTATGTATTTAATCCCGTCTCCATCAGTGGTCCCTAACTTCCCTATCTGAATGGTATTCCCTACTTCCTCTGTGCCTGGCTCAGTGCTCAGTGGCTCTCTGAAGTTTATCTGGCCCTCTGTCAGCCAGTAAGTAGCCACTTGGTAGAGAAGGAGACTGACACCTATAGACACTCTTGGCTATGGGGGCCTGGTGCCAGAACAGTTAAAGAACTGCAAACGGGCACACAACTGAGTTACCTGGTTACCCAACGCCCTCCTAGGCAGGACTTTTTCCCACCCAGGAACCATCTCCAGTCACCTTTCCCACCCCCCCACCCCACCCCCACCCCACCCCCACCTCCCCCCGCCCCCCCCCCCCCCCCCTCCCCCACCGTCCCCACTCCCGCCCAAGGATGGGTGGCTCTGGCTATGGTACTGTGCCCTCTGGTGGCTTTGGCAGGGATTGCACATTCCCAGACTCAGAAGACCAGAATTCCCGGCCCACAAGCCCCGCCTTGAGGCTCTGGAACTTGGGGCAAGGCAGCAGGACTCACCGAGGTGTAGGCCCGCCCACACATGCTGCAGCAGTAGGCCTTAGCGTGCTTGATGGCGTGGGCGGAGAGGTGGATCTGGAGGGAGGCGGAGTCTGAGTAGGCCCGGTAGCAGTTGGGACATTTGTAGGGCTTGTCCTTGTTGTGCTGGCGTTGATGAGACTGCGAAGAGCAGAGCAGGGGGTCATGAGGCGGCGACTCTCTCCCACCCCGCCCCCTTCTTGGGTCCCCTGGAAGCGGGGGACACACAGTTGTGCACCTGGGGAGACGGGAGGCAGGTGGGCACTCACCTGGAGGTTGGAGAGCTGAGTGAAAGCCTTCTCACAGCCAGGATGTGGGCACTTGTAGGGTCTGTCGCCTGTGTGGATTCTGCAAGGGCAGGCCCAGTGAGGTAGTAGCTCAGCCACATCCCCAGAACCGGTCCAGTCCCCACGCCCTCGTGTGGCCACTGCTAGATCTCCGCTGCCTTCCACTATGTCCCCAACTCCCACTCACTTTCCCTGGTGGTCCAGTGTAGGCCCCCAACAAGAGCTAGTCTGCTTAGTTTCTCATGCCCTCAAATCCCTGGTACCGTACTTGTCATTGCTGGGTCTCTGCTTTTTTTATTTTTTGCTCTCGCCATGAAAGCACAACCTTCTTGGTCTTAGCCACTGCCACCACCCGGTGCCTGGCACAAGCTCTGCTCAGGGAGGCCTCACTAAACAGCTGGAGACTGCAAACAGAGAGGACTCCTCGTCTCTAAAGTTAGCCATAGACATCAGAAATAAGGTTCATATAACCAGCCTCCTGCCCAAGGTGTTTGTTGACTGACTAACATACAGTCCTCTAGGGACTTTGGTTCTTCTGGAGAGACACACCAAACCTCTTGACCAGCAAACTACCCTCTGGCCTCCATCCACCCAACTACACCAACTGTCCAGCTTCCTTCTGGGTTCTTAGCCTCCTGACTTCGGCTATGTTATCATCCCTGGGACCTGCCCTTGTGGTGTCCTTGCTCAGCAACCGCCAGCCTCTACCTCCCTGTTTGTCTGGGACAGAATCCCCAGCCCTTGCCCCAGCTTTCCTTGACATTCTGCCGTGGTGTTTTTGGAGCCTCCTCTCTGTCTCTGTCTTCTGTATCTTGCTCCCTCCCCAGCACACACAGCCTCAAGCCTCTGAGCCTTTGCCCATGCTGTTCCTTCTGCCAGAAAGGAAGGCCTCTGTCCTCTGGCTGACACAAGGGGCCTTGCAATGCTTGTCCTGGATATCCCGCCTCACTGTGTCTCTTTCGTAGGCAGGTCCACACACACAGACTTTGCCAAAGTAGGGTCATAATGGGGTCCTCCGGGCCAAGACCTGCCTCTCACCCCTAACTTGTCTCTGTAAAAGGAAGCTAGCACAGGGCTGCCCCAGAAAGGGATCAAGGAGACCACTTGCCATTAAGCAAATAAAGGACCAGGCTGCCTTTTCCCACCATCCACAAAGCTCTCAGTTTCTATCCCTGAATTTCAGGCCACACCCATCACCAGGGTCCCCAGAATCCTGTCCCTAGCATCTCCCTACTCACAGAGTTTCCCGTCTTGGCTCCCACATCTGTGAGGTGGGATGCCCAGCCTGACCCCAGGCTGCCCCTCTTCAAGCACAAGGAAAGCCGGCTGAAACTGGTGCCCTGCCTGCTCCCCCCACCCCAATGACCCCAGTCCCATGTGGGGACTGCACAATCAGATCCCTTACCTATCGCCCCTCCACACATCCCCTGCAACCCAGACCCAGAATGTCCTTCTCCCTTCCCTCTGGACCCCAGGCTGCCGCACTGTGTCCCATCCTTGAACCCACTTCTGCCACCTCGTCTCCCCAGCTTCATCATCTCTGAAATAGGGACAGTGAGAATGAAGATCCCATCTAGGTTGTTCACGCGATACTGTTGCAATGTCAGGGGACTGACTCTCTACCACGGGAGCTGCCGGGGTCAAGCCAGGTCATGAAGCTTGGTGGGAAACACCCTGAGCAGCCGAGCTGCCGAGCTGACCTCCTTTCTGTTTTGTTTCTTAACGAGGGTCTCACTCTGGCCCAGGCTGGCCTGAAACTCGAGGTATTCCTCCTGCCTCAGCCTTCTGTGTGCTGGGATTACAGACGTGAGGCCCCCCACCCAGCTGGTTTGACTTCCTCCTCAGGTACTACTGGATGGCTTTAGCCACTTTATATTTTGTAATTAAAACAAGGGTAGACATAGAAGTCAGTATTTGCGGAGCGGGAATCCCTCTCCGTGGCTTTTCTCATTCTCTCCTATAAAGAAACACGTACACCCACACGAACACTTTCTGGCCCCTCTTGTGTTAAAACAGGAGTAGGTCAGGCACACAGGAGCCCTTTGATGCTGAATAGCTGTTCATAATATTGTAATTATTGTCATCAGACTCAAGAAAGCCAAATGGCACTGCTCCCAGCTGCAGTTATCATTACATATGTATATCACATCACACAGGGAAAGAAAAGCAAACCCCAGAGACAGTTTGCACACAGGTAGTGCCACTGTGTGGCATTAGCCTCCACAAACAGACAGACTCGGAGCCCCCTTCTGCACCGAATTCCTCCTGATGCAGCTCCATCCCAACTTTCACACCCTGGTACCTGCAGACTCATGGTACCTTGTGCGTGTGTATCTCTTTGTCACATAAGGCTCGCACTGTGTGTCCACCGTAAACAGACCATAGCAGAAACTGTCCTGATTGCGATGCCGATACATGCGTGTGGTATGTGTCATACATGTGTGTGGTATGTATCATGTATGTATATGGTATGTATCATCTGGTGAGACGATCGTCCCGAATCTGGGTTTGTGGGACAGTCTGGGAGTCACCTGCTCTTCACAGGTGCCTCCCTTTCAAACACACGTTCTGAGAGCCACTAAATATGACCATCCCAACAGTGGTTGGGGGACAGCTTCTTCGGCTTCAAGGGTGGACTGGCACAGCCCCTTGCTGACTCGGCATCTTTTTTTAAAAAATATTTATTTATTTATTTGTTTGTTTGTTTATTATGTATACAGTATTCTGTCTGTGTGTATGCCTGCAGGCCAGAAGAGGGCACCAGACCCCATTACAGATGGTTGTGAGCCACCATGTGGTTGCTGGGAATTGAACTCAGGACCTTTGGAAGAGCAGTCAGTGCCTCTGAGCCATCTCTCCAGCCCTGACTCGGCATCTTTTGTGTGCCCAGCACAGCTCCTGCTTTGGGTTCACCCTCTTTGATTCCCTTCACGACAGTAACATTGGGAAGACAGACTGGATTGTTTATAGGACCTGGGTGGTTGGTTGTCAAAGGGCAGGAAGACAGAACATGGTCTCTGCAAAATGGAACAGGGTTGATTCCTCGATTTGGTGGTTGTCTGGGGTCCTGAGGCTTAGGAGCATTAGAAGCCCGTCTCTTTGCCACTGGGTTAAGACATGGTGGCTTACTTATATGTGCCAGTGACCTGTGACTTGTAATTATTGTTGATACGTTGACAGACTCCTCATGTTGTTTTGTTTCCTGCCCATTTCAAACTTGAATCACACAAATAAGGAAAGGAAAGAGAAACAGAAAGACAGAAAAGAAAAAGGAGAAAGAGGAGGAGCAGGAGGAGGAGGAAGAAGAGAAAGAAGAGGAAGAAGGAGAAGAGGAAGAGGAGGAGGAGCAGGAGGAGGAGGAAGAAGAGAAAGAAGAACAGGAAGAAGGAGGAGGAAGAGGAAGAGGAGGAAGAAGAGGAGGAAGAAGAGAAAGAAAGAAGAAACAGAATCACTCCCCGGGTCAGGACTATTCTGGCAAAACCATCCCCTTCAAGGAGCAGTTAATTTTTTTTTTTTTTTGCTTTGTTTCTTTGCTCACATTCTTCCCCCTACCCATCCCTCGTTTTGTCTGCAGCTCTAGGCTGACTTCAAATTTTCAGTAATCCTCCTGCCCCAGCCTCCCAAGAGCTGGGGTTACAACGAATATGTGAGCCCTCCCACATTCATTCTTTTTTTTTTTTTTTTTTTTTTTTTGGTTTTTCGAGACAGGGTTTCTCTGCAGCTTTTAGAGCCTGTCCTGGAGCTAGCTCTTGTAGACCAGGCTGGTCTCGAACCCACAGAGATCCACCTGCCTCTGCCTCCCGAGTGCTGGGATTAAAGGCGTGCGCCACCACCGCCTGGCTTCCCATATTCATTCTTAAATATGCTTAAATAAAGTCTATTTTTGAAAAATAAGAATAAATGGAATTCTTAATCATTATGACTTTTTGCTAATGCATCTATTTTAAGATGATTTATTTTGGTGTGTGTGTGTGTGCATGTGAACATCTGTCTCTGTGTGTATGTGTGCATGTGCGCATCTGTGTCTGTGTGTCTGTATGTCTCTGTGTGTCTGTGTGCGTGTGAGCATGTGTGTCTGTGTGTCTGTATGTGTCTCTGTGTGTCTGTATCTGTGTGTGGATATGTTCATGAGTGCAGGTACTCACAGAGGCCAGAGAAATTCAATCCCTCTGGAGCTGGAGTTACAGGCAGCTGTGGGCCACCTGATGTGGGTGGTGGGGATCACACTCAAGTCTCCCAGAAGAGCTGTAAGTGTTCTTAACCACTGAGTCCCAACTGTATCTATTTTTAACTAATGCTTCCACCATACATTTCTGCCAACGTCGAGCTAGTTGGCCTTTCTCGGGTCTAGGCCCTTAGTTCTGAATAATAAACTGTCCTAGTTTCTTCCACATGAATCCCCAGCATCCACATGAAAGCTGGATATAGCTAAACACACACACTCATGATCCTGGGGCAGAGATGTGAGGATGCTGGGCTTGCCAGGATGCCAGCCTAACTCCAAGTTCAGCCAGAGACAAATGCTGACAATCAGAGGACAGGACCAGATATCCTCTGGTCTCCAGACCTGTGCTCATGGGTGTGCATATCCATACATGTGTATAAACCAGCTCACGGGTGTGCATAGCCATACATGTGTATAAACCAGCTCACGGGTGTGCACAGCCATACATGTGTATAAACCAGCTCACGGGTGTGCACAGCCATACATGTGTATAAACCAGCTCACGGGTGTGCACAGCCATACATGTGTATAAACCAGCTCACGGGTGTGCACAGCCATACATGTGTATAAACCAGCTCACGGGTGTGCACAGCCATACATGTGTATAAACCAGCTCACGGGTGTGCACAGCCATACATGTGTATAAACCAGCTCACGGGTGTGCATAGCCATACATGTGTATAAACCAGCTCACGGGTGTGCATAGCCATACATGTGTATAAACCAGCTCACGGGTGTGCATAGCCATACATGTGTATAAACCAGCTCACGGGTGTGCATAGCCATACATGTGTATAAACTAGCTCACGGGTGTGCATAGCCATACATGTGTATAAATCAGATACATACACTACTATCCTTTCATCACCCACCCGTGGATGCACAAGCTGTGGGCTGGCATGTGGCTTGGTGGTAGATGTTTGCCTGGTATGGCCACGGTGATGGGTTGGATCCCCTGAACTGTGGACACCCCCCCCACACACACACACACAGTCTTTCTAGATGTAAGCTATCTTTCTCAGCTGTATGGGGTAAACTAAAGGCTCTGGAGGTGAGCCAAGCCTGTGTGTGAATCATGTCCTTAGTCTAACAAATGGCACACACGAGACCTTAGTAGCAGATTCTATTTTCCCTCCTGATCTTGCTGCTTCTCACAGTGGAGTGGGCAGAACCATGCAGTCCTGTCAACAGGCCTCAGCTCCTCACATCTGCCTGAAGGCTTCTGCTCTGAACAGCAGGTCAGAAACCTCCCACACACTCCTGAAGAACACCAGGAGAAGGGAGCCTGAGAGAACCTGGGACAGACCTCGGTCCCTTGTGCTTCGGAGCCTGGACTTCGAATGTGATCCAGCCTGAGACCAGACTGCTGCCTGAGTCTTGGTCTAGATAAGGGCAGTATAGCCCAGTGGGCTGACAGTCACAGGGTAAGAGGACAAGGAATTGTCACCAAGGTGAATGAAGCTCATTTCATTTGGGGTCAATATCTCATTTTTTAAAGGGCTCATGAGAACCACCTTCCACTTGGTCTGTTTCCCACCCTTCACTTAGGAAGCTGTATTTAACAAAATAGAATAAATCAGTCTCCAAATAGATGATCTGCTTCATCTAACCCTTCAGATTCATGGGAGAGGGGGCTACAGAAATTTCACATCCCTGTATACCAATTATTACCAAGGAAAATATAAAATTACACCTCTCTCAGAAACAACACCTATGGCTGGCCTCATCTACAAACCCACACCGAATGGCTGTGCTTTCGCGGGATCCCTCTCTGCCTGAGCGAGAGCCTCCCCTTTCCACCGCCCTTACTTCTGTAAGTAGGCTCGAAAGGAATCCGTTCTTCTTCCTAACAGGATATAACTGTCTAAATCAAATTTGTAACCATGACCATGCCAGAAATGTCACATTTCAAGACAACGCTCATTTAATTAGGCGTGAGGGGCCTGACAGGACAGCAGCTCGTGAGAATGAGGCCGCCGTAGCAAAGACTGGACCTGTTCCACAGCTTGCGACATCAAAGCCACCTCTTCTTCTTCTTCTTTTTATATTTGTGATTGGTTTTGTTCTGCCTTTGAGACAGGATCTTGTGTAGCCCAGGCTGGCCTTGAACTTACTATGCAATTGAGGCTAGCCTTGAACTCCCAATGCTCCCGCTTCTGCTACTTGTGTGCTATCGCCCCTTTATAACGACAAATAACACAAAACCAGAGAACAATCCAGGAGCCTTGACACACTGAGACTTCGTCTCCAAAAGTGGGGGTACGCACCCCCTGCCATCACACAGTCCGGCAGAGGCGAAATCAGTTTGTTCTTTGTACACTGATGCCTGATAATATAAGGAAAACTTCACATACACACAGCGATTAAAATTCTGGCCCAGAGGCTTGGCAGAGTCTCCTGACAGCATTTTGTATCATATGCTGTAATTCTACAACCCATGCTACCAGCAGGTCTTTGCTTATTCATCAATACCAGGTCTCATATATGTATGCACATCAGACCAGCCAAAGTTTTAAAAATCAAGGCATGACAAAATCAGAAGATTAGTGAAACACACTCACACACTCACACACTCAGGACTGTGCCTGAGGAGGCACAGAAAATGCACATCAAGCTGATAGCCTGCCTGGGGCCATGCTATTATTCATTCTTGCTAGTAAACCTATATATTCTGCCCTATTAAACCTACATATTACTCCCCACGCCAGAGAAACAGAGAAGGCAAAACGCTTGCACCATCGGATAAAGGATGTAAAGGGAATGCAAATGTTACCAGGCCTGGTGGCACACACCATAATCCTAGCTGCTAGGGAGGCAGAAGTTCAATGTTGGCCTGAGTATAGAACAAGTTCTTATTTCAAAGAAAAAGGGGCATTTTAAAAGGGCTGGGACGTAGCTCCATGGTGGCTAACTTGCTTGGCACACACAAGGCTCTGGGTTTAATCCCCGCTACAGAAAACAAAACAAAAACAAAGCACCACAACAAAATTTACTAGGGCTGAGGATACGGCTCAGAGGTAGAACTCTTGCCCAGCACACGAGGCCGCAGGTTTGATCCTAACACCACAGGACATTTTTAAAGTAGCACTAAGAATAAAATGCAGAGTTTCCTGTCCAGCTTTAGTTCCTTACAGGAAAGGAAGCTCTCAGCTGTCGGTAGTCACAGATGCCACAATCAAACAGTCCTTCCGCTGACGGTGGTCCAGCTGACAGTAGTAAACACCCAAGCTCACCTTCAGACACACTAGTCAAACGAGCGAGCTGTACTTCTGGTCGGAACACACCAACTACAATCCTCCAAACCGTTGTTTCTTTCAACTCCTCTGCTCCCTGTATCTAGTGTCTACCCTCCCTTGCACACACTTTTACTGCATTAAGTCTCCTTAGACTACACGCACCACCAGGCAGGAGTTTTCTTTGGTTTGTTCCTAGAATCCTGTGTGGCACAGCACATGGGCTCAGTAAACGTCTGTTAAATGGATGAATCATGGTCTCTGTTCAAACTAGGTCTATCTAGTCCACAAACACTTAACAAATGTCTAGACACTCAGATGTGTTGCCACCCACGGGGGATACAGAAATGCAGGACACAGAGCCCTTGCTTTCCACAGCTCCCAAAATATTGAGGGAAGTAGAAAAACACACAGGCAAGCATGAGACAACCCACTCCTGATCCAATGGAGACAAACGGCCCTTGGATGCTCAGGACCTAATAGCTCACAGAAGCCATGCCTGAACCAGTTATGATGGAGGAAGTAGAACCCAAGGGTGCAGAGGAGGCGGTCAGATGTCTCAAGTAAAGGACACTGTTAAGTGCAAAGACCTGGATTTGAGAAGGGCTGTGCGGTAGTGAGAGCAGAGCTCAGTGGAGTGGAAGGGTTTCATCGGCATGGGCTAAAAGGCTCCTCAGAGAAATCTGGACTTGACCCTGGGAGCAACAGACACCTGGCCTTCCCCGGCAGCAATTCCAGCACTAGGCGGCAGGTGCTGATCAGGCTCGGGAGGTGGGGGGATGGGGGCGAGGGGCCTCAGCGGACTGGAGGGAGGCACCTACCTGGTGTGCTGCTGGAGGTGGGAGAGCTGACGGAAAGACTTGTCACAGTAGGAGCAGTGGTAGGGCTTGACGCCCAGGTGGATGCGCAGGTGCTGGGCCAGGTAGGAGGCGTTGGCAAAGGACTTGGAGCAGTGCGGGCACTTGTGGGGCTTGGCCTCTGTGTGTGACTTGGAGTGGATCTGCATCTCGGACTTGGTGAAAAAGGTGAGCGGGCACACCTTACACCTGCAGGCAAGAGGCAGCTTCAAGCCTGGGAAGATCCCCACCTACTCCAGTCCATCTCCGGGGAGACCCTCCCTAGCAAAGAGACCCTGTGCATGGGGCAGACTCTTAGCACTCCTACCAGCCCTGGACCACCTCTGATGGGGCTAAATGCTATTCCTCCCCCTCCCTGATGGTCAGGTATGTTGGAGGGGACACTACCCTGCTCTTTGAATCTTAGCTCCCCACCCTTATCCCCTGGGGTCCCACTTTCTAGATCTCGGCATACATCTCCAAAACAACCCTACCCAGACCGCATATGAAGAGACCCTCACCTGTATGTCTTGCCCTCCTTTGCGGTCTCACCAGAGGCCAGGATGGGGTAGGGAACAACAAGGACAGGGGGACCCCCTGGGTTCTCTGCCTTGATCTTTTTGCGGCCGCGTTCAGACTTGGGGGGGCCAAGGAGGCCATGGCCCTGGATTGTCTTGATGGAGTCCAGGAGGGGGGGGCTGGTGATCCCTGAGATGAGGGTGGGGGATGAGGCGATGAGGCGGCTCTGGCTGGTGGTGGTAGGTGTGGACGGGGTACTGGTGCCTGTGCCGGTGCCTGGGGTTGACTCAGACGTACTCACAGCGGGGGTCCGAGAGGAAAGCCCCAGACCTGGGAAGACAAGCACACGGGCAGGAATGAGAACAGTTCAACACAGGCTACCCAGCTCTTGCCTTTCTGAGCTATCTCCATTTCCAAAGTATTACTCAGGGGTCCCGAAATGAGAGCTGCCTCTGTGTGAGGTGCCTTAGATAAGCTGAAGACTGAGTTAGATTTGATTAAGGAGCCAGTCTGGGGACTGAAGGCCTAGCAGCGGTAGAGCGCTGGTCCAGTACCACACAAGCCCTTAGGCTGGATCCCCAGCACTATTGAAACCAAGAAGCACTTTAGAGATAATTCCACCCACAGAAAAAGTCCCAGGCACACAGACGTTCACCTCCATGTTATTTATAATAGCAAAATTTCAGAGACAACTGAACTATGCAAATCGGGGAAGGGCTGGGTAAACAGTGGTTAGCCTCCTTGTCTGAACTTCCCATTATCTTTGTTTCAAAAGGCTGTGTATGCATGCCCAGGGAAAACAAACAGCCCAGCCCGTGTGCACCAATGTGGTGTGGGGGCAGGGCAGGTTTTAAAAGGGATGGTTTAACTGTTTTCTGGTTCTACAGCAATGAGGCTTTAAAAAAAAAAAAACCCTCCCCCGAAACCCCCGCAAATTCTCCAATGACCGTTTTTATTTATTTACTTATTTTTGCTTCTTGAGACAGGGTCTCATGTAGCCCAGGCTGGCCTGGCCTTAAAGTCCCTAACCGCTTGCCTGTTTCCCACATGAACTACTGTGCCCAGGAGAGAAGTTATTCTTTGGAAAACGAAGGCAGGGACGGTGTAACAGCTGCCCATAATACATGCACTTGGGAGGCTGAGACAGGCACGGCCAGTTCCAGGCCAGCCTGGACTACACAGTGAGAAGGAAGGAAGGGGCTACCAGCATCTATAACAGCAACTTTAGAAGATAAAATACGATGCCAGCCGGGCAGTGGTGGCGCACGCCTTTAATCCCAGCACTCGGGAGGCAGAGGCAGGCGGAACTCTGAGTTCGAGGCCAGCCTGGTCTACAAGAGCTAGTTCCAGGACAGGCTCTAGAAACTACAGGGAAACCCTGTCTCGAAAAAAACCAAAAAAAAAAAAAAAAAAAATACGATGCTAGTATTTCTCATCTGACTCAGTTTTTTTCATATCCATCTCTCTATATTTTTAAACAAGTCAAAATCTGCGAATTAAAAAAAAAACATCCATGGGTGGTGTGAGCTTCATTTGTGCCACACTGGCAGCAGGGATGGGCACTTACGCAGCCTCCACTGAGGGCAGCTGGGCAATAGACATTAAAATTTAAATGCTCATAACCCTTAACCAGGCGATTGATTCTGCTTCTAGAAAACACCATAAAGAAACAATCACGCATGAGCACAAAGATCTCCATGCAGGGGCTTTCCACACAAAACAGGGGCTGTGGACATGGACATGGGACCTCTATGGCCACCAACCAGGAGAACTGCACTGCCAGGAGCACGGAGACGTGCTGGACTGCTCAAGCTCACACGAGCCCGTCTACCCCAGAAAGCACATGCTACCTACACCATGAGGGCCAACATGGTGGCGGACCCCAGATGCTCCCGCAGCTAACCCAGTTCTCCTCAACAAGGGAGGGGAATTTTTGGTCATCGGGGATTTTCATACTTTGTCTGTCTGCTTTGAAATTATTTGAATCTTTTGCTTGGTGACGTCACCCATTTTTAAACATCTGTGATTAGAGAATAAAATAAAATAAATAAAATAAAATAAATTACAGAGAAAACAGACTACTGTCTGACAACAGCAGAACTAGGGCTAGTTCTCTTCTCCTTCCGGGTTCTCTGAAATGTCTACATTTTCAATAATGACTCTGTTATTACCTTTACAGTAAATGTGCAATAGAGATGTCTAGAATAGAATGGCAAATAGGGGAAAAAAGTTAAATTATTGACACAGCCCTGCCACAAACAGCAAACACACGCATATTAAAAAAACAAACAAAAAATATGGAAAAGGAAAAAAATCACTGAAAGAGTCTCTACGATTCTGGGTTAGGTTAGGCACTAGGGAAGATGAGCAATTTTTTTCTTAGTTCCTCCTTTTTCCAAATTTCCTTTAATATGCTTATATTGCTTTTTTAATATTACTTTTACAATGAAAAAATAAATTTAATAAAATCATAATAACGGGAGATGTGCAGAGTGCAGCTGGGGCCTAGGGAGGCTCACAGAGCCTACAAATGTCGGACATCTCAAAGAAAATCAGGAGAAAGGCACTTGGCTGGTGGCAGGGGTGAGTTACTGAGGGCGCAGACCCCGTCTCGGTGGACTCATGAGCAAGTCTGTCCCGGGGCTCTGAAGAGGGACCCTCCCTGGGTGTTTCCCCTGCACCCCAGTCTCAACCTACATAACACGTAACACAGAGCTAGTCCCATCCCAGAAGTCTCTCACGCATCTTCTCCTCACTCCCTACATCCTGTCCAGCACGGACGCCTCTCCACTCTTTCTCACCGTAAGATCTATCCACTTCTCCGCATCTCCACAGCCACTGCGTGGTCCACCTCACTATCTCCTCCAGAAGCTCTCCCTGCATCCGTGCTGGTCCCAGAACCCTGTCTCCACCTCCTGACCAGACCCGTGGCTCCCCAGTGCCCTCAGGGTAAAGTCCAAATTGCTGGATGTGGAACACAGCGCCTTCTGTCTGGCTTCTCCCCTTTGCTGAATGGAGACAGCCGGTGGGACTGCATGAAGATGCTGGTTCAGGACCAAACACTGTCTGCTCTTCAACCCAGCACTGGCAAACCCCATCACCAGGCTGCTGGGAGGAAGGACTGTTACTAAGCACACACAGGTGCTATCTGAAGTCACTGCCTGGTGAAGTCATCAGAATCCACCGGTCCGCCCCAGCTGAACAACCTGGCTGCCTACCCATTGCTCCCTCTGCTAGGGCCTTCCATCCTCCTGCTCCACCGCCCTAGTCTGCCTTGAGCCTTTCCTTTTCTTCTCCATGGAAACCTCTGGTCTCCTATATCTGTGGATCTCACTTTCCAGGTGAGCTTTCAGCTGTTGGAAGGAATTCTCATAGTTCAAGGTCAGAGGAAGCCTGAGGGCTATGGCTAGCATCCACTAGTCCCTCTGCCAAGCTTCCCCTACAACCCCGGATCCTGCCCACCCTGTTCTCATCTGGTCAGGTCCTACCCTCCCTCACCAAGTCCCAACTGGCCAGATCCCGCCCCAACATTTCTCTACAGATCTTGACAGCCCCGCCCACTTCACAGACTCCACCCACTCAGCTTACCTGTGACAGTACTGGTGGCCGGCCTCGCATGCAGCGCCACGTCGGGCTGCGGCACAGACTGCGGGTGCAACCCTGGCACCTGCTGCAGCTTGGGCAGTGACATGACAGCCTGGCTGGTCTCGGCGGGCGCGGGGGGCACTAGCAGTGGCTGTTGGGACGAGGCTGAGGTGGGTGGCAAGTGAGGTGGCCGGATCTTCTCGGCCATCAGCTGCTCTTTGATCTTGTTAATCAGGACCAGGTTGTCTAGCTGCAGAAAGGAGAGGAGCCAGGTTGGGATGGGTGGGCCGCACTCCAGGGCCTTCTGAGCGCAAGCTATAGTCCAAACTCCAGGCAAAGCATAGCAGCTCCACCTCGGAGGGCAGCGGGAGCGGAAGTCTTACCTGGCTGGGCATGGTGGGAGGAGGGGGCCAGAAGTAGGGGTTGTTAAATCGAGGTTCCGCCATCCTGCAGGAAGAGAGAGCGGCTGTCACTATCAACTATGAGTCTCCTTATTCCTTGAGACCCAAATTCCTCAGTCAAGTGGGCCTCCCATCAGACCCAGAGACCCACATCCCCAGGTTGACAAGTCAGGAATTCAGTGTCTCCCTGGGAGAACCTGAAGGGGCAAAGGTCACATTCAGATCAGAGTGCTCCCAGTACCTGCGAGCCCCCATGCTTCCAGGCCAGTTTCCATCCCCTAGGTTTTAGAGCCAAGCCCATGGACCCTACTCTCCCCTATCCAGAGACAACTGGAGATCCCTGGGAACACCTCTGTAAATAGCCGCAAAGCAGAAGCAACTACCCATTTGGGATCCTTGCCCTTCTGCCTCCTCCCTGAGGGAAGACATCCTTACCAGAATACACAAGATGGGGCAAAGATACAGCCTCTCTGAAGGGCAGGTGGTAGGAAAATTTACACAGACCAGAATAAGCATTCCCTTTGACTCAAGGATTATACCCTGGAAAATCCAGGCACGGACAGGTGGACAGGGATGTCTGACCTGTGAAGTTGGGGCTGACAGAGTGAGGAGGCTGGGGAGTCCAGGGGTCAACACAGTGTGACAAGGGTACTGGTGGCTTCCACCACTGGCAAGTTCCATGGCAATCTGTGGGCTTGAGAACCTTTTCAATCAGGGCAGGTCAATACCAAGGCCAGGCCCTTGAGGCTAACTGGCTCTGCTCTCTGGGGTGGGAAGTGTGGGGGAATGGGTTTTCTGTGACTCTAAACTGAGTTAAGAAATGACTTCCAGGGACTGGCTGCACGGGGTACTCATTGCTTTCTCACCACGTTGACTGAGTGATCCTTCCAAAATCTCTTCCCTACCTGGTACTGCAGCTTTAGACCGAAAAGAAATGCCTAAAACCTCTTCTGCTCCCTCCAATGAACTTGAGAGTCCCTGTTAGAATCGTGGCAGAGTTTGAGGAGAAAGCCCCCCTCACCCCACCCCCTCTAAGGCACACAGTCTACTCTAAGTGTTTTCCGAAAGAACATTTATATAGATCACCTTTGTGACCTCTACTTGATAAACAGGCACAAAGGGCAGCCTTAGCTCTTGGGATGGGTGAAGGAACCAGGGCCTGGGGAGAAGGTGGAGGCTGCCCAGCACCTCGAGGGTGATAGTTAAACTGGGAAGTCAGATTATCCAAACTGCTTCCCCTCTGGCCATTTGCTTTGTAAATGCTAGTCCTCAGTAGAACAGAAGTCTCCGGAAGAAAGCAAGCCCTGCTGAAGGCCTCACCCCTCACTCCCTACCTGGGGAGAGTGTGGTCTCAGTCCTCTAGGTGGGAGCAGAGACTGGGGGCTGGCAGTAACTGGGACAATTCCCATCCCATCAGTCTTCGGTCCCCACAGCATAGGAGGCCCTTCCCTCTACCCATCAAACTCCATGACAGCCTCTTATAGACAAAAAGCTATGTTCTGCCTGCCTAGCTCCCTGACTGCCCCCACGCCTTTAGGATCACTCCCCTAGAAAAACCTCAAAGCAAGTCTCCAGAGAGGAGGCTGCCAGTTAGTGCCCACCTTGTGCCAGGCACACTGGCACTGAGAGCAGGGACTCTCACCATGCCTACTTTTAGAAGAGAGGTAGAGTGACTGGCTCAAGATCACGCAGTAAGGGAGCATACCACTGAGACTCCATTAGCCTCAGCCTAACTCTGAGTCCAGTGCATTGGCCCCTGAACTGTTCAGGGAGAGGAGAGGCTTCTAGCTGTAGGCTTGTGGCGGTGTCCTGCGTTAGGGTGGCATAACTGTGACCTCATGAGTGGACACAAGGTAGGGAGGGGAGGTGGGGAGACTGGGGAGCTAAGCAAAGGTAGCTTGGGAGCAGGTACACACGTGAATTGCGTGAAGGAATGAACGGAGACAGAATCCCATTTCTCTGAAAGGCAAGCTCACCTGCTTGCTAGCGGCTTGGTTTACAACGTGGCCCCTTGGAGAGCTCTTTAGAAACCCAGGAGGAGGGCAAGCTGGAAAGACCTTCTTTCCCCAATCCATGGACCATCTCATCAGCCATTAGAAGGGAGACCTGTTCAGACTGCAGGGACAGGTAGGGGCAGGCCTGGATGCAGCCCCATGAGCTGTTTTCCTCCTCGGTAAGATGGGGTAACACAGGCTGCCCTGACCCAGGACTCTGTCCACTGTACTAGGCTACTTCCAGAAAGTTCTGGAGGAACCAATCACCTACTCCTCCTTTCCCTCCTCTCTGATTCAAGGCCGAGTTTAACCTTCCCAGATCCCACCCCAGTTAGGGAGCTGAAGGCCTGCCCAGGGTCCCATTCCTGGGTTTATCAAGCCACTGAGTAGCCAGGGATAGCCCTTGCCTTAGCTGCAGAGCCTGGCATATCAAAGGGAAGCTTTGCCCAGGGCACCAGGTCTGCTCCGCACAGCCCTCTTGCTCTCTCCTCTCTACCTTCTCCAGCTATGAGTCTCAATGACCCTGGCCCTGGTATCCACCCACTGTATGCCAGAGGCAGGAGGCAGGACAGGGCCTGAGTGTCTTCAGAGCTCTCACCGTTGCTTGTGGGTAAGCCCTGCCCCGAGGAAGGAGAGCAGCAAAACCAGGTAAGCATTCAGAACAGATGGAGAAGGATGGGGTGCAGCAACGTGGAAAAGGATGAACCTTCCCAGTGCTGCAGTGGTACGGGACACAGACCAGCTCCTGGGCCTTGAATGCCAAAGTGAGATAGGGAATGGGATGCCAGCGGTGGGCAGGCGACAAGGAGCTCGCTGGGCCAAGGGGGCCATGTGACCAAGGGGAAACACACTGGGGTAGAGGCAGGGACCAAGCCTGCCAGGGCTGCATGTCCACTCTGGGCTGGGCGGGCAGAGGAGAGGCACTGGCAGTCAGCTGGGGCCTTCAGCACTGGGCAAAAGCCTAGACTGGAAGCCAGGAGCTGCCCACCTTGACCCTGGCCCTTGCAATCCACCCACAACTGCCATTTGTTTTTCTTGTTCTAAAAGGTAAAGGAAGTTAACTGTGGGTAAATGGCACGTCTCCTGGAGCTGCTTCACAGACATTGGGCCAACCAGGGAGTAGCACTGGGGAACCCAGGGCCAGGCCGACGTACGTCTTCCCAAACAGTGGATGGAGGCTCACAGGTAAGAGCTCCACCTGTGAGTCTTCTACTCATCACCAGACCACTCCCTTCAGAGCCACCTGGGCCCACGAGAGGGTCCCTGTGTGTCTGGAGTTTCTTGCCTTCTTGATCTTTCACAACTCCCTTCCCCCAGTGGGGGAACAGGACCCCTATTCCCTAGCAGCTCAGCCCATCTACTTGAGAACTCTAAGTACTGAGAAGCCTGAGCCTTCATCTAGAGTTTAGGCCCAGCTTCCCCACCCCCACCCCTCGCTGCCCCTGCCCTTCCCTCAGGCTGTCTCTCAGAAGCTGCTCTGAATCAGTTAGCCAGTGCTGGCCTTGACTTTCTCCAGTGGCAAGCCCCTCCTCCAGTCACCCACCTCTGAGCAGGTCACAGGCACACAGTGACCCTCCTGCCTCAGACCAGCGGCAGCAGAGATGGGATGGGAGGTCATCAGTCTGGACAGTCTCCAATCCATGGGCTATGAGCACCTCCCTCCCCCCAGGGGACAGCAGGCTCTGGTTATCCCACGTCACTGGACCTGTTGACCTTGGGCAAGTCACTTGCCCGGCTTCTAGGCAAGGGAAAAGCTGCCTAGAGGCTGGCCTAGGCTGCAGGAGTGAGCCAAGGAGGACTGGGAAGACGAGGCCTGCCTTGAGTTTCCTAGAGTGAGTAGGAGCCAGCCAACAGACGGGGCAGACATTCAGGTAGAAGTGGCAGTGTCAGCTAATGCCCGTAGGCAGCAGTGCCCTGGTGTGAGGAGTGTGTGTCCTCCCCTAAAGACTGGCAAACAGAGATGAGCCTGGACTGTCAGCCAGGGCCTTGCTCAGCTCCTAGGCCCAGCGTCTGGACATTAACAGCAGCAGGTGAGGGGGTAGAGTGGGCAATTTGTAAGAGACTACCAGATATAGCAGGTTCTAGAGAGGCTAGGAGTTGGTGGCAGGGGAATTCCAAATTAGAGGTGTGAGGCTAAGGCTGCACCTGGCCCAGAGGGGGATGACCAAAGGGGCCTGGCTCCTTGGGGGAGCTGGTAGTCAGGGTCCTAAATAGGTTGTCCCCACAATGTGGCCCAGATCTCTGGACACAAACAGAGACAAACACGGTCAACACGACATGCAGACAGCACCAAACCCAGACAGGGAACAGACACAGACTTGTGACCACAGCATGGATCCATGGACACAGGAAGCCAAAGCCACCAACACTAAAAGGGCAAGCATACCTCCCCCACAACACCCCCAGAGGACAGCAGTGAGGGGCACGCAGGTCGTTTATGAACACAATGTCTTGGTCCCCAAAGAACAAGCCCCTTATTCACAGACCCACAGCCTGGGATCACAGGTTCCTTACCTAGAGGGTCCTTTCCCACTCGGTGAACTTCTACTCATCCTTCAAGACCCAGCTCAAGTGCTCCCTCTTCTACGGAGCTTTCCCTGAACCCCAGTCAGTCACTTCCTCTGTGTTCCCAACAGCACCTTGTCTATGGGAATAACAATAACAATAATAATAAAATGACAGCTACCGTTGATTGAAACACCAATGTGCTGAGCATATGATGATTCGAGGTACTGAGTCTTCCCAACGACTTTGTGAAATGAGCAGGCACCAGAAAATACAGCTCAAAGACGTCAGTCAACCTGCCCAGCCACACAGCAAGTGAGGGAGGGAGGAAGGATGCCCACCCAGCCCCGGCCCAACCCCCTACAGGGTCACATGCACTCTGGGGTGACCCCAGGCAGGATGATGCTACCCAATATATCTCACCTGGCTGGGAACTGAGCAAATTTACAGCCACTACTTACTGCAACAACAGACCCATGGTACAGATGAAGAAACTGAGGTCCGGAGAGGCTAAGCAACCTGGCTGAGGCTATGGAGCCAAGTACAGATCTCAAAGCTGATCCCTTCTGTCACTTTTTTTCCAGAAAGCCTCTGAGGCTAGTCTAGCAAACTCCCGAAGGAAGGGATAACTGAGGGAAGGGGACACGGGGTGCCAGGCTCTGCCCCATGGGTACAGTACAGACTCAGACCGGGAGACACAGAGGACACACAGCCCAAGGTGGGTTGTAGAGAGAGGGAAGGAGTGGGGGGGGGCACTGCTGCCAGGGTAAAGGAAGTGGGTGTTGTCGGTTCAACAATTTAGGCCCCGCCCCCAAAGCCACAGACATTAAATCTGAGATCTGCCCCGTCCCCATGGCCACATGGGAGCAGGTTTCCAACAAAGCAAACAGGGGTGCGGATAGATGGGTAGGGATGGGGAAGGGGGAGGTGCAGGACCCTAACAGCCGAGACTCTATGGTTATAAGGAGGCTTCAGGGAACCACGCCCACAAGGGCCGGGAGCCCAGGGGGAGGTGCTAGCCTCCGCTGCTTGGGGTTTGTCTTTGTTTCTCTGATTTCCAAATTCTCAGTCATGGCATTCAATTTCTTTTAAAATGAAAACAATAAATTTATTATTTAAAGAAAGAAAGTGCTAGGGAGCCTAAGGGGGGGGGGGAAAGCGAGGAGGCTCATGGGAAAGTCAGCTCAGCTGATGGGGGCATGCCAGAGCCACCACACTTGGGGCCTTTCACGCGATCCTAAACCCAGCTGCAGTGGAATGTCAGGAGGGCTTCCGGAAAGAGGCGACACAATCTGCACTTTGACCCTGATTAAGATTCCACAGGTCCTACTCTGTGTCCAGGCCAGCAGCTCTGACCTCAGCTATTGCAGGAGCCCCACCCCCACCTCCAGCAGGTCCTCCATCTCCACCCTCAGCCTACCCTAAGCTCTACTGCAGTCACTGCGTCCTGCCCTGCCCAGGAACTTCCATGGTTCCTTACTGCAGACACAGTGAGACTGACTTAGGTCATATGGGACCAGCTCCTACTACCCTCTGGCCTTACTGCCTGTCCCACTGTACACTGACCAGTCAGAATGACAGGCCCACAAGTCCACTTCCCCTCTTGCTTCTTCCCTGTCAAGGTTGCCAGGGCCACTCCTGGCATCCTTGAAGGGGAGGAATGATCCCAACTCTTCCTATGGGTCCCGGTGCACAGGCTCGTCTTCCTGGAAACATATGGGCTCTGCTACCCCCGTGGGCTCTGTTCCCTGTGTGTCCTGCATGTCCATCATAGGGCATTTCCCCACACCTGTGTTTTCTTAGCCATCTGTAGACATGGTGCTCCAAGAGAAAGGATTGGAGGCCTTTTAAGCCAGCAGCCATCTGGAGCTCGAAGGAAGAAAGCAAGGAAAGAAGAAAGGAAGGAAAGAAGGAAGGAAGGAAGGAAGGAAGGAAGGAAGGAAGGAAGGAAGGAAGGAAGGAAGAAAGGAAGGAAGAAAAGATGGATGGATGGATGGATGGACAGACAGTGTGTATGCATGACCAGTGAAGGGAACTGAAAAGTTACAACCTGGACAGAAGAAAGCGTCCTCCCCTCTGAATGGCCCCTGTATCACACGCGGTCCTGTGGCCCACATCTACCTGATCTCATTCTGACTGCCATTGAGGAGGGGCTGCAGGTGCACTGACCCTAAAGATGTAAACAGCTAGTGAACACAGTCAACGGTTCTGCCTCGCCAGCCATGAAAAGTCAACAAGCTTCACCTGCCAAAGGAGCAAAAAGGACGATGGAAAAGCTAACGCCCGATACGGGTGAGGATGTGATGAGGTTGGCACGGTCAGTGGGTGTACACACCAGGAACATTTGTGAGAAGAATCTACCATAATGTGTCAAGAGCTCGAAAAACCGTCAGTCCTCCAGGCCTAGTGTGCCCAGGCTTGGCCATTCATCCCTAGAAAACAACCCAAAGATCTACGCACAACACTGCTTGTGTCCATGGGTTTTTATGATAAAAAGCCTCGAACAAGCAACAGGGAGACAGCTCTGAAATGATCTCCTCAGTGACAGTCCACAGTGACACTGTTGTGACTTGTTCAGCATGTGCATGGGTCTAAGAGGAACCAGGGGCACAGAGGGACAAAGGAGCTGCCCAAAGCCAAGCAGGGAATGTGGGGTTCTGATCCAGACTATAAGGGATCTGGAGGCCAGGCTACCACACTCATTAAAAAACATGGGCAGTCAGGAGATATTTATGATACATAGCCAGGAGGACAAAGAATGATAGACTCGGACCCAAGACTAGATGCTGGGAGAAAGGAGGAGCCAAATGCTAATAGTGGGGATGTTTGGGGTTTGGAACAGGGCAGAGACGGGGCTGCAGGTTGATGTACCTTCTTATCTGTCTTTTATGACTTCTCTACAGTATGGCTATGTGGCTGTCTTGAGGGATATATTTTTTTTTTTAATGAAAGTAAAGCTTTTCTAAGCTTTGTTTGGCAAAGTAAGGCACCCTTGCCTCCTATTCAAAGAGCCACACTCTCAAATTTCGCCAGAAGAGAAGCCAAGGGTCCCACGGCAATCTCCAGCACCCTCGTGCCCTAGGTGCAAGGGCAGTTAGGAGGGGACTCAAGTCCCATCACATCCGGGGTTTCCAGGCTGTCTGTCACTTATTCTCCCACTGGGAGTCCTTTAGAGGTCCCATTGCTTGGGGAAGTCCTACCCCACAGTTGGTCAGCCAAGGCCTCTGCAAGGCCCCGCTGGCCATAGGCATCCCCATCACCCAACCATTGCACTCATCTCTCTGCCCCTATAGCTCCTGCAGCTCTTGCCCCAAACAAGCTGCTTTCTGTGCCAGCTGGTGCCATCTGAAGGTGGCATCTGGAACTAGAACCCTGGCATCAAACCTCAGCTCAGGTCACACTGCCATGGGTGGATGGTCTGGTCATTTGTCTATCCAGTTGCCCATGTAAGCTATGAGCTGACTAAGGACAGCTTATTTGAAGGTTCATGCTAACATTCCCTGTGTCCCCCAGTCAGGCCTCATGGCTCAACTAACATGTCTTAGGTTCAAGGCCATTTTTCCTGTTCTTTTTCTTACCTAATAGGAATCAGGACCCAGTTCCACACTCCTATGACCCCTGTATCTTCTACCTGTCCTCTCTCAATACCTCTAAATACACTGGCTTCCCCAGCAGCCAAGAGTTACCCTCAAGGTTAGGATCATGGCAGAGCCATGAACCCACCAATTAGAGTTGGGCAGGGCCCAATCCACATTAGTACTCCATATGGCCCTGAGAGACTCAATAAGGCGGGGTCTCTCCATGCCAGAAGAGCAGGGGCAGGGTTCAGGAATATTCCCAGAACAGAGGGGAACACGGCTAGCTCCCCAGAAGAGCAGAAAACTGCATAGGCCAGAAGGCAGAAGGGCCCATGGCAGCCATGTTGGATGTAGGGAAGGCACAGGCTAATGGCCAGAGTAGTTCATGCAAGGAGAGAGGGCCCTGAGCAATCAAGGGCACGACTTCCAGGACAAGCAAGAGGCTTTGCAAGACAGAGGCTGAACTGAGGTCATCTTCCACCTGGCTCTTTGAGACCCATCCACCCACCTATGCTCAATGCGTCCCTCCCACAGTCCCTCTGCCCTCCGCATTCCCCCATGAAGCCCAAAGCCCTCGCTGCCGCTCCAACCCTACCCCTAAGACTCCAGCCAGACCAGCCTCAGAAACTGGCTTCTGTGAACTTCTAGTTAGGAGCAAGGCTGAGGATCCTGGATCCAATTAGGGTGGGATTTTGCAGCTCCACAGGCCCGGGGAAAGGCTGTTTCCATTGTGATGGCAGAGAGAGCTGACCCTGGCAAAGGGGGCTGACGTCTGCACTCAGTGCCCTCTCTGATCTTCCATCCCTTTATCTTCAACAACTCCACTGCCACCTCCAGACACCCGGAGATGTCCAGGACCATGAACCTTCTCCAGGCGGAGACAACACCATCTTAAAGACACAGAGCATGGGTCTTTCTCTACTGCCAGCTCCCCCAGGGATGCCAGGTGGATGAGGATGCCAGCAGCTCACACTTCCTCCACCTGGGTCCCTTTAGATGCTTCCCAGGGCAATTCCCACTCAAACTCCTCCTAACCTCACAAGAAAGATGCTATGAACACTTTGGAATGTGGCACACTCCCGGAAAGATGCCTGAAACATACCTGGGCAGCATGCTAGCGTGTGAGAGAGTATCCTGCCAAGACAGCAGAGGGGTCTTTACCCTGGCCTTTCACTGCAACTCTGCCTAACCAGACCATGCCCTCCTGGTTCTCGGGGTGCTCTCTGACTTGGAGTTAGGAACGAGACTCTGTAGGTACTAAGCCACTTAAGCTCATGCGTGAGGGCTGGAGGAGCAGAAACTTCTGGCAGGCCTTTCTGGGTTTCTGGGTCCTTCACTAGAAAGTGAAGGGGCTCAGCCAATCACAGTTGGGAAGGGGTGGGCCTAGGTCTTCACGAGGGTGGAAAGGATGGGTTTGACAGCCTGAGAGCCCAGACTTGGGCCTTGGGAGAGTGGCAAAGCCCAGAGATGAAGCTGCCATTTGTCACCTGACAGGCGAGAGTGGGGTGTCTGACCGTACTACCTCAGGGCTGCTACGAAGGCACAGGTTAACACGCTCAAGGTTTCAGGATGGTGCCGGGCTCTGTGACGTGCAGTTACGACCCATGCTAACCTGCCTGTGGTGGCTCCTGAGGTCAACGGAGCCTTACACTAGTGTTCCAGTGTCTGGCTGCAGGAGCTTCCTGCCGCTCTTCTGACTTCCCCCACACCAGGGCTGCTCTGCAGACATGGATCCATCCGTCTTTCAAGACAGACAGGTCCCCAACTGGGAACCCCAACGTGTGATCATAGCTCCTCTGTGAAGAACTTCCTTCCCCCTTCCATGCAGGCTCTGTGGTCAGGTTAGGCAAGGCTCAGGGCCAGCAAACAGTATGGACCCCAAGCAGAAGGACTGAGTGGCCATGTGGGTGGGGCAGAGGCCAGGGGAGATTTCCAACAGACTGGACCACGCTATCCCCAACCCCATCTGGCTGCTCACCACCACCACCCCAGGTTCTCAGGGCTACTGTCGTCTCGTGTTTATGAGTGGTTCCACTTCTTCAAGCAGATCCAGGCAAGGAGTGGGCATTTAGCCACAGGAATGCAAGGGGGTACGTGAGGGCTCAGAAATGGTGGTAGCACAGATATGTATGTTTATGTAAGAATATGTATGTTGGAGGGTGATGGGGAGTCTCCCTACCGCAACCAGGTGTCCGTCATCAGAACCCCAGTACCTGGCTGACTAGACTGTCCTCTAAAGCAGTGGTTCTCAACCTTCCCAATGCCACGACCCTTTAATATAGCTCCTCATGTTGTGGCGACCCCCAACTAGAAAGTTATTTTCACTGCTACTTCATAACTGAAATTTTGCTACTGTTATGAATCATAATGTAAATATCTGCTATGAAGGCTATCTGATATGCAACTCCTGAGGAAGTGTTGTTCAACCCCCCAAAGGTGTCATGACCCACAGGTTGAGAACCACTGCAGTCTCAGGAGACTAAGGCTTTTGCTCAAAGCTCAAAATGGAACAGCCATGTTGGCCATATGGGTGAGGCAGGAACCAACAGTTTGAGGGCTCCTCAGGCCTCAGAGCCAAGTCCCTCAGCCTGTCCCTCATGCCTGCTTGACTGATGACACTGCTCAGTCACCTTCCCAGACCAGGTCAGAGTCTTGGGGTCCATAAAGCTCTCTGACAACCACAGCCACACAACTCCCACAACAGCTGGCTTCCTCGGTGCCAGGCAGAGAGCCCTGTGTACCAGGAATTTTGCCCCATGGCGGAGAAGAGAGGATGGTACTGGACGGGGTGCAGCTACTCCAACCAGGGCTTCCTCTTTCCCTTAAACCCCAAGGCAAAAGCTGGCAGCCCATTGAAACGTGATGAAGAGAGAGCCCACCAGGTAAAGCCTCAGGAGAAACATCTCAGACACAGCCTACTCCTCACCCCAACCCTGCAGTTTCCCCGGTGGGTAAGAAGAGGTCTGGCTACAAAACATTCATCAGATGCCCACTACAGGAGTGGGGAGAGTGGGTCCCCTGTCCCCGAGGGCATCAAGCCTGTTTAGAGACCCCCAAACAAGTGTCAGTGTGATGCTACAGAGACAAGAGGGGCTCTGGTAATTTTCAGCAGTCTTGGTAGACCCATCCATCCATCCATCCATCCATCCATCCATCCATCCATCCATCCATATGTTTAACCCATGCACCAAGGCCGCAAGACTGGCCCAGTAGAGAGAAAGAAGCCACCGAAGCCCATGAAACCACAGGGTCAAAGCTCCGGGAAGCTGGTACTCTAACGTGGGTCATTCACTGGAAGGTTTGGGAAGTGTCCTAGAAGTGACAGATGTCTGAGCATGGGTGACAAGGGTCCTGGGGAGGAAAGAGCTCAGTGGAGGGGGGTTCTAGGGGAGGGCAGAGGCTCTCCAGTCAGGGTGTGGACAGGAGTCTGGTAAGGCTGGGCTTCTCCACAAAGCTGTGGGATCAGAAGCAGCCACACAGCCACACAGCATGCTGATTTCCCGACCCAGGGGTGTTCCCACCTCCACCCCATCCCCCACCTCCCCAGGGATAAGTTCCCTGAGTTCTCCATGCCTACACTTCCTAGGCGGCAAAAGAGGATAATAACAATGACGACAGTATATTTTCATATGCACAAAGCCTTGGAGAGCATGCAGACACATAGCAAGCACTCTGTGTCCAGTGGTGGTCCAAGATGGGGTCCCAGTCAGAGCATCGAAGGTTCTGAATGAGAAAGCTGCTCCGATGTTACAGTTCTGGGTTTGGGAGAGGCTAAGATTCTGAGATTCCACAATGAAATCATCTCATTATTTCCTAACAACAACCCCCGAGACTCCCAGGGGAAGATGACAGACCTCAGTGTAACTTCATCTCCTAGGCACTGCTGGGGCACCGGGGGCTGCCACCACACCTGGCCCCACAGCTGTTCCTCACCTCGGCTGAGGCCCCAGCCACACCTTACTGGAAGCTTCTTGAGTTGAGCTTAAGCCTGCGTAGAACTTAAACACATTCCCCGGCAGACAGCGAGAAATACAAATAAACACGTGGATGAGAAGGTTTCAGATGCCCGGAGCCACGAAAGAGAATAAGAAGGGGCTCGTGTGACAGGGCGGAAGCTAGTCACAGCAAACGGGCAGTAAAGGCCCCTTGAGGAGGTGATGTTCAGTGGTGCCACCACCACGCAAGGATTCCAGGCCAGGGAAGGTGCACGAAGCAGCTGGCATGGCCAGAGGTGCTAAGATAAGGGGGTGAGCAGGACAGGACAGGGCAAGAGTGGGGAAGCAGAGGTTGAAAAGCGAGCAAAGCTGGGACCATGAAAGCTCCTGTAGGCCCAGAGAGGAGTTTTGGTTCCTTGTTTATTTTTCTTCTAAATGTTCAGGAAACAGTATAACTCCCATCAGGGGAATAAAGAGACAGAAAGACCGACCAGTCAGGGGCCCCAGGACACTTGGTGTTCTGAAAACCCCCACTATGGTTTACAAGTCAAGGCAGGGCCTAGAAAAGTTAAGTGACAACCCTTATGGGTCAATGCACACATGCAGAGACCCCAGCACATGCCAGGCCAGGATCGGGAGACTTCTAAGACGCTGTTATTATCTCCACTCCTATCAGCGAGACCAAGCAGAGCATCCCAGTTTATAGGGGCTCAGACTGAAGCTCACAGACAAAAAGAGCATGCTCAGAGCCCTGCGACCCAAACGGAACTTCTTAGCACCCTGACCCATTGCGAAAAGGGTCGCTGAAACTCTTATTCTTGGGGGACATAATCCCTGGGGACTCACCTGAAGCCTTGGCTTTTCTCCCTTGCTGGCTTTAGAGTACAACAGGGAATCTCCTATCTGTCCAACCTGGTCTGGGGGAGGAGGATGGGTGGATGGATGGATGGATGGATGGATGGATGGACAGACAAACTGACAGGGAAACTACTGGAATGACTAACCAATAAGCCAAGGAGTGAACAGCAGAAGGAGAAATGAATGGCCTAACATCAAATGAACGAATACACGAACAGAAAGGATAATGAGCACCAACTGGAGAGGGATGCAAAGACATGTTGCCCAGGGACGGGTCGGAGCTCTGCTAGCTTCAGACCCAGGCCGCAGCGCACTCACGTACCAGCTTCCCACCTCCGACCAGCTGGCCTCCATTCCCCAGGATGAACCCTGAGACCAACCCTATGTCTCCATTTAGTGTGGCCATTATTCTGTAGCCCCTGAATCAGCGTGCACCACTCCACGGGGCCCAGTGGTTTCACCATCCCTCTGAGCAGTTCACAGAAGAAAGGAAACGGGAGACCAAGGCTCCAGTCCCAGCAGAGGCCAGACTTTCAGTCAGTGGCTTCCTCTCTCTGAGTCCAGATGACCTCCAAGGGCCTTTCCATCCCTGACATTCTTTGGGGTGGGGGTGAGCCTCTGGATTTTTACACAGCCACTGGGGTCAGCAGAAGAATTTCAGACTAAAAACTAGAAACTGGGAAAGGTCCTGCCCACAGCACCACCCACTTCGGAAAGGCCCACACAGGGAGTCTGCAGGCCTGAGTTAAAGTCCTCCTCTGTCACTGCCCTGCCTCTCCGTGCCTCAGTTTCTTAGATTTTAGAATGGGGATCAACTGTCCCAGCCTGAGCATCTGATCTCAACTCAGGCTTGGGGAGAGCCTGATACGGTAGCAACCACATGTGACATCGTACAAACTGTAAAGTTCAGTTTCCTGAAAGATTATGATGATAGGGTCTGGGGTAAATGAAGGGGGTCACACTGTCCTATTCCTGCTCAGTTCTGCCTGAAACCAAACATCCCGGTGTCAGAGCCCCGAAACAGAGAAGAGTAGCGGGAACCCAGCAGTGGATCCCGGCCGCAGCTCTCTTCTTACTGCACAGTGTACTGTGACTCTCGGCCTCAGTTTCTCCATCTAAAACCTCGTTGGTTCAGAACCCCGTGACCCAGGCAAGCCTCACTCTGCAGCCCTGACATTCCCAGACCTTGTACCCCCGACTCTGTCCTTAGGGAAAGAGTTCACACAGCCTAGTAGAGCCAAGACACAGATCTAAAGGAGACTTGAGTGTTCTCCCTCCAGGAAATGGGGGGCGGGAGCTAGATAAGCACAAAGGCTCTGAGCACAGCACAGGATCCTCCTAGGACAGATTCTCCCAAAAGGGGAAAAGACCCGGCTCAGATTATATAGGCCTGGTCCCAGATCACTCTGCTGACGGCAGAGCCAGCAGGTTCTGACCTGTCCAGTCGGACACTTCAGAAACGCAACTGATGTCCAAACAGCAGACTTCAAAGTGGCAGGCGGGGTGACAGAAGGGGGCTAAGGACACAGCAGAGGACAGGCCCATGTTACAGAGGCCAGGCAACCAGCTACTCCTGTGTGTATTGGGACCCATAGGAGCTGCAGGCCTGTACCTGGCCCCAAACCCACCACCAAGGACATTCATCCTCAGAAGTCATCTATGGAGGCCAAGAAGGCCACCCATACCTGGAGAGGGTTCTTCAACTGCAACCAACCAGACTTGCCCCAAGAGGGGGCTACCAAAACTTCCTGTCCACCAAGGGGCTCTGGCCACCCATGAAGGGGCAAGCCTCCCTCCACCCCCAACACACATAACTCCTAAAGGATCCACACTGCTGGAGGGCAGAGTGCTGAGAGAGAAGGGTCATGTCGTCATGACAAGGATCTTAGCTCCAAACCCTGGGCCCACTCTATGCCCTAGTGCCAGCCACCTCCCCCAAATCTAGGGTTATAGTATAGTTCCTTACAATACCACTTTGATAGAGAGCCTAGTCCAAATGACTCCTCCCAAAAACTCTCACCTCAGCCCTACACACACACACACACACACACACACACACATACACACACACACACTCCCCACCCCCACCCACGCAGCTATGGGGAAATCGGCAGTTAACTTTCCCCAAAAACCCTACAAAGGCGGCTAGCTGGAGAAAGAAACAGAAATAGGCCTCCATAGTCTTTCGTGGCATCTCACAGCCCCCCGGGGGAAGAAAAAAAAAAACCTTAAAAAAAAAAGCAAGAAAAAAAAAAAGAAAACTTTCAGAGTTAACTTTAAATTCCCAGCCCCCTCCCCCAAAATCACCCGGCAGCTTCTCTCCCCCTTATTTTTCCCTTTAAAGTGTAATTGTATTGTGTCTCACCTCCCCGAAAGGCTCCCGGCTCTCTCCAAAGAAAAGGAAAAAAGCCAACCCTTCGGGTGCCCCCTCTGCTTCCAGCCGCCTCTCCCACATTCTCAGACAGTTTTATTAAAATCTTCAGACAAAAGAAAAACAAAAATGGCAGCCTGGCTTATTTTTAAAACAGGACAGGGACGCCATATTCTGCAGATCTGCAAAAAAACGGAGAAATCCGGCACTGGCCGCTCCACTGGGCCGGCTGCAAAGTGCGCGAACCGCGCCGTTTGCAATCCGTTTATTTGCATTAAGCCCCATGAATCATTGTTTACCGGAGAATTGCAGCAGGTTTGAATAGCCCGGCTTAGGAAAACACACACGCACACACTCGGAGACTAGCCCCAGACACGCCGCGGGAGACGCTGCCTACCCCGCGCGCGCTGCCGCCACCGCGGCCGCCCCGGGCCGGGCCCGAGGCACCGGCGACCCCCGGGCCCTCGCAGCGCGGTCGCCCCGCGCTGACAGCGCTCGCACCGGCCTGGCCCCCGCCCCGCAACTCGGCGCAACTTTCCCGCGGGCGGGCCCGCTCCCCCGCGCGCCCCGGGCCCGCACGGACCTGGCAGTGCTGGCGGAGCTCCGGGATGTGGCCGCAGCCCCAAGCCCGGCGGCCCGAGTAGGGCCGGGCTGGGGGCTCCCGGCTCCGGCAGCGGCGCGCGGCTAGAGCTCGGTGCGGAGCGGCGTGCAAACCTTCCGGGTCGCCTGCTGTTCACTTCTGGGTTCTGCAGGCGCCGCGGCGGCGGCGGAGGCCGGGTGTGCAGCCGCGCGGCCCCGGTGCGCTGGGCCCCGCGAGCGAGCCGCGTCCGGCCCCCCGCCTCTCGGCTGCGCAGCCCGCCCGGCCCCGGGGCTCTGGCGAGTGGGCAGCGCCCGGCGCTGGCGACGGCGAGGGGAGGGGGCCGGCGGGGCGGGGACGGGCCGCGCGCTGGGGGCCCCCGCTCGGCCCCGGGGCCTCGTCTCGTTCTCGCCACCGCCGCCGCCAAGCAAAGTTGCGCGGCGCCCCCTGCCCGCGCCGCGCCGCGCCGGAGGCTGAGCCACAAAGGAACTCCGCGCCCCCCTCCGCCCGCCCGAGCCGCGCGGGGAGGGCACCGGCGCCCGGCCCTAGGACAGCCCCTTCCCCAGCACGGGGGCTCCCGGGGCCCGGGCGGCCGCGGCCATTGTCCCGCCCAGACTCCGCTCCCGGGTGGCGGTGGCCTGGGGACCCGGGACTGGCGAGCCAGGCTGTTCCCGGAGCTGGGGGGCTGTCCCTCCGGACCCCCAGGGTGGCCCCCACACCTGGTGACAAACGGCCGTGCTCAAAACCCAGACTAAGATTAATGTTATTTATTTTTGAAGAACAAGGACATGGGGCCGGGGGTGGGTGGTGCAGAAGTTTGCACAACCTAGGACACCGCTTCCTAGCCCTAGGCCTGAGCCTCAGTGGTGGGGCGGCCTGGGGCTGACAGCACTTCTCAAAGTCTATCAGAGGTGGCACCGGCTGTCCCCCAGCTCCAGACCTCAGAGCCAACTGCGTGACTCCTCCTCCCGCCTCACCCTCCCCAGCCAATCAGTCACCAAGTCCTCTTGATTCGGCCTCGCGGGCTGTGTCAACTTCTAAACTTCACTTCTACCTGAAGAGGCGGACATTCCTGACTCCAAACCGGCTTAGATTTCTGAATACTCTCTGCCATCCACCTGCAGGCCTAGAAGATCAAGACTGCCTCTGCCCCCAGGAAGCACCCCAGGGAAGGATGGACACATGAACCATCCTGTCTTCTAGGAAGTAAACATTTAAACACTGATAGTCGGCTGGGAGCACAGTTCTGAAGACTGGACAAAGTCCCTGTCCTCCTGGAGAGTCCAGTCGAGCACAGGATGTCACCACTGGAGGCGGCTGGAGGGTGGGACCCACAGAAGTCAGTTCCTGGCACAGGGCAGAGACACAAGAAGCATGTGACATGAATTAGCTGAAATAATATGATATTAAAAACACAGAGGCCGGGCGGTGGTGGCGCACGCCTTTAATCCCAGCAGAGGATTTAATCCTTTAATCGGGAGGCAGAGGCAGGCGGATCTCTGTGAGTTCGAGACCAGCCTGGTCTACAAGAGCTAGTTCCAGGACAGGCTCCAAAGCTACAGAGAAACCCTGTCTCGAAAAACCAAAAAAAAAAAAAAAAAAAAAAAAACCAAAAAAACCAAAAAAAAAAAAAAAAAAACAAACCACACACAGAGAAGGCCCCTCTTCTGGATAGATGGCGGCTCTGGGGTGAGCCTGGTGGAGGAGAAAGGAAGGTCTCTGGCTTCCAGAACAAGGGTAAAAAAATTACTGGCCCGTGGTTGAGACGTTCTATGGGGAAACACACTAGCAAGTAACTAGAAAGATGAGACGAATCACCCATGAAGGAGAATGGGTGCTCAGGGGGCAATGGGGGGGTACATAGATGTCGGTCTCACAGTGACTTTCTTTCAAGGAGCATAGTATGAGAAAGAGAAGGGAAAACGTGACGTCAGAATGGAAAAATCTACCAGCTGCCACCGCAGCTTAGTGATGGAGGCCACATCAGCAGTCATGAATCACGCTGGTAGTGAGGACACTTGACTTGTGGTAAAAGCAACACCTTCTGAGGCTGGAGAGGTGACTCAGCAGTTGAGAGTGCACACTGCTCTCGCGAGGACCCGAGTTTGGTTTCTACCTCCCGCTCAAAACTGCCTGTAACTTCAGCTCCAGGGGATCTGGCGCCCTCTTCTGGACTCCTCCGGATCCTGCACTCATGCGCACATAACCACTACCACCCCTGCCGGTAAGCATAATTAAAAATAGTAAACATTCTTTTTTAAAAGCAACATTCTAGGAGCTCGAGAGATGACTTCCTGGCTAAGAGGGCTTGCTGCTTTCTCGGAGGACTGAAGTTCAGATGCCGGCACCCATGTTCAGCAGCTCACCCCTGCTTGTAACTCCAGTTCCGTGGGATCTGACACTCTTCCTGGCCTGCTTGGCACTCCTCCACGGGTGCCTGTACTTGCATTTGCGCGAGCACGCAGACACATGCACACACACACACACACACACACACACACACACACACACACAGATCTTTTTTAAAAGAGTACATTACCTCTGTGGTATTCCTACCTATGAGGAAAAAAAATTATCAGACACACTCCACTAGTGGTAAACCAAAACACCTAGTTTACTTCTCAGACCTGTCAAGATCATTAAAACAAACAAAAAAACCCCAAAAAACAAGAGGGGGGCTGGAGAGATGGCTCAGAGGTTAAGAGGTTAAGGCTGCACTTCCAGAGGTCCTGAGTTCAATTCCCAGCACCCACATGACCACAACCATCTACAGTGGGAGCCAGTGCCCTCTTCTGCCATGCAGGCATAAGTGTAGAGCACTCATGTGCATAAATACATAAATCTTCTTTAAAAACCCAGGACAGTCTGAAACTCACAGCCTGGCAGAGCCTGAAGAGACACCTAAATGTAATGTGTTTGCCCTAGGTGAGGCCAGAGCAGAAAAACAGGCGCTAAAACAAAAGCGGGTATCTCTCTATAGACTGTAGAATCTAGTTAACTATGGCACTAGGAGTATCTACCAATAATAGTGGGAAGTTGTACCACATAGTCATAGTGTGGTACTAACGGGGAGAATGTGAGAGTGTGTCGGGGAGATCCTCCACTATATACTCAACGTTCTGGTAAATATAAAAATATCTACAAAAAACAAAGTCTAATTGGGTGTGGTGTTGCATGACTTCAATCCCAGTATTCCGGAGTCAGAGATAGGAAGGAGGATCTCTGTGAGTTTGAAGCCAGCCTGGTCTACATAGTAGTTCTAGGCCTATCGGAGCTACACAGTGAAACCCTGTCTCAAATGAATGAGTGAGAAATGAATATGAAGCCTAACAAGAAAAATAAATCCCGAGTGTACTAATTATGGCACTGTTGAAAGGTTCCGCTCTCCGTTGCACTGGGCACTCGAGGGCTCTTCAGAAGTGCCGGTGTCTTCATCACTGACCCGCAGAATAACCCCAGAAAAGGCACCCTGCATTGGGGCCAAAGATCAGGATACAAGACACTACAGGCATTGACAGCTGAGCTGGGGCCTCTAGAAGGGCTCTGTGGAGGATAGTCTGGCAGGTGATGTTGCCTGGCTCCTCCCTGACCTGCCAGCTTTCTCTCTGACCATCTAAAAAGCGATTTCAGCCAACATGAGCTGCCATCCCGCCCTGGCCACGTCCCTTTGCATATGTGGTCCCCTCCACCCTCTCTCAACAAGTGGATGAATGACAAGGGGGCGGGGGCAGCAAACCTACACACCCTCTCCCGTTCTGCAAGTCTCCCTACTCTCCCTTAGGACGGCTTCTGTGACTGAGGCTGGCCCCCATTTCTCTAATTGGGACAGTGTAATGTCTAAAACATTCTACCTGCTGTGTAGGTGTATTTGTTCCTTGAATGTGAGTTTAAGAAACAAAACAAAACAAGACAGGATCTCACTGTGTAACCCTGGCTAACCTGGAACTCTTTGTGTAGATCAGGCTGGCCTCAGACTCACAGAAACCTGCCTGCTTCTGTCTCCTGGGCGCTAGGATTCGAAGCATGCCCTCTCATACCAGGCCAGGGTAAATTGTTTGAAGAAGGAAATATATCTTACGTTGTCAATAATTCCGCACAGCTTCGCGAAGGGCCTACTCAGGTGTCTCATTCCAGAACCGAGGTTCTGCAGAGACGGCAGAGGACAAACCCTGCTCCACAGTCAGACAGAACACAGTACTAGCCAGGATGTGCGGCAGTAACAAAGAACTCCAACCCTCAAGTGTAGAACGCAACAGCAGTTTGCTGCTGGCTTGTAGCACATCCCACATGGACCCTCTGCCTTAGGCACCTCAGACCTTAGACTGGCCCATCACTGACAACCTTGAGCAGCACCCACTGGCACTTGAGACTGTCTCAATGACTGTGTGCATGGGTTTTCTACTGCTCTTGCCTGGAAGTGGCTCACATCACTGATCAGCATCCATTGGCCAAGACTAGTCACATGCCCTGCCTAACCACAATGGAGGCTGGGAGATAGAGTTCCCTGTGAGAAAGAGAGGTAGGTGTTTGTGATGTGAGTGAACTCTCCAAAAGTCTGTTCCCAGGCACAGGGTTAGCAAAGGATTCCTTTACTGATATGTAGGGCTCATGTGCACTACAGAGGAGAGACCCCAAGTGCCTGGGCACAGGGTAAGAGATCATGGAGAACTTTCCAGAGGAAAAGAGATTTTGGCTGAAAGCAGGAAGAGAATCGTGACTCTAGGAGAGGAAATGGCACGTGGAGGCGCAGAGCAAAGAAGAGCTGGTCACGGGGAAGAGACAGCGGACCTGTCACTGAATGAGGCTACTGTTGGCATGATACCTAGGGACGGATGCTTCATGTGGGCCCAGGGAGGTGAGGGTTTAGGGTTTCAGTTTTGTAGAAATAATGTTCTGTGGCTACGTAACAACTCAGTGAAACCCATGGCATGGTGTTGCGGACTCGAAATCACAGAAGCTATAGTCACACACATGTGACCCTCGCAGGATCGTGTCTCTTAGGAGTGAGGGAAAGTCGCCAGAGCCCCATTTGAGATAGAGGAGACCCACTTCCTCCTGACCCCTCCAAGATACATATACTCCTGCCTGAGCGGGCACTCCAATAAAGCATTTTTTTTTTCTTTAAATAAGAGCATCGCCCATGATGGAGAAGGGCTTTTCCATGATGTGGCTGTTTGGGGCTCACCTGTGGCCTCCTCACCCACACCCTGTCGGTAAGCCTGATGAACTCGTTGGTTTGACAAGCTAGAGTTATTTGGGTGGGGTTGTTTCCTTAGTCAGCTGTTGGTGCCCTACCTGGAGCGGGCAGACGTTCGTGCACAGCTCCCTAGCAGAAATCACAAAGCATGATCTCTGGTCCGAATTCTCTCAAAAGGCTCACGCGGTCCCTGGGAAACAAGCAGACTGGAATAGGAAGAAGTGGGGAGGCCTGGGTGCCAAGGGGGCAGACTTTCAAAGCCTTTTTCCTGAAGGAAGGATGTGACTTGGACCACGATGACACTGGCAGAAGTCGGAAGACTCGGATTTAGTTCTTGACAGGTGTGGGGGGAGCAGGAGGTTTTCGTGGGGGCCCACATTCTCAAGGGGGGGGGCTGAGAGTTTAGCTCACTATTTTAAAAACAGTCTTATGTGGGGTATGCGTAAAGTGGGTATGGGAACCACAGGACGCATGTGGAGGTCAGAGGTTAATTTCAAATATAGGTCCCCAGCTTCCACCTGCATATGACAGGCTAGCCAGGCCGCAATCTTACAGGAATCCTGTCTCCACCTCCTGTCTTGTAGGAATACTGGGATTACAGACATCAGATGCAAGGCTTTATGTGGATTCTGAGGATTCATATTCGGGTCCTCACACATCATGGTGCATTAGTTGGAATTCTCTAGAGGGAAGGAACACACAGAGTAAATATTGAGAAGGAATTTATTACAGTGGCTTCCATGATATGGTTGAATGGTCCAGTGATAGCTGTCCCACACGGGAGAGGTAGACAGCTCAGTAGCTGCTAAGCCAACAAGACTGGCTGCTTCAACAATCTCAACCTGGCACCCCAGGCCTGGGAGATTCCTGGAGGGTTGCTGGTCTTCAGTCCACTTTGGAAGCCTGAAGAAGCGTGTTCTAAGGCCAGCAAAGGAATCAGCTTGGACAGAAACAGGGTAACTGAAAGTGCCACCCACATTTAGGGTGGACCCTTCCTCCATCATTTAAGGCAGTCAAGACACCCCCCCCACACACAGGCATGCCCATGGACCAACTCAATGGGTACCACTCCCGCACTGAGAACCTCTTTCCTGTGATTCTAGCTTGTTGAGCTGGCAATTCAGACTGGCCATTGCCTGTGGCAGGCACTTCACTGAGCCATCTCCCACCCCTTCTGGCCCCATATTATTCTGACAAACCTTCAGAACTTGGGATAAATCACAGTTGTGTGTGAGCTGAACAAGAAGAGATCTACACTGATTTACATAATGGGCCTCCCGAAATCTCATACTTTGGCCCCTACTGATCTCTTTGTCTTCATCCACAATTGGCTCCTGCCTTGGCATCTGTCTCCAGTCACCCCAATCCGAGAAAAGCCTATTATTTTCTTTTACCCACAAAGCTTTGTGTGAGCTGCCCCTCCTCCGCTCAGGACGGATGCTCCACCTGACCACACCCACAATTTCTTGACCTAAAGAACCCTTGCTCACCCACCACACCTTGGTCCATAGCTGCATTCTAAGGGCGGCCTTATTTTCAGGTTGCTCTCATAGCTTCACGGGCCTCTTCTCTTCTTGCACAACTGTTCCAGCCGTAATTTTGTCTTCAGAACACCAACACTTGGACCTCCCCGCGGACCACAGAGTCAATACTTCTGTGCGCATCCATTTCATAAGACTGTGATAGGGATCAAAACGGTGAAGGGGAAAGGGAAAAGGAGTCTGTGAGCCAACACTGACTTGATGGGTGGGGTGACTGGGCACAGGGGAGACTCCGAGGAAGAGGTAGCCAGGAGGCTGTGCCTCAGTGGCCTCTAAGAGAGAGCATTGTTATTATTATTATTATTATTATTATTATTATTATTATTATTTGGTTTTTCGAGACAAGGTTTCTCTGCAGCTTTTTTAGAGCTTGTCCTGGAACTAGCTCTTGTAGACCAGGCTGGCCTCGAACTCACAGAGATCCGCCTGCCTCTGCCTCCCGAGTGCTGGGATTAAAGGCGTGCGCCACCACCGCCCGGCGAGCATTGTTATTATTATTTGGCTTGTTGCCCTTTTGCCTTGCTGTGCTACAAGCAGCAGCTGTCTCCTCAAATAGTAAAATGAACCACACACTGTGTTCGGGGGGCACGCAGTGGCCTGGCTTGGCACTGGGGAGTTGGTGGGGAGGCTGAGCTGAGATGAAAGGCAAGTGGCAATGAGCTGGTGCAGAAGTGACTGATCAGGACTTGGTGAATCCCTGGAAACTGAAGACATCTTGAGCCCACTACTGGATTTCACCAAGGCACAGGCGAGAAACTCTGGAAGGCGGAGGAGCCTGGGCTTGAACAGGAGGCGTGCTCTCACTGGTTAGTGATGTTTGTCACCTGAGCCTGCGGTGAGCGCCCAGAAACCACCAGGAGTCCATAACTTTAGTTCTGTACTTCAGCTCAGTTCTCACTTGCGCAGAGGTAAAGCCCTCATTTTAGCCATCCTCCTGTCTCTGAGATCGGCAGGACTGGGATTGGGGATTGAGAAGAGTGGCAGGGGAGAAGGCGGACCAACAGAGCAGAGCCAGCAACAGGCCAGAGTCCGTCCGCGTCCGACACTGCTAAATCCCCGAGCAAGTCGAGGCACGCTATGTTGTCCTCTAGGCAAATACTCTACCCAGAGAACTCTCCCTCCCGCCCGGAGACACTAGTTTTCTAGTCTGTAAATGGGTGCAGTAATTGCTCCTCAACAGGGTAGTGTGTTGGGATTAGAACACGCCACCATATACCAAGCACCGGCTGTGAGCAAGGCCTCTATTGGGCTTTTGGTAAAAGGATCTTGCCCAGAGAAGGGGGTACCTAAGCCTGTGCCCTGGACATGTTCAGAGGCCCCTATTCGTAGGGGATTGGAGGAACTCCTGGACATAGGGAGGTTGAGGGTGGTCGAGTCACCCACAAACCACCTTCGGAAGGGGAGACCCCTGGCAGCAGCCTTCCTAGCCTTTCTCCAGGGCTGGGCCGTGTCCTCCCAGCAGAGTTTCCCGGCTCCCTTTATTGCTGGCCTGGGGCTGTAAGGGGAGAAGGGCACAAGTGCCATAATGAAAGGGCAGGCAATTACTTTCCCGTCTAATTGCCACTCACAGTAATTAAATAATAATGGCCTTTGTCCCCCGGAGAACTAAAAAACAGCCTGCGTGGTAACATCTGGCTCCCTTCTACCAGGAATGGAAAGCCCACAGGGACAGGATAGGGAAACTGAGGCAGAGAAAAATTAAAGCCTGCTACCCTAAGTTACACACAAACCCCCGAGTTCGAGAAAGTCCTTAACAAGAGATTCAGAGAGGCAGGCAGTCCCCTGTGCGAATGTCTGTGGCCTGGGTGTGGCACTGGCCTCAGCTCCCCCACCAGCAGAATGAACGAGGGCCAACATTGTGGCTTCAACTGCCACCTTCACTAGCCACAAGTTCTAGGCTTTATTCTGCCCATACACAATCTTTTTGCATCTTCCATGTTGCAAAAGACAGAAATCTCTTAGGCTGAGAAATAAGTGAAACCCGAAAAGGAGGAAGGTGAATAACACGGCTGTGAAGAAAGCAAGGGTCTCAGTGTTACATTTCGGATGAGGAATGGCCCCCACGTCCATGGGTGGAGACTTGTTCCCATCGGGCATTCTTAGGGAGGTGAGGGCCTAGTGAGGGGTCTTCTGCAGCTGACATGGGCTCTCAAGGGGGAGAGTGAGACCTTTAGTGCCACCATCTCTCCTCTCGCATCCTGCCCACGAAGTAAGAAGCGTTGTCCTGCCGTGTGTTCCTGCCGTGATGTGATCCAAAAGCAATGGGTCCATCGGACTGAGAACTGATCTCCCCAGGACCGCAGTGACTCAGATAAACGTCTCTCTCTCTTTCTTGCTACCTGAAAACTGCAACTCAGAGCCACAGCCACCTACGGGCATCTACTGTCATTGGCCTGACCTGGGTCAGGAGACAACGTTTGGACTAGTCACCTGCAGCTAGTAGGGCAGCATTTGGAGTGCCCTATGGTCACTTCGGGGCTGTGGGAAGAGAAGAGTCAGGGCCCAAAAGACTAGAAGCCCAAAGATGTGTAGCTTCGCTGCTGAAATAAATGATCTGCCTGTGGCCTGACCAAATGGGGAAGGTAGAATGTCACTAAACCCAAGTGACAACAGAAACTTCCAGGAATGCAGAAATACTAGAGGCTTAGCAGGGAGCAGGAAGGGGAGTTGAGACTTCCAAGGGAGGCCACGCCTCCTAGCTGGGCACCCACTGTGGAGAGAAACATTTTTTCCAAGTTTTTTTTATGGCCCGCCCACGGGGCCCCGTTCTTGGGGGCGAGGCCCAGTGGCACCCTCCATCCTTCAGAATGACTCTAGTGGGGACTAGTGGGTCCCATGACACGAGCCAGCCCAGTCACCACCACCATCTTCCTGGCTTTCCCTTTGAAGCCGCCCAACACCACGGCCCATCCAAAACAACAAATGGAGAGGCAGGCTCCCCCTGCCTGGCCACAGCTGCCCTAGGGTGCAGCCACACCACAGGCCTTCCCCTCCTCCCTTGTTTTGGCTACAGTCAAATTTCCCTTTGGGTGGCTGTGTTAAGCGTCTGAGGGCTGTAACAGTAAGTTACCATAGCCGTAGCTGGAAACAATAGAGACTTATTCTCTGGCTTCTGGAGGCCAGGAGGCCAAATACAGGTGCCTGAAAGCCCATCTCCAGCCTCTGGCTCCAGAAGACAGCCCTTAACCCTCGCGCGCGCTCCGCGTTGTCTTGGTCTTCTCAGGGCCTTACTCCCCCATCTTTTCACTCTTCGGGACTCTCGTCAGTGGGTTAGGATCCCAAATGGGAAGCTTAGAAGCATTTTTGTTTTGTTTTTCTTTCTCTTTCTCATGGTACTAGAGATTGAACCCAGGGCTTTGCATGTGCTAGGCAAATACTCTACCACCATGCTGCACACCAACCCCAAATGAATTCATCGTAAGATTCCCGAACCCCTGCCAGAAAGGCCGCTCAGTGAGTAGAAGCATTTACTGGTAGCCTGGTGACCTGGGTTCAAGGCTCTGGGTAGAAGAGGAGAATCAACGCCTGAGAGCTGACCTTTGACCTCACATGGTCTGTCATGTACACGCATGCACCCATATATCAAGTGCTCCTATAGACACGCTAACAATAAATAAAGTGTGTTTTAGAAGATCACCTTCATTCCGTCTGCAAAGATCCTTTTACCAAATAAGTTCGCGTTTTTTTTTTTTTTTCCAGTCCGGGGAGGCAGGATGTGAACATATCTTTGGGGAATAACCACAGGACTCTCTGTAGTCAGCCTGTCCCCCACTTGTAACCATAACAACCCTCAGCGGCTCAGCGGCTCAGCGTAACACACCACCGAGGACGGTCCTTTTAGGGTTCGGATTGCTTTGTTTTCTTTCGTTGGTGGAATAGTTAAACGTTCACGTTTAGGCCATTTCGATTTTATAGAAAAGTTGCAAGCTAGCGGAAGAAGCCCCGAGTGTTTTTTTCTCCAGGTTTGGCCTCATTCACTCCAGTTTTCTCTAAACACATATTTTTCATATAAAATTATGCATAGGAAAGCATCAGGCCTACTTTCCACTAACTACTTCAGACTGTGTCCCCTCAGAACAAAGTTCCCAGAAGAAACGAAAAGTCCAGTCACAGAAAATGGGGAGCAGAGCCAGGCTGCAGGCCCGCAGTTTTACACCACATTCAGACGCGGTCAGTCTCACCAGCAAAGCCCTTGACAGCGATTTGTTTTTCTGTTGAGTATATAATCCAGGACGGTGTGTCTGCCTTTGCTCCTGAGCCCTCTCTCTCCCTCCCTTTCATCTGAAGCAGTAACGGCCTCTCCCACCTTCCTTGAGCTTGACATTTTTCTGTCTTTCTTGAACTTGACATTTTGAAGGTTCTCCAGGCCAGTTACTTCATAAACGTCCTTCAGTTTGTTTTGTCTGATGTGTCCTTGAGTTCAGAAGCGGAGCGGACTGTACACTTTTTATGGGTATCGAACGAAAGCTGCATCCTTGGTGATTGTTCTAGGGCCTTCAATACCAGGTCGGAGGATATATTAATATATTCTCTCTTCTATACAACTCCAATATTTTCAGAAATATTCATGAAGTTACACGAATGATAATGGAGACAAAAGAAACAGAGGTTCCAGTGACAATACCAGAAAGTAAAATATTTTAACACACACCCAAAAATTAACAAATTTGTGAGTTTTTTTTTTACAATTTTATGATGGGTGCACGTTGTCTGTGTGAGTGTGGGCACAGCGGAGCCACAGCGTGGAGCCTCAGCATGGAGGTCAGAGGACAGCCTTGGGGATCTTGTGAGAAACAGTGTTTCTTCCTATTCACTCATGCGTATGCCAGGAGAACCAGCCCATGAACTCCTGGGGATGTTCCTGTCTCCCCTTCCCATTTCCCATAGAGTGTACTGAGTCTATCGACACATGCCCCTCCATACAACTTTACCTGGGCTCTGGGGATTCGAACTCAGGTCCTCACACGTGCACAGCAGGTGGTTTATCCACTGAGCTATTTTGCCAGTTCAGATTTATGATTCTTAATCTTGTTGGTATAGTTTAAGCAAGGGAATGTAGGCCTGCTGATCTGAGAGACACAGAATAATCCCACACTCTGTTTCTGTCCCTTCGCCTTTGTGAATGCTTCTAGCTTTCATCAAAATTCATATTCACACTTAGTAAAAGCATGGTCATATTTATAGATCTATATTCATTGTTGATATAAATGTTTTAATTTAATTTTAATTTTCATGATTCATTTCACATGAACCTTATTGTTTGATTTATAGACAAAAAAAACTTTAAACATTATGGTGAGTCTCAAAAACACTTGAAAAAAAAAATCTCCTTTCAAGATGGTGGCTCCTGCCTCTAATTCCAATGCTTGGAAGGCTGAGGCAGGAGGATTGCAGCTGGTTCAAGGACCACCTGGGTTACATAGTGGAGCTGCCCAGGGCTTCACATGTGCTTCACAATGAGCAATACCTTCTGCCCCTTTCTTATTAAATGGGAAAAATTACAACGCTGCCCATGGCTGTTTCTTTGGAACTGATATGCATTCAAACATCCCCCACTAAGCAGGTTCCACTAAAAATATAATCTGCCCAGTCCTCAGGTGGCTGAGGCGGGAGTGTTTTGGAGGGCAGCCTGGGCTACACAGTGAAACTTTGTCTCAAAAATAAATCAATAGGAAGCGCAGTGGATAAAGTGCTCGCTACTGCAAGCCTGAGAGCCCCAGCTTGGCTCCTCACCACCCACATAAAAAGCCATGTGGGCATGGTGGCACACCTGAGGTCCCAGTACTCAGGAGGTGGAGGGGGGCCTCTGGGGCAAGCTGACTAGCTAGACCAGCCGGATCAGTGAGTCCTCGGTTCTGTGGGAGATACTGTCTCAGGACATCAAACACAAACACATAAACCTGATGTCAACCTCTGGCCTCTACAAACATGCACAAACACAGTGTGTACCCACACACATGCAGACACACATACATAGATGCACACATACCACATGCATACACACACGAATTAGTTCGTTGAATGTATACCACAATTTCGTCAGTTATTTCTATATTTGGTTCAAAAAAGGGAAAAAAAAACAATAACACCCCACACACAAACCCTAGCTAGATGGCTCAGTGGGCAAAGGCACTTGCCACCAAGCCTGAAACCTTGAGTTCAATCTCAAGGATCCACCTGGCTGTAGGAGAGAACCTGCTCCCGTAAGTTGTCCTCTGACCTCAAAACTCAGTGTGTGTGCACACACACGTAAATAAGAATTAAAAAAAAAATCTGTTTTGTTTCTCTTTTGCAAGACCATTAAAAATGGCTGCACTCTGGTATTGACTGCTCCCTGGTCTCTAAGAAAAACCAATTCTTGATGAAGATGGCAGTGCCCATCAGGACTTCCCCTGCGTTTCTTCTGACAGCCGAAGACTAGCACTTTTCTCTTGCTGCAGCGCTCTTCTTCGCTGGTTGATTGTTCTTACTGTGCAAATGCTCACTTCCTTCATGTTGCCAGCGAGTGCAGAGCCAGCAGACTGCTGGAACCAACCTACGAGGAGCAACTCCGTCAAAGCTTGCTATTTTATTGAACTGTGAACACAGCTGATTGCAGCGTACCCCGAATATTTTTGTGTCTGATTGACCTCCCCTGAAACTTCCCACTTGAAAAAAAGAGACGGCTCGGTGGGTGGAAAAAAGCCATTTGGTTTGGCAGAGCGCAAACTCTGCAAGCGCCAAGGGCTCTCCGTTCAGATGACGCGGCACTTCAAAGGCGAGGTTAACTTTCCACACCTGGTCTCTGCTGCAGACTCAGTTCCGTGCAGAGCTGTCTTTTTTTTTTTTTTTTTTTTTTTTTTTTGTCTGCGGAAGGCTTTTCACTCTTCCAATGGTTTTCCTGCAGCGTTTCCCATCGGTGAAGCGGGACTGAAAAGAATGAGCAAGCTTCCCCCAAGTGCCCCACAGTGTCACCTGAGGGAGAAGAGGCTCCAGGTCACACAGATACTAGAATCTTTCAGTTTCTGGTCGTCATTCTGCTAGCCTCGCCTATTTTCAAGTGTCCTCTTTACACACAGGGATACATAATACAACAGGGGTTGGGAACGGACTGCACCCAAAGTTGGCTTGCGCGGGAAGGAGACAACTGAAGTTTATTAGAAAGCAGATGAGAAGCACGCAGGCCCTTTTTCAGAATCCGCATATGTCACCACAGTCGACTATAAATCTGGGACTTGTCATAACCTCAAGCTTTTTTGTTTGCTCGATTTTGGTTTTGTTGGGTTTTTTTTTTTTTTTTTTGAGACAGGGTTTCTCTGTATAGCCCTGGCTACCCAGGAACTCACTCTTTAGACCAGCTTGGCTTCGAACTCAGAGATCCGCCTGCCTCTGCCTCCCAAGTGCTGGGATTAAAGGCCTGCATCACCACCACCTGGCTTGTTTTTGTTTTAAGCTAGAGTGTTGGCGGAGGCTGCTCATTAGCTTCCCGGCCACCCAGATCCTAAATAACCACACAGAAACTGTATTAATTACAACACTGCTTGGCTAATCACTTAAGTGTATTGCTCTTATATCTTAAATCAACCCATTTCCATTATCTTATATTTTACAATGAGGCTAGTGGTTTGCAGGGAAGGTTCTGGGGAGTGTCTATCTCCTTTGGCAGCTACATGGTATCTCCCTGATTCCTCACCTTTCTCTCTGTATCTCTTCCAGCCTGGCTATATTCTGCCCTGCTATAGGCCCAAAGCAGCTTCTTATTAACCAATGGTAATAAAAAAACATATTCATAGCATACAGAGGGGAATCCCACATCACTAGAGTCTCAACATGAAAAGGAGCATACACTGGCCTCAACTTTGTATTACTCTTGCATCAGCCTCAGCTGCTGGGACTACGGGGATGCCCAAAGATAGCAAGCTAAACTCCCACCTGCGCTTTGAGCACAGCATTTACTAAATACGTAATTAAATTTTATCAGTGGTGCTTGGGGGATAGCTCAGTAGTATAGCGCTTGCTTAGCGTGCGCTAGGCGTTGGGCTCAATCCCTACAGCCCACACTGCAAAAGGAAAACAACAACAACCAAAACCCATGCTAAATCGTAAGGGCTGCGAGTGCTCCCACACATCTGGGTGCGCGCTTGTTTAGAGCAATTGCTTCAGTGTTTGCAAGAATGGCTGCCACATCACCAAATTCTCGGCACATGCCAGCAATAGAAAGCAGATGATTTTTAGTCCATTTTATCATATTTTCAGTCTGAGGCATGAGGAGATGGCTTGGCGGGTAATAGCTCCTGCTGGATACACGTTGGGACCTAAGTTTGAATCCTCAGGACCCACATAAAAAGCTGAGCCTGGCCACCCATGGCTGTAACTCCAGGGCTGTGGAAGATGGAGATGTTGGGATTGCTAAAAACCTCACAAGTTCAGTAAGAGACCCTGTTCCAATGGAATACAGGGGAGAGAGGTAGAGCAGGACACGTGGCATTCTCTGGCAACCTGTGCAAGCATTCACAAACACCACACACACATACACACACAAGCACGCACACACACACACACATACTCTCATACACACAAGCACACACACACACACACACACTCTCACACCACACACACACACACATTCTCTCTCTCTTTCTTTCTCTCTCTCTCTCTTTCTCTCTCTCTCTCTCTCTCTCTCTCTCTCTCTCTCTCTCTCTCTCTCTCTCTCCACACACACACACACACACACACACACTCACCAAAATAAAACCATTTTCTAAAATTTTAGAAAGCACCATAGACCCAGTATGGCTGCATGGATGTCAGACGACTCTGGAGCACAGCCTCCCTTTGGTACAGCCATGCTGCTATACACCTATCTGGGAGCACATAGTGTGAGTTTGAGCTAATATAGGTCATATTTCCTTTGGTCCCTTGGCAAGGGCAGAGTCCTCTCTAAAGCTACCTTGTTGCCCTCTGTAGCTAGGAACATGGGGTGATCCTCTGAGGCCATTCTGATATCTTGTTCCATGCTAGGCTGTGTGAGTTCTACTGTCCTTTGGAGACATTTTGGCTCAGTCTTTCTTTTTTTAAAATATTTATTTATTTATTATGTATACAATATTCTGTCTGTGTGTATTTCTGCAGGCCAGAAGAGGGCACCAGACCTCATTACAGATGGTTGTGAGTCACCATGTGGTTGCTGGGCATTGAACTCAGGACCTTTGGAAGAGCAGTCAATGCTCTTAACCTCTGTGCCATCTCTCCAGCCCCCTTGGCTCAGTCTTTCTGTATGTAGCAGTTGGAATTTTGTTGAAAGAGAAAAACATTTCTTGCTCCTTGATTGACTTTTATTAGCACCTTGATTGCTAATTAATTGGTTTTGAGACAGGGTCTCGATACGGAGTCCAGGCTGACCTCGTCCTTGTCACCCTGCCCAGCAGCCTTGTAAATGTCACACAGAGGAGTCTTCCCCTCCATTTATTTATTTTTTTCTATCAGTGTGGCCCTATAGATCCTTATTTATTTATTTATTTATTTATTTATTCTTCCTTCCTTTCTTTCTTCCTTCCTTCCTTCCTTCCTTCCTTCCTTCCTTTCTTTCTTTCTTTCTTTCTTTCTTTCTTTCTTTCTTTCTTTCTTTCTTTCTTTCTTTTTTGGTTTTTCGAGACAGAATTTCTCTGTGGCATTGGAGCCTGTCCTAGAACTAGCACTTGTAGACCAGGCTGGCCTTGAACTCACAGAGATCCACCTGCCTCTGCCTCCCACGTGCTGGGATTAAAGACGTGCACCATCACTGCCCAGCTGATCCTTGTTTATTTTTACAGTAGCTTCTAATTCATAGCTATCATTATGTATTGTGTGTGTGTGAATGTGTCTCTTCGGGTATACGTGTCCATGTGCGTGTGGTGTGTGGCAGGCGGTCAGAGGACAACTACAGTGTCCTTCCTCAGATGATGTTCATGTTTAAAATTAAATGCACTTGTTTTTGTTGGGGGTTGTGCGTGCCACAGTACACATGTGGAGGTCAGAGGGCTGTGTGCAGGGATCGTTCTCTCTTTCCTCCATGCGGGTTCTGAAGATGGGATGCGGGACGTCAGGGTGGCAGCAGGTACCTTGACCTGATGAGCCGTCTCACAGGCCTCTTTTTTTCCTTTTTCTTTCTCTTTCTTTTATTTTTCTTTTATTCTTTATTTTATTTCTTTTTCTGTTTCCTTTCTTCCCTTCTTTTCTCTCTTTTTCTTTTTTTTTCCTTTTCTTTCTTTCTCCCGGTGCTAGGATTACAAGCCACGACAGCCAGTTTTTTCTGTGTTTCAGGTTTATGGGGAATTCTGGGTGTCAAATTTAGGTCCTCGTGCTTGTGACTACTGACTGGGCCATCTCCCTAGCCCTATCATTATTAATTTTGATTTCAAGCTGTCCTTAATTTGGCCAGTAGAACCCCTTCGAGTTAACGCCTCTGCCCTTTGACACACTGCCAACAATCTTTTGAGTACTTTCCTTACTTTCCCGTGTGACCCCGTATGTGTCTGAACACAGTACATGTATATGCACCGATGCCGTGAGAAAATGACCTAAGGGACCCCGGAGGAAGTGTGTGGAGTCACTGTGGGAGCCCATGTGTAGAGCATCGGGGCAGGAGGAAGCAAGTGAGAGCTGCTTGTCTACAAACCCCCATTAGAGTGTGGTGCTGCCTCACCCTACCCATATTCCCTATGCATCTCCTTTTGGTAACATTTGGTAGCATTTGGTAATAGTGCTGCAGGCACAAACGGGGAGTGTTGCCTGGCTCACAGTGTTTCTCCCGGCACTAAGCCATCGTGCCTATGCCACCTCCACCCCACCCCTGCCCTCAAGTGACCCCTGCACTTCGGTAAACCACTTTTATATCCATCTGTTCAGGCTGTCATAACAGAAACTATAGACCAAGCAGCTTAGACAGCAGGTGTCCCATGCCACAGGTCTGGAGGCTGGAAACCAGTATCAAGGCCACAGAGGCCTCTCTGCAGCCTGGGAGGGGAGTCGTCTCAGTGTCTCCTCATTTCCCTTTTCTCTCTGTGCACAAGAGAGGAGGGTGAGGGGTGGGTAATGCACATTCTCTTTTTTTCCTTTTATCTTTTTATTCATTCATCCCTCATACAGTACACTCCAACCACAGTTCCCCCCACCACACACCTGCTCTCTCCCTCAGATCCACAGCTCCTCCTTTTCCCTTCAGAAAAGAGCAGACATCCCAGGGATATCAACCAAACACGGCATAACAAGATGCAGCAAGAATAGGCACAAACCACCATACCAAGGCTGGATGAGGCAACCCAGTAGGAGGACGTAGTAGTTTGAAAGAAAATGGCACCCAAATGGAATGGCACTACTAGGAGGTGTGGCCTTGTTGAAGGAAGTGTGTCACTGTGGAAGCGGGCTTTGAGGTCTCATATATGCTCAAGCCATGCCCAGTGTCTCAGATCACTTCCTGTTGCCTGCAAGTAAAAATGTAGGACACTTGGCTACCTTTCCAGCACCATGTCTGCCTGGATGCTACCATGTCACACCATGAAGATAATGGACTGAACCTCTGAAAATGTAGCCACCCGATTAAATGTTTCTCTTTATAAGAGTGCTGTGGTCATGGTGTCTCTTCACAGCAATAGAAACCCTAAGACAGAAGTAAAGGGTCCCAAGAGCAGGCCAGAGAGTCAGAGGCACCCCAACTTACATCAGTCCTATGGATTAGGACCCCATCCTTGTGACCTCATTTATCTGTGATTACCTAGGTTTATGACTTCAATACATGAGTTATGGGATGAAGGTCCATAGCATCTCCTTTTGCTCTAGCTATGTGATCCAGTTTTCCTAAGCCAAGGCTGGCCAATCACTGTGCTTTGCTTTTCTTCAGCTAATGTGATAGGTCTAGCTACGGGCACATGCCTCAAGCTGGCTTTCCACAGACCTGGAGACTGCAAGGTGAATTCAGTTATATTTTGTATGTTTAGTTAAAGGATTTTCTTTCTTTGTTAAAAATAGGAATCATAGTTTAAAAACTGTAGATAATAAATGGCTCTGGCATAGGTCGGGGTCTATAATTCAAATGTCCCCTCTAAAATTCACGTTGGAATTTAATTGTCACTGTAACTAGTGGGAAGCAGTGAGACCTTGGGGATGTGATGAGGCCAGGGCCTTGCAGGGTCATGGAGAGACTTCTATAAATGAGGCAGTTCAGTTCCCCGCCCAGTACTCTTGCCATTCACCATACTATCATGCTTCAAGAATGCTCTCGTGGATGCCAAAAAACTCACATAGAGATGTAAAGTTTACAAAGGTTGAGAGGCAGCTTTTACGCTGAAGTTGCTTATCTATGAAAATGTTTTTTAAGGTCTAAAAGGATATTTTTAGGATGGTAATATGAGTTATGACACAAAAATGGTTTAGGTATGAAACCCTGGATTCACCAAGATAAAACAGATAATAGAGTAATTTCTCCAAATTTGCCAAATACAATTGGACTGGACATTGTGAATGTACTCCTAACTTGATAATTGTTCATATTGTAAATAGCTTTTGCTATGTTAAGAGTTAAAAACCTTTCGTTTTTATAAGGGGAAAACACTGCAGCATATTTGCACACTGTGTGAAGATGTGAGGCTGTGATTGGCGTAATAAAAAGTTGGATGGGCAATAGCTAGGCAGAGGGATGGGCAATAGCTAGGCAGAGGGATGGGCAATAGCTAGGCAGAGGGATGGGCAATAGCTAGGCAGAGGGATAGGTGGGACTTCCCGGCAGAGAGAGAGGGGGGATAATCAAGGCACACAGGAGATTCCATGGAGACGCAGAACAAATAGACACACAGAATGGGAGGTAAAAGCCATGTGGTAGAGTGCTGATTAATAAAATATGGGTTAATTTAAGTAATAAGTGCTAGTGGGACAAGCCTAAGCTAATGGCCAAGCTTTCATAATTAATAATAAGCCTCTATGTCATTATTTGTGAGCTGGTGACCAAAAGAAAAACCTGACTACAAATACCAGACTTCCCATGTTCTAGGGCTGTGAGCCATTAACTTTATGTGCTTTATAGATTACCCGGTTATGGGACTTTATAAAGCCAGGGAAGCAGGTAGGCTGTCTTCAGACTTTAGCCCTCCCCCCTCCTTTTCTCCAAATTCAGTCCCCCAGTCTCATTCCCAATTCTTAGCAGGTCACTGGCTGTAGCCTGCCAATCCTCTCTGCCCCCATCTCCCGCAGACCATGCATTTTTCCTCCTGCAGCCTTCCTGATGCAGCCTGCCCATCCTCTCCAACCCCGTCTCCTGCAGACCACGCAGTTTCCTCCTGCAGCCTTCCTCACCACCCCATCCCTTTGTCTCAGCTGCCAACTTCTGCAGTCGCTCTATGGGAACCCACCGGCCAGGGAAGCAGAGAAGTCAGGGAAGCAGATCCTGGTAGCACACTCTTTTGTCCTTCCAGTGGATCTCTTCAGCACACTCCCTACCTCTAGCACATCTCCAACCCTAAGCGTCATCTCCCAATACCAGGAAATGCATTCGAATTGGAACCTCCAGTGATCACATCTGGCAGGATCCGGCAGTAGGACTCTCAGCTAACTCTCCAGCACCATGTCCACCGGCTTGCCGCCATGCTTCCTGCCATGACGATAATGGACCAAGCCTCTGAACTGTAAATGCTTTAATTTATAAGAGTTGCTGAGGTCATGGTGTCTCTTCACAGCAATAAAACCCTGGCTAAGACATCTACCAAGCAACTCATAGCCACCACATTCTCCTAAGAGAGTGCCACAAAAACCAAGGAATGGAACACCCACCCAACAAAGACAAGACAAGATAGCAGCAGCCAGAATCATCCCAAACCCAGATGCCAAGACACCAGTGTAAAAACACAACTAAAAACACCCAGGACACTATGTCTCCACTAGAGCCCAGAAAACCCACCACAGCAGGCCCTGAGAAGAGCAATTTGGCTGAAATACAAGACAAATACCTCAAAATGGTCTTTATGAATATGTTAGAGGTCCCGAAAGAGAAAATGAAGAAATCTATTAAAGAAATACATGAAAACACAAACGAACAGTGGAGGGTAATGAATGGAATCGTTCAAGACTTGCAAATGGAAATAGAATCAATAATGAAAACCCAGACTGAGGGACAACTGAAAAGGAAGGGTTTAGGAGCTTGAACAGGAACCTCAGAGGCAAATCTTACCGACCAAATACAAAAGATGGAAGAGTATCTCACTAACTGAAGACAAAAATCAAAGAAATAGATATCTTAGCCAACAAAAACGTTAAATCTAAAGAATCCAGGCACAAAACATCTAGGAAATCTAGGGCACTATAAAAAGAGCAAATCTACAAATAACAGGAATAGAGGAAGGAGAAGAAACCCAGGTGAGAGGCACAGAAAATGTCTTACGTTGAAGTCACAGGGGGTGGGGGAGGGAAATCCTCAACCTAAAGAAGGAGATGCTTATCAAGGTGAAGAACATACAGAACACCAAATATACTGGACCAGAAAAGGAACTCCCCATGTCACATAATAAACCTAAACACTAAATTACAGAACAATGAAAGATATTAAAAACTGCAAGAGAAAAAGACCAAATAACAAGTATAGGAAGATCTATTAGAATTACACCTGACCTCTCAATGGGGACTCTAAAAGTGAGAAGAACATGGACAGATGTTCTACAAACCCTAAGAGACCACAGATGCCAGTCCAGACTACTATTCCCAGCAAAACCTTTTAATTACAACAGAAGGAAAAAGAAAAGCATTCCGTAATAAAAACCAAACAGGAGCAGTGACTTTCAACAAATTCAGCACTACAGAAGTTGTTAGAAAGAAAACTTCAACCTGAAGAGGCTAGCCACACTCACGAAAGACAAGGAATAAATAATATCAGACCAGCAAACTGAGAGAATGGGAGTAGGATCCATACCACCACAACAAAAATAAGAGGAATCAAGAAACACTGCTCACTGGTTACTCTCAACGTCAGTGGTCTCCATCCCCCAAGAAAAGGACACAAAATGACAGTCTGGATTCAAAAACAGGATCCATCCTTCAGCTGCATCCAAGAAGCACACCTTAACATCAAAGAGAGATATCACCTCAGGGCAAAAGGGTATAAAAAGATATTCCAAGCAAAGGAACCTAAGAAGCAAGCCAGTGTAGCCATTTTAATACCTGATAAAACAGGCTTCACACCAAAACCAATCAGAAGAGATAGGGGAGGACTGTACATACTTTAACACCTATGCACCAAACGCAAAGTCCCCGAGTTCATAAGAGAGGCATACTACAACTCGACTCCCATACCAGCCCTCACGCAGTGAGGTCAACAGCACACCTGAAGGCTCCGGAAAATAACGCCAAGAATCTTGATGCCTGCTGTCAAGCTGGCAGCAGCTGGTGGCACCTGTGGGGTCACAGGACCACTTGGAAGAGCCTGAGAGACCCAAGGAACCTTCCATGGGAGATGAAGCTGAAGAGGATGAGCCTGTAGAGCAAGCTATGTCTCAGGAACAACTGAAAAAGGCAGGTCTTATGGGAAGATGGCAGAAATGGAACGGCACACATGGCGGAGAGAAGTGGAGCCAGGGACAATGTAGGGGCTGCAGGTATGGGAGTGTGGCCATGGTGGACAAAGGAACTTGTTCAGTGGACCTGGTCCTCGACCGAGACTCAGGCCACCCCCTAGGCCAGTGCCTCTGCTCAGCCTGCAAGCCCTGCCTGCTGCTGAGGGGAGGGGAGCCCTGGGCTGTGGCGCTGCCCACAGGCTGCTAACATGACGGTCGTGTCAGGGATGCTGGCAGGGCAGCCAGTGCTGAGGGTAGGGTAGCGTGCAGTAGCCTGGAGTTCCTGCAGGTACTTGTTGAGAGGTATTGATTACACTGTGCAAAGATATGTCAGTGTGATTGGTTTAATAAAAAGCTAAATAGCCAATAGCTCGGCAGGAGGAAGAGCAAGGACTTCTGGACAGAGAGCTTTGGAGAAAAGAAAGGCGGAGCCCCCAGCCTGACGAAGACTGGAGAGATGGCTCAGAGGGTAAGAGCACTGGCTGCTCTTTCAGAGGTCCGGAGTTCAATTCCCAGCAACCACATGGTGGCTCACAACCATCTGTAATGAGACCTGGTGTCTTCCTTGCCAGCAGTACATTGTATGCTTAATAAATAAATAAATCTTTTTTTAAAAAATCAATAAAATGATAGATTGGTTCTTTGAGAAATTCAATAAGAATGACAAACCCCTGGCCAAATTAACTAAAAGACACAGAGAGAAGATCCAAATTAATAAATCAGAAGCCAAAAGGGGGAAATAACCACAGACACCAGGGAAATACAGAAAATGATAAGGGGATACTTTAAAAACCTGCACTTCAGAGCTGGGCAGTGGTGATGTACGGCTTTAACTCCAGCACTCAGGAGGCAGAGGAAGAATTTCTGTGAGTTTGAGGCCAGCCTGGTCTACAGAGCTGGTTCTAGGACAGCCAAGACTACACAAAAACACTCTGGGGAAAACCAACAACAAACAAACAAAAACAGGAACAACAAAAAACCTGTACTCTACCAAATTAGAAAATCTAAAAGGATGGATAATATCTTCAACATATACCATCTAAGAAAGTTAAATCAAGATCAGAAAAGCAATTTAAACAGGCCAATAGCTTCTAGTAAAAAAGAAGCAGTAACTAAAAGTCTCCCAACCAAAAGAAACCCAGGGACAGATAGTTTTAGCACAGAATTCTACTAAACTTTATAAGGAGAGTTAGTGCCAACGCTCCCCAAATTATTCCACAAAACAGAAACAGAAGGAACACTTCCCAATTCTTTTTACGAGGCCACAGTTACTCTGATACCTAAACCACATAAAGACCCAACAAAGAAAGAGAATTACAGATATACTGCCCTTATGGACATAGATGCAAAAATTCTCAACAAAATACTTTCAAACTGAATCTAAGAACACATCCACCAAGATCAAGCTTCACCCCAGAGATGTAGAGATGGTTCAACATTCATAAATTCAATAAATGTAATCCACCATATAAACAAACTAAAAATTTTAAAAAAATCACATGATCATCTCATTAGATACAGGAAAGGGCTAGAGAGATGGCTCAGAGGTTAAGAGCACTGGCTGCTCTTCCAGAGGACCTGAGTTCAGTTCCCAGCAGCCAGATATGGTGCCCTCTTCTGGCATGCAGGCAGAATACTGTATACATAATAAATAATTTTTAAGAAAGGCTTTGGACAAAAATCTGACACCCCTTCATAATGAAGGTCCTGGAGAGATTAGAGATACATGGGATATACCTCAACATAATAAAAGCAATTTATAGAAACCCATACCCGATATTAACTTAAATCAAAACAATTCCACTAAAACCAGGAATAAGACAAGGTTGTGCACTCTCTCTATACCTACCCAATACAGCACTTGAAGTTTTAGCTAGAGCAATAAGATAACTAAGGAGATCAAGGAGATCCAAATAGAAAGGGGAGAAGGTAAATTATCTTTATTTGTAGACGATATGATAGTATATATAAGCAACCCCCAAAATTTCACCAAGAAACTCCTGTAGCTGATCAACACCTTTAGCAAAGTAGCAGGATACAAAATTAATACACAGAAATCAGTAGCCTTTTCATATTCAAATGTCAAATGGGCTGAGAAAGAAATAAGGGAAACAACACCTTTCATAATAGCCTCTAATAATATAAAATATCTTGGGGTAACTCTAACCAAGCAAATGAAACACTTGTATTAAAAAAAAAACTTAAGGACATTGAAGAAAGAAATTGAAGAAGATATCAGAAAATAAAAAGATCTCCCATGCTCATGAATCAGTAGAATTAATATAGTAAAAATGGCTTCCATACTGAAAGCAATCTATAGATCCAAAGCAATGCCCGTCAAAGTTCCCACACAACTCACAGAACTTGAAAGGACAATTTTCAGCTTCATATGGAAACTCAAAAACCCAAGGGTAGTTAAAACCTTCCTGAATGATAAGAGAACTTCTGGAGGCATCACCAACTGCAGTCTCAAATTGTGCTACAGAGCTATAGTAGTGAAAGCCAGCATGGTATTGCCAAAAAAAAAAAAAAAAAAAAAAAAAAACCAAAAAACAAAAAAAACCTCAGACATATTGGTCAACTGAAGACCCAGAAATAAGTCCACACACCTATGAACACCTAATTTATTTTTTTAGTAACAAAGCCAGAAATACACACCAGATAAAGGACAACACCTTCAACAAATGGCAAAGGTCAAAATTAGATGGTTGCATGTAGAATGTAAATTGATCCATACTTATTACCTTGCACAAAACTCAACTCCAAATGAATCAAAACTCCCGATGTACAGATGTACTGAATCTGATAAAGGAGAAAGGGATAGTCTGGAACTCACTGGCATAGGAAAAGATTTTCTGAACTGAGCTCAGGCATTCAGAACAACTAATATAAAATGGGACCTCGTGAAATCGAAAATCTTCTGTAGGACAAAGAACACCACCATTAGGACAAAGAGGCAGTCTACAGAACAGAAAAAGATTTTTACCAACCACACATTCAATAGAGGGCTAGTTTCCAAAATGTCTATTTAAAAAAAAACACTAGACATTGAGAAAACAAATAACTCAATTTAAAAATGGGGTACAGATCTAAACAAAGAATTCTCAATGGAGGAAGCTCAAATGTCTGAGAAGCACCTAAAGAAATGTTCAACTTGCTTAATCATCAAGAAAACGAAAATCAAAACTACTTTGAGATTTCACCAATCAGACTTAGCAAGAGGCTGCCTGAGCGCTGGGTCTCTCCGCCGTGGTGTCTGCATGTCCACGAGAGCATTGTGACACCGCTGTGCATGAGCACATGCGCACACATGTGCCACACTCTTGCATGTTTTCACTTTACCATGGACTGAGGGGATTTGGGGGCCTGTTTGTTTATTCTCTCTCTCTCTCTCTCTCTCTCTCTCTCTCTCTCTCTCTCTCTCTCTCTCTCTCTCTCTCTCTCTCTCTCTTTCTCTCTCTCTCCCCTTCCCTCCTAGAGCCTTGCACTGGTTAAACAACTGTTCTACCACTTAATTGCATCTCAAGCTCTCAACATTTTTTAAAATAATAGGTTATTCTAAGCCGGGCGGTGGTGGCGCACGCCTTTAATCCCAGCACTCGGGAGGCAGAGGCAGACAGATCTCTGTGAGTTCGAGGCCAGCCTGGTCTACAAGAGCTAGTTCCAGGACAGGCTCTAAAAAAGCTGCAGAGAAACCCTGTCTCGAAAAACCAAAAAAAAAAAAAAAGATTATTCTAGAACAGACTGAACTAGAATTAAAACCATCACAGCATTTCACATGTGGTAAAAAAACAAACTAGTCTACGGACTTGCATTGTACGTGGTGTGTCTCTTTCTTGGCTCATGTAGGGTGCTGATTTTCTTCCTCAGGGCTGAGGTCTCTGCCTCATTCACTGACTCCAAAGATGCAAGGAATGGGGTTCCCTTGCTTGTCCTATAGATAGGGAAGTAGAAGCGGCAAGAGGTGACGCCACTTGCTCTGTGCTAAGGCAGAAAGTGGCACAGTCGGGGCTTGCAGCCCCAGCCTGCCTGCTGACCCTCACTGTAATATCTGGCACACCGTTCCTCTCATACATCAGCGGCTTCCCTTGCTTTAAGCATCTTAAGTCAGATCTCTGCGCTGTGCATACCTAAGCATCCTGAATAATTGAGGGAGTGAGGAGAGTCTGGACAGGGCTGATGAAGATCCTCAGCTAACCCAAACTTCAGCCAGGCTCCTGCTGCCCCTCCTGAACCTGTCTGCACATTTCCTTGTAGATCCAGTTTCACAAGCACCCGGATAAGGCGGGCTGGCAAGAAGTCCCACCCTGGATATCTGATCATCCTTGATATCCTACCAGCCCCCATCTTCCCCTCTCTTTCAGCTGATGTCTGACCATCCTGGCCTGTCTCCAGCAAGAAGCCTGTTAGATCAGTTTAAGCTCTGGCTTCCCCTGATGTTTCCCCTTAGTCATTTGCTACCCACTGACACCACCCTGCTCCTTGCCTATAAATTCCCTCTGGTTCCCACTGTGTTTGCGGCTGAGTCTAAACTTTCTTCCCCATTACAGTTCTCACCACAGTGGTCCACGTCCACTGTGATGGTCCTGAATGAAGTCTGTCTCCCTGTCCTTCCATTAGTGGGCATGGTTGAATTGTTTATCTTTTTAACAAGGTACAGGAAGCAGGTCCCAGGCTAGGCTCAGCCTGAATCTTGGTAGAGAACTTCCAAAGGACATCGCACCTTCCTGGGTCTCTGTCCCCTCCGATAATGCCTTCCTTGAATGCCTAGCAAAGCGGCAGCCCCTGTCTCTAGGCCAGCAGGAACAAAGATATAAAAGTGTTGGCCAGAGCCAGGAGAGAACAACCAGCTGAGCTCCAGGATGGAGGGATGATTGTTCACTTGACTGAATCTGGAATCAACTAAGAAACAAGCCTCTGGCCGGGTCTGTGAGGGCATTTCCAGGCCGGATTAACTGAGAGGAGCAGGACCCTCTCTCAGAGCGGGCATTCCCTTCTGGCTGGGGCCCAAGCATAATGACTTGGGGGGGGGGGCGGAATGCTGCTCTGCTGCCTACCTTCACTCCTTGCTGACATGTGCGGCTCCTCTATTGGCATGCCTTGCTAATAGCAGAACCCAACTTCTCTGGTTTTCTGAGGCAGACCAGGGCTTCTCTAGGAATTTTCCAGACTTTCACCTCCAGATTAGGACCTCTGAGACATCTGGCTGCATGGACTGAGAAGCTACAGTGTTCTCAACCTCCCCACAATGTAAATATCTGTATTGTTTGACTGCCCAGCCCGTGTCTTGTAAGCAATCTAATAAATCCTTCTATAGAACTCTCACAGAGATGAGAAGCCAGGCGTGGTAGACACTCTTTGGTCTCAACGGGCAGCCAGAGTATAGACGAGCATCATTAACCATGGAGGATGAATGAGCAGTTTTCGAAGGATAAAGAAGAAAATTCCTCAGGGTCCTAAGCTTCAGGTAGGTGTGCCTAGAACTCAATAGCGCAGAGGGAAAAGGCAATCAAGAATCTTAAACTGTGACCCGGGACTGGGGCAAGAAGATTGAGGAAAGCCAACATCTGACGTCAGCGAGGCCTCTGCTGTTCCCAGGGCTGCACAGCAGGCCCTGTTCAGAGCAGGAAGCCAAGAGCTACTCAGAGGGCAGGCAGCTGCAAGGCCTCCTCTGGGAGGCCATTCTTTGATCTCCCCAGCAGCCAGGGGATCTGCTTCCTGCATCCCAGAATGCCTCTCCAGAAGAGACTGCCGAGGTCATGGAGTCTGGCCTCACCGGACAGATGAGGTGTGTGGAATCCTGAGAGACCCAGGCCGTGGTCTAGGCCATACAGGGAGTCAACATGGACAAGTGAGGACCAGCCTCTGGGCCATCGTGCTTGTTTGGGGGGACCATAATTCACCCACTGCTCCCCTATTCCTTCTGCTCTCTCAGCAGGGAGCGTGCGAGGAAGGCTAGCTCTCTGCTGTGGAAGGGTCCACTTCCTGCCCAAGCTCAGTGAGTTCAAAGGGCCCTGGATGGTCTGGGATCTGGACAGTACAGGCAGGAGACGGGGGTCTTTAAGTCACAAAGACTTCTTTATTCTTTGAGATTTTAAGTGGACCAAAGCCAATTCCCTAACATTCTTTCTTCTGATGTGGCCCTTGGCAAAAAATTCTGCTGCTATATCCTGGGCTCGGTGCCAGGTGAATCTTTCACGGGAGGTGTTGTTTCTTGGTTTCACAGATGAGGAAATGGAAGTGTAGGGAGGTGAAGACAGTTACTTGAGGTCATACAGATAGACGCTGAGCCCAAGCCTGTCAGGCAGCAGAGCCCTAACCGAGCTGGCCTTCGGGTCACTTCAGGGCCCTAGGGAACTGTGTTCCAGCAACCTGAGTTCAAACGGCTAACAGAAGTCAACAGCTCGGAGTATAGAGATAAAGGTGACAATGTGTACAGCGAACTGAGTTGGCCTCTGTGTCAGCCATGGTCCTGAGCTTGGGATATGTATCAGCACTGATGTCATCACCACAATTGCGCGTGGGGAAATTATTCATCATTTCTTTGTATATAGGGGGCTAAAGCTGAGGTGCAGGCAGTGGAATGGCTGGTCCGGGGTCACACACGGAGGCTCCCCATTGCCTGTAGCAGGAATTTCACAGATGTCACGGTCCAGCATCCACCTCACGCCATCCTTGAAAGGAGACACCAGAACTCTGAGGTATAGCTGAGAAGCAGTCAAACACAGCAGGATCTGGGGCTCCCTCTCACTCATCAGGGGACTGTGAGCTTCGAGGAGCTAAGGTCCCAGTAAATATGGGTTAGGTCATAAGGAATTCATGAAATAGCAGGGAGAAATTTGGCGACCTCCCTCCTGCATTGATAGCATTTCCTTTTGATGGGTGGATGGTCCGGTGTCTGCCTTTGTCTGCAGATGTGACCAGTATTCAGGGAAGAAGGCAATCCTCTGTATGGTTGGCAGGAAGACAGCCTTGACTGAAGTCTCCCCATCAGACCTTGCATCGCATTGGCCTTGGCTAAATCACATGCTTTTCATCAAAACAGCATCTGACAGAAGGAATATAATTGCCACTATTGGCTCCAGCCAATCATGACTCATGCCCGTGTGTCAGATAATAGCTGTTCTCTAAGTGCTTAGCCTTCCAGGGGCAGGACCAAAATCCCAGGCCTCCGCTAAGGAACTATCCTTCCTGTGCTGTTGGTGCAGATAGCAGACAGCATGAAGGGGTCCCAGAGAGCTGGAAAAATAATTAATGAGTGGTTCAGCCAGCCTAAAATACATATATAGTCAAAGGAATTAAGAGATTCCTGCACTAACGTGGTCATCACAACACTATTCGCAACAGCTATTTCCATGGGGAATCAGCCAAGGTATCCACAGAGCTGGGCGTACTGATTAGTTTTATGTCAACTTGACCCAAGCTAGAATCATCAGAAAAGAGAAACCCTCAATTGAGAAAATGCCTTCATAAGACTGAGCTGTAGGCAAGCCTACAAAGCATTGTCTTAATTAGTGACTGGTGGGAGAGAGCCCAGCTCTTTGTGGATGGTGCTACCCCTGGGCTGGTGGTCCTGGGTTCTCTAAGAAAGCAGGTTGAGCAAGCCTTGTGGAGCAAGCCAGTAAGCAGCACTCTTCCATGGCCTCTGTATCAGCTCCTGTCTGCAAGTTCCAGCCCTGTTTGATTTCCTGTCCTGACTTCCTCCAGCGATGAGCAGTGTTATGGAAGTGTAAGCCAAACAAACCCTTTCCTCCCACAACCTGCTTAGTCATGGCGTGTCATCACAGCGCTAGTAACTCCGACTAAGACAGTGGGTGAAGAAAACAGGATATGTGTCATGAAATATCACTCAGCCCTGAAAAAAGTGAAATTCTGTCTTCTGCAGTACCATGGACGGCACTGAAGGACGTTATGCTAACTGAAATAAATTAGGCACAGAAGGACAAATGCTACATGTTTTTATTGATGTCTGGAAAGTAAAAATTGATTTCGCAGAAGCAGAGACTAGAATATAGTTACCAGAATCCATGAGGGTTTAGAGGAGGGTCTTGTGACCCAGATGCTGGTCCTCACTTGTCCACTGGCTCCCCATGTGACCCTGACCAAAGTCTGGGTCTCGCAGGATCTCACTGGCCTCATCTGTCCAATGGGGCCAAGTTCCATGGTCTCAGCAGTGGGTACAGGGGTGCAAACGGAGAAGAAGGACAACGGCTAATACCCTATAGCATGGAGGGATAACTGTGGTCCACAGTAACTAACCCAATATTTTAAAATAGCTGGCAGAAGAGATGTTGAATGCTCTCAGTACAAAGAAATAAGTGTCAGAGGTGAGAACCATGCTATTGACACTGAACTGATCGTTTGCACATGCTACACAGGAACTGAAATGTCACTTCACACCCCACAATTATGCTGTGCCAATTAAAAATCAAAACATATATATATATATTGCTTTCATAAATAAAACTTTTATTTCATGTATATGAGTGCCTTAGTCAGTGTTCTGTTGCTGTGAAGAGACACCATGACCACAGCAATTCTTAGAAAGGATCGGTAAGTGAGTTGGGCTATAAAGCCCCATGGCCTGCTCCCAGTGACCCACTTCCACCAGTGAAACTCCATCTCCTAAAGGTTTTACAACCTTCCCAAGCAGTGCCACCAGTTGGGGACCGAGTGAGCCACTGGGTGGCGTTTGATATTCAGCCCACAACAGTGTGCATGCATGCATGGGGAGACCAAGAAGACCATGTGAAGTGTAATTACTCAAGAGACAGCTGAAGATCTCTGCCTTCCTGCTGAGCCAAGTCCCCAGAGGACAACTTTATGGGTTTGGTTCTGTCCGTCCTCATTTTCGTGGATTCTGGAGATCAGCCTCAGGTCACTGGGCTATGGCATGGCACATGGTATGGCTGATTATACTAGACTGGCTGGCCTGGGGATCTGCCTGCCTCTGCCTCCCAAACACTGGGACTATGGAGCGTGTCCCAGCATATCCGGCTTTTTACATCAGTGTTGGGGGTCAAACTCAGGTCCTCATGTTTGCACAGCAAGCCCTTTACCAGCCGAGCCATCCCCCAGCCTCATTTACGGCTGCTTTGAGCAATGACTTCCTTCATCTTCTTACAACCTAAATCTCCCTATCTGAAACACAAAGCCAATAATAAAGGATTACTGAAAAGGTTAAATTACCCCTCCCCCATGTTTAGAGCTGTTAACAGAGTCCAACACACAGTGGGGTTAATAAATGTTGATAAAGATTGTTAGTATGAGTGTTCTTACCCATTTGAAATTAAACCTGAAAACAATTCTGAAAACGTAGCCGTGTCAGACATTTGCAGTCTGGCTACTGCAACGCTCTTCTTATTTATATCTTAATAACAAAGGTATTTGTCATAGCATTACTGGGAAAGCTATGACAGTTAAACACCATCAATACCCTCCTCCCTGCCCCCCCCACTCCCCCAGTTTCTGCTGCATCTAGATTTTTCTCCAAATCACCGCCTTTCCTATTTCTCCCACCACTGATGTGTGGGTACCACACCTTGAGAAGCAACCATTGTTAAGATAAACAAAGCCAAAGCAAAACCCAGCCCACAGCCTTCCGGCAACTGCTGCTTCCAGCCTGTGTGATATTTAACCAATCACAAGCAGCAGGGTGCAAATGGTGTTCCCTAATTGATTCATCAAGCTCTGTACGGATCAGGTTATGAAAACAGACCCGGTGGGAGGATTGTGTGAGCACAAAACCCTCCGCCCTGAGCCAAGGCAGACGAAGCAGCATTCGGTGAACACAGCCTTCACCTTTGTGCTGTATATCCTATGGTGTACAGGAATGATGCTTGTGAGCAGAGAGAATCGGGCAAGCTTTGCCACCGTCGTAAACCTACGAGAGCGTCTTCAGACTTCTGTGTTATTACTGCCCCTGTTTTGAGGGTGGCCATGCACTAGATGGATGCCCGATATACGTGTTCAGCAATAACAGCTAACACTAATTGAGCAGCTACCAGGTTCACCTTCCAGATTTAACCCTGCTAACAAGGAGGATGGTAACACCATTCCTAGTTTACAGGGCTGGGCTGCAAAGGCAGCTTGGTCAATAAAGTGCTTGCCTCGCAAAGATCAAGGCCTGGATTTGAATCTCAGAATCCACCTAAAAAAGCCAACCGTCCCAGTTCTGGGGAGTCGCAGACAGGTGAATTCCTGGGGTTTACTGGCAAGCTTAGCTTCCTTGGCAAGTTTCCAGTGCGCGAGAAGCTTTGTCTCAACAACAAGGCAGACGGTACCTGAGGAACCGGACCCAAGTGGTCGTCTAGTTTCCGCACATGGGCATGCGCACTCCTCCAGCTCCTCACACCACTACACGCAGTGTTCAATAGGGCTGGGGATCCCGCTCAGTGCGATCGCTTAACATGCATAACCCCTGGGTTTCGTTCTTGGCATTCCCCTAAAAGATTAAAGTTAAATAACATGTTTAGAGTTGCAGAGCAAACGGAATCACCAGCTGCTGCCATGGAGTCTTTTTTGCAAAGTACGGCTTCAGCTGGCGAGTCAATAAAGGCACAGCTACGTGTAGAAAACACAGCTGGGTGTGTGGCTCGGTGACAGAGAGCTTGTCTGGCATGTTCATGACCTTGGATTCCGTTGCCACTCGGGGTTGGGGCGAGATAGGGGCCATGGATGAAAACGATGCTTATTTCTAGATTCTAACTGTAGGGATGTGGGTAGTCTTCCCTTTTGTTTTTATCTATCTGTGTATTCTATATTTTCCATTATAAAGACATATTACTTTCTCACAGGGGAAAGTAATCAAAATGAATGTTTTACGCGGCTGTGGCAAGAGTCTGCAGAGATGGGGGAGAGGTGGATTAACCAGCAGCTGCAGTACTCAGGAGAGGCAGAGGAAGGTGTGAACTGGGGCGAGTGTGGATTAAGGGATGGCTGTAGGGAACTTACATTCCTTTATTTCTTCTGGCAGTGGCGTGTCACGGTGCATGTGGCGATGAGGTGACATCTCTGGGGGGCTGGTTCTCTCCTTTCGCCATGTGGTCTCCTGGGATTGAACTCAGGTCACCAGTCTCGGTGGCCAGCACCTCTACCGCCTGAGCCAACTTTGGTTTGGTTACTGGGAGTTTAGAGGCAGCAGGATGTGATGAAGAAGAAGCATCCACCTGGGACCCGTTCATTCATGCCAGAGAGGACTGTTGCGGCTCCTCTGGTTGCACGTGATAGGCGTGTTTCTGGGCTCATGGAACTTCTGTACACCCAAGGGAAGACAAATCATGATGAGATGTTTTGGTCTGACAAGGGAGAAGGAAAGAGGTGAGGAGACTACAGAGCTTGGCGGAGGAGCAGCTCAAATCGGCTTCCCCTTTAGAAGCCTTTAGGTTGATGCAGGAGAAAGCGAGAGAAGGGGCTTCCAGGGTCCTGGAAGGAGAGCCCTGCTCAGCACAGAGATCAGCAGTAACACTGCAGCAGCAGGAGAGTCATGGAGGAACTGGCAAGGACAGATGGCTGGCGTGAGGCAGGGTGAACGTGTAGAACCAGCCGGTACCCAGGCACTCTGGGGACACAGCAGGATGAGATGAACAGCGAACTGAGGTTCCAGCAGAGAGAACAGGCTTGACCTTCCTCTTGAAAGGGTCACTGAAGCTACTATGTGAGGCAAAGACGGGGACAAAGTCAGTAGCAAGAGGTCTGCTGCAGTCATCCCAGGAGAGATGGAGGACAGAGATGATGGAGGACAGAGATGGAGGACAGAGATGGAGGACAGAGATGGAGGACAGAGATGATGGAGGACAGAGATGGAGGACAGAGATGGAGGACAGAGATGGAGGACAGAGATGGAGGACAGAGATGGAGGACAGAGATGATGGAGGATAGAGGTGGAGGACAGAGATGGAGGACAGAGATGATGGAGGATAGAGATGGAGGACAGAGATGATGGAGGACAGAGATGATGGAGGACAGAGATGAAGGAGGACAGAGATGGAGGACAGAGATGGAGGACAGAGATGGAGGACAGAGATGATGGAGGACAGAGATGAAGGAGGACAGAGATGGAGGACAGAGATGGAGGACAGAGATGGAGGACAGAGATGATGGAGGACAGAGATGAAGGAGGACAGAGATGGAGGACAGAGATGGAGGACAGAGATGGAGGACAGAGATGATGGAGGACAGAGATGATGGAGGACAGAGATGGAGGACAGAGATGATGGAGGACAGAGATGATGGAGGACAGAGATGGAGGACAGAGATGGAGGACAGAGATGGAGGACAGAGATGGAGGACAGAGATGATGGAGGACAGAGATGAAGGAGGACAGAGATGGAGGACAGAGATGGAGGACAGAGATGATGGAGGACAGAGACGGAGGACAGAGATGGAGGACAGAGATGGAGGACAGAGATGGAGGATAGAGATGATGGGGCACAGAGATGGAGTGGCAGAGTCATCCCAGTGGCTGGATTCAGAAAGCACCTGCTATGCAGGGTCAGCGTTCCCAGATCACTGCATGTTTAATGTAGAAAAGGATTCCAGGGCAGCCCAAACTTGGGGTGGCCTGTACTCCTGAGAGTTTCTCTTCTGGCCCTGTTTGGCATTGCATCTGTATGGATGTATCTCTCCTTATTTTGGGGACATTTTTCTATGGTCCTATTGAAGATCTGTCTATGCCATTGACTCAGGATTCTTCTCCTTCATCTATGCTTGTAGCCCACACATTTGGTCTCTTCACAGAGTCCTAAGGCTCCTGCATATTCCTTTGGTGGGTTTTAAAATTGCTTATAGTCTTTGCTTGTGTGATCCAATTCCCCTACTTTATCTTCAAGTCCCGATATTGTGTCTTCTACCAGATCCACTTAATTGGTTAATTGGGTTACAGAGTTTTTTGATTACATCATCACTTTAGTTTGGGTTTTCTGCGGTATTTCTACCTCTTTACTGAATTCAGTTTTAGGATCCAAAACTGTGTGTGTCATTTCCCTCAGCTGTATAGTTTTGCTCTTGGACTTGATTCGGGAGCTTCTTCTTGTCCACTTTTGACTCACAGCGCCACCTTCTTAAATAATTATGTGATCGTGTTTATAGTTGTTCTTTCAAACTCTGAGTCTTGGGGTCCATCTTCATTGGATCACATTCCTATACAACTGGCAGCTTTTGGGGTGTGAGGAACATACTGTCTTGACCTTTCTGCTGTGTTTCTGTGATATGACGTCAGCGTGTGGACTTTTATTGTTGGTGTGTGTATGATGTGAGATTCTAGGCTACCTCTTTGAATAGACGGTTTTAGTTTTGTTGTTGCTCAAACGTGGTTTATTTTAGATCAGGTGTGGGAGAGGGCAGGCCAATCCTTCAGACACTCAGTGTTAATGGATGGGAGGAATAGGGATGTTTCCAATGCAGTGGTTACTAAGAAAACATGCAAATAGGATAAGTGACTGGGTCTGCTTGGGCTGGTGTGTAAGCTGAAATACTCTTCTTCTATGCTTGAGAAGCGCTGGGACAGGGTCTTGGGCACACACCAGACTAGGCCAGCTCACAGGCTGTGCAACAGAAGATAGACCTAGGGACTGGGAACAGCCTGGGTGGACAAGGATCCAGGAAACTTACCAGACTGGACCAGTATACAGGATGCATGGCCAGGGCTAGGCCAGAAGCAAGGGACAATGCAGGTGGGAGAGGGTCCAGGGGCTCACCAGCCTGGGCTGCACCGGGACTGGGACTGGAGGTTCAGGACGACTGGGGTTTGAGAACCTGGGAAGATGAAGTTGTCACTGTCTGTGAAGAAAACTGAGTCCAAAGGCAAATTTGCAGGTGGCAAACCAAGAAATTGATGGTGGGTGTGTGGAGTTCAAGGTGGTTGTCAAATATCCAGGAAGAGAGATGAAATATCACACAGGTGTGGTAGGAAGATGTCCAGAGGAAGGGCCCATCAGGGCTGGAGACATCAAAACACAAGTGTTTTTAAAAGGCCATAGAGCCGGGCGGTGGTGGCGTATGCCTTTAATCCCAGCACTCGGGAGGCAGAGGCAGGCGGATCTCTGTGAGTTCAAGGCCAGCCTGGTCTACAAGAGCTAGTTCCAGGACAGGCTCTAAAAAAGCTGCAGAGAAACCCTGTCTCGAAAAACCAAAAAAGAAAAAAAAGAAAAAAAAAGGCCATAGAAGGGGCCAGTGAGATGGGTTTGCAGGTGAAGATTCTTTAATCCCAGTAGCCACACTAGTTGCCATAGAAGCCGAGTGGTGCATGCCTTTAATCCCAGTGGTGCACACCTTTAATCTCAGAACTAGAGAGGATTATAAAATGGGAGGAGACAACTTTTACTCTCGTTCTGAAATTCCTGGAGGCAGGATCTCCAAATTTTTATTAATCATACTTCAACCTCCTCCAGTATAAAACAGTTTTATTTGGGGTTTGTTTTGTGGTCCGGGGATTGTGGCCAGAGCCTCACATATGCTCTACCAGTAAGCTACACAGCAGCTTGCCTGACTTTTTTCTTTTTTAAGTTTTGGGACAGGGTTTCACTAAGTTGCCCAAATTGGCTTTGAACTCACTCCATAGCCCAGGCAGGCCCTGAATTTAGGATTATCCTGCCTCAGCCTCCTGAGTAGCTGATCTGTCTCCATTTGTCCATGCAGCTGATCTATGTCCAAAGAATTTTAGTCAAAGTGGGGGAGAAAAAAATCAAAATACATAAAAGTAGGCAATAAAGTAGAACTTCTGCTTCTGCTGACAAGGCAGGTTATAGACCCTGAATGACCTTCCTGATAAACATAGGTGGAAGTGTGTGTGTGTGTGTGTGTGTGTGTGTGTGTATACATATGAAATTTATGTTGATTATTTTAAATCTAAATGAAAGGAGACAAAAATATGCTGTGGAACAATCTTTGTAGACTGTAAATATGTGTTACTCTCATTGGTTAATACAGAGCTGACTAGCCTGTAGCTGGGCAGGAAGAGATTGGGTGGAGAGTCAGACTAGGAGAATGCTGGAAAGAAGAAGAACAGAGTCTGAGTCACCAGGAGACACAGAGGAAGCAGGACATGAACATGCTGTACTGAGACAAGGTACCAAGCCACGTGGTAGAACATAGATCAAATATGGGTTAATTTAAAATGTAAGCACTGGCTAGTAATAAGCCTGAACTATTGGACGAGTGTTTATAATGAATATTAGAAGCCTCTTATGGTTATTTGGGAGCAGCTGTGGAGACACAGAGCAACTCTCCCTACATAAATATATAAAAGTATTCTAGGACAGCCAGGGCTACACAGAGAAATCCTGTGTTATATATATATATATATATATATATAACACATAGTATGTCTGAGGCTAATAATGAATAGAGAATAATCACCCAAGAGAGAGATGAGGAGTAAGGCATGAAGTGTTATCATCTAAACAAGAGGGCTACAGTGGTCCTCTCAGAAAAATAATGAGTTTGGGCTGGTGAGATAGCAGTAAAGGCATCTGTTGGCAAGCCCAACAATTTGAGTTCAATCCCAGGACTCACATGAAGGAAGGAGAGAACTGACTCCCACAAGCTGTATCTCTGACCTCACACAAGCAGAGTTTATGCATGCACATGCACACACACACACTCAATCACACTCACATAAACAAAATGTAAACAAATAGTGACATTTGGGGAAATTTTTGTAAACGATGAATTTTTGTAAACAGTGACATGACATCTGAGCAAAGAACGAATAGAAGGTATCTGTAGCGAGGAGGTGTCTGGAACAAGCAGGCGCAGAGACACGGGCATGGCTGCCACTAGCGGAAGGAAGGAGGCAGATGGGATGTTAGCCAGGTGCATTTAATCCCAGTACTCAGGCAGCGGTAGGTAGATCTCCTTGAGTTTAAGGCCATCCTGGTCTACATAGAGAGTTCCAGTCCATCCAGGGCTACATATGAGATCCAGTCTCAATAGAAAGAAGAGGAGGAAGGAGAAAGGGGAAAGAGGAAGAAGCGAGGAAGACAGGGAGGAAGAGGAATCATAGGAAGACTGGAGAGAGACTTCTAGATTGGCAGTGTTTTCTTGAAACAATTTGAAGACCTCGCTGGTTCCACTGTCTTCCTTCCCCCATGATTTCCGTGGGAAAGGAAGCTGCTCTTCCACCAGAGACCCGCTGAAGATGTGATGTCTTTTGTCCTCCGGCTGCTCATCACATTTCTTTTGTCTTAGTTGCCATAAATCTCACTATCATGCCCAGATACAGATTTCTTTGAGTTCCTTCTGCCTAGGATTCACAGCTAATTATGCAGCTTATGATCTGATGTCTTTCCGTAGGTTTGGAAGCTGTCAACAATTACTCCTGATTTCCTCTCTTCCTTTTTCACTTAGAGACTCCAGTTACCATCAGTCAGACATTCCCTCTGTGCTTCTTGCATTGCTTATATTACTTCATTTTTTTTCCCAATTTTTCACCATTTTCTTACTTCAACCTAAATCTTTATTTTCTTCTGGCCTATATCGAGTCTACCAATTCTTTCTCTTCTTGTGTCCAATCTGTCACCAAATCCACTTACCAAGTTCTTAATTTCAATCGCCATACTTCCTAGTTCTAGGATTCATTTGTATAATATCCGTTATCTCCGTTTCTCTTCTGCAATGTCCATTTAATTTATTGATCATATTGATCACTCTTAAAGTCTGATAATTGGGCTGATGACGTGGCTCAGTGGGCAAACACATGGACTGCGTAAACCTTGTGACCCGAGTTCAATCCCTGAAACCTGCATAAAGGCGGCAGGAGAAAACTAACTCTACAAAGCTGTCCTCTGGTGGGTTGGAGAGATGAGGGTTCAGTGGTTAAGAGCACTGATTGCTCTTACAGAGGACCAGGGCTTGTTGCCTAACACACATGGTAGCTCACAACCATCTGTAACTCCAGTTCCAGGGCATCTGATGCCCTCTTCTGGTCTCCAAAGGTCCTAGGTATACAAAGAATGTACAGACATTTATGCAGGCAAAACACTCATATACATACAACTAAAATTTAAAAATATTACTTACTGACCTCCACACACATACTCATCACCACTACCCCAAATCCTCCCCACACACAATAATTTTAGATTAAAAATGAAGAAATAAAGGCCTGATAATGCTTACAATTTCCTATGGAGAATTTTTCTCTCCTGGCAGTTTAGTCAATGTATGCACCTTTGCGTGTCCGTGAGTCACACTTCTGATCCCAGAACAGACCCTGAGAGAGCCACTTCAAAGAAGAGAGTTATAATTTGTCGAGGGTTTCAGAGATTTCAGTCCGCTGCTGTCTCCACCACCATTGTAGGCCTGCAGCGAGGCCGGCCACCATGGCAGCGAGAGGTGTGGCAAGAGCACCATAGCTCACCTTGCAGCCAGGAAGCGTGCCTGTGTGAATGGATTTCCTTTTACTTTGCCCTTGATTCTTCTGAGATCCCCCACTTTATGCATGGTGTTGCCCAGTTTAGGGCAAGCCTTCTCGGGAAAGGTCAATCCTCTTGGGAAAAGCAGTAGTGCACACACCCAGAAGTGTGCACCCCTAATCAGCTAGACACCTCCCAACATAGTCAAGTAGACACTCAAGATCAAACACCACTGAGCTGGAGAGAGGGCTCCATCAGTAAACTGCTTGCCATACACTATGAGGACCTGGGCTTGCATCCCTGGCACCTGTCTAGAAAGTTAGGGGCAGGGTCACAAGCCTGTAACCTCAATGTTGAGGAGGCAGAGTCAGCAAGACCTCTGGTACTGGCTGGCTGCCAGCTTAGCTGAGCTGGTGAGTTCCGGGTTCAGCAAAAGATCTCATCTCAAAAATTAAGATAGAGAGCAATTAAGGAAGACATCTAATATCAACTTCTGGCTTCCACGTGCACATGGGCATAAACATGCACAATCTCTCTCTCTCTCTCTCTCTCTCTCTCTCTCTCTCTCTCTCTCTCTTTCACACACACACACACAAATACATATTAGCCACCACAACATGTTTAGTGTCTTTTCATTAAAACTGGACATTGTGTGAAAAAAAATGTAGAAATAATTTGATGCTCTATAGTAGGAGGCCACTTGTTTGTTCCCAGATGCTCAGCCCCAAAATAACCACACAGAAACTGTATTATTTAAATCACTGCTTGGCCTGTTAGCTCTAGCTTTTTATTGCCTGGCTCTTACATCTTATTTTAATCCATTTCTATTATTTTATATTTTACCACGAGACTCATGACCTTCTGGCAAAGTTCCGGTGTGTCTGTCTCTGGTGGTGGCTACATGGTGCCTCCTGACTCCGCCTTCTTTCTCCCAGCATTCAGTTTAGTTTTCCCAGCCTAGCTCTATTTTGCTCTGCCAGGCCCAAGATAAATTCTTCTTCGGGATGGAGAGATGGCTCAGAGGTTAAGAGCATTGCCTACTCTTCCAAAGGTCCTGAGTTCAATTCCCAGCAACCACATGGTGGCTCACAACCATCTGTAATGAGGTCTGGTGCCCTTTTCTGGCCAGCAGGCTTACACACAGACAGAATATTGTATACATAATAAATAAATAAGTATAAAAAACTCTTCTTCTTCTTCTTCTTCTTCTTCTTCTTCTTCTTCTTCTTCTTCTTCTTCTTCTTCTTCTTCTCCCTTTTCTTCTTCTTCTTCTTCCTCTTTTTCGAGATGGTTTCTCTGGAGCCTGTCTTGGAACTAGCTCTTATAGACCAGGCTGGCCTCGAACTCACAGAGATCCACCTGCCTCTGCCTCCCGACTGCTGAGATTATAAGTGTGTGTCACCATGGCTGGGCCCCAAGACAGATTCTTTATTAACCAATGGTATTCACAACATACAGAGGGGAATCCCACATCCATGTTCTACCTCCCATGCTTCTACTCAAGGATGTAAACTCTCTCGCCTTAATAAACCAAAGACTACATGAGTCCAAGGTTGCCTTTGGGTCTATGGTTTTGCAGCTTATCCATGCGATTCACTCACGAATACTCAGTGTGAAAAGTGCTTTGAAGGAAGCCAACATAGCAATGCAAGGGCGAGTCCTGTGGCATAGGGGTGAGAAGCAGGTGCTGTTTTAGTTAGGACTTTGCAGAAAGGCCTCTTTGAGAGTGACACCCGGAGAAATGATGGGACAACAGCAGTCATGTGACGATACAGATCATCCCAGACAGTGAGCCTTGCAGATCAGAGTTAGCCATTAAAGCCTTGGCAATCAATGAGTATAGATTTTGTTTCCAACACAGTGGGAACTTATTAAAAAATTCCATCTAAGGGAGTGGTGTGATGTGGTTTGTGTGTTTGAAAGATCACTCTGGCTTCTGAGAAATATCCATTGGGAAATAAGACTGGAAGCAGAAAGACCAGAAAGGCTGCTTGTAGTCGTCCAGGTGAGGGAGCATGCTGACCTGGACTAGGATATTGGGCAAATGAAGAAAAATTGGACCTGAGCTGTACTGAGCAGGACTCACTGGGCTTTGTGTTTTACCACGAGCCCAAGGCAGAGAGGCCATTTGTGGCGTTTAGATTTGGCGTGGGTGGGGAGAAAAAGGTGCTTGAGCAATTCAATGGATGGTAGAGCCATGTACCAAGGTGGAGAAGGCATAGATAGATTTGGGAGATAGAAGCCAAGCATTCCAGGGAGAACCATTTACATATCACACAGGTGGCATTAATTTGGTGTCCTTTTGTCGCAAGAATCAGACTTGCTTAGGTCAAACTGACTGAAGCAAAAATGAGAACTTGTTGGCTAACACTCTTGAGAATTAGACGTTCATGAGCAACTTGATGCAGATATTATAACTATCATAGACACACATACACACTTGGAAGTGCGCACATGCTCACAGATACACACACACACACACACATACACACACACACACACACACACACACACACACTCGTGCTATCTTTCTCTCTTTCTGTCTCCCTCTGGTGTGGGAAGTCCTAATGTATATGTATTGCTTTTACAGGTTAATGAACAAAGAAGCTACTTTGGTCTGTGATAGGGCAAAATAGAGCTAGGCAGAAAAACTCAACTGAATGCTGGGAGAAAGTAGGCAAAGTCAGAGAGAAGTCATGTAGCCCTGCCAGAGATAGATGCCGGATGGAACTTTACCTGGTAAGCCACAGCCACGTGACAACACACAGACTAGTAGAAATGAATTAGTTTAAGATATAAGAGTTAGCCAGAAATACGCTTAAGCTATTGGCCAAACTATTGCAAATAGTATAGTTTCTGTGTGATTATTTCAGGTCTGGACAGCTGGGAACGAACAAGCAGCCACCTCTACCAACATTCCTCCCCCCCTTTCTGCTCTTCTTCCTTCCTCTATTACTGGGAAGACTTAATCCCCCAGCGATTGCAGCCACACTGCAGAGGAAGGTGTCAGTAGCAGGTGGGAAGGCATTCACCCCAGGGTCTACCCGCTGTGTTCTACTGGTCACTCCCCTCTCACTGGATGCTAGAGTTGTATCTAGAAACCTCCAAAGGCCCATGTTAGAATCTTGGGTCTCAGCTTGGCTATCTGGCGGTGGTGGAAACCAGAGGGGTTGGGCCTAAAGGGAGGTCTTTAGGTCATCAGGAGAGAGAGTGCTTTGGGAGGAGATGTGAGACTCTGGGACCTTCCTCTCTTTCACTTACTGTCCATGCACTGAGTGGTTTTGCTCTGTTGTGAGCTTCCCCTGTGGTATTGAGCCTTATCACAGGCTCAAAGCAAAGATGCCAGCTCTGGTACTTAAATGTTTGATCTTCTATTTTGTTATGATCATGCGTGCAGGGGTATGTGAGTGTGGGCATGCAGGTGCCATTACATGCATGTGAAGGTCAAAAGACAACTTTGGGAGTTGGTGTCCTCCTTCCCAACCATTGAGACGGATCTCTCTTGGTGTTTCTGCTGCACTGTGTACTCCAGGCTATTGTACTGTGCACTCACAGGTACTCCTGTGAGCTTCTGGATGGTTCCCCTGCCTTAGCTTCCTTTCCAGTTCCCTGTAGGGGTGCTGGGATTATAGACACAAACCATCAAACCCAGCTTTGGGTGGGTTCTGGGAATCGGTGTAGTCAGGAGTATTAGTTACATTTCTATCGCTGTAATAAAACACAAGAACAACCAAGGCAACTTATGAAAGAAAGACTTTATTTGTTTATACTTCCAGAGGGTTTGAGTCCATGATGGCAGAGCAAAGACATGGTGGTACAAACGGGAAGCTGAGGGCTTATATCTTAAACCACAACCACAAGGCAGAAAGAATGAACTCAAAAATGATGAGTCTTCAGACTCTCAAGTCTTGCTTCCAGTGATATGCTTCCTCCCACAAAACCACGCCTCCTAAACCTTCCCAAACAGTGCCACCAAGTGGGAACCAAGCATTAAACATCCAAGGCTATGGAACCATCTCATTCAAACCAACACAGCAGGCATACATAGCAAGTACTTTTGCACACTGAGCCATCTCACTAACCTTGTGATGGCTAATACTGTCATGACTAGTACTAGTCCTGTGGTGGCTAGTACATCAATACGATGGCATCAGAGTTACCTAGGAAACAAACCTCTAGGCACATGTGTGTAGAATTTTCTAGATTAGGTTAACAGAAATGAGAAGACCCACCCTAAATGTGGGTGGCACCATTCCATGGGCCAGTGTCCCTAGCTAAGTAAAGAGAAGAAAGCAAGCTGAGTGCCAATTTTTGTCATTCTCTGCTGCCTGACTGTGCACAGCGTGGCCATCTGCCTCATGACCCTGCTGCCTGACTGTGCACAGTGTGACTGTCTGCCTCATGACCCTGCTGCCTGACTGTGCACAGTGTGACTGTCTGTCTCATGACCCTGCTGCCTGACTGTGCACAGTGTGACTGTCTGTCTCATGACCCTGCTGCCTCACTGTGCACACAGTGTGACTGTCTGCTTCAACACCCTTCTGCCTCACTGTGCACACAGTGTGACTGTCTGCCTCATGACCTTGCTGCCTCATTGTGCACACAGTGTGACCGTCTGCCTCGTGACTTTTCTGCCATGATGGACCTGTACCTACAAACCATGAGCCATAGTAACCCTCCCTTTCTCGTGTTGCTTTGGTTGGGAATTTTGTTACAGGGGCAACGCACGTACTAGTACCCCAGCCAAGGAGAAGGAAATCTCTGATACTGTGAGCTAGCCAACCATAACCCTTTTCTCTTTCTAAATTTCTCATCTCAAGTATCTCACCACTTCTCCCTCTAGGAACAGGCTGGACACATCGTAAGATTCAGATGTCAGTCTCAGTGAACTCCCAGTGTGGAGAAGCGGAAGTAAATCTGCCTTAGAGCTGGAAAGTAGTAAGTTGATGTCTCAGATGCTTTACAGCTGGCTTGACTTAGGCAAGTCATTTATCCTCTCTGAGACTCATTTTTCCTCCGTGTAAACTAGTGATTAAATACATAGATTGGGTGGATTCTGAAAATTAAGAAGGATCTTAGGCCAGGCATGGTGGCACACACCTTTACTCCTAGTACTCAGGAGGCAGAGGCAAGTGGATTGCTGTAAGTTCAAGGCCAGCCTAGTCTTCATAGTGGGTTCCAGGACAGGCCTGCATACTGTAACCCTGTCTAAAACACACACACACACACACACACACACAAACACCACAACCACCACCACCGCCACCGCCACCCCCACCACCAACAGCAGCAACAAATCCCTTGATGCTGTGTTTTGATAAATAAAGATGTGGCCGAGGCTGAAAGAACCCAGTGAGTTGGTCTTCATGAACGAGCCGGAAGGTAGAACTGGGGTGGACCCTAGCAGCCAGGGGGAAAGGCCGGCTCATGCAAGGGGGCAGGAATGCCTAGGGCTCTCTGCCAATTCCACCTCAAAGTTGGCCTCAGCCCAAGCCTGCCTGACGAGGGCCCTCCCAGGCTCCCACCCATCGGCAGGACAGGTCCCAGCCTGCACCCCACTCCTCTGCCTGCAGCTGGGGCTTGCTGTAGTCCCGCACATTCCTTTGGGATTGATAAGATTCTGCAAGCCACACCCACTGCCTTCCCGGAGCTAGATAGGGTGAAGTGCACAACCTCCCCTTCCACCCCGCAGGCCAGCTGCTGGCAGCCAATCCCCTCCACGTACATACGTGCCAGTCTTTCCTCATAGACTTAAAGAACCCCAAAGGGCCCTGCCACTCTCCTGCTGACCCAGCCCCATCTATTTGGTGGGACTTCCCTCTCTATTCCCCGCCATACGCCTTTATTTTCTTCCCCAGGTGTGCAAGCTAGTTTTAGGTCAAGCTGACACAAGCTAAGGTCAACTGAGAAGGAGGAATCGTAATGAAGACAATTCCCTCCACATGATTGGCCTGTAGGCAAGTCTGCGGAACATCTTCTTAACTAATGATCAATGTGAGAAGGCCAAGCTCACTGTGGAAAGGGGGCCCTGGGATGTGTAAGAAAGCAGACTAAGCGGGGCAGTGGTGGCACACACCTTTAATCCCAGCACTCCGGAGGCAGAGATGGGCGGATCTCTGTGAGTTTGAAGGCAGCCTGGTCTACAAGAGCTAGTTCCGGGACAGGCTCCAAAGCTACAGAGAAACCCTGTCTCAGAAAAAAAAAAAAATAAAAAGATCTTGCTGGTATATGCAGCATTGGGGAGACCATGCTTTGAGTGGCCTGATAGTGAGCAAGGTGCCCCATACCCTCAGGCATCCTTCATCTTCACTGTGGCTCGTGGATACCAGGTATGCAGGTCTGAGAAGGAAACCCAAGATGGTGTTTTATGAGTATCAGTAGAGAAACAATGAAAGGAACTGGCTCAAATCCTTGTTAAGTCTGATATGCTGCAGGCCAACTCCCAAAGCCTCTTCTCTCACTGTCTTAGACCTGTCCCAATCAGCCCCAGGGAACTTCGCGCCTACAGAGATACCTGCTAATGGGCGCAGAACAACCAGCACCAGCGTCCTGGGAACGGGGTCCCTGAGGCAAGGTCTCGGCTTCTGGAATGAGCAGAGGACTCTGCTCTGATTTGTCCCTGTGACCTAGAGCAAGCAGCTGAACCCCTTAAACTTCCTAACCTCATCTGGTGGTCACCTAGGCGATGGTTGCTGATAGCAACCTGAGTGAGATCCGATGGAAGACTGTCCTGGAAGAACTGCCCGGGGATGGGCACAGTAGACGCCATCTGTAAACAGCAGTCGTGGCTGTCCTTATAAACATAGGCAAGAGAAGAACGGAAGTCTAGAACGGTTTGCTCTTGGGTCCAGGGTGGAGAGGAGGAGCCTCAGGACAGCGCCTCCGTGCCATAGTGGAGCACTGGGCTGTGTTACTTCTCACCAAAACCTACACTACACAGTTCCAGGCAGCCCTTCACCGCTGTCACACCGGTGAGTAAGTGACTCATTGTCCCTTCAGCATAGCGGTGCCCACAGAAAGCCATTTTCCTGGTTTCCCCTCATGAATTAGCCATGTGAGGGCCCCTTGAGCTGGCCTTGCTCCTAGCCTATGGGAGAGGCAGGGTTCTCCAGCTAGAAAAAAATAGCTGTCTTGTCCCTCTATCAGACCTGGAGTGTGGGGGAGTTGGGGAACAGCAGGGAAGAAGAAGACAGGATGGAGGTGATCCTGGTCTCTGGTCTGACTTTGTCTTAGGTAGCTCTTGGCCTGGAGCAGGGATGAGCTTAGGGTCTGCAGACCTGACGGATGGGGAGGCGTGGCAGAGAGGAGAGAGGCCGGACTAGGCTAAGACTTCTTACCGCTGGGAAGGGCTGAACACCCATAGGGTCTCCAACTGTGCATAGTTCTGACAGAACTATCGTCCTGCAGTTTGACAAAACCACACCTCTCTTGCTGTGTCCACTGGGTCCCCAGGTAGAAGATCTCAGCCCACCAACATGTGACCAAATAACCAGTGGTCCCTGACTCCCAAGCACTCCCCCTAGTTTGGGACCTCACAGGCCTGCTAACCTGCAGTCTCCAGCCATTTACCCCACAGAGAGTCTGTTGAGACACAGAAACGTCAAACCTAATCATGTTTGAAAGGAGTACACGCCTAACCTCACAGAAGAAGCCAGGTCTTCTTGTACAGTCAGTGAATGAAGGGGCAGAGGCTGCTGTGGGCTAGGTAGACATTGGCTCGGGCTTACATTTTCCCAGTCAGCTCACACTGCGCTCGTGCTCTCTCTTTGTGCGTGTGTGTCTGTCTGTCTGTCTGTGTCTGTCTGTCTGTCTCTCTCTGTCTGTCTGTGTCTGTCTCTCTCTGTGTGTTTGTCTGTCTCTGTCTCCCTGTTTCTCTGTCTCTGTCTCTGTGTGTCTCTGTGTGTGTTTATCTGTTCAGGTCTGGGTCCAACCCCTAGGCATGCCAGATGCTTGTCCCTCTGACCTGAAGGTGAATCTTGCCCACTGCTGCCCCCCACTGATCAGAGGCAAAATTGCTTCAGTCTCTCGGGAATTTGACTTGCAGACATTTGGCTCAACTCCAGAGATCCTGAGAAACCTGACAGTCTAAAGTTAAATCCTTAATAAGCAAGGAGCTCTTAAAAAAACAATAGGGCGGAACATTGTGGCGCACGCCTTTAATCCCAGCACTTGGGAGGCAGAGGCAGGCGGATCTCCATGAGTTCCAGGACAGCCAGGGCTATCCAGATGTATCCAAAGATAAAATGGGAGACAGGCAACCGGCATAAACAGACCATGTCACAAAAGAAAGCATCCAAATAGTCATTAAGCCTGTGTGTGATTTCACTAATAAATAAATGACGGAAAGAAAACAAACGGCGCTCACCTGTCATCCTTCTAGGAAGGATGCTGGGAAACGGGCACTTGCTCATCTTGGTAGAGGTGTGAAAATAGATACTGACTTCATAAAGAGCAATATCAAATTTTTAAAATACATATTTTAACATAACAATTCCACACCTAAAAATTATTTTTTAAAATGCCAAAAGAAGGTTAGGGAGACTGCTCAGTGGGTAAAGACACTGCCTAGCAAGTCTTTAGATCTGCGTTTGATTCCTGGAACCCATAAAAAGGTGGAAGGAGAGAATTGACTTCACAAAGTTGGCCTCTGGCCGGGCAGCAGTGGCGCACGCCTTTAATCCCAGCACTCGGGAGGCAGAGGCAGGCGGATCTCTGTGAGTTCGAGACCAGTCTGGTCTACAAGAGCTAGTTCCAGGACAGGCTCCAAAGCTACAGAGAAACCCTGTCTCGAAAAACCAAAAAAAAAAAGTAAATAAATAAATAAAACAAAGTTGGCCTCTGACCTTCTCGTGCATGCTTTGGCACACATGTCCATGCAACATGCACACATACAATAAGTATGTAAGTAAAAAAGGAAAGAAAGAAAGAAAGAAAGAAAGAAAGAAAGAAAGAAAGAAAGAAAGAAAGAAATGCTAAAAGGCTGGAGAGATGGACAGCAGTTTGGAGCACCTATTGCTCCTACAGAGAACCTGAGTTTGATGACCAGCATCTACTTCAGGTGGCTCACAAATGCAGTAACTCCACTTCAGGGGATCTAGTGCCCTCTCCTGGCCTCTGCTGGCCCTGCACTCATGTGCGCATGCCCACACAGAGACTTGTGCTTATACAGGTAATCAAAATCAAATAAAATCTTTGATATCATATCACTTATCAGGAGTGTAAGAACTGGGAGGTGGATGCTCTTCCAGAAGACCCAGGTTCAATTCCCAGCACCCACATAGTGGTTCATAATCGTTTGTAACTCCAGTTCCAGGGCATCTGATGCCCTCTTCTGGCCTGTGTGGACACCAGGCACGTGCATGGTACACACACACACACACACACACACACACACACACACACACACACGCAGGCAGACACACAGGTAAAATTAAAATGAATGGAAAGAGCATAAGAACTGATGGCAGCGTGTCCCGCTGTGCCCTCTGGTCTGCTGTCACCAACACTGTGGTCACCTGCGTTATGATCCTCACTTTGAATAACTCCTTGTATTTTAAGGTAATTTAAGAAGTATTGGAGCCCTTCTATTTTTCCCACATAGATATTACTTCCATTAGTTTTCTATTTCTTTGTGTGAATCTGGTTTCCCATGTTCCCCTGTTTGACTAGCTTCCTTTAACATTTCCTGTAGAAAAGTATTTTCATGTTCAAAGCACTGGATTTGATCCCCCAGCACCACAGACACACAGACAATAATAATAACACAAATAAAATTTAAAGATACGTGGAATTTTCCTCCTTTATTTATCTAGTGTTTTTCTTTTTTACAGGATGCTAGACACTGTAAATTTCATTAACCTTCTTGGGCATTGGATATTTTTAGGCTATAAACTTTAGCTTTATTTTAAATATGCTAAGTCACGTAGGAATAACTTGATCTTTTTTGTCTTGCTTCTTAACATGTTTGCCAGGATCAGCATTTAGACGCAATTTAATATCTCCATTGCTGAGCCCCAAGAATTCTGAAACTTTCTGCTCTGGTTGGTAGGCACAGCAGGCACAATGGTCATGGTGGGCAGGGACTAATCTCCACTGTACGCAAACTCAGCAGTCAGCACCATGAAGTCTGCTCCTCTCTGACACTGTCCCACAGACTCTAGCTTCCCTGTCCTCCTTGTCTCCGAGCCCCGTCTCCTCATCTCAGGAAGACATCCAGGGTCCAGCATGGGCTCCCTTGCCTGTCCTGTGCCTGGAGACTTTCTCTAGGTCGTCGGCAGGTCTGGGGAAGGATCTCATCTGCTCTCTTCCATCAACTACCACTATACTTTGCTCCCAAATGTCCCGGAATCCTCATCTCACATATTTTATCCAGCTTAGTTGTTCCAGGTGGGGACATAAATCTACTCCCTGTTATTTCATCTTGGCAGAAAGATAATTCTTCCTTTTGTGAGGTTAGTGCCTTTATACTAACATTCATCCTTCATAAATTATTTGAGCAAATGTTTAAAATATTACATTTAGATGAAAAATGAGCCTCCCTCTTTAGCAAGCTATGGATAAACATTCAGTCCGTGTGGAGCTGACAGTTTCTTTGTCTTCCTTTAGAGGCCCGCGGGCTGAATGTAGGTTTCATTGTTCTCTGACCACTTCGAAGCTGCTAGAACATTGGCATCTTTTGTTGCTGCTGAGAAATTGGATTCAGACAGAATAGCTCTTATTTCTGTGTGTTTCCTTGCTATAGGTAGTCACTGCTTTCCCTTTTGTCTTAATAGTTTTGTAATTTCTCTCCACCCTGTCTAGGAATGGATTTTTATCCCACTCAGAACTTTCATTTTAGGGGCCCCTTTGTCTTCACTTTTAGGAAATTCTTTTACCTATCTTTCTTCAAATGCTGCCCTCCTCGACGAATCCCTTCTACAGCTACCAATCTCCCGGTCTTATATGACTGTAGCTTCTCATCCTCTCATTCATTACTTCTAATTCTCTTTTCTCTCTTCTATGTCTTTGCAATATTAGCTACTATCTAGAGCACTCTTTTAAAGGCTTTATTTATTTTCATGTGTATGAGTGCTTTGTCCCATATGTGTCTGTGCACCACGGGTGTATCGTGCCTGTGTAAAGGGTGACATGTGATGCCAGCTACGGGCTGCGGCGCCCATGTTCTGCACTGATATTCTATGCTGTCAATCACAGTTACACCTTTCCTTTCTGCTTGTTTTGGAGCAACATTCATGGTGTTACTAGAAATCAATTTCAGTTTGTCAATTCTCTCTCAATGTCTAGTTGGCCCTTCAAGCATCTACTGCATTTTGGGGGAACTTGATTTTTTGTCTTTCACAGCTGGGGCACAAACCCAGGGCTTTTCATATCCTATCGAATATATATATATATATATATATATATATATATATATATATATATATACACATACATACATACACATACACACACACATATATATATATATATATAAACTTGCAAAAATTACACACTGAAATTAACCAGACCCAAAGTTTATACATCTCGATCAATTGCTAATAGAGTAGCCATTCTGAAGCTATGGGACTTAACAGTGGATTTTTCACTTCACTCTCAGATATATTTTTATGCCCTTATCCACCACCAAAAATGAAAAATCCACAGCAGAGTCAGAATTAGGAAGACAATTAGCTGTATGCCCTCTTTCATAGCTCATGCCCATTCAGATTTTAAAAGTTCATATCTACTATTTCTATTTTGTTCTTTTTTTATTAATTAATTTATTATGTATACAGTATTCTGTCTGCATGCCAGAAGAGGGAACCAGATCGAATTACAGATGGTTTTGAGCCACCATGTGGTTGCTGGGAATCGAACTCAGGACCACTGGAAGAACAGCCGGTGCTCTTAACCTCTGAGCCATATCTCCAGCCCCTCTATTTTGTTCTTTTAAGAATATTTTTTAAATGAGCATCACTGTAACAGATCTCACTGAGGCATTTTCTGATGCACTTTGCTCTTCCTAGTCCTCCTCCTGCTCCTCCCCCATCCCCCCCCCTCCTTGCTGGTCTCCTTCATCCTCCCAGAGCTCCCCTGCTGCTTTTGTGCCTCATGTATCCCCTAATCCCCCCTTAAGATCTCTTCCCACCCCAAAAGTATTCTTTCTAGTGTCATGACTTAAACCCATCTCCCAAACACATATATATGTACACGTACATAAAATTTAAACCTGGGACTCAAATGACAATAAACACTGGCAAGGATGATGAATCTTTAGTCATTGCTGGTAGGAGTGTGAACTGGTGTAACCACTATGGGAAATCAGTATGGGAGTTTCTCAAACACACACACACACACACACACACACACACACACACACACACACCACTAAAAATAGATGTTGTACAACAATCCTTTCCTACACTATGAATATGTACTACTCTTATTGGTGAATAAAAAGCTGACAGGCCATTAATTGGGCAGGAAGTTAGGTGGGAAAGCCAAACAGAATGATGGGAAGAAGGAGGAGGGCAGAGTCAGGAGAGTTGCCAGCCAGTCTCCCAGGAACCAAGATGCTAGAGGTCAGGTAAAGCAATGAGCCACATGACAAAACATAGATTAATAAAAGTGGGTTAATTTAAATGTAAGAGCTAGCTAGTAATAAGCCCGAGCTATCGATTGAGCATTTATAATTAATATAAGCCTCTGAGTCAGTTACTTGGAACTGTTCATTTTTACCTGGCGTCCCGCTCAGGGCACAAATTCATCAGATAGATGCTTGTCCAAGGCTTGGCAGCTGCTGGCACCCATGAGAACTGCACATGGGGACTGCTCAGAAGGGAGGACACACCACACCATCAGCGGATTTGCCCTTCCTTCCCCAAGCCCTCTGAGTGAGCCTGGGATTTTCCTGTTGCAGCCTGTACAGCAATCTCCACAAGCCCCAAACTCCACAGGTGCATGGGCTCCAGACGCTGTTGGAGTTGGCCCCTCACCACCAGCCAGCTCTGCAGCAGGCAGCTCCTGCCACATGTGATTCTTACACACTATCTCCTGTATGCATTTTTTTAGACAGCGGGCTCTCTCTCTCCTGCCACATGTGATTCTTGCACACCATCTCCTGTGTGCATTTTTCAGACAGTGGGCTCTCTCTCTCCTGATGGCTTTCAGGCTTCCCCTGGACCTCCTTCTCGGGCTGCTGCATTAGGTAGCAGCTTTGACACTCACACGGGCTTCTTTGTTGCAGGCGCCACACACTCTCAGCCGCTGCAGCTGCCCTCAGCCAAGCTGTGTGCCTGTGCTCTAGGCCCAGATGTGCTGTGCAGTGACGGCCAGCCTTCCACTTCACTGTCATCGTCATCAGAGTTTGTCAGACCACTTGGAATTCTTTTTCTTAACTGTTCTTCTAAAAAGCCAGTTCATTTTTTTATTCTTTTTTTAAATTGTTTTTATTGAGCTATATATTTTTCTCCACTCCCCTCCCTTCCTCTCCCCTCCTACCCTCTCCCATGGTTCCCATGCTCCAAATTTACTCAGGAGATCTTGTCTTTTTCCATTTCCCATGTACATTAGATCCATGTATGTCTCTCTTAGGGTCCTCTTTGCTGTCTAGGTTCTCTGGGATTGGGAATTGTAGGCTGCTTTTTTTTTTGCTTTATGCTTATGAGTAAATACATATGATATTTGTCTTTATGAGTCTGGGTTACCTCACTCAATAGAATGTTTTCTAGATCCATCCATTTGCCCACAGATTTCAACAACTTGGAATTCTTAAAAAGGGGGAATTAGTTTATAAAAAAATAGACAGAGAGTTTTTTCCCACATTAAAAAAATGGGAAACACTATTATGGTGGAGGGAGTTAAGTCTCTGTATGAGTCCATAATAAATGGTTTAAAAATGTAACAACTAAGCCGGGCGGTGGTGGCGCACGCCTTTAATCCCAGCACTCGGGAGGCAGAGGCAGGCGGATCTCTGTGAGTTCGAGACCAGCCTGGTCTACAAGAGCTAGTTCCAGGAAGGGCTCCAAAGCCACAGAGAAACCCTGACTCGAAAAACCAAAAGAAAAAAGAAAAAAAATGTAACAACTAAATGAGGGAATAATTAACCTAGCCAGGATTTACATAATGCCAGTTATAAACATTAACAGTCTGGTAATTCTTGTTTTATCCCTAAAAATAGTTGGTTGATATGAATGCCAAGATACAGGCTTTAGAAACGGTTACTTAAGAAAATAATGCAATTTTGACTGATAAGTTACAAGCCTTAGAAAAACTTATAATAAAACAGATAGTAGAGATATTCAGACAAAGACAGAGGAATTTAAAGGACCACCAACCCACCATTATATAATACAATTAGAGAGGAACAGCCAAAGGTTATCAAAAACAATCTTAATTTATTCAGTCACCTTATGGGAATAGCTGCCAAATAACAGATATCCTCAAGGCCATGTAAGAGCTGACTGGATTCCTGTGGAAATGTTAGATTTAAGGAAATTTAAGGAAGCAATCGTCTTATATGGGATGCATTTACCTTTTGTGAGGCAGATATTAAATTGATGGTCAACTAGTAGCAGAATTGTCCCACAAGACTCAAGAGAGTTGGTTACAGCAGCATTGGAACCTGGTCCTCAATTACAATGGAGGACTTGGTGGAAAGATGAGGCTTAAGACCATTAAACAACAAAGTAGAGCTAACGGTATTGAAATTTCCCAAGACCAACTTCTTGGAGAGGGCAGTTATTCTGATGTACAAAGACAGTCTCTATATGATGACCACACCTTGACTTTGTGCTGGGCAGCAGCTTTGAATGCTTGGGACGGAATTGAAGAAGTCAGAAAGAGAACTGAGTCATTTACTAAAGTTATACAGGGTGGAAAGGAAACCTTCACTGACTTTTTATAAAGACTGACTTCAGGGGCTGGAGAGATAGTTCAGTGGTTAAGAGCTTTGCCTGCTCTTCCAAAGGTCCTGAGTTCTATTCCCAGCAACCACATGGTGCTCACAATTATCTGTAATGAGAATTGGTGCCCTCTTCTGGCCTGCATGGATACATGCATTCAGAACACTGAATACATAATAAATAAATAAATCTTTAGAAAAGAAATAAAGATTGACTTCAGGTGTAATTAGAATGATACCAAATACAGAAGCTAAACAAATAATAATTGAATCTTTAGCATTTGAAAATGCTAATTCACAATGCAAAAGGATAATTAGGCCTTTAAAGGTAAGATCAGCACCCATGGAGAATGGATTTGAGACAGTCAATGAGCTTCACTTTTTAGCAAGCTATGTAAAACGTTTAGTCTGTGCATAGCTGAGAGTTTTTTTGTGTGTTACTTTAAAGGCCTGCAGGCTGAATGTAGGGGTTTAATTGTCTTCTGACCACTTCGAAGCTGCTAGAATATTTGTTGCTGCTAAGGAGAGGTGACTTCCAGAGGCTTGAAGAAAAATCAGAATGTCAAGTGTTTTAATTGTGGCAAACAAGGTCACCTAAAAGGGGATTGTAGGCAAGGCATTCCTAGGAACAATGTTTTTTTTCTAGGAATAATCCAAACAGAATGACCCTGCCTTCTGGGGTATGCAGAAGGTATGGCAAAGGCCAATATTGAACCAATGGGAGCAGATCAACAAGGGACAGACAAGGTAACCCTTTGCTATTGGGAAACACCTTGAGGGACCTCTCACAGACCCCAATGTCAAATGTGGTTCAATTGTTCCCTGTCACTGTGAGGGAAACTCCTCCCCAGAGCAAATAAAGGACAGAATGCCTATGGTTTAAAAAAAAAAAAAAAACACCATACTGCTCTGGATGATAGAACAGCTTCAGAAGATAAAACAAAAATTTTAAGAGAAACCATAAAACAAATATTTTGGCAGACTTCTGTTAGTGACCAAAGACCAAAGCTAAAAATACAAATAAATGACATTGTAATTGACAATCTTATAGACACAGGGGCAGATATAACAATAATTGCACCAGAATCTTAGCATACTAATTGGCCTCTTCAAGAGGTAAATGATCAGTTTTTAGGAATTGGAACTGAATCTCAGGTAGAAAACAAAGCATGAGATGGGTTATAGGCCAAAAGGACAGAGAGGAAAATTAAAGCCATAATGTGGCTAACATAGCAGTGGATTTATAGGGACATGGTTTGTTACAGCAATGTAATACCCAAGTTAACATTCCTCCAATCTCAGAAACAAACCATAAACTAACATATATTTCTGGGGAAAATATTAGAAAGAACAGTCACTAACCATTCAGGCTGTATATAAGCAGGGCACAACCACTGCTGATCTTCCAAAGATACGGACATCCCTACCTTTAAAATGGTTAACTGTCAATTCTGTCTGGATGGAACAATGGTCCTTGACATCAGAAAAATTGCAGACCTTAGAACAGCTGGCACAGGAACAGCTAAAAGTTCAACATATTGAAGAACTGACTAGTCCTTTAAATTCTCCTATATTTGTTATTATTTGTTACTAAAAGAAATCTGGAAAATGGAGAATGTTTTGAGATTTGAGAGCCATAAATAAAGTAATACAGCTGATGGACTCTCTACAGCCAAGACTTACCAATTGTCCTAAATTTTCTCCTGGTTCAAGGATTACCAGCACCCTCGATCAACAGGAAATAGTCTAAAGAACTATGACCACATTCGCAAAAGATGGATTCTGAATGTTTATTATTATTTAAGGGGGGATTGGTTACAAATTTTTACTAGTTATAATTTAAAAAGGCTAAACAAAGGAGTTAAATTGAGATGTCTTTCTAAATAAAGGGTGATATGATGTAGAAATGATGGGGGGAAAGGATAGATAACTGAGTCTACTTTAATCCAGAAAACAACTGTTAAACTCAAAATATTTTACATTGGTATAGATTTTAATTTATTGATATAAAGTTAAAATTAATTTTATTATTTTGTATGTATGTTTCTACTCTACTCTTGTTTGGGATATTGTGCTTATGCAGCTCATTTTAAAATGTAATATAGGGCTGGAGAGATGGCTCAGTGGTTAAGAGCACTGCCTGCTCTTCCAAAGGTCCTGAGTTCAATTCCCAGCAACCACATAGTGGCTCACATGGTGCCCTCTTCTGGCCTGCAGGCATACATGCAGACAGAATCCTGAGAAAACTGTATACATAATAAATAAATAAATAAATAAATAAATAAATAAATAAATAAAATAAATTAATTAAAATGTAATATATAATTTAAAAATGCAGATTAATAGTCATCTATAATAGTCAAACATATTTATGCTAGGTATGTTTTCAAGGTCATAAACAGATATATTTAGATAGATGGTCTTCAAACTTCAAAGATCTACAGAATATGACATTTAAGATGTTTTAATAACAGGAGGTCTTTTTTTGACAATGAGGCACGTCTGCCCCTGGCAGCACCAGTCTACTTCAGAGAAGATGTTGGGCACTGAAAAAACTCCATATAGAGTTTGCTTTTTATGGTAAAAAACTAGACATGTGGGCAAAGAAACTGCCCTTGCCTCAGTTGCTGACAGTTACTTTCCAAAGTGGACCAACAGGATGCAAGAAAGGCAACTGCCAAAGAGAAGGCAGACAGTCCTTCAGAATTCCCTGCTTCACAGGAAAGTCTGTCAGATATGCTAGGCCTGTAGACCAGAGTTGAATGCCCCAACATTACAGAGGAACTTTGGGTGACTGTCCAGGCAGCCTGATATCCCCGTCATTTGGTAGTATTTCATCCTTCTGGGGTCTTTGATGGAGTTGAAAATAAAATAACTATAATTATAGTTTTTCTTAGTTATAATAGAAAGCAAATTGGATTCAAAACTTTAGACTCACCAAGATAAGATAGATGATTAAGTATTTTCTCTAATTTTTCCAAAGGCAAACGGATTAGATGTTGTTACTGTAATTCTTACTTAATAGCTATTTTTGTTGTATGTAGTTTTACTATATTAAGGTTAAAAACTTCCTTTTTAATTAGACAAAAGGGAGAAATGCTGTGGAACAATCTTTTTATACTATGAATATGTATTGCTCTCATTAGTTAATAAAAAGCTAACAGGCCATTAATTGGGCAGGAAGTTAGGTGGGAAAACCAGACAGAATGATGGGAAGAAGGAGGGAAGAGTCAGGAGAGATGCCAGCCAGTCTCTTAGGAAACAAGATGCTAGAGATCAGGTAAAGCAATGAGCCACATGATAAAACATAGATTAATAAAAGTGGGTTAATTTAAATGTAAGAACTAGTTAGTAATAAGCCTGAACTATCGACTGAGCATTTATAATTAATATAAGCCTCTGAGTTGGCTATTTGGGACCAGGCAGTTGGGACAGGAAATGTACATTTACAAATAGAACTACTGTATGCCCCAGCTGTGCCACCTGGGTCTATACCCCAAGGACTCTAAATACCTTTGCAAAGATGCTTATATATCTATGCTTACTACTGCACTATTAACAAAATCCAAGAGACAGAACTGCCTAAAGGCTCATCAACAAATAAATGGATAAAGAGAACATGATATTTGGTTCTTTTCTCAAAAGCTCTTTTTGCCTTATGATTTCTAATTTTATTTCTTTTACAATATTATCATTTCTGGGCAGTGGTGGTGCACACCTTTAATCTCAGCACTCAGGAGGCAGAGGCAGGCAGATCTCTGAGTTCAAGACCAGCTTGGTCTACAGAGTGAGTTCCAGGACAGCCAGAACTACACAGAAATCTGTCTCAAAAAACAAAAAAACAAAAAACCCAAAATACTATCATTATTTTTATTTCATGTATGTGGGTATTTTATGTATGTGTATGTCTGTACAGAAGAGGACATTTGATCCCCTGGAACTTGGGTTACAATGTCTGAGAGCTACTGCTTACCCAGTCCTGTGTGCTGGGCATTGAACCCAGGTCCTCTGGAAGAGTAACAAATGGTCTTAACCTCTGAGCTATCTCTCCAGACCCTAATTTTGTTTCTTTTGAACATATACTAAAGTCTTTTAGGTTGTTCTAATGTCCTAATTTGGGAGGTACACCCCTTAGATCTCTCTTCGAGAAAGAACTTGTCCTTTGGTCACAAGGAGCTCAGTCAACGGGCAACCTCAAGCTGTAGATGCCTTCAGGACCTGCCTCAGCTTCCAAGTCAGGGCCTAGCTCTTTGCTGGCAGCCCCTAACACTAGCTGAGCATGAGGTGTGGGTTGGAGGGAGTAGGAGGGTGGGTTGTGCTTTTACCGCCATTGTTGCTCAATGGACTTCTTTGATGGGCAGTATCTGTTCTATGGTCCTCTTTGCCCTTGTCAGATCTCCATCGTGTGTGAGTTCTCCCTGCCTGGCCTTGCTTGCTATTCACCTTTATCTTTGTTGCCATTGCCCCTGGATGTAGCCTTTGAGCTCCTAACTCTGTCCGTGCATGTGCTTCCTGGGGAAGCTCAGCACTGGCCCAAGTCACATGGTCTCCGGACCTCCTCTCCCAGCAGTCTTTCTCCTTCAGACTTTATATTGATTCTGTTTTCACTTAGTTCTCTTCCATGGGAGCTGTTTTCTGTGGAAATTCCATATAACCTGCAAGGTGGAGCAGAGACCTGGGTAGTTTCCCAAGAAGTGCCTTTAGTTTAATCACTTCTGAGACAAATTTGATGTCTGCTTCTAACCTAGGGTTCTCCCCAGGCACCAACATCACCACGTTACAGTTAATGCAAAAGTAATCCCATGCCCTACTAATTCGGGCTGTGATTACCATTGCTCCCAGGTGTCTCTTCTTTACCTACACACTTGTAGTACAGCCTCAAACTGTAAAACATATCTGCCAGGTGTGATGGCACACATCTGCACTCCCAGCACTCAGAAGGCTGAGACAGAAAGGCTGCAAGTTCAAAGCCAGCCCAGTATACAAAGTGAGTTTGAAGGGCTGGAGAGATGCTGTAACAGTTAAAGCACAGATTGTTCTTGCAGAGGACCTGAGTTCAGTTCATAGCACCCACATCAGACAGCTCACAACCACATTTAACTTCAGCCCTAAGAGATCCTGTGGGCACAGTACTCAGGTACACAATCTCTCTCTCTCTCTCTCTCTCTCTCTCTCTCTCTCTCTCTCTCTCTCTCTCTCTCTCTCTCTCTCTCTCACACACACACACACACACACACACACACACACAAACTGAATTTGAGGCCAAGTCTGAACTATAGAGCAAAACCCTTAAAATAAGTAAATAAAATTAATTTACCTTTTATCCAGTGTTTCTCTATAGAGAATAAGATGAAAGGGGCTTTTTTCATCTTGTGGCACCTCACACTCACTAAAATTAAAACCCAGAAACCTGAAAAGGAATCACAGATGTGATGTATAAACCTTCCTGTGAGCCTCACCTTTGAGGGCTGAGCCACCCCTCCAGTCCCCTTGAATGATGTCTATCTTGTGCCTTCTATATCAAAACACCACATGGGACCAGAGAGATGGGCTGAGTAGAGGTATGTTGGGGTCAGAGAAAAACAAGGCTTTCTCAGATTCCATAATGAAAGGACAAAGGGGATGTTGGTTCTGTGTCCTTGTCCAGGAGCTGATTTGGTAAGGTCCAATCTGGGGTCAAAGCCTGAGCCTTGAAGGAATTAAGGCTTCAGTTCCTAGGATCCCAGCTTTACTTCTTGAAGGGCTGTGGCTGTTCATCCTAAGGCAGCTGAGTCTGAAGTAGCCTATGTTTGCTTTGCTAATATTGTTTGAGTTAGCTTTCTACTGACTTTGCCCATTGTCCCCTGCAAATAATCTATGAGATGATGTAGTTCAGGCCAGACATGGTGGCCCATGCCTTTAATGCCAACACTCGCTGACCATCTCGGTCTATATCGCGAGTTCCAGGGCAGCAGAAGGTACTTGCTGTGGAGACTCTGTCTCCACAAAACGAGCAAAGACAAGATGCTGCGCTGCTTAGTAACTTCCTTGGCGTAAGTCACCAGCTTATGCAAGACCTCACCCGGGTCCTCCTGCTTAACACCTCAGCTTTATTCCTCTGGGTTCAGGCACAGGTGCTTGTGGCCAAACCCAACAACCTGCATTCCATTCCCAGAGCCCACAGGGTAGCCAGAGAGAATGAATTTGCATAAGCTGTCCTCTGACCTCCTCCCGGCTTGTGTGCCTCCCACACACGCGAAGTAGATGAAGGCAAGAAACACTTCCCAAGGCGCTCTATTAATAGATACAGTTTTAATTTATTACTACACTACATACTAATATATAGATATGATTTCTATTTTAAATATCAGCTACGTTTCACATTTATATTTACATACATGTTTAACTATTTCCATACAAGGTGACTTGGTCACCTTGTCACTTTTTTAAATTTTTTATTTGATTGTGAAATAATTGGAGCTCCCCGGGGAGTTACAGAGAAGTCACGCGGATGCGTCACAGTTTCTCCTAATCAGGACCCTGCCCTTAAGAAAAGGAATCTGAGGGCTCAAAGGTGGATGGATGCTGTTGCAGAACCTGTCAGTTTCCCACTCTACTGGACCTTCCTTCTGGCTGGACATTGTGTAAATACCCCGCTTCCATACTCCTCAGACAGGTGGTTTCCGGGGCAGATTTTGCATGTCTCACACTAAGAGGCTGCTTTTCTTTCTCTTGTCACTTCCCATTTCTCTCCTAGTGTCACCAACTCCCCCGGAATGCTGATGTAACTCAAGTTTTTGTCTTGGGGTTGGCCTCTGGTTTCTTCAGCTGATGCAGCTTGAACCGTAAGTGTCTTAAAAAGCAGGTCGGGCAGGTGAGATGGCCTAGCAGGTAATGAGGCTTTGCACCAAACCTAGAGACATGAGTTTGGTCCCCCACGACCCACACAGTGAAAGGGGAGAAACAGCTCCCACAGTTGCCCACCTCCACACGCAAGCCACGGCACATGCACATATGAACACAAAAAATGAATAAACATAATTTAAATTTTTTTAAGAGCATTGACTGCTTTTCTGGAGGACCTGGGTTAGATTCCCGGTACACATATAGTGGCTCTCAACTGTCTGTAATTACAGTTCCAGGGTATCTGATACCCTCTCCTGACCTCCAGAGGCACCTGGCATGCATGTGGTACACAGATATAGATGAAGGCAAAATACCTATGCATAGAGAATAAAATAATTTTTGAAATGTTTTTATTTTTGGTTGTGAGCCTAGCCTTTAATGGCTCAGCCATCCCTCCAGGCTGAAATATTTTTAAAGTAGGTCCTTAGGATACATTCAAGAATTGAAATAAATTACCAGCCAAGGGCAGCAAGGTGCCCCCTACTGTGTGGCAGGAACCCCATCATAAAAGGACTCTTATGTGTGGTTAACTGGGGCTAAGATAAAAGCATAAGGAGATAGAGTAGGTTACATATCTCTGCACAGGACCCTTTGCCAGAGAGCAGTAGGCCCCTTCCCTTGCCTGGAGGTCAGGCAGAGGCCTCAGGTGATACCAGTTCACCTCAGGACCTGCTGCTACCTCCTCTGTGTTCTTAGGCCGATGACTAAGGTCACGTTCCAGATTGGTACCCTTGAGAAGTGTTATCTCTGTCTAGAGAAATGAGATTTAAGGAAGGAAGAGGAGGAGGAGGAGCAAGAAGAGGAGGGGGAATGAAGGAAAGAAGGAAGAAAGAAGAAGAAAAGAAGAAGGAGGAAGAGGAGGAGGAGGAAGGAGAAGAAGAAGAAGAAGAAGAAGAAGAAGAAGAAGAAGAAGAAGAAGAAGAAGAAGAAGAAGAAGAAGAAGAAGAAGAAGAAGAAGAAAAGAAAGCTGAAGGACGTGGACACGTGGACGTGCCTGGGAAAGGATGCTGAATGGGAACGTGGGAACAGGATGGAACCCGGGATGGAGAGGAGGTCTACTGTTCAGACATCTCTGTCCTGGGACTCAACAATTAGCCACTCGGCTAGCACAGTTGGAGCTGGAATGATTTCTGGACGATTGGAGGGGAGACTATCGGCGCTCACCAGGACCCAGAAATCCCAGCACTGGGTTAAGCTGAGACTCTAATAAATCGCTGATGAGTACGTATAACGTTATTAAGTATGTAACCGAAAAGGTAAAAAGAGTGCCCAGGGGACTGCAGAGGTGGCTCAGTGGCTCAGAGCACTTACTGCTCATTCAGAGGACCTGAGTTCAGTTCCCAGGAGCCCTGTCAGGAAGCTCACAACATCCTGTAACCCTAGCTCCAGGGGAATCTGACATCCTCCTCTAAACTCCATGGGTACCTGCACTTCACACACACACACACACACACACACACACACACACACACACAATTTCTTTTAAATCTTTTTTTTTTTTTTTTTTTTTTTTTGATGAGTGCTCAGTTATCCCGCAGGAAGGAACAGCAGGAACAGATACCTTAAAGCTGACAAAACAAGAAAAGACGGCAGTGCTAGCAAGTTTAGATGCTTGTAAGAGTTCCAAGCGCCTGGGACTTAGGACTGGGAGGAAGGGCAGCAATATTAGAAACTGATGCCACAGAACACTGGGAAAACTGAGAGTGAGTTCAGCTGCTGCCAAGGAAGTCACTGCTGATGCCAGGTCGACGAAGTGCTGCGGGGTGGTACTACTGGAACTGGAAATGCCAAGAGGAAGAAGCAAGTCCCTCTTCCTGCGGCTGCTTTCCCAGCGTCTGCCCTGCAGTCTTTCCTGGCAGCAACATCAGGAAGCCACTATGGTCTTCTGAGCCAGCTCCAGCATCACACAGCATGGCATCGAAGGCGGATGTGGCATTAAGAGGCAGTAGCTTAGCTCACAGAAAGACTAACATAAACGAAGGGAGGCTCAAACTTCCAGAACTAGAGGATACAGTTGAAAGGGTCAGAGAAGTGAGCCTGCTGGAAGAAAGACACTGCTTAAAACCAGAGGGGCTGGAGAGATGGCTCAGCAGGGAAGGACACTGGGCTGCACTTCCAGAGGACCAGGGTTCAAGCCCCAACACCAACTGTCTGTGACTCCAGATTCAGGAGAATTGATGCCCTCTGCTGGCTTCCACAGACACTATATGCATAGGGTGTACACACGTACAATGCAGACAAAACAATCACACACATAAAATAAAACAAAAATGAGTGAGCCCTGGCATCACCAAGCAGCTCAGCAAGAGGCTCACCAGTGGCTGTCCATTCCAGATAGGTGGACAGTAGCAGGGTGGCTTCAGGAGCCAGGCAGTGGGACTTAACACATCAAAAGCAGCGTGGATGCCACCAAGCCAGCCAAAGATCCTACCTGCAGGATTCTATGGGAACAGAGATCAGTAGGCAGTCCCCAGAGCACCATTAGCCAAATAGAGCAATTGCCTGTGATCTAAGGCTCAGGGAGCCATCACCACTGAAGGTCACCCAACCCAGAGTCCATCGTGGGAAGGAAAGACTAGGTTCTGTTTGCTATTGTCATATTTTTTTTTATTTTGTGTTGTGTTGTTTGAGACCCAGTTCTGGCTGGCTACGCGGTCACTATGTACCTGAGGATGACCTTGAACTCACATGCCTCCTGACTAATCCCTAGAGTTCTGGGATTACAGACATGAACCACCACACCCAGTTTTGTGCAGTGCTGGGGGTCAAACCCAGGGCTTTGTGTGTGCTCGCTCTGCCTATGGAGTTACATCCCCAGCCCTCACATTTCTTAATGTGTAAAGAGAGACCCCTAAGGGTAGGAAGGTCAAATGGAGGCGTCTGACATCAGAGGGGCAAGGTGGGGAGGGAGAAGGTTCTGGCAAATGTGTTTTCTTTGTTTATCCCCAGAACTTCAGACAGGATGAGCGGATCTGCTGCTGGGAACGGATGGCGGTGCGCATGCGTGGTCTTACCTCAGCTACGAAGCATTACAGTAACTGTCACTCTGGTTCACTGGGATGATCATACGCACATCTGGCCTGACGAGGGAAACAGCAAGTGTTGTGGATGCTCTCTAAGACAAAGGCAGGTGTTGTATGGATTTTCTCGGGAAAATCAGGAACAAATGGCCATTTCCCGAAGATGGAGTACTCAGGGCAAACCAAAGCAAATAATTCCACTCTGGTGGGGCTTGGTGAACCGTTCAGTTCATTTGTTTGTTTGTTTGTTTGTTTGTTTGGGGTGTGTGTGTGTGTGTGTGTGTGCATGCGCACACGCTATTCACACGTAAGTATGGGGTGCTCAGAGGAGGATATCGGGTGTCACGCTTTATCACCTTTCCTCCTATGCCCCTGCCTCAGGCTCTCTCACTGAACCTGGAGCAAGGTCAGCAGCCTGCAAACTCCCGTGACCTTCCTGTCTCCGAGTCCCACAATGCTGTCACTGCTAGCTTCCCACATGAGTGCTACAGAATTGTGCTCAGTCCTCCTGCAGGCAGAGCAAGCGCTCCCATCCCCTGGGCCATCCCCTCAGCCCCAGTGGGCCCAATCTTCTGTCTCTTTAGGGCAATTTTAGTTGCTCTGATTCCAAAATGGCAAAAGCTGTGCCATACCAGGACAGAATGAGAGAATAAGAGACAAAAAAGCAAAACAAAACAAAACAAAACAAAACAAAACAAAGTTGGGCTGTGACCCAGCTGCTAGGGACTGAGTGATCCAGGACATGCGGTAACCACCCTTCTGAGGAAAGAGACAAACGAGCAGGCTCTCTGCTTCCATGTTTTAGAGACAGGGTGCATCCCATGTAAGAATGCTGCTCCAGTCCATTCGGTGTGTGAATACTGCCCATGTGACAGCAGTATCCCAGTACATAGAGATGCACAGTGGAGCCCTTGACCAGCCTCTGGAGGAGACTCCTGGGGCTCTGGGTAAAAAGTATGTGCTTTTCACTTAGGGATTGAGCGAACGGTCAATATCTGGAATCTAATACTTGGCATTGCTTTTGGTAGACACTGAACAGTGAGCCACACAGGGACTGACCGTTCAACCAGAACTTCCCATTGTAGGTTGTATCATTGTAGGTTGTATCATTGTAGGTTGTATCGCCACCAAGCCAGTGACGCATGTGCACAGCAATCCATGGCAGGTTGGAAATGCAGCCTGCAGGACCAGGTGTTAAACAAGTTGTAGAAACCAGGTCAGCATCCCAGCGTTATCGCTTCTGTTTACAGGGGCCCTGTCCTCCCAGTTCACACCTATGAACACATGGCGGATTCCTTCTGACCATCTGGCCCAAGGAGGAAGAACATCTGGCCTTGGCTTCTGGAGTGTGAGGAGCAAAGGAAGCCAAGGGGGCAGAACTTTAAGTCACCAATTTGGTGTGGAAAGAAAAGTAGATTAAGGGTCAGGAGTCCTGGGCAGATTGAACGGTATGGGCAATTTCTCATGAACTTCTGAAGAGTGAATTTTAAAAATTACAGATAAGGTCTAAAGAAGAATCATGTGGGAGGATCAGTGAGCAATGAAACAGATACGGAAAGCCCTGTCTCATTTTATTGTCTGCCAGAGACCCCTTGCTTAGCAACCTCAAACATCCTGGGAAATAGAATGACTCCTCCAACGGAAGTGAGCTTGCCTCTCTTCTCAAACATTCTGGAGTATGCCCAACTGGCTAGTGAGCCAAGAAGCCGTGGTGGCAGGAATAGAAGGCATGTGTGGTCCAACAGCATGGGATCCCTGTCACCAAGCTGATCTAGATATTGCCACCACTAAGTGTCCAGTCAGATACAGGTTGAGCTCTTGCCTCAGTTCTGCCCCTCTTAGAGAATATCCAGCCACAGATGGTTGACTATACTGGACCATAGTGCCCTGGAAGGACCATGACTCTCTTAGGACTTCACAGAGTTGGTCAACTTGGAATATCGTTTCTATTCACAGTGTCTTGGACAGCACCACTCTCTGGGATGTGGAATTCTCCCGAATGTGACCACAGAAGAAATGGGCATGTGACTGATTTCCTACTGCCCTAATGTATACCACTCACCAGCTGCCATCATAAAGACAAACAACAAAGCACTGAACTAAGCACCTGAAGGCAGAAGCTGACGCACCGCCTGGTAGGTGGGCTTAAGTTGTTCTTAATGCAGTTCTGACCCTTGAGCCAACAGCACCGTGGATGGATTGAACCCCTAACGGGCAGCGGTCTGTGACGTGAGAGACCCCTGCCACCCTTGTGCTAGCATCCCGCCTGGTAAATCAATGCTCCCTATCTCCAATGCTTTAGTCTCTGTTGGGATGAAAAGCCCAGATCTCGGAGGGTTGGGAGAGGATAGAGGACCTGTTTGCGGCTTCACTGGGTTCTATCTCCTCCCTGGCAGCTTGGGGCTTCCTACAGCCAGTAGACCCACGGACAAAGAAAGGAGTCTGACATTGGCAATTGAAGTAACTTGTGCTGACCCCGGTTCGGGGGGGGGGGGGGGGAGAAGAAAGATGATGAGATAGTTGTTACAGTCTAAGCGATGGGTGCTAGAATTTGCCTCCCTGCCCTTCCATTTCCCTATGGATTCTCTCTCCCTCCCTCCCCTCCCTCCCCTCCCCCCTTCTTTCTCTTGCATCAGCTTCCCTAATGCTGAGATCACAGGTGTCCCATACAACCCAGCTCTCCTTCCTTCTCCCTTTAATACCTTGCGAATGACTACTACCGCGGAGAAGCAGTGACTGCCAGTGAATTTACTAGAGGAGTGAAGGCATCAGAGCGAGTGCGAGAGGAGGGGAGGCCATAAGAAATCCTGTCACCGCCCTACCCTTATCTTCCAAACCCAGCAGTATCCCCAAGAGAGGCAACTACTAGCCCCGGAACTACCGGAACTACCGAGAGCTAGCTGACTGTTGAATAACCCCAGCTCCTGTACCTTTCGGGGTGGGGGAACTCTGGGATGTGTTTTGTACCATTGCCCAGGGTTTCCTGTAGAGCAACTTTCTAGCTGTCTTCGGCCTGCGATAAAAATGTGCCCTCCCCACCTCTTTCCCACTTCCCTATTCCAGTTATTTGTATTCCCCCAAGCGGACTCTCTTTGCTGAAATCTTTCTCTCAATCTCAGCTCTTGGAAGAACCCACACTAAGGCACACTAGTTTAGAGAGTGGATACATAGATATTTTTAAAGCTCTCGTGTGTGTGTGTGTGTGTGTGTGTGTGTGTGGTGTGTGTGTGTCCTTTTCCTCATTTGTGTGTGTGCATGTGTTACATGTGATAAATGATATAATCCAAGTATTACATCCTTCTGATGGAGGAGTCATGAATATTTTAAATTTCCTCAGCTCTTTCCTCTGGTTTGTTTTCCTACCGCGGACCCTGCACATCAGAAGCTATTTTTAATTGGCAATTAGGAGGTTATTAGTGAACTCAGTGGAGTCGTGGGCTGACACATAGCAGGGGAGGAGGTGCAGATGATTTTTTTTTTTCAGAGAAACTGGGCTAGAGAAAGGCCAACAAGGGGTGGTGGCTGGCGGGGGTGGGGAGCATGGTGTGGGAACCATGGAGTGTCCTTTGGGGAGAAACTTGAGCATGTTTCTAGCCTGAGGAAAAGCAGCCAGTGGCAAGGAAGGAGGCAGAAATGGAGTCAAGAAGAGGATAATTGAAAGGGTCAGATCCCAGAGGTGGCCTGCGGGCGACTGGGCCAGGGCCCAGGTGCGGGCAGGAACTCAGGCCAGCTTCACCCTCTGAAGCTGGGGGAAGGCAGGTGGATGAAGATGGAAGTGCGTTGACTTCATCTGTAGGTTCATTTCACACTGTCTCGTGGCGCCCAGCACTTGCAGGGTTCCTATAGATACCTCGAAGGTTAGAAATGGAGAAGCGACTTGGAGTCTAACAAATGGAGTAGGGAGCCAGACCTGAACAGGGAACTTGGTGGCGCCTGCTGCAGCAGCTTGCCGTAAGGAAGCTTCTGTTGCCTGCCTACCGGATTTGGTTTCACACTGGCCACTTCGCAGCCCTGAGCAGCTTCCAGCTCTGCAATTGCAGATAAAAATGTCAACTCCACGGGGCTGCTATGAGATTTTCATAAATAATGGCCAGAAGCACCTAGCTCAGTGCCTGGCCCAAGAGGGTCACTCAGACCGATGCCCTCCTCTTCCCCTGCCAATGGCCTGAGCCAGCATTACCTAAAGGGACGTGGGTGTTGGTACCTTGCATTGGTAGATGCTGTTACACATAAATGCTTTAAATACAGCCGCCTCCGACTATTTAAAGTAGTTAAGGTCTATAAAGTCACAGCGAGGGCTGACTTTACAGATCCTGAGTCACTGCCCTGAGAGGAAACACAGGTCTGGGTTCCTGCAAGTCTCTGAGCACATTTTCAGCCATCCTTCAATGTAACTGCATCACATGCATGTTTCTCTTTAAAGACATTTTACTTAAAATATTCAGCCATCCTTCAAGATCTTCGGGACCCTCGTGTTAAGCAAAATCCACGGGTGCTCAAATCCTTACGTGATGACATTGTATTGTATATAAGCTATACATGTCTACCTGTAGACTTAAAGCATCTCTAGATTGCTTGTAGTATCTGACATATGACAACGCTGTACAGTTTTAGACAGTATTGCTAAGGGGAAACTACAATTTAAAAGGCTTATTCGATAATTTTTTTTCTCAACTAGCTTTGCTCTGCAGTTGGTTCCTCGATCATGGGTTTTCAGGCCTGATTTTAAGAGTCGGTGAATTTGCAGATGTGAAATCCACCAATAACAAGACTCAGTTAAATCTTTATGTTTCTGAGCATAAAGAAAGTAGAGCTATGTAGTGTAAAAGTTAAAGTCTCTCACAATTCCAGCCCTCGGTGGAACACATGCAGAATTGGTATGTGGTTCTGCAGAACGCTGGGTTGAAATTCAAGTCCGTGTGTACGCATAAGTCCACATGTGCCCATGTTTAAGTGTCTGCATATATTTGTGGGGTTTTTTCTTCATTGTTTGCTTTTTACACAATAGTTTCTTTTGGAAAGCTCCCCCTTCCCCTCCGAAAAATCTTGGTGTTATTTCTTAGAAACAAGTGGCCTACACTATAGTCATGATCTTTGTCTTAGCTTACACCATGTAGGTGGGTGGTCCCAGTCTACACAGTCATTCAGGATCCCAGGTTCCTTCCACATCTTTGCTCTGTTAGCCCTTTGGAGGATTACTGAAGCCAAGTTCTTGGCATATAAGCCGTCCAACTCAAGGAGGCACAGCACAGAGATGAGCAAAAGCTCATTGCCTTAAGGTCTGTTTCTTCTTACACTGGAAAGACTGTTTTGAGACTCGTATTCAATAATGCACCGTGTAAGTGTAAGAATACCTTTTTGTTTTTCCATCAAGTCTGCAAAATGCATGGTATATTTTGCACCCTAGTAAAAGGTCCGCATATATCAGTAAATACACACTGAAGAACATAGCCTGTTATATACACCATCAAGCCTTTCTCTTTTTTTTTCATTTTTTTCTCCCATTTCTTCAATAGCTTAGACTCTGCTCTGTTTGGTGGGGGGCGGGGGAATATGTGTCAAGGAACCAGTCAGGATTCTTTAGTGACAGTCTGCCACTGTGAAACTTGCTTAGCCAATAAGATGGGTCATCGTACATATCCCAAAGTCCAGGCTCTACATCAAAGCAGCAGTTCCCCTTCCACTTGGGCCCTGTGGACCCTTCGCTCTCCCTCAGGCTCCGGCTGTGTGTTCCGACTAGGCACGGTATGGCTACTCTAAAGCCAGAGCATGAAGAGACTACTTCCAGTAGTCTCCCCTATCCTTAGTCTTTCTCTGATTTTTCTCCAAGTCAGCCACGACCAATCCATCACTGAAACATGGATGCAACCATCATGATTTGGATCAAATACAACTCCCTCCTGGAACTGGGCTGAAGTCTGCCTTCCTGTGATCATATTGGATAAAGAGTCACGTGAATGGAATCCAGGCTCTGAGTGCAAGGAAAAGCTGTCTCATGAGCCACCAACCTGTCTCTCATGGTGTGAAACAAGAGTCAAGAGAGGGTGGTGGAGGGTACACCAACAGAGTTAAACATTTCTTTTTTTAAACTGTACTTCATTGAAGTTTAACTCTGGTGAAGGAGTATTCCATGCACAGGGGAGCCACCCTGCTGTGTAGTTATTCCCTCTGCATGGAATACTCCTTCCAAGGAGAGAAGCTCACAAGACCCTAAGAGTAAACAAAACCCCCAGGCTCAAGAGCACAGTTACACTATCCACTAAGCCCCTCCCCAAGGGTACACAAGGCTTAAAGCAGTTGACAAGGAAAACGGACTCTCAGGCAAGTGAACTACCTGGAAGCTGTGCAGGGGATCCCTAAGGATGCAACTTTCATGAGCTGCCACTCATGCTGGGGTGAGATCCTTTGAGTCACCCCTGGTCCTGTAGCTAATCCCAATAAACTCACTGGCTCACTCTGCCTTTGGTGCCCTTGGGTCTGGGGCGAATAAACCTTTGTTCACGTCTCCACAGGAGAAGTCATGCAATATGCTCTCAATGCTTCCTCTCCATCACCCCCTTTTATCCACCACTAGCTTTCCTCGCGTCTATATGTTCAATCTGATGACCTCCTGACCCACAGTCAGCGGCCAAGCTCACAGCTGACCTCCTGCAAGCCTCGGCTTTGCTGCTGTTGCTCACCTGTACTGTTTTGCTTGTGCCCAGCATTGCATGCATGGGGAGGGGTCCTTGCCTTCACTGTCCTGATGATATAATGAACATCCAACACTTCAAGAAACCCAAACCAAGACAGGTTTCCCTGCTTGAAAGTCCAACGCCTTCAAGAAATTCTTCACAAAGACCCCCATACTTTTCACCTACCCAAACCTCTTCCCCATTCCACCCCAACAATACAGGGCAGATATCCCTGTGTGCTTCCCTTTCATGCTGCTGTTTTTGCTCGCGCGCTCTCTCCCTCCCTCCCTCCCTCCCTCCCTCCCTCCCTCCCTCCCTTCCTTCCTCCCTCCCTCCCTCCCTCCATTTGTCTCCCCCCCCCCCACACACATATACACACCTGCTTAGAAATCCCTTACCTCCTCTCTTTCTGGCACAAAAGACAAGATCTCCCATTATACCTTTCCTTCTCTTCTACACACACACACACACACACACACACACACATGCAGCAATGCAGAAACATCTGATGAATAGCAAGAACCCTTGAGGCCATACATTAGCCAGAATTCTCTCCACAATCTACTAAAAGCGTTCCTAAGAAAGCGAAGAGGAAATAGACCCAAGGGTGTGTGGCAGCTTTGAAATTAGCCTAAGCCAACAGGGCAAGTCTCCAATTTTATACCTACAATCTATGCAAACCTTATATTATAATGCAGACTACACAGCATCGACTTGTCTTAATACTCTGTATTATTTTCCTCAAATCTTGATCATCCAAAAATTGATCGTCCATTGAAATGGTCCCTACTTGGGCGCTATCTGCTCACTTTTTCTGCATTAACTGTCCTCTCGCCCCCTGCTGCCAGAACCCTAAGCAAACCTGGCAGCTGTGCAGACCCGGAAAGAAAAAAAAAACAGCTGGTTTTCATGTCCCTTGGGGTCAGAAACACAGGGAAGGCCAGGCGGGATCTGGAGCTTGGAGGCCCCGCCCCTTCCCCCGCCCGCCGCGGGGGCGGAGCGGCTCGGGTCCCGCCCGCGGGGGCGGAGAGGGAGCCGGGGCGCCGGGCTGGTCCGCTCGGCTGGTTCCGGGTTGAGAGGCTGCGCTGGACCGAAGCGGTGGCCGCTGAGCTGGTGCGGGTAAGGGGCCGCGCGGGGCCGGGATCTGCGGCCAGGGTCGGGCAGCTGAGTGGGCCGGCACCCCTCCTCTGCTCTGCCGGGCAAAGCCGCGGTGCGGCTGGGTCTGGCTGCTCTGTCCCGCAGAATTCCCCATCCCCAGCTCGCCCCCCTTCCAAAGCTGTCCGGGTCGCAGGATTCCAACCCCACTGTGGCCTCCGCCCCCCTTCGGGATCTCCTCCTCGCAGCCTCTATCCCTTGGGACTGTCTGGTCCTCTAGATCCTCCTCGCTTGGAGCCCCTTCCTTGGGACGCCGTCGGCCTCTCTCCTCCAGCGCCCATCGCTGGTGGCCACCTAGTACCTCGAAACCGAGCTCTGGGGCTCGCATCCCGGGTGGCCCCCACTCGGCACCGACCCACCGTGTCCCCCACGTCGCAGACAGCGCTCCCCGGCGCCTGTCGCCCGTGCCCCCGTGGGCCTGGCCCCCGGGTGCCGCCCCCGATCGCCGCGCGCCGGCTGCTGGCCTCCCAGGCTCCGCTCCGTACCGCCCCCGGCGCCATGGCGTGCAGCCTGAAGGACGAGCTGCTGTGCTCCATCTGCCTGAGCATCTACCAGGACCCGGTGAGCCTGGGCTGCGAGCACTACTTCTGCCGCCGCTGCATCACTGAACACTGGGTGCGGCAGGAGGCACAGGGCGCCCGCGACTGCCCGGAGTGCCGGCGCACGTTCGCCGAGCCCGCGCTCGCGCCCAGTCTCAAGCTGGCCAACATCGTGGAGCGCTACAGCGCCTTCCCACTGGACGCCATCCTCAACGCGCGCCGCGCCGCGCGACCCTGCCAAGCGCATGACAAGGTCAAGCTCTTCTGCCTGACGGACCGCGCGCTGCTCTGCTTCTTCTGTGACGAGCCCGCGCTGCACGAGCAGCACCAGGTCACCGGCATCGACGACGCCTTCGAGGAGTTGCAGGTGCGTGGCGGGCAGGCGGGGGCGTGGGTGGGGTCAGTGTTCCTTTAGGGGCAAGGGCCTCAGGCCGACTTAATACAAGAGGGGCGTGGTTGCAACGAGGGGCGGGGCAGGGGGCGTGGCCCTTGGGCATCAATATCGAATGGACTTGAGACAGATCTGGGTTGGGACTGAGACTGGTCGAGAGTGGGGTGGGAACGATGGGTAGAGAGGTAGTCACAGCTGTACCAGCTGCTGGCTGAGGCAGAATGAGAGACTTCAGCTCTTCCGGGCTAAGGCAGGACTACTGTCGCAGTTAGCGTGGGGTGGAAAATTGGGAAATACGCTATTCTAAATGCAGCCACAGTGGCAGGTTTGGGGCATTGTGGGGTGCGGCTTGCTGCTCCAGGTGTTTCTGGAGATCTCGAGTGAGAACCGGGTCTCGGTTGTGCCATTCAGGTGGAGGTTAAGCAAATTGCCCAGAGAGCAGATTTGGGTGCCAAGGGTTAGGTCAAGGTGTGTGAGGATCTCAGGTTGGAATCAAGTTCAAATATGACAAGAACCGTTTTGGGTTTAAACCAGAGAAGGGGCCAATTAAGAGAGTGAAAACTCAAGATTTGGAGAATTAGACTCAAAGGTGTTCGGGGAAGGTGAAGACAGGCTACTAGGACCAGACTCCCCACGGCCTCTTGATGACCCCTGTTGACTGTCATCCGCATGAAAATCTTGGCGTACTCAACTGAACACAACCTTCAGCTGCAGCTAATCTCCCTTAAAACCTCCCTGTTGTTACTGACAGGACAGCCAGACCCTCATCGGTGTCTTTAGAACTCCCAAGATTCCACTTAGATATCTTCCCTGCAAAACCTTCCTCAAGTTCCATGTATGTGTGTGTACGTATGTATATTTGTATGTACATATACTAGCATAGAAAGAAATGCACATATAGAGAAAAATATAGATATATACACATATGGAGAGCTACATTTTCCTTCATGTCCTCTATCAATAAGTATTTTTCTTTATTTTTAATTATTTTATTTTATTGTATGAGTATTTTGCCTGCATGTGTGTATGTGCACCATTTACATGTGTGGTGCCCAAGAGGCCAGAAGAAGGTGTCAGATCCCCTGGAACTGGAGTTACAGATGATCATGAGTCATCACGAGGGTGCTGGGGACCAAACCCCTGCACTCTTCAAGAGCAAGAGCTCTTAGCTGCTGAGCCATCCCTCTAGCCTCAGGCGCACGCTTTAAAAGGAAGCATTTCTACCGAGACCGGCTTTATTAGCATAACATAGCCTATCTTCCATAGTCTCCCCAGTAGAGATTCTCAGTTACACATCTGCCTGCTAAAGGCTTGGAGAAATCTTGAAGGGAAGACGTCCACTTAAGTCCATTTAATAAACTGATTCCCAAACCTGTTTGAATCCTTTTTTTCATCTGATCTATTTCAACGCAGAATCCTCCTCCCTGGCTCTGGGATACCAATAGTAAACATTCCCCAAGGTATCAATAGCCTTTTCCTTGGCAGGTTTATTGCCCCCCAAAACATGGTGGATGAATGAATGAATAACTAAGCTTGGTGTAAGCTGGCCAGACTAGAGGACTCAGAAGCGGAAGATGTTTTTACTAAAAACAAAAACAGAAGCAGTGCAGTCAGTGATGGTACACACCTTTAATTCCAGCACTGGAGGAAAAGAGGCAGGTGGATCTCTGTGAGTTCTAGGCTAACCTGATCTACAGAGTGAGTTCCAGGAAAGCCAGAGAAACCATCTTGAAAAGAGAAAAGAAAAAGAAAATAGAGTCCGCTGACTTTGGAATAGTGAGTTCTCTATCCTTCAAGACACTTAATCGGGACATAAACACCTCCCTCCTTGCCTGTGCTTTGCTGAGGCTCCTCTGGAAAGCACTCATCTGAAGTGTCTAGCCAGGGTGGGAGGAGTAGCACATCTTCCCATCCCTCCCTTTGGCTAAACTTCAGCCCCACCTCTCTTCCCTGAGAAAGAGACTTGTCTTAAAGTCCCCTTTGGATTTAGGCAGGTGGTGGCAGAGAAACTTGCCTCCCCTTAGAGAGGCTGTGCAGAGAGGTGGGGTTCAGACCACGCCCCACCCCATCTGCCTTTCCTGCCTACTGGGGAAGCAGGCTCACTAACTATAGCTGCACTAGGAATGGAGCAACCTCCTTCCTCAAGTTCTGCTTCTCCCAGCAGCTATAGTGGCCCCTGTGCTGGGGCCCCTATTCTGGGGAATGACGGAACTGGCAAAGGCTGGGAGATCATCTGGTGCCAAGCTCACTTGGCAGATGGAGAGCTGGTAGAGGGGAAGGAGGGGACTTACCCAAGGTCTTGAAAACAGAGGAGGCCAGGCTCACACACAGCTGGGGTCTCCAGACCTCCTACCCAGAATTTGGCCTGCAGCGCTTACCTTTATTCTAAATCTTGGAGACTACAGAGTAGGAGGATTAATTGCTTTGTCTTTAACCGCAAGCTGCTCCACCCTGGCCCTGCCATATGCTGGCTGTGTGACCTTAGGAAAATGACTTGTTATTTCTGAGCTTCTGGCCCCTTGACCTACCATGCAGAACTGCTCTGCACCCTAGATTGCAGGGGGTGCATCCTGGCATGCTGCATGAGTTCAGGCAAGTCACCTCAGTCGTCTGAGTCTCCACACGTTATCAGTTACCTTCCCAGGGAGGTTGTGGCAAGGGTGAACAGTTCTTGAAGTGCCTGGAACCGTGGCTGGCACAGTCAGCAAGAATAGTCTCTAGATGTCTGTCCTTATTCTAGTGATAATATTTGCACCAAAAGTAGGGCAATGTGATAGAAAAGGCTCATCCTACCTGTGGGTGAGCCTACCTAGAATTACTGTAGAGTTGTGCAGAAGTTTCATGTGTGTGTGTGTGTGTGTGTGTATGTGTGTATGTTTGTATGTATGCACACGTGCGCACATGCATGTCCTCCCCCACTATTGATGATCTCCTGAAGTGTATGTGTGTGTGTGCGCGTGCACGCACATGCATGTCCCTCCCCCACTACTGATGAGCTCCTGGAGTGTGTGTGTGTGTGTGCATGCACACGCATGCCCCTCCCCCACTACTGATGCGCTCCTGGACCGCAGAGCAAAGGGGAAGGAGGAGCTCATCTCCCAAGAGTTTGGGGTTCATGAGCCAAGAGCTGCCCACAGCTGTGTTTGTAATGCCTCACATGGTCTTCCCAGCACCTGCTGTGGGTTCCGCTGTGATTTCCTTTTGTGAATGGAGGCAGCCTCGCCAAGCTAAGTGATGGTGAGGGTCAGGACTCAGGACCAGTCCAAATGGGCCACATACAATCTCTCTGCTGCCCCCGAGGGCCACTCCCTGGCCTCCCCATCCATCATCCAGAATTTCTCCTGCCCACCCCGCCTGTTTCTGTATCAAGAGCACTTAGCACGAGACCAGACTAGGGACACAGTCCGTTGGTGCCAGCTGACACCACAGGGCAGGTGGCTGGGATGTCACCCTGATCAAGCAGAGCATCCGGCTCCCTAGCCATCTCAGGTTCCTGACCCCCAGAGAGAGGATCCGATTCATCCGAGAGTCCCTTTCCAGGCCTCATGTGATCACTGGAGCGTTTCCTAAGGCATGCCTCACGCCAACAAAGGCAACAGGGCTGGGCCTTGGATGGGAGCCTGGCAAGCTGGGCACAGTGATGAGAGACAAGAAGTCAGCCCAGGAGGGAGGAGTGGGCTTGAGGGTGTGGGGCTTAAATCTTTGCTCTGACTTCTTCTGCAAAGTGGAAGGGCCTACCTGTCTCCTTTTTCTGATCTAAGACATGAGAGTCAGAGGAAGGATATTCACCTTCCATGTCACTGCCTGTCCCTAGGGTGACGGTCACAAAAGCTCTTATTTTGTACCCTGGTCAGGGAGACAGATGAGTGCTTCTGTCCTGGGAAAATGACCACCACCCCATCACATTTCCTGGGAAAGGGCAGGGTGTTGTGCATGTGCGTGAGGCTGGCGGTGCCCACACAATTCTCCATGAAGGTGTCTGCGCAGCCAGGAAGCCTGGTTCATCTGCACAGGTCACAGTGTAGAGCTGAGAGTTGAAGTTGGGGGCCCCCAAAATGTTCATCTTCTGGAACAAAACTGTCTGGTGACAAGATTAACAGTGACAAAATGAAGGGTAGGGTGAACTGGGTGTTTCGGGCATACCTGGTGCTGTGCGGTGGGCACAGTTCCTTGACATAGCCCTTCCTGTCCCTACCTCCAGAGAGGGTCAAGAATCAGCAGCATTCTTCAGACATTCCCTGGGGCTGGGAGACTGGGGATTCTCCTGAGTCCTCTCTGAAGCAGGCAGAAGAGCTGGAAGGCACAGCCTCTTCATCAGCCCTCCGACTGGCTCCTCAGGGAGTGACCAAAAGCACATGAGCTTCGGACACCCTGTGCCCTACTCTCCCCACGTTACAGATAGGAAAATAGACTTACCAGAGCTCTGGACCCTGTCAGCCTGAGATCACAGTCTGGCTGACCACCCACCTTGAATTCTGCTGGACACATGGTGGGCATGGAAAATTTGGAGGTGGGAATCAAACTTGGATTCAAGATTGACTTTAATATTTTGTCCTGGCCTCATACCTATATGGCTGCTGAGGGTTGGCCCTGTGTTGAACCCAGGACAAAGCTCCCCGATCAACCTTGCCATGGTTCCTTCTCTCTTTTAATGCTCACCGCCATTGCCCCATTTTACAAATGGGGAAACTGAGACACAGAAACTGTGCTTAGGTCTCCCAACAATGAGCCAATTGGAACTTGAATTGGGGTCATGAGCAGGACCAGGGTCAGGCCCACATATACAGGGGGCGAGGCGGCTATTGGGGGAGGGCTTAAGGGTTGGAAAGAGGCCTACCTTGCTTAGGATGGACCCTGGATGTGGATGTGGCACAGGGGCAGGGTAGAGGGCATGCTTCAAGGGTTAGAAGTTGATCCTGGAGATGCTGGGAGACCAAGGACAGGTGTGAGCAAACCGGTGTAGCCTGTCATTATACACCTGGGACAGTGTGAATGGCTGCCTGTGGGAGGCCCTGGGACAGGAGAGCAGCTGTATTGCCAGGGACTGTGAGGCTCCAAAGGGCACAGGAAGCACTTGATGCCAGAGAAGAATTCATGTATGCCAGGAGGAACAGGAGCAGCCACGTGAGGGACTGGGGAGGGAGGAAGAAGAAGAAAGCAAGTCACTCTGGGTAGGAAAGGAGGCGTGCAATGCCAGGACTCTGTCTCCAAACTGATGTTTCCTCCTTGGAGATGAGAAGGGTCCCTGAGGCCAGAGTCAAGATAGCTTCTACAGCATCTTTTTCCCTTGGGGTCAGGAAGAGGAACATCTTCATAGGAGAGGAGTCTGGGCCTTTGAGCCCTGGCTCTGTCCTTCCCATAATCACTTCCCCTGTACTGATCTTTCCAAATAGATGGAGAGCCCCGGGGCCTGGCAGCTGACAGAAATGTACAGCTGTGTGCTTATGTAGGCCTACAGAGTGCCCACCCCCTTCCCTAGCATGCCATGAGCTAGCCCTGATGGGCCCTGAGGACTCCAGCTTCCCCCAGCTGATGTCCAAGGCCTCCACGCCAGCCCAACTGGCCCTAGCCAGCCTTTCCAGTTTGTGACTCTACCCACCTGTCACCTGCCTGACTGTGGCCGCTTCCTGCACACATCAGGTGACCAGTCCTCAGCACTTGGAATGGCCAGGGGAGCCCTGTCACCTGCCCTCTCTGCCCTCCCATCAGAAATGAAGTCAGACCCCAGTGTTCTGTGTGTTCCGAGGTCCTGTTTACTCTCATTCTTTGGATGACTATTGCATGACTTTCCTGGTTTCTCTTCACATCAGACAGAGAAGGCAATAGCAACTCAGAGAATTGACTGCACCCAGCTTGGTGAACCAATGAGTTCATTGGGGCTCCTTGCTGGAGAATGAGTAAGAGCTTGATTATAGAAGCATAGGTGGCTCTCGGAACCATGTTAGGGAAAAGCCCACTCTAGCCCAGGTGACAAGTCCCATATGGCTTTGTGACTTCAGCTAACCTCCCACCTCCTATAGGCTCCCAAAGCCAGGGCAGGGTTAACACAACCGGAGAAACAGGAGGTGCTGGGTGACTGGAATCTCAAGTGAGAGTCTGGTGACCCCTCTCCCGCTTCTGTAAGGGAACACTAACTTCCCAGTCGTGAGCTGATACGGCCGTTGCCGTGTCGTACCTGGAGAACAGGATCCACAGCCACGACAGCTCACCCTATGTGGTGTGTCATAAGGAACCGAGCTATTTAATGGTCCCAGAAACTCTCTGAGGCTGATACTGTTACAGCCTCACTTTACAGGTTGGAAACCCAAGACAAAGGAAGGTGCCACCGCCATGGCCAAGGGGTGGCAGTTGTGTTGGCTCCCAGGCAAACCCCCATGTGAACTCTGCTCTCCCTGACAGTTCTCTCCTATTTGAGATTTGCTTCTTCAACGAGCTGCAGACTATTCAAAGTTTAGGGACTATGTCTCTGCGGTTAGGGTGGCCACACAAACCTGATGCCCAGTGGGTGCTCCAAATTTTGGCATGCCCAGAAACTCCAAAGTGTTGCTGTTGAGTAAAAGGAGTAGAGATCTCAAGGGTAGGTCTTGAACATGCTTTTGGAACCACCCAGAATCTTGCCTTTGTCTCTTAATAGCTTTGTGACCCTAAGGTAGCGGTCTGGTCTCTCTGGTCATTAGTTCCTCTCTCTGTATAATAGAACCTTCTAGACTGTTGTGAATACTGGGTAATGAGATGCCTGTGAAATTCAAACTCAAGCCACACCTACTTCCAGCTCCCGTGGTTCCAAGCCGTAGGGAGGCTTGGAATGGCAGCGGTGCTCACCATGCCCTTCCTCTGGGGCTGCTCTGTCACTTAGGAGTTTATGGACAGTTTCCTGTTTGCTAACTGGGCTCTCAACTGCAAGTGAGTTTCCTGGCTTAGTCTTCCCTGGCAAGCTGTGTGGCCATGGGCCAGTCAGCCCCTTCCTTAGATTTGTTTCCCTGTCCTGGCGAAGGCAAGGGTTGGAGCAGATGGTCCCTCCCACCCCTTCCTGCCTTTGCCATCTCAGGAAGCAGGGAGGGGCCGCCTGGACACAGCATGGGACACGGACATGAAGCAGTGACAGGAGCCTCAGATGGAACACAGAGACAGCATCCCAGTCACCCTGAAAATGCCAGGTTACGTGCCCTGAGGGTCTAAACACATCCTGCTACTATCTCCTTCCACTGTCCCACCCTAGGAACTATGACTTATCCCCATTTTGCAGGTGAGGGCCTTGGGGCTCAGAGAGGTTAGATGACATCTCAGGGGACACACAGCTAGCAGGTGACTGAGCCAGCTTTCTCACTCATATCTGTCTGATCCAAAACTGGAGAAGACGGTGAAGCGCAAAGTGACCCAGCTCAGTCTGCCTCCTGCATCCACCCTGTGGGCTCCGGGCTTTGGGCTTCCTGGATTAACTGTTTCCATGGTTGTATATTGGGCCCAGAGCTACCTGCCCGGATCCTCCTAGAATATAAATATAGATATAGATATAGATAGATATATAGATATAGATATATATCTTTATATTTGATGTCAATGTCATAGCTGACTTCTCCCATCCTAGCATGGGGAGCTCATAACCTTCCAGGATATTTGTCTCTGAGCAGGTTCACCTTGCAAAAGACAGTAGGTAGGCGTGTCTGGTCCTGTCCTAGGTACTGAGAGTGAGAACAGCTCAGGACATAGTCACTACCCTCAAGAGCCCAAGATCTAGCTGGGGAGACTGATAGGTAACCTCACGGAATACAGTGTGTTGAACTTGGGAATGTGGTTCAGTTAATAGAGTGCTCGCCTCGTATGCATGAAACTCTGGGTTCAATCCCCAGCACCACATAAATGGGGTGTGGTGTTTCACACGGCAGGAGGATCAGAAGTCCAAGGTCATCCATCCTCTGCTGCTTAGTGAGTTCCAGGCCAGCCTGGCCTTAGTGAGACCCTATCTCAAAGGGAGAAGAATTCATTTGCTAGCTACAACAGTACGAGGATGGGCCCTGCACACAGAGGAATGCCGGAAGACGGGAGAGTTCGGGAGGCGGGCCCTCAGTACAGGTGACCCCTGGGTCACATGAGCACCCTGAACAGAGGCCACATCGCACAAGGGCTGGGAGGCAAACACTGCATGGTGTTTAGTGCTGTCTAATAGAACTTTCTGGAACACTGGAGAGTCCTGCATCTGTATTGCTTGATGCTATAGCTGCCAGCCCTAAGTGGCTATTGAGCCCTTGAGATGAGATGAGGCCAGTACAGTCAAGAAATTGAATTTTCTGCTCCATTTCATTTTTACCCACTGCCGTGTAAATAGCCGCATGAGGCTGAAGGCTGTCGTGCTGAACAGGGCAGGTATAGACCAAGAGATGACCAGAGATGGCAGGGTTGGCCTGGAGGGCCTTGGATGTTACCCCAAGACCTTGTGCTCATCTTTCCAGACACCGAAGAAATCCAGGGAGTTTGGAGAAACCTTTTAATGTTCATTGAAGCCGCTGTGGGGGGCATTGGGCACAGAGTAGAGGCGGGTCCTAAGGTGGAAATTCAGAAAAGAACTGGTGAAGGCCAGACCAGGAGCTGTGGGTGTGGCGACAGGACCAGACTCCACAGAAAGCTGAGGGCCGACTGGTCAGCTTCAGAGATGAGTTGTGGGTTTCTGGCCGGGATGGCATCAGTGGGTGCACTCACCCCATAGAGCCACCTCTCCTCAGTAAGGAAAGGCGGGTCTGATGTCCCTCACACTACTCTGAATCCACTGTGGTGAGTTTGTCCTAGTCTCTCTCCACAGTTCTCCCTGTCCCTCGTTTCTCTTTCCCCAGCCCTGACAGAGCCATAGGTGTCCTGGGATGCCTTGGAATGTATTGTAGAGGAGGGAACATTTCCCCTGCCCCCTGGATGGATGTAGGAAGAAGGGCAAGTCAGTTCCTCGGACCCTGGGTTCAAAACCAGTGAGGAGTTTGTCCACATTCCCAAAATGTTCCTAGCAATGTGACAAATGGGGTTTCCAGGACCTTACAGGACCTATGGCGACCACCTCAGGGGAGAATACAACACTAGCCATTTCTCCAAACGTCCACCTCTTGACCGGACAAATTCCCAAGCTAGATTAGACCCCAAGTTGTCAGAAGCCATGTTCTACACTGTGGCGAAGTAGGCCTGCCTGTCGAGGACTCGGGGCCCGGGAGCCTTAGGAATGACTCTCAGCTGTGAGTAGGTCAGGTTTCTCTCCCATGAAAAGCAAGTCCACCAGAGAGGGCTCCAGGCTCTGGTGTGCAGGGGACATTGAGCTGGATCCTGAGAGCTAATGTTTCACATCTCTTGCTGCTTGTCCAAACACCTCACACAGGTGACCTGAGGCCCACTCTGTGGAAAGCATGGACACCCTTGGCACTAGCCAACAATATCAGAGCCTGCTTGCCCTCTGTCCTTCCTTCCTTTTTCTCCCCCAGGGAACGGGTCTGGTGATTGTGTGCCTGTCCCCATAGTCCTCCGAGACACAGTTACTTCTCCCTTCACCTCAGTCGTCACAATTGCCTCACACCGAGACGGCTGCTAGAGTTCCAGCCATCGTATCTGTTGAAGCTCTCTGCTCTCATCACGCGTGCCGCCCCCATCTCTTGTTAGGCCCGTGTGCCTTCCTTTGAGCAGGACTTCCTCAGGCACAGCATCTGAACCGGCCTGCCCGTCACACACTCTGCCTTCTTTTCCAGAGCATGGACCATGTTGATCATTCCCTCTCTTGTTGTCTTTTTTCCTGTTTCTGGTCAGTCTTGCTCACTGGACTGGAGGATTCCCATGGGAGGAAACTGCATCTGCCTTGTTCTCCGTTGTATCTCCAGACCTCAACGGTGTCCCTTTCGTTGTAGCTGCTCAATAAACTCTCGGTGAATGAGGGAGCGGTAGCAGCAAAGGTCATTCTGTGTGCTCCAATCCTCAGCTAGTGTGTTATCGTGGCTTTTTCCTTGTGTCAGCGCTAAGGCTGTGGGATGAGTCCGACCGGTTGTTTGTTGAGTATCCTCGCTGCTCCGACAAGATGGGGGGGAAAAGTAGGAACCAGCTGGATGGTGATGGTGGCTCACGCCTTTAATCCCAGCACTTCCGAGGAAGAGGCAGACAGATCTCTTCATTTGAGGCCAGTCTGGTCTACAGAGCAAGTTCCAATACAGCCAGGGCTACACAGAGAACCCTGTATCAAAATGGGGATAAAAAAGAAGAACCAGCACCTCAACCTGTCTGGCATCACGTGGCCTAAGTTGACTGGTGCCCCCGGGAATTGTTCAGGTTCTGTTTTTATGCAAATTCACTCACAGAGCTCCTGGGGCCCTAACTAGTACCAGACAGCCCCTGGGCACAGACCACAGAGGGAGATAAGGACCTACCATGAAGAACCCAAGGGCTAATATGGGAAAGGGCGACCCACGCCTACTGTACAGAGGCTAGAGGCTCAGTAAGTGCAAACAGCTGGATTCTGTTGGGGACCACCCACCTCCACCCCGATTTGTTTATTTGATAAATAAACAGGCCCCCCACCATGTGCTAGTACCACTCTGGGCACTAAGAATACAGAAAACTATAACAACAAACCAACCACACAGGATTCCCTATCTCAGTGAGGGAGGCAAGCAATACACACACAAGCTGTTGAGGAGTATGGTCCCTTCTGTCAGGGAATGGTACAGCGAAGCCCCCAGGGTTGTGTAAGGGAGGTGCCTCTGTCTGTGGGGCAGTCAGACAAGACTCCAGCTACGAAGCCCAAGCAAACAGTGAGTGCAAAGTCCCAAGGCTGGAGAGTTGTGGCTTCGCTGTGGTATGCTGGCCTAGCGTGCACAAGGCTGGAGTTCCTCCTCTGTACCACCACCGCCAAAGTCATATCCCAAATGTTGAGCCCACTCTGGATGATGAGGGGAGCTGCAAAGTTGAAGTAGGTACTAAATACCTCAGTGATCAACAGGAATAATTCCCAGTGCGATATTTTTCCAAACAAAATTATTGCCAGAAAATCTATAATAAACAGACTATCAATATTTTAAGCAAGGCCATCACAAGTATCCTATTGAGCCAAATGGAACTCCAGACAGAGGAAAATAATCACAATACTGAGCCTGGTTTTGGTCCGAGGAGGAGACATTTGGATGTGAGTGTGCGTGTGCGTGTGCGTGTGCGTGTGCGTGTGCGTGTGCGTGTGTGTGTGTTGTGCGCGCGCGCGCGCGCGCGCGCACACGCGCGTGCACAGACACACATGGAGGCCAGAGGTCAATCCTGTCAATCCTCAGCAGCAGTCCACCTTTGAAAAAAAGTTTAATTATCTTTGTTTTTATTATTTTAAAGATTTCTTTAAATTTTTATTTTATGTATGTGAGGGGTTTGCCTGCATGCATATCTGCGTACCACATGCCTGTGTGGTGGCCACAGAGGCCAGAAGAGGACATCTCAACCTATAAACTGAAGTCACAGACTGAAGCAAGCCACTTTGTGGGTGCTTGGACTGAACCTGGTGTCTCTAGAGAACAGCAGTTTCACTTCAGAGCTCAGCCCTCTCGCCAGCCTTCCACCTTTAAAACAAACAAACAAAACAAAACGAAACAAAAAAGATTTCTCGTTGGCCTTAGGGCTCACCGACTAGTGCCAGGGTTACAGGCATGTGCTGCCACAGCTAGCTTTATATCTCAGGGCTGGAGATCAAACTCAGGGCCTCCTGCCTGCATTGCAAGCACTTCAGTGATCCCCAGTCCTGTTTTCAGTTTGAGAGGTGATATCATGTCTGCCTGGATTTGTTGCCGTGGATCTTCTTAGATGGCATCATTGTAGAAATATGTCACCTGGCTTTAAGCTTGTTGACTCCGGCTCGCCATGCTGGCCCTGACCGGTGTGTGCTGGCTGTATGTTTGGAGCCGGGTTCTTGACCTCTCCATACACTTTTTCCTCTTGAGAATGGGGGTACAGCAGCGCTACAGAAAGGCACAGTGACTCAGTACCAGCCGAAGCTGAGAGCAGGATCCAACCTGGCGGGCAGAGACTTAGGCAGTGAGTCTGTGCTGTGGGCAGTGCTAGGTCCCTATCAGAGTGCCACACGGGTGCCAGCCAGCAGCTAAGGTGCAGGGCGAGGGAGGCTATGAAGAGATTGCTCGACATCAGGAGGACTAGAGAGGAAGGCCTGGTAACTCATGGCTGTAACCCTAGCTCTTGAGAAGGTAAGACAGAAGGATTGCTACAAGTTGGAGGCCAACCTGGGCTACATGAGTTCTGGGCCAGTTTGGCCTATAGAATTAAATCCTGTTTCAAAATAAAGAGGCCTAGGCTATAGCACAGTGACTGGGTGTTCTCTCTCGGGTTTAGGAAGCAAACGCCACAGGATCTGATAAGCAAACTACAGTGGGAGGCGGGCGTTGGGGTTGGAGGTCAAGGGCAGGATGACCCCAGCTGCCAACAGAGCTGGTCTCTCCACCATCGAAGACTGCCCTGGCTGGGTGTGGCCTGCTCCACCATGCAGGCCCTGTATGTATTTCAGAGGGAACTGAAGGAGCAGCTTCAAGCCCTGCAGGACAGCGAGCGTGAGCACACGGAGGCATTGCAGCTACTTAAGCGACAGCTGGCGGAGACCAAGGTGAGCCTGACCCAGTGTGGGGACGGGTGGGCAGTGGTGAAGCAGGGCCGTGCATCCTCCATCCCTCTGAGGAAATCTGGCTTCCAGTTGCCTAAGTGTGGTGGGAGAGAGGCGGGGTGGGCAGGAGTAGAGCCTCTGCGAGAGCAAATGGCAGTTGGACCCACCCCCAATGTCACAGAGGGCTTTGGTACCTGAGCAGGGCCGTTTCTCTTCAACTTTGACAAGCACTGGGGTGGGACCAGGAAGGGCTGACAAGATCTACTTAGTGTCTCTTTGTTCTTTCCTTATTAAATAGGCCCACTGCCCAGGAGCCCACTGTGGCATGTCCCCTCAAAGCCATGACTCACGTCCTCTCCCCTCTTGCACTCAAACATAGGGATAAAACTCTAAATCCAGGGGTCATGAGACACACCTGTAATCCCAGCACTGAGGAGGCTGCACCTGGAGGCTATTGAGTCTCAGACCAGCCTAGGCTGCACAGCAAGGCCTTGTCTGGAGAGGGTGGGGGCATCTGACTCCAACTCTGAAAAGTAGGGCGAAATTCTCTTCTGTGGTCTCTGGCTACCAGGATAGGATGGAATCTTTTGTCCCTACTTGAGAGGAGTACTGGGTCTAATCCTAGCACTGACTGTCAATCACATTCCTGGGCTCCCTATCTAAATAAACAGTGGGGACTCTGGCAAGTTCAATCCAGAACTCGGGGCTGGGAGGAGAGCTTCCCAAACAGAGGGACTCAAAGGAATGACTTTGGGCTGACCCTGTTCTACAAGATGAAAGCTCCTGTAGCTGGAGCAGAGCCTTGGGGTTACCTGGCCTGGAGAAGCCATTGGTAGCTTACATCTGTGTTCCAGTGTGGCCACCAACCCGCTGCGTGGTCTTGGGAGGGTCGTGACATACATTCCTTCAGAGGACATTCCAGAGACCCCTCGGTGGGTGACAGATGAGAACCAGCCGCGGGGTTGCGACCTCAATGCTTCTCCCAGCCTTAGCTTCTGTGTCTATCTGGTGACTCCACACCACCCCCATGAGGAGAAACAGATGGAACCCTCTCTGGAGGGCCGGCATCTGAGGGTCTGTTCTCCGCTACAGCTTTGCTTCTCTTGTTCACCCCTCTTCTACCCCCACATTCCTCCCCCGCCCCACTGACCTCCTGCCCACCTCCCCTGTCCATCTGTGTGCTGCTGGGGGACCTGCTTCCCCTCCCTTTCCCCAGCCTGGCTTCCTGTCTGGACGGGTATATTTATATAAGAAATGCTGATGGAGGCTTTGAGGTTGTATTTCACCTGGTGTCTGACAGGCTCCGCTGTAGCCTGCCTGCCCTCCAATGGCCTTGCCTGGGGGCCTGTCTGCTCTCCCTCCTCAACCGTGTTTTCCTTGGTAGGCTCTGAGATTCTCTGTTCCTGGCAGGGTTGTTTCTGAAAGGGCCACAGCTGCCCCAGACCCTGTGTGTGTCCGGGAATGCGGGAAGCTGGGCTGCCTTCTCCACCAACGAACCAAAACGAGAGGCAGCTCAGGATGGCTCTGCCTTAGGATTCGAAAGAGTGGGGTCAGGGAGATGGTTCAGCACACAGAGGTGCTTGCTGCCAAGCCTGACAGCGTAAGTTCAGTCCCCGGGACCCACGTGGTGAAAGGAGAGTCATGAGAGCAGGACCTCCCTAAACTTAGCATAGCATCTGATCCATAGTAGGGGACTGTGGGACAAGTGAGTGAACAATCACATCAGTATTAATTAATTAATTAATTGATTGATTGATTGATAAAGCACCTTTGGTAGTGAGAAAGTGCAATCCCACTTCTAACGAAGAGGAAAGTTCAGTTGGGAGAGATTGACCCGCAGGCTTGAGTCCCCATAGTTTCTTTTAGTGGCAAGATGGATGACTTTGGGAAGAGTTTGGGAAGGCCCAAAAGGGTCACGTATAGAACTCATGGGCCGTCACGCTGCCATGCCACTTCCTGGTCCTCTCTCTCCGCCTCTCATCCTCTTTCTCTAGTCCTCTCTTGTCCTGGGGACAATGGAAGGGACATGGAGTGATGTGACCACAACTTTGTGATGTGACCTTAAGCAAGTCCCTCCCTCTCCCCTTCATCAGTGAAGCTCTCCTGACCGCCAGCCTGTTCCAGGCCTGGGTATGGGCACGGGGACAGGGAACAAACTATTTCTACCCAGAAAGGGCTCACACACTAGCTAGAGAGACATACTGTGGAGGAGACAGCAGAGAACCTTGGTGTGCCCACCACTTGGAGAGGTGAAAGTAAGTCTCTGGGGAGGAGCCCTGCCCCCCAAGGCACAGCCGCAGAAACAGAGACAAACCAAGCAGCCACTGGGTGACTAGCGCTGTTGAAAAGTTTAGCAGGCATCAGAGAGTAACCCCGGAACCTGGAGACCCCAGAAGACTGCTCTTTAGATACAGGGACGTAGACCCCATCCTCCAGCGGTAGCAGCCTCACCCTCTCTGGGTGAGGGGCTCCAGGAGGCCCCTAGCAGCCTTTCCCTCCATCCCCAGCCTCGCCTCCACTCCTTCTTTGTCTTCCCAGCGTGTTGGGTGGGCATGCGCGGGGAGGCTGGCCTGCTGCCAGCCGTTCTTCCTGCAGGGCCAGCAGCCACCACAGGAGAGAACAGGCCCTAATTGAGCCTTTGTGGAAGCTCCCACAGAGCCCCGGGCACTGAACACAGTGGGGTCTCTGACTCTATGAACTGCCAGCCAGAGGCCCACAAAGTGAAATTGCAGAGGCAGGCCCCACGTGCGGCCACATCCTGTGTCGCCTGACTGTCAGCGTTCCTCAGGCTACCCCCTCTGCCTGTTTCCACTCCGCCATACACAACCAATGCTTCCCCCAATCCCTGGAGCCCACTCTGAAGCCACCTCTCCATGTGGACTCCGTAGGCATGCCTGTTAGAAACTGTCCCTTTGCTGTATGGGCCTCAGCTTTCCCTCAGTGCCTGGAGCTGTGCCTCGTTCGATGAACATCACCACACCCCTGCAATGGGACTTTTGTAACCCTTCTCACAGATGGGGAAACTGAGGTACACAGAGTTCAGTTAGCTGAGGCCACCACAACTAGAGACTCAGAGCTGGGACCTTTCCCCAGTCGCTCCTCTACGGCTTCTTGGGCCTCGGGGAAGGGAGAGGGTCCGGGTATGCTAGACCTCCCTTGGCAGTGGCCTTGTTCCTGCAGTGAGGGTCTTAGGGGAGCCAGATGGGCAAGTAAGCACTAAGATTTGTCCAGTCTCTGTTTGTTCATGAAGGTCTCTGACCTCCACGACCCCTTTGTCATCATGCTTTGACGCCCATAGATGATGAAGTGGTCAGAATACAGAGCACTGAATCCCACATTGCACACATAGGCATCCCCCACATAGCTGTCCCTCCTTCCTTCCCTTGTGCCAGGAATCTGGGAAGTACCGTGCATTCCTGCCCTTCGCAGCCTCATTGGCTCCTCTGTATCCCCCCCATTACTCTCCTGATGGGCCCCCAGGGAACTACGAGCCCTTCTGTCCTGTGTAGGTCCCAGTTTATCACCTTGCTTATCTGTGTGTCCTATGCGGCCTGCCGAGCAAGCCCCCTCCCCCACCTTTGTGTCAAAGCTGCCCCCCTCATTGGCACCTGGACACAGTAAGATTCACACTGGGTCCCACATACACTTTTCCATAACCCCTGATGGTCCCCCCCCCCAACAGTCCTCTACCAAGAGCCTGCGGACCACCATCGGGGAGGCCTTTGAGCGGCTGCACAGGCTACTGCGGGAGCGGCAGAAAGCCATGCTGGAGGAGCTGGAGGCCGACACGGCCCGCACGCTGACCGACATTGAGCAGAAGGTCCAGCGCTACAGCCAGCAACTGCGCAAGGTGCAAGAAGGTGCCCAGATCCTGCAGGAGCGGCTGGCTGAGACTGACAGGCACACCTTCCTTGCTGGAGTGGCCTCCCTGTCTGAGAGGTAAGTGCCACCTGGCTGCAGTCTCCCCTGACAGCCTCTCCCAACCCAACTGAGGCAGTGAGGGAGTCAGGTGGATGGGGCTGTCCACAGACAAATCATCCAATCATTTTCATCATCGTTGATAGGGATCTGCTGTAAGTATGCCAGAGCCCAGGCTAAAAGCCTTCCATATCCATGTTATTCTGTATATACTATATTCTGATGGAGCTGGGCGTGGTCGCTGACCCCCGTAATCACGACACTGGGGATGTTAAAGCAGGAACTTTGTCATGTACATAGGCTTTCCCTCTGTGCCTGGAGTTGCACCTCATGTGAAGAACATCTCCACCACCCCAGCCTGATCTCAGAACAACATATGTGTGTGTGTTCTACCTATATTATAACAGCATAAGCAATATTCGATGATGTTTGTAGTCATTTAGCATGGTTTCGTGCTGTGTGTCACTCATGTATTTTATGTATTGGGGGAAATGGGGTGTGCATGTTCATGACTGTGATCACCAGATGTCAACCTAAACTGTCAATCTTGGGGATGTGTGTGTCTGTTTGAGTGTATACCACGAATGTATAGGTGCCTGTGAAGACCAAAAGAGAGTGTCAGATCCCCTGGAGCTGGAGTTACAGGCAGTCATGAGCCATGGGTGCTGGGGAACAAACTCAAGTCCCCTTGAAGAGCAGTAAGCACTATTGTCTGTCTGCAGCCCCCGCCAGAGCTTCTGAGATGAGGTCTCTCACTAACAGAGCTCTCCAAGTAGACTGTGACTGGCTGGCTAGCGAGCCCTCAGGGAATCCTCCTGTCTCCGCCTCTCCAGCACTGGGATTTCAAGTGTGCACCACCATGCTTGCTTTTGTTTTGACATGGGTTCTGGAAATCGAACGTGGGCCTTCATGCTTGCAAGGCAGGCACTTTACCAGCTGAGCTATCTCTCCAGTCCCTGTCTACAATAACACTATACTATATTAATACCAGTCTATAGAGACATTTCATTATTGTAACCCTCTGCGCCCCCTACAGGGAGTATACAATGCCCATTTCACAAGTACAGAAACTGAAGCTCAGGGAAGTCAGATCAGTCGATCAATGGTCAAGGCTACTTGGGCTGGCGTAAAGCCAGGGTTCAAGCGCAGGCCTCTCAAAGCTCCTCTTCAGGGCATCACTTAGGCTGACTGGAGCTCAACACTCCACTGATGTCATGTGCTTGATGTTGGCCAGGAAGGAGCCACTGAGCTAAGCCTTTCCTGTACATTACTCCACGAAATCACCCTCAACGGGCCTAGAAAGGCAGGGCCTAGCACATGTACCCCGTTGCACTTGACTTTGGCCAGGAGCCTGAGAAATGACTGTGTGGTACCCACCAACAAACTGAGGGTAACAGAGAGGTCCCAGGTGGCAGAAGCAGGCACTCGCGTCTCGGTACAACAGACATCTCACTGATGACCTCGCCCTGGTGTAGTAAAAAACCCAGAGTCAGATGCTGGGGTTCAAGCTGAAGATCCGAAAAGCAAAGCAGCCAACCACTAGAGAGTCCTTATCTCTACCAAGGCTGGACCATCCTGTCCTCAATGTGACTGCAGACCAAGACCCTGAGCTCCTGTCTCCTCCCACTTATATTCATCTCTAGTGCTGGTATTAAAGGCATGAAACACCACCACCCGGCCTCACTGGCTAACTAGTGTGGCTGCTGGGATTAAAGGTGTGCACCACCATTGCCTGACCTATATGACTGACTAGTGTGACTAGCTTTGCACTCTGATCTCCAGGCAAGCTTTATTTAAATATCAACACACCCTGGAGGTAAGTACCGGGCTCCATGAAGTCTTCTCTCCCCCTGTCCTTCCAGGCTCAAGGGGAAGATCCACGAAACCAACCTGACATACGAAGACTTCCCCACCTCCAAATACACGGGGCCTCTGCAGTACACCATCTGGAAGTCTCTTTTCCAGGACATCCACCCAGGTGAGGCTCTGCCCATCCTCCTAGAGAGACAGGGAGAAGTGTGCATTGCCACCTGGGCCAGGTGTGGCAGGTGGCAGAGCAGGAAGTGGGCAGAGTGCCTGCGGGTGTTCTGTTCTGGTCTTTAAGTGCTTTGTATCACGGTGACCCACTCCGCTCCTGGAGGAACTTGCCACAGTCATCCACACGTCACATATGCAGAATTAGAGGCTCAGAGCCAGAGCGATTGGATGGATCGTCTGCTGTGCCCCAGAGCCTATGCCGAGCCCTCGAGCCCCCAGAAAGCCCTCTACAGCAGGTTCTATTACTGTGCCTGTTCCCCAAGTAGAGGCACAGCTGTTCCCTGTCCTGACACAGGAGACAGAGTCTATCCACCTGGATGGATTCGCTATTTCATTCTCCAAACAGTGACAGTCCCTCAGTTTCAAGAGTCAAGGGAGACAGGCAAGTGGCCTGACCTTGGCAGTCTAGTGGGATGGGGCTCTGGCATGAGATTTGCACATCATGGAAACCTGGGGGTGGGAGCAGGGGTCAGTCAATCAGAAGTACCAGATGCAGCCAGGAGAAGCTCAGGTTTGCACTGGATACTGGAGAGCACGGGTCACCCCAGAATGTCCTCAGTTGAGCCCCTGTGGTGATGGAGAGGTCCCTGGTACAATCACCCAGAGTTGGGGGGCGCTCCCCTTAAGATGACAGGCCTCACCTAAAGTGTCATTCCTGCCATCTTAGAGTTGAAGAGGGGGTCTAATGAACAAAAGCAACAATGTTGGGAGAAGGGAACATTTTCTAGCAAGCTCACCTGCCTCCCTGGAGTGTGCTCCCAGCCTCTGAAGGACTTTCACACTGGGCCATATGTGGATGAACCAGTGTACCTAGAGAGAGACAAGAACCCCAGGCATTTTTTCTCTCCTCCCCTGGGACCCCTCGAGTGGGTAGTCTAGAAACTTGCTGCCTCAGCTGCCACCTGCCTCATCCCTTCCACAAGAGCCTCACCCAGTCAGTCAAAACCCTCCGAGACATCACACTCAGCCGCCCTGAGCCATTGTCAGGCTGTGCATGAGCCAGATTCTCCCTCCTCTGCTCATTTTGCCTGGAGGCCTTGGCACCATCAAATGCTTTGGTATTCGATGGCCAAAATTCACCCCCTTTTGTAGCTTCGCCTTAAACACCTCAGCTGAAACGCCTTCCTGGGTTTCCTCAGGTAACTGTGGCCTTTTCTGATCACAGTGCCTGATAACAGCTGGGGTGGCTCTCGTTCCCTCTCTCTGGACTCTGAGCTCTCAGCAGCCAGAGGCTGGGTTCAGTTAATCCCCTGCAGCCAGCAGTCAGTGATTGTGGATGCAGGAATAAAAGAACAGATGTTAGACTCCAGTTTACTTCTAGAATAGTGCCTAGCGTATACACCAGGTACTCAGTAAGTGTTAAAGGGACGGGCTGCAGGTCCTTAGACACCCCCCTTCTTCCTCTAGTCCCATTATGTCCTCTGAATAATGGAGATGGCAATGTCCCTTTTCGCCTCCATCACAAGTGAGCAAATGATGGCCAGGCAGAGTGTCTCGGCCTCTGTACCGCTGACCCACAAGGCCTTGCAGGAGGCCCTGTCCCATCCACCACAGGAGACTGGCAGCCTCTGCAGCCTCTAGATCTAGCTTACTAGATGCCACTGTCCCCTCCCCTCCCTTAGAGCAACCCAAAGTGTCTCCGGCTGTGGTCAGATATCTTTTGGAAGCACAGATGTCTCGGTTGAGACCACAGACCCTGAGAACACTACCTGCAAAGGGACTGAGGGGGCAGGTGCATGACCTGAGCACTCGGCCCTGAGCAAAGGCCCCTGGGACTTTAGACAGCAGTGACCTGGTTGGCTGGGCCCCTCCTTTGTCTGCAGGATCTATGAAGTCACTCTGGCTTCTCCATGAGCACCAGACCTTTTATGTCCAGATGGGAGGGCTGCTTTTCCCCAGGGACCTGGCTGTGGCTTCAAGTGGCTTCCTGCCTGCCCCTCCTTTACAGCCTAAGCTTCCCATTGGGTCATCTGAGAACCCCATCTAACACCTGTCGCTCCCCTACTCCTGCCCTTCCACACTTCATCACCTCCAGCCGCCTGCCCTGCCCCCAGCCCTTCGTCCACCATCCCTCTGCCAACTCAGCCCTATCACGCACTCCCAGGTGCAAATGTCCCCAGCGAGCCAGGCAGCCCATTGTCCCAGGGACACCGGACACTCCTCTCCCTCCTCAGCCTCGCCTGGCCTCTCCCCCTGTCGCTACTCATCTGGATCTAATCATGTGGAGACCCAGAATGTTCTCTGCCCCACCGTGTGATCCCAAGGCAAAGCAACCTCCCCCCTCCCTGCTGCAGCTGAGCTGCCTCGCCTACACCTTAGAGGTGGTCCCGGTTGTTGCCCAGGATAGATAACAAAGATAATTTCTGTGTGAAGACGGTCCCATAATTTAGTAAGCATGCTTTACTATTTATTATTATGAATTAGACACTTGCCCCATCTTGCTGGTCAGATTTTCTGGGGCCAGATAATGGAAGGACACCATGTAAAAAGACCCAGCTCACGCTCCAATTCCCCTTTCACCCCAAGTAGAACCTAAGTAAGATGCTTACCTCAGAGGGCCTCGGTTTGCTCTTCTGGAAAATGGCTGCAGTCATCGAGACCCTGGGACTACTGTGACTCTCTGGGGTGGTGCCTGTTCTATGGCAGACTCTGCGGAGGCAGGAGAGGGCGCTGAGGGCCTGAGGAGCTGTGAGACCTGACAAGGGGCTAGACTTCTGTTTCTTAAGGCCTGGCTTGGAGAGGAAAAAAAAAAAATACAGACATACTTACTGTCTCATGAGACCCTGACTGTACCCGAGAACAAAGAGACCCGGGCCTCCCACTGCCGGGCAGTTTGCCGGGCTGGGCATCTGGGAGGCCTTTCTCTACTGCTTGGGCGATGGTTGAAGAGGAACAGGAGACATTTTCATGGAGTCTGGAAGTCTGTGACCCTTCCTGGGTGCCTTTTGACCCAAGGTCTTAGAGTGGTTTCAGAAACTCAGAACGCATAGTGGAGAGGATCCTCGGAGCCAGTCTTTCTCTATAAAGAAGAGTGTCACAGTTTGGCGTGAACTCTGACCTCCAAGCAGAGCCTGGAGAAAGGCTTTGGCTTCACTGGGTCTCATTCCTACCCTGAGGGTACAGACTGCTTGGGAGGGCAGAAGGGGAACTGCCACACCAGAGTGCCCCTCAGGATCCCTGACTGCTCTCTGGACTGAAGGTCCCTGTTCCTGCCAGCCTCAGGGAGGGTGCTGCCAGGTGCTCCAGAGGTGGCCCAAAAGCCTACACAGATCTAAGAGTTAGCAAGTCTGCCCGTATCCCCTTAACTATTCCTTGAGCCTTGGGGTCTCCCTTTTGCTGACCTCCTCACCCCCTAGGCATCTGGACTGTGGGAATCTGCATTCCCAAAGGCTGATGTTTTCCCTGGTACTCCACTCCCAGCGTGTCCCACAGCCTGTAGCGTCAGCCACACATCTGTAGCTAATTAGGTCCTTACACACGCACTCACACTTCCTTCCAGCCTCCCTCTCACGGTGAGAACTCCTCACACCACACAGGGCAGGAACTTTCTCGTTCTTACCAGCTACCCAAAATACTGACAAAATACAGGCAAAAGTTCACCTGTGGGCCCATTAGTGTCCCCCGTCCCCCATTTTATGTCCCTGGACAAAGGATTGTTCCATGGTTCCTTCTATACCCAGGGTGCTATTCCCACACAGCTCTCTGCATTCTGAGGTCAAGAGAGAGGTGTGAGGTACGGAAGTGAAGTTACTATGACCGGGCTCACGGAAGCGGTTCCATGCAGGTCAGCCATGCAGGTGCTTGATGCTGGGAGCAGCCGTGACTGCCTGGCGGGACAGTCACAAGCATTGGAGCGTCTTATTTCTCTGTGTATCTATGTCCTACAGGGGCACTGAATGGGAGGTGACAGGGACATCATGTCCCTGCTCCAGCTGATAGGAAAGAGTCAGGGAGCCAGGAAAGTCCTTGGCCCCGAGGAACTGTAGTAGTATTCCGTTGTTCCATCTGCTCTCTCCCTTCTGTCTTGCCCTGGCCTGGAAATACTCATTCGCTGAGAAGTGCTGGTCCCAGTTTTCCACCGCTCCTTGGGGGGTTATCAATAAACTGAGGTCTTGTGGAGTTCAAGAGACTGTCCTATCAGACCTGCTGAGCCGGTATAGCCAGCTCAGAGCCAGGTGACCCAGCCTGCACCAGGGACACTGTCAGACAGGCTCTGTGCTGGGCATTCAACTCTCAGGGAGGACAGGGTTCACTGCAACACAGGCCTTGGCCTCTGGGTGCAAAGCTGGGTGAGATAGGAGCCAGAAGGCCATTCCCTGTATAGGAGAGCAGCAGAAAGAACAGGAGTCCAGAGGCCGAGGGAGAAACCAGCTGAATCCTCCAGCGCAAAGGCTCCCAGAGGATGGGCCTTCAAATAGGGCGGGTGGGGGGGAGGATGATCTCTGCAGCAGAGAGGATGGGGGGGGGAACAGCAGAGTAAAGGGTTTAGGCCTGAACAAAGAGGTGGGCTGTGGCCAGGTACCAGGTGGCCTTGAATAGTCTCAGCTCTGCCAGCATATTTTTGACCTGTGATTAGTCAGGGCTCCCAAGGGTCTTGATTTTCCTGTCTGTCAAATGGAAGAGTTGGTAGAATTAGAGATTTCCAACATTTTGGGATGTATTGCCTATTTTTAATAATAACAAATAAATTTTAAAATCTCAGCTCATACACATGACCTTTTAATAATATGATAATGTATACATGCATATGTAACAACTGACCATAATATAAAGGAAAAATAGAAGGTGATTTGTAGTTAAACTTCCTTGAAGCCAGCACCTGTTGCAGCACAGCCTGGCCTCGAACTCATCGTGTAGTGTAAGATGACCTAGGATTTCCGGTCCTCCTGCCTCCATCTCCAGAGGGTTGCAATTACAGGCATACATCACCATGGCCAGTTTTATGAGGTGCTGGGAATCAAACCTGGGGCTTTGTGAATGCCAGGCAGGGACTTTGTCAACTGAACTATATCCCCAGCCCATCATTAAATATTTTGAATCACTCTGGAAAGCACAACCAAGTAACCAGTGCTCACAGTGTAATTGAAGCACCATTAAGAGAGTTGTCTGTGCCCACAATTTCATCCTTAGAGATGTACTGAGCAAATCAGCCTGAGTCCTACACAAACAATGATAAAATGTAGCCTCCCTCAGTTCGGTCATTGCCTTCCAAAACCCTCAATGTGTTTTAAAAATCACAGGATCGGTCTCACATTTATACATACTGCCGAGGTGGGTTGTACTTCCAGACCCGCGTATATTAAGATTTCTCGACCACTTGGATGTCTGGCAGGATGTCTGGAGTTCAGTGGTGGGGTGAACCACCCCCCGTGAGGCCAGCCTGTCCCCAGCTTGCTTAGCCACCCTCCATCCCACCAGTCTTAGAGACCAAGCGGCGAACGTTTTCAGATCGCCCTCTAGGGGGCAGTATCACCTGGCTAATCTGCTCCTTCCCAGCTCTGAAACTCCCTTCTGGAATCACTCAGTGCTTTGCCCTGGGAATCACTTGGTGAGCCTATCAGCCACTCCTCTGCGGCCAGGTGTTCCGTTTTGTAGAGGAGGCAGAAACAGACAAAAGAGCAAGTTTATGTTCATTTATATTGTGACACAGTAGGTCAGTAGCCTCCTGGAGACGGGCCAGGACCCTCTCCTCAAGTAGGCACTACACAGTGGGCCTACAGCCTTCTCTCCACTGATCTACCCATCCTCCCCTTCTCTCTCCCACCTAGTGCCAGCGGCCCTGACCCTGGACCCAGGCACTGCCCACCAGCGCCTGATCCTGTCAGATGACTGCACCATCGTGGCCTACGGGAACCTGCACCCACAACCCTTGCAGGACTCACCGAAGCGTTTTGATGTGGAGGTGTCGGTGCTGGGCTCTGAGGCCTTCAGTAGCGGTGTCCACTACTGGGAGGTGGTGGTGGCAGAGAAAACCCAGTGGGTGATTGGGTTGGCCCACGAGGCTGCGAGCCGCAAGGGCAGCATCCAGATCCAGCCGAGCCGCGGCTTCTACTGCATCGTGATGCACGATGGCAATCAGTACAGTGCATGCACGGAGCCCTGGACGCGGCTCAACGTCCGTGACAAGCTCGACAAGGTGGGTGTCTTCCTGGACTATGACCAGGGCCTCCTCATCTTCTACAATGCCGACGACATGTCCTGGCTCTACACCTTCCGAGAGAAGTTCCCTGGCAAGCTCTGCTCCTACTTCAGCCCTGGCCAGAGCCATGCTAATGGCAAGAACGTCCAGCCGCTGAGGATCAACACTGTCCGCATCTAGTCTGGGCTGAAGCAGACCAAAGCCTTCTGGGTCTGTGAGCACCAGCAAGAGCCTTGCCGAGCAGATGGGGCCTGGACTACTCAGGCCCACCGTGGCCACCCTGAGACCTCAGGCCAGTTGTTTATCCCCCAGCCTCCTCTGCCCTGCCTGCGAGCTAGAGGTTGTGTTCCGTGGTTAATGTCCTAAAGCTCTGATATTAATGGGATGTTACATGGCTCCTCCCCAGGGCATCCCTAGCCCAACCCCTCCTCCCTATTCTCCCAGGGACAGGGGATTTCCCTCCTTCTGCCCAGGTGACCTAGCCTCTTGACAGATCAGATGTGACCAATAGCTAGCAGCCCAAAAGATATACAGAATCCTCTTATGCTTGTGGCCTAAGATGTGTCTTGCGCCTGATCAAGAGAGTAATGGGTTGTTTTACTCTTGACCCAAGTCCACAGTAGACCCAGATGGAAGCTGGTCCTAGGGATATCTGAGGGTCACCCTCTCCTGCTACCCCTGCACCAAGCCGAGAGCTGTGGCTTTCCTCCTCTCCCACTAATCTGCTCCCACTGTCAGAAATGATGCTGTGGCCTGACAGGCAGTTCACATGGTATGGTCATGCCACCACCTTCCAGTCCATGGACTCTGGGGCAGGGTGAGGCATAAGGACCCCAGAAACCAATACGGAACACTGTCAGGACAAAGCAGCAATGGACGATAAAACCCAAGTCCTCAGCTGTCCTGGGGACAGAGGTCCAGCCAGCCCTTATCAGTCAGGCCTCTGTGATCTGCTATGGGGACAGAGAGGGTGCTGGCAGCAGTTCTTGTCATCAGGACCTGAATCCCAGGAGACCTGTCGGTGGGTACCTGGCTCTGGCTCCCATAGGATTCTGATGTGCACACAAGGAGCCACCTAAGTTGGTGTTATCAGACAAGAATTCACAATCAGCTCCCCGGTGGCTTGCAAGATCACTGGAAGGGCTGGAGGATGAGAGCCTTGCTGAGTTTCCAGAGACAACTTCAAGCGGCTAAAGTGATTGTGTCTTGTGACCAGGAAAGCTGTTTCCATTCGCAGGGAACCCCTGCCTCTCAAGCTGCTCGGGGCCACCGTCCACTATCCACGCCAGCAAGCGATTATCCGAGCCTGCCTCTCTCTCAACTCAGGTCCCAAATCTACATCTTTTGGAAGGATTCTTTTGGTGGAATCTTGAGTCAGAACCCAGATTTTGACAGCAAAGAAGTCTGGGAAGTGTTTTTTCTCTTCCAGCCTCAGCCGTACAGAAAGTTAAGCATGGAGGTGGAGCAGGCCCCTCCACAATTTCCTTACTACAGCATCCAACTGTGCAGACACTCAGGAGAATCAATGAATCCACCTCACGGCCTTGACTTTGAAGCAGAGCTGCTGAAGATTTCCTGCTCCCTGGCTCTGTCCCTGCCTGTCCCTGCCCAGAGGCAACAATCTCGGGCCTAGGTAGGAGTCAGAAGTACAATCAAAATGGCTCCCCAGCGTCACTGAAATCCTGGGGCTTCAGTCCTGTATTTGGGGTTCAGTGAGCATGCCCATCTCCAAGGAGCCAGAATGGATGAACTTGAGGGGCTCCCACTCGCAACTGCCACGCACTGGGGACCCCCCTGCACAAGAGGAACCCTGAGCTCTACTTGCGCCCTCCACTCCCAGACTCCAGGCTACTCCCGACAGTATTTTTATTTAAAACATTGCTCTTTTGTGCATTATGATCAATTTGTATTAAATTAAGGTTACAGGGCACAGGTGTCCATTCCATTCATTGTGAGGAAGACAAAGCAGCCTGTCCCACCCCAGAGAGGGGACACTCATTAGCATAGCCAGTCCGGTCCCCAAGGCAGCCCCGCTGGAGACGTCTCCAGAGCACAGTGAGGTCCAAAGAGGATGTGACTCTGAGAAGCCCACAGCCCACACTGGACAGGAAGAACTGAGTTCTAGGCCAGCACCCACACCCTGCCAGGACACTCACCAGACAGGGCAGATCTCCCTGCCTGAAGAAAAACGGGGTAGCCTTGAAAGTGGATATGGGAACCATACAGGGCAGCACCAAGAGTCTTAGACTATACAGGCCTGGGCTTCACTTTAGAAAAACAGCTTAACCTCTCAGGGCCCGAGTTGCTCCCCTTGGAAAATGGGGGTGATAGTATAGACTTAACATGATTTATTGGGACACTACAAAGTGTACAGTTCCCGGGGCCCTGCCTCTTCTCCCACAGTTTGTGCCTGAAGCTACATAGATTTTCTAAGCTCCTGTGCTTCCTTGGCCCCTGAGAAGTCCATCTTCTCCTGCATCCCGTGAAGGGTGTGGAACAAGGTAAATAGGGAAGTCCTTAGGTTGCTATGGAGACAGAAGTCCATCCTACCTCCAACTGATGGAGAAACGGTCTAGGCATAGTCTATCAGGGTCCTGTCTGTCCACATACAAGCTGTGCCCATGGCTAACAAGAAGGTTGCCTGCTCCTCCGCAGCTCTGCAATACAAGGACCGGAACCTTGGGGTCTAGTCTTGGCTTTTCATTGATTCGTGTTAACTGAAAGTGTCCTTCCTTCCTTTCCTTGCCTGCAGGGTGAGGGAGGTAGCCCCTCTAAGGCACTAGGTGGGACTTTATAACCTTGAGATGGGCTGAAAAAGGACTCACACCAGGCCCTGGATTGTTTGAGTTCCTAGGCAGAGGTCCATGGGCAAGGAGAGGGAAGGGGCTAGAGGCAGGAAGATCCAGTATTGGAGCCAGAAGCCTGGGTTACAGAATGAGACCCCGGGGGGGGGGTAGGGGGGAGACAGACAGAAGGGGAAGGAAATGGAGGGAGGGATGGGGAGAGAGATTGGGATTGTCAGTTGAAGGTGAGGCTGGCAGGAAGGATTAATTGATTGTCTCCAGCCCATTCTGAGTCCCCACATGCAGTCTGTAAGCAAAGTGCTAGTGCATTTTACACTTTATCTAACCACAAAGAGGAGCCCGTGAGGATACTGTCATTATCTCGGTGTTAGAGACACAAAGCAACGCTGCCCAGGGGATCCACAGCTAGTCCCTGGAAGAGCCAGAAGCACTAAGGCCACATATGAACCTCTCTGGAGGGACTGTTCTCAACTCTGAGGACCACTCAGTGATGGAGCAGCCACCATAACTAGGATCCTGGGCTTTGAAGGGGGACCTTACACCACAGGTCCCACATGGCTTAAAGGAGGGCTTATGAAGCACACTGTGTGACTTTAAGCAGGTTCCTAATCCTTTCTGGCCTCAGTTTCCCCATATCTACTGGGAACAGCTTAGAGATCTGCTCGATTACCAGGGTAAGTGGAATGTTGGGTCCCACCGCTTGGGCCACCCGATCCCCAATAGATTAATTAGACTATTATCTTTTTGTTACTCTCTCTGGGGTGATGGCAGAGACAGAAAAACAGCAACAGTAAAGTCTCTCGGCAATACACAGCTCACCTCAGAGACTCTGGGGACAGGCCTTCCCTCCTGCCAGGGAGGCCATCCCAAGTGGCTGACTGCTCACACCTGGACAGACTCCTCCTGCCTGTGTCTCCGCTCTGTTCAACACCCGAAGCTCACCACCAGCTCAGAACCAGGCCCGCCACACCAGGAGGTCAGTGCAAAGACCAGAGTCACAGGCTTAAAGGCTGGAGGCTGAGTGAAGGTGCGGGGGAGTGGGGGAGGGTGAAGCCTGGCCAAGGTGCTGAATGGGATCCTACCTGTCCACCAGGTCTTTATTCTGTGAATCCTGCACCACCTGAAGGAGGCATCGTGGGGAGCAGAGCAGAAACAGGGTGCACAGGGAGAAGAGGCGAAGCCTTTCTTTTGAAATGTGCTCATTTTCCTGTTTTTTATCTTCTATCTTTATACAAGTAGGGTTTTTGTTGTTGTTTGTTATTACCCTAAATACAGAACAGTCTTCCGGGGGTTGGGGAGATGGCAAATCGCTGGCTGCGCAAGCGTGAGAACACGGATCTGGATCCACGGAACACATTAAAAGCTAGGTGCATCCGCACACATCGGCAGGCTCAGCACTAGGGGCAGCGGGTGAAGACACAGATCTGGGTAAGACCCTATCTCATAACTAAGATGGCGAGCAATAGAGGATATACCCTGCCTTGGCATCTGATGCCCACACCGTACACATGGGCAGGCACATGCATACATACAACATACACAAACAGTTTTTATCTACTTTCAAGGTTTTGACAGTTCTATCGTTTTTCTTATTATTTTAAAACATTCCTTTCTTACCCTAGGAATCAGGTGAAATGAGGAAGCACTGACACTTTGGACCAGATACCTGGGGGAGTCCTACCCTGATGTTACACCAAGCATAGCCTGTCGGGGGGGCGGGGGGGGGACTGATGTTAAAGGTACAAAAGGCCAGGTTCTGGTGCAGAGCCTGCAAAACAACGGACCTAGATGAGTGACTGGGTCTGAATCCTGACGGAGACTGAGTGATCCTCTGACCCAACCTGAAGCCCACAGAGTGTTAGCTTATAGCTCAAGGTTTGCAGCATCGGGCAGAGCTAAGACCAGAATCTCCGTGTCCTGATCCCAGGAGGCTCACAAGGCCAGCTAAGGGGGTCCCAGCCCAGACAAGCAGAGAAGCAAGGGAGAGCCTACCAGGAGGCTCACAAAACCAGCTACGGGGGCCCCAGACTAGCAGAGGAGAAGCAAAGGGAAGCCCAACGTGGTATAAGCAGGGATAAAATGGGGGACACTCAGAAGAGAGGGGCCTCATATAAAGATGTCCAGGGTGGGAGCCTGCCTGTCGGAGACTAGAACTACAGTACCTCAAAAATGAAGGACACAGGAGTCACAGTATTACAGAGTCCTTTAGGTGGAAGCTGAGCAAGGATGGGCACTCTCAGGACAACTGGTATATGACTTGAGAGGTAACTCTCTCCAACCCATTCATATTTATAATAGAGTCATCTCCCAGGAGATTGGCAGCTAATGATAGGATGTCAGGCACTGTGGCAAGCATGTGGGATAAAGATGACACTGGGATTGCAGAGAACACTGTGCAGGTCCGCGGCTTCCACTCTGTCGTCAGACAGGCTGGAAATCCCAGAGCTTTTGTCAACCAAGCCAGCCTGGCCCTCAGCCCTTACTCCTATCAGCATCCCAGTATGGGATGATGGTCACACATCACAGCCCAGCGGGTCCCAGGGACCTCCTCCTGAGGTGGAAGATGCTGTGCATACAATAGCAATCCCAGCACTTGGGCCATTTAGGTCCCTTATACAACGAATGGTGTGTTTCCATTCTTCACACCTCTGCTTGGGTAAGACTCTCTCCCTGTCTAGAACGCCCAGCCCCTTTTCCTTCATCATGAAACCTGGCTGACTGGCCATGTCTGGCCAAGGCCATCAGAGTTCATTGCCCCAGAACTGTGAAGTGCTTTTGGTCCATTGTTACCTGTCTTAAGACAGAGACCACTTCTGCATTTCTGCCGGCTGCAGACATGATAGTGACCCAGAAAACATGTTCTGGCTGGGGTCATGTAACCACCATGTCTCCAAGTTGGGAGAAATCTTAGGGACCAGAAATAGAGCTTTACATGGAAGCTGGGTTGCCAGGAAGTACCTCCTGGTCATCCCAGCCAGACTGCTCAAGAAGAGTCAGGGAGAAGTGGCAAAGACTCCGTGAGTACTTTGTCTGTATTTGAAACAAATTATAAAGTAACTTACTTAAAAAAGCATCAGGGGCTGGAAAGATGGCCCAGTGGTTAAGAGCACGGACTGCTCTTCCAGAGGACCCAGGTTTAATTCACAACACCCAACTGTCTGTGACTCCACTTCCAGGGGATCCACCTTCCCCCCACACAGACATACTTGCAGGAAAAACATGAGTGCACATAAATAAAAACAAATAATAAATAATAAAAAATCAGACAAAGAGAACAGTTTTCTTTGCCCTGCATTTAGAATCAGCGGCTACTAATAGTTCATTGTGCTCTTCCGGGCATCTTTGCCTGTACAGGAACAAAAACGTCATTCCTTCTACAAAAGTACGATCATTCTCTACTCTCCTCCTCTTTCTACATCTTCTGTAGTAGATTCATTCTAATGGAACTATGGGTCGAGGGGTTTGCCCATTTCTTTCCTAAGTAAATACTTTTCTTACATGCATTATGGAAAACACAGTCAAGATGCCCAAAGCGAAACTCGCCCATTATTGGCCACTGTTCAAACACTGATATAGCATTTTGGCGAGAAGGTTTAGTCTTCTTCCCAAGTGATTTATTTTACAAAACTCTGGGTGCTGGGAAGATGGTTCAGTTAGTAAGGTGGTGCTGCTCACATGGGAGATCCTGAGTTCTGACCCTCAGTGTCCTTGTAAAAAGCCCAGTGTGATGAAGTCATCAATAACTCCAGAACTGGGAGGACAGAGGCAGGCGGGTCCCTGGAGCTCACTGTCTGGCCAGCCTAAACAATCAATTGGACACTGTCTCAAACATTAAGGTGGGGGAGCCAATGAGATAGCTCAATGGATAGGGGCACGCAATGTCAATCCTGATGGCCTGGATTTGATCACTAAAGCCCATGTGCTAGAAGGAGAGAACCTGTTCTCACAAGGCGTCCTCTAGCCTACACACACACGCTCACACACACACACACACACACTGTAGCATGGGTATACACACACACTCTGTAGCATGGGTATACACACACACGCACGCACGCACGCACAACTTTACTGTTTCACAGGCTGGCTTTCCCCTCACTTAACAAAAGATTGTGAGCACACATCCATCCTAGTAAAATATCCTTCCACAGCATCCGTTTACGATGGTGCTTGTCCTGCATCTACTTGTCCACTCCCATTCTGAGCAGGGAGTGCTCTGCTAAAGCCTGCTGGTCAGGGGGCAGCACTTCCTGCGCTCCCTCACAGGAATGAAATGCCTTCCAAGATCCTGAGTACCTGCCACATCCACTCCTCCTGGGCAGAAGTGCCACCATCTTCCTGATGGGCGTGGGGTCCTCCTGCAACTTCTCCACCGCTGCCCACCTCTGCAGTAAGTAAATGCCAGCCCTTTTCCCTCTCGCATCCTGGACTCCGGGGGAGGGGGAGCTCTTTGAGCTTCGCTGCCCACCCAAGACTCAGCAGGGAAGAGGTTCTGACTCTGAGGCAGGAGGGTCTCTAGACTCAAGCTAGGTGAGGAGAAGTGTCGCTTGCTTTGGTACCTTAGCCAGGTTTCTCAGTCCGGTGAGCAGAGGGAAGGACAAGTGATTACCAGACATGGGACAGAGGAAGCAATGATCCAAACAGTGTTGAATTGAGTGTGATCTGGGGCAGGCAACTCTTCTCTGCTCCAGCGAGCTCATCTCCCCCTAGTTATATAATGGGAACCATGGGCCATGTGGCTCCCCAGGCACATCCCCCACTCTAGAATACAAGACTCTGTTCAAATCCATGTTTTCTTTCTTCTCGAAGTCCTGGCATATCTTGTGATTGGTTTAATCCAGTCACGCACCCGATCTTGAGACATTTTTAACACGGTAATTACTAGCTGTCACCCCATTCAACTCTCACAATAAGCCTAAAACAGGAGGTGCCATTTTTATCCCTTCATTACAGAAGAAAACATCGAGTTCAGATTTTGTAACTCAACAGAAGTGTCCAGATCCTAAGCCAGAGCCGTGCAGAGCCCAGATGCACGCCCCTGGGCCGCTGATCACCTGGTGAAGCATATGGAGAAAATTCTTTCCTGGCTGCAGTTGATGGAAGGGGGGCCAAAAGGGGAGATGGCCTCCTCCAGAGCACACAGCAAAATCATGGCAGAGCGGGGAGAATCCAGGCTATGTGCCCCCCACCCCCAGTCCACCCTCGTCTGTTGACCAGAACTAAGTGTTCAAGAAGGGATGGTGGGATATCGGAAGCAGCCTTGGACTAGAGTCAAATGGCCAGAGCTGAATGAGGAGGGGGAGGGGGAGAATGTTAGCTGAGAAAGGTTGTTTGTTTAGCCCAAGATCACTAGAGAGAAGTGTTGACCTTGGCCAAGTCCCCAGATTGCCTGTGGGGCCGGCAAAGGCTGGGCCAGGAAGTTCCTTTCTTCCCTACCTTCCTCTGACAGCCCACAATGGTCCATCTGTCATCCTGCCCCCCCACATTCAGTCACTCACCCTACAGATCCCTATCTCATGTGCCAATCACTGAGCAGCTCAACCACAGATGGGGTCCTGGGTTCTGTCAGAGAGTGTATGGTGACCAGATCACCATAGTGCACATGCTGAGGGCCAGGAGAAGGCAGGCTTACTGGAACTCAGACCAGAGGAGCCTCCTGGAAGCTGAGCCCCAGAGGATGAGGAGCTAGGTAGGCAAACTGCTTCTGGAAGATGACAGCCTCTTCGGGGACAGGAAGTGGGAAAGGAGCTCTAAGCCAAGGACTGAACATGAGAGCGCCCGCTCTTCTGTTGCTCTAACGCTGACAGGAAGCAACTGAGGGGAAGGGGTGGAGACGGACTTTTCTTTTCGTGTGTGAGCTCACAAAAAAAAAAAAAAAAATGACATGGAGACTTATTATTCATTATGAAAGCTCAGCCTTAGCTTAGGCTTGTTTCTAACTAGCTCTTATAACTTAAATGAACCCATATATCTTAATCTACGTTCTTCCACATGCTCGTTACCTCATCTCCATTTATGCCCATACTGGTTAGTCTGGCTCTGGCTGGTGACTCCCCCTGTCTTCTTCCCAGAGCTCTCTCTGTCCAGAAGTCCCACCTGTACCTCCTGCCTAGCTAGTGACTGCTTGGTTTTTTTTTTATTAAACCAATCACAATGACACATCTTCACACAGTGTAAAGGAATATTCCACAACAAAAGGGTTTATGTGGCTTACACTTCCAGGCCACAGTCCGTCATGGAAGGGAGCCAGGGCAGGAACTGAAACCAAACCAGTGAAGGGACCGTGCCTCCCAGTTCAGTCTCGCTCACTCGGAGCTAGCTTCTTATATAGCCCAGGCTGGCCAGGTAGGATGTCACTTACAGTGGGCTGGACCATCCCACATCAATCACCAAGCAAGACAATCTCTCACAGACAAGGCCATGAGCCAGTCCGATGTGGACAGTTCCTCAGTTGGGGTTCCCTTGTCCCAGGTGACCCTAGGTCCTATCAAACGGACCACCACTGCAGAGAGCAAAGGGCAGAGCAGTGGCATTGGAGAAGAAAGCAGGCGTGCGTTGTCCCCTGCCATGAGCCATCCTGGGGACAAGAGCGAGCCATGACAGGGCTTGACACGGAAAGAGTATGTCGTCCTACTGTGCAGGGTGCGGCAAAGCTGGAGACAGGGAGACCCGAGAGAAGACAGCAGCGCCCGGGAGGCTGAAGTGTGGGGTGGAATGAGAGATGAAGGAAGCAGGCAGCCAGGGATTTCTTCCGGGAGTTCTGGGACTGTTTTAAAGTTGGATTGCTCAAAGTTGGATTGCTCCCCTCGGTCCCCTGTTTCACAGGCACAGTGGGTACGGTACCTGACACCTGCTGTGGCACAGCAGAGTCCCACGTATGTTCCTGGTCCCGCAGAGCTTTTGGATACTTGTGATCTCAGCCTCAGGGACACCACAGTGGCCCTGGGTAAGCGTGTGTGTGATGATGAAGCTCGCGACTATGGCCCACTATTGAATAAGAGTTATGAGTCCGCACTGATGTCCACTGACCCTAACCTGTCTCTGCGCCTCAGATCAGGTTGGCCTCCTTTCCACAGCCTCCTTTTGTACGGGCCTGTTAGTTCCCTTCTCCAGGACTCCCTCTAGATATTCTATGGAATGATCCGAGGCAGAGCAGACCTGGGAAAGGTGGGGCCAGTCTGTTGGGACCTGACCTTGCCAGTGTGCCGCTGGGTGACCTTGAATAAGACATTTCACTTTCCCAGTCTGTTTTTCTGTCTACCCTTGGTGCCCGTGAGAGATCTCAGCAAGTGAAGGCTCTTGCTGCCTGGGCTGATGGCCAGAGTTCAAGACTGGGGGCCTAGAGCTGGGAGAATAAGCTCCTAGACATTGTCTTCTGTCCTATACACACACAAAAACAAAATTCTAATTTTATTTTCTTTTATTGGGGTTTTTTTTTTTTTTGAGACAGGGTCTCTTGTGTTGAGTCTTGGCTGTCCTGGAACTCTGTAGACCAGGCTGGCCTTGAACTCACAAAGATTTGCCTGCCTCTGCCTCTGGAATGCACCACCACACCCAGCCAATAATTTTTTAATGTCTATTTTTGTGGGGTTTCCATGCAAACAGAGCCTATCTATATAATAATAACAGTAATAGCTAGAGTTTTCTGGAGGACTCCTGGGAGCCAGTGAATTCTTACTGGTCTGGGCCACACGCTTGGCTCATGTCAGTGTTGAGAACATGCTTGGGGGAGCGCACATGGAGACCATGAAGGCATGGAAGCATGAGGGTATGGGGTGGGGGTCCCTCCTCTGCCCTGCAGCTTACCCAGCTGGTGAATGGTGCTGGTGGAGGTGGCTCGCTGGGCTGAGAAAGACAAGGCACAGAAGCATGGGGTTTTGCTGTCATATCTCCCCATTTTAGTCCACTGCCTCTACCAAGCACCTGCCAGGTGCCTAAACATTCACCCCAGGTCCCAGTCTTTACCTCCAATCTTTGCCTATGCTGCCCTGTACCAAGCCTCCTCCATGACATAGGAGTCTAATGTCATGTGAGACCTGGCTGCAGAGGTCAGGGGCACAGCCTGCCCTGGGAGAGCAATCCACCTGATGCTCTGTCCCTTGTCCAGATAAAGGCAGCCTGCAGGCTGCGGTGATCATCATTCCAGCACTGAATTCTTTGTCCACGCTGCTGGACGTCAGCTGCATCTTATGGAAGACATGCCGACGGCGGTCCCGACTCACCTGTCCCAGCCCACCATCCCCATGAAGGACCCAGGTAAGTCACTCCAGGACCATGGTGGGCATGGTGATGCGTATAGATGATCCCAGCACTTGGGAGGAGGGAGGAGGAGGATGGTGAGTTCAAAGCCAGCCTGGGATACATAGAAAGAGCCCGTCTGGAAAAGGGGGCCACAGTAACGGGGGGGACCCATTTCTCTTTTATTTCGTTTCATCGTGGAAAATACCCAATCAAAGCCCTGCCATGTCTGCACACCTGTGACACTTAGGTGTGACAAAAAGAGAAGAAATTCGCCTTGCCTTCTCAAGGTAACAAGTGAGGATGTGCTCCACTGCCTGGGGTCATAACTAGGGTTCCTGCCTCTTAGATCCCTGCCCTGCCAAGGTTCTGCTGGACATTCCTCAACATCCTCTTAGGTCCCAAGATATATATATATATATATATATATATATATATATCCCCATTCTTTTGTATTCCTAAGATCAAATTGTCCAGACTAGCCTTGAACTCATGCTATAGCTTTTGCAGTTTGTGATTCCTCTGCCTCAGCCACCTATGCATCTAGGATGACAGGCCTATGCCAGCAGGCCAAGCTGGGAAAAAATTTATTAGTTAAAATTAAAGGAGAGAAATGAAGCTGGTGAGCATAGTTTTCGTCAGCATAGCACAGACATATGAGACACATATATGACTGAAGACTTCCTAATTTCCACATTGAAAAGCTTTGTAAGTAAAATTATTTTAGCAATACATTTAACCCAATATATATATACATACAATTATATTAAATTTTGTTATTTCCTTTTAAACTGACATTGCTATGTATTTTACACTTACACCTCTCACCTCAGACTAAACACTTTTCAGATGCCCACCGCCACAGACCCGTCTCTGGCACACAATGGATGACACAGATTTTGACCCCCAGGACTGGGTGCAACTGGCTTAAATCTTTCTCTCTGAAGCAACGGTATCCCTTAAGGAGACTCAAACCAAGAATTTGCATGGTCAAATCTGACTTCTACTTAAAGGCCAGACTGGAGGAAAGCTGAGCTTGGGAGACAGGTCACAAGGCTGCTGCTGATGAAGTGGTGCTGTCTGGGACTTCACAGTGGGGAGAAATTTCCAAGAACTGACGAGGGGAGCTGGGGGAGCAGACCTCGTTGTGATCAGACCGTTACAGACTACAGCTGGCTCCCACCTGTCCACCATCATACCCCTCACCTGTCCACCATCATACCCCTAATTCTCTTCCCTTATGCTCTCCGGAAATGGAAACGGCAAGTCCTTCCTAATCTCCTCGGCAGACAGGCACATAAAGTGATTCACGACAGGAGATAACAAATATCTAGGATGGGGCAGAAGGGCTGATGTAGGAAGTCTTTTCAGCTGCATGGATGTGGGCAGGGTCATATTTAACTGGGTTGGAGTTTGGCTAAGACAGCTCGACAGATGAAAGGTGAGGGTGAATGAAACGGAGTGGTTACAAAAACTACCCGCGAAATCGAAGCTGACATAAGAACCTCACCATGCTGTTCATAACTAATCCAGCTCCCCCACCTCACCTCTTTACCCTACTTCTAAACAATGAGTAGAAAAGCACTCTTCTGCCCACTTAAGGTTGGCTGTGCCATGTGCCTGATTTGGCTCAATTTGTTGGTGCTAAGTCCTAGATGGAGCAATTGCCAACAAGACATTCCCATGTTCACTAACTCTGGCATAGTGGCTAGCACTTGAAATGCTGGCTTCCTCCATCACGGGAGTCTCTAAAGGACTCAGAAGGCCCATAGTGTTTAAGTAGTATAAACAAGAAAAAATGCCCCCTTTTTTAAAACCTTCCCATCTGAACCACTGAAATGTCAGGACTGTTTCTTACCGCAACACCGCCTAACCTATCCTGACTTATAAAATTGAAAGAAAAGATATTAACATGGCAAGAGCTAACACAAAATGTAGGACTCATTGCAGCACCTGGTGTTGATGAGGTGGAGTCAGATTACAAGAGAAAATAACTGGAAACACAGAGAATTAGATTTATAGCATTGTCTAGCACATGCCACTGTGTGAGAGGCAGAAATGGAGAGAGGGTGAGATCTTCCAAAAAAAAGTCTGGAAATGGGGAGGACAGCATTGGAAGGCTCGTACCGAAATCCTCAAAAGTTCAAAACTGTTACACAGCCTTGGAATGGCACCCACAAACTAAAAGTCTTATTGTTGCCATCTGAGACAAAGTGATGAATGCAAAGAAGGCAAGGGGTTTTTGTGTCCACATTTGTGCTCCCAGAACCTGAAACAGCGCTGTTACAGAAGACACTTGGTCAGTACATACTGGATACATGATCTGATGGAAGCAGAACACACTACACCACACACCTGGGTAAGTAACTCTCACTGGGGAAAGAGTTCCCCCTGGCACTGACTGTCTCTGCTCTATTTTTCTGCACTCTATCTACTCTGGACCACAGTGGCTGTTTTCTCTTTGCCCATCCCTGAGTCTCCACTGTTGCTTTATCTTCTTGTTGCAGGAGATTACAAGGAACACCTTTTAAAACTCATCCCGTGACCTGGATGCTGGGAACGCTTCAGATCCCACCCCGCATGCTACTAAACATGAGTGTCAATCTCTCCTATCTTCTCCTTTGCTCCAGCTAATTCCATTGACGAATGCCTTCCATTCTTTTTCCTAATGCTTTTCACCCTCACAGCCATTGCCTAGTTCAAGCTTTATCATCTCTGCTCTGGTCCTTAACCTTCCTGCATACTCTGTGCATCTAACCTCTGTAGAAGAATTTATTGTGTGACATTTTTACCTTGAAATTAGGCAAAACTTAAAATCCCAGTTTCCGTGAGTCTAGATACGGCTTAGCCAGGTTCCATTGATTCAGGCCTATCACATGGCTGCAGTCAGCTATTAGTCTATGCTGCCATGATCCCAAACCCAGCCTGGTGGCAAGTCCACTTCCATGTTCATGCATATGACTGCTAGAAGATATGCAAAGGCATCAGTTCCTAGACATACAAACCTGCCTGCAGCACAGCTCATAATAACATGGCTGATGTCTTGCCCCGAGAAGAGTAGGCACCTAAGAGGAAATCTAGACTCAGTCATGATGCCATCACTTCTAACACACTCTGTCCTTTAAGATGGGATCATTAAACTCTGCCGCTACTCCAGGAGAGAGAATGGAAGCAGGGTATGGATCCAGGGGTGTGGGACCATTGATGACAATCTTAGAGATTGCCTGCCACAGTCTTTTCAGGCCTCCGACCGCCTCATCTAAAGTGTCACCTTCTCTCCCTGCTGAGAATTCCTGATGACTCACTTGAACACCCAGAACACACTCTTTCAGAATATGCTCCCCCTCCAGCCCATTCACGCCTTCTGTTCCGTGCTTGAGCTCCCAAGGACTTTGAGTCATCAGGCCACTATTCCTGTCACATGCCATTCCCTTGAAATGTCACTGCTTCTTAGGAAGTCAGCTCTGGGCTATGCAGGCATCAGACACTCTTTGGAGGGTTTCCTTTTCCCTAAAGCAGCCTGCAGCACACAAAATTACAGCTCTCTCCATGGGAGAGATACCATGGGATCACAATTTTTTATTGTTGTTATTTTTCGAGATGGGGGATCACAGATTTAACATGTTCAGGAACCCATTTCTTTCTTCCCTGGGATTTAGCTGGCGTTGCATCTTGGAGCCTCCCATTCCCATTTCTTACAGAAGCCTGGCACGTGGTCTTGGTATACGAGATCCTCACCAACTCCATTGGTGTTGTTAAGATGTCTAAATAGCATTCATTTGTGAGCGGGTGCTAATAAGTCACTATACATGCTACTGATAAAGGCAGTTATCCTCATCACCAGCTGCCTACACACACAAGAAGAAACTGGGCGAGGACAGAGAACTCTCTAGGGCTAGGCAAGGATGCTCCCTAAGCTGCTCCTCCAGTTCCTGTCTATTTTTAGGCAAGTTCCTTCATATTTAAGCTTCTGCTTCCTCATTCTTAGATAGTCACTAATGGTGACCATATACCAGGAACTGTTCTGTATGTTTTAAATATGTTAATTAAGCAACATACAAAGCAGGTACTATAATTCCATTTTACAGACACAGAAATCGTGGCACAAAGTAACTTACGCAGCAAGACGCTGCTAAGAAACGGTAAAACTAAGATTACGTGACACAGGCAGCGAGGGTGAGAATCTGTAGTAAAATTCACTTCACGGGGTTGTATAGAAGTGTAATGAAATAATGCAAATTAAGGCAAGGGCAAGGCAAGGCAGGGCTGACAGTAGGCATTCTTATTTTTAAGTATCTTGGCCTGGAAACGGAGAATTCGTTCAAAGCCTCCGGTTTTCTGCAGGAACGCAACAGAGACATCCGCACTGAGGTTCTTGACTATGGACAGCTCCTACTTAATGGTAGCTGATGGACCAGAAGGCCGCTTCCAGTAGGGCCTGGGTTCCAGGCATCTCTGAGCCGGCAAAGACCAGGTCGACCGTGCCCTACGCCTCTCCCATCCCGTGTTGACAGGTTTCCCGTGGGAGCCTCGCACTCGGCGAAGGCTCGGGTTTCCACTGGTGAAAGTGGCGGAGTGTGGGGGGTAGAGCTGCAGCTCTTGCTCTCAACCTACGGTTCCCGCAGTTTTTCAGGCCGGGAAAGTCAACTCCTCCTCCCAACAGACAGAGGGCGCACGAGCACACAGCGCGAATCCGAGGAGTTTGGGGATGCGGAAGTGACGTCACGAAAACGGAACTGCAGCGCTTGGGGGCAACGTTAAAAAGTTTCCCCAAAGCTCGCCTCTTTCGCACTTTTGGTTCCGCGAGGAGGTACTTAAGCGTGCTTTCCTGCTCTGACAATCTGATGTATGTTTTCAGATGAGAAAAGTCAGTGTCCTAGATAAAGGGACCTCTCCTATTCACTCAGTGCTTCCCTCGCAGCCACTCCGAGCATAAGAACCCCGAAAAGAGGGCGGTGCTCAGCCTAAGGAGGACCCGGCAAGAGGTCTCAAAACTATAAAGACTCATGTGTGTCCCTCCAGATCCACTCAAAAACGAAGCATGAGTGGATCCAGATCTGCTCAGACAGCTGATGTGGTCACTTCAGGAATGGCCTCACAGATGCTGAGGCCGACATGAGAGTCTCTGTAAAGCATGGCTCTGAGTGGCTGGCGGGGACGAGGGAAGAGCTCCTAGCGACATTCCTGAGTTGATGTCCTAAGCTTTCAAACTGTTCATTTTCAAAATGCAAAGACTAGACCCAGTCTTAGAGAGGAAGACACCCTTGACTTTGAAGAACACATGGCACACTGATTCATTAGGTGACCTCAAAGTCATGTACAAGCCCCAGAGCAACTGAAACTCTGAAGCCAAGCAGCCAGGCTTAGCCCAAGAAATGCTCCCCAAAAAGGCAAACGTCATAGTGAAATGCCCCAGATGGGCAAGGCACAAAGATGGTAAGAGTCATGTTGCCATGGTTGAGGGGAGAGGGAATGGAGGGTGTGGGCTCACTGCTAGGAATACACTGGAAGTATTCACCCTTACATTTTAAAGGGTGAATGAACTTGGGCCAGCAGGTGAAGGAGCTTTCTGCCAAGCTGACAACCTGAGTTCAATTCCCAGGACTCACATGGTGGAAGAAAACACCTCCCAAAAGTTGTCCTCTGACTCTCTCTCTTCTCTCTCCTCTCTCTCTCTCTCTCTCTCTCTCTCTCTCTCTCTCACACACACACACACACCATGGCTCATGTGTACCTGTACACATTACACAATAAATAATAGTTTATCAAAAAAGTCAATGTAGATCTGTGGCATTTGTCTTTGTCTGTTTCCCTAAACTCAGGAAGAAGAGGCTTTGGGAAGCCCACAGGAGCTGGGAGAAGTCTAAATTTGAACAGCTTTGCTCAGCACACACCACAGCTTATGAACCATGAAAGTACAAAGAGGCTTGTGTCCTGATAACTGCCAGTCTGAGGAGACACTGCGACCCGTGGTACTGGACACCACAATGCTCTGTGCCAGCCTTGTTCTAACAGTTGCTGCCTGAGCAAGCCAAATATGAGGGTTACTCTGCCTTGCCAGCTTAGAAGGAGAGTAAGGCAGAGTCTACGCAAAGCCTCCTGGTGGCAGGGAAGTAGAGCCAAGATTGTAGCTCAGTAGTTGAGCCCTGGCCTGGCATGCCCAATGCCCTGGGTTCGAGCCCCTAGTAAAGCAAAACAAAACAACAACCCCCCATTCCTTTGCTCTCTTTCTGGAGCTTCTCTGGGCCTGGCCTTATCCTTCATGGTGTGTCACACAGAGACAACAACCAGTCATAAGTTTAGGAAAGGTCACAGCTCTGACCCCTACCTCAACCAGGCAACTCACCCTGCCTCATGACACCAGGCCCGGAGGCCTGTGAGGAAAACAGGGATGAGTCAGAGAAGCAAATGCCAGCAGGCGATTCTAGGGCTCAGGAGAACAGACAGGGCTGAGGTGAGGAACAGGTTTCTACATGCCGGGTAGGCCAGGCTCTCTCTCAGCCTTGCCTACGCTGCTTTGTGAATAATTCCACTGAATAATTTTTTAAAAACCTAAATATTTATTTGTTTCATATTTACAAAAGTGGGGAGGAGACTAAGTGAGACCCCAAGCACTCCCTCCCCCATGCCTGGCTGGCCAGGCCCCTCACGCTGCAGAGGCAGACACGGCTGGAAGGGACAGGATTTATGTTGCATACTCTTGAACTACAGCGAGTGTAAGCCTGGTCCTACTTACAGGGCAGAAACACTACAGGTGGAGCATGGGGGTGGCAGAGCAAGCACCAGAGTCCTGGCCAGAGGGTACCAGCTTGCCACCTTGCCCACCTCTCCCGAGGCATCTCCTTGGCCCCGCTGGGCTTCTCTGGGAAAACAGGCCTGCTCACATGATGCTTGCTGGGGTGAAGACAGGGCCCACACACAAGGTGTCTGTGATTTCCCAGCCACAGGACAGAGGTTTGCACACATCCTCGGTGTCCTGGTCTTCTTCAGGCAGCAGCTGCCCTCGAAGCGCTTCCCTGGGAGCAAGTGAAAAAAGGTGAAGGGCAGCCAGCATGGGGACAGAGGCCCAGGGCTTCCTGTGGCCCCTGCTTCTATAGCCCTGGTCTCCTTACACACAAGATTCTCACCCGATCCCTAAGCCCAGCCAAGGATAAGAATAAGGGAGGCCTGTGGCCCTTGTCCCACTGTCACACCACCCAATAAAGGAAAGGCTTCATGTTTACTGAGACTGTCTGTGCATCAGACACAGCGTCAGTCACTTCACCACCCGCCCTGCCACCCCATTACCTAAGTCCTTTCTTCCAAAAGCACTGCAGGAAAACCAAACCATTTCCATTTTCCCAAAGAGGAAACAAACTCAGAAAGAAGCACCCTGCTTAAGACTCCTCCCTGACAGGTGGGGAGACTAGGAATAAGCCCAGCTCTCCACATCCCAGGTTTAGGGCTTAAAAAATAGCCCATTGCCTGCCCCGCCCCAATCCCACAAACTGGTTCTTACCCTCCGTCCTGGAGGGATGAGCAGTTCCACCACCTGACCAGCTGCTCCAGCCCACACCCAGGTGGCCCTGCCAAGCCTAGCTCCCAAGCAACCCACTCCCGCATCTCTGTCTCTCGCTGGGATCTGCCATTGTCCCTGACCTGCTCCCGCTCCTCCACACAGACTCAGCACAGATACACTCATCCTTCCAAAAGGCAGAGTGTCCTCTCGCACCCCCAGCACCTCCTGCCACACTCAGTCCATGAGACTGGCCCCTGTGCATCCCCAGTGTTCACTGTGGCACCCCCAGAGGCCACCAGAGCGGCTCTCACACATCCCTTCCCAGTGCGTGCTGTCCTGAGCACGTCATCCGCCCTCGCTAATTTCTCCTCAGCATCCAGGTTCGGATCCCTACAGACACAGTGGGGCCCGACTCATAGAGCATCTCTTCTTGAGAACAAGGGTTCAACGCCTGTCTTCCTGACATCCCTTCACCGACAGCAGGGCAGGGGGGAAGGCTGAATCCCTCACGATGCAGGAGGCTAGCACCTGACAGTGGCTCGCTGGGCAGATAGGGGTTGAGGAGATACTAGGTGGGGAAAAGGCACAAGGATCATGCCAGCTTACCCTTTACCTCTGATCTCTACCCTCGCTCTCCTACCCAGTTCCCCACCCCAGTCATTTTCCAGACTTCCAGCACATTCCAGTCCCCCATAGGCAGGAAGACCTCTCTCTTGGGTGCTTCATACAGTCAGAGGTAGATGGGAGGTTCTGCACCTTCGGCTCCTTGTCTGTAAATGTAGTTTGGCCCAGTTTCTTAAAACCCTTCAGTGGCCCCCTTCAAGACCAAATCTAGGCTAGGTCTCTGGAGTTCTTGACTCACTCTTCCCTGAATGCCATTGCTTGAGAGACAGAGATACGGGCAACTCTGTGACAGAACTGGGCCCTCTCAGGTTTCCTTCCTCTGTAGCCACCCTCTTGGCTGTCCTGGGCACCTATGTTTCCAAAGCTTAGATGGCTTCTAGACACTTCCATGAACACCCCTTCTCAACCCACAGCCATCCCTCCCCAGGGTCCTTCCCACTCTGTGCCAGGGTCTTTGGGTACAGATCTGCACCTTAGCTCACTCGACACTAGACACTCCTATGCCCTCGGGGCCTGACAAAAAAACAGGCCTCAAAGCAAAATATGTTAGAGACTCTTTGACATGGGGTGATTTTCTGACATGCCCACTTCTCTGTGTTAGCATTTTTGCTCCTGGTAATGAATGCAGGTGATTCTCTGCCACCTCATCCACCTGTAGTTGTTGGTGACAGTTGGGGACTCAGAAAGAAGCCTACACGTTTTTATTTTGATTTTTTTGGGGGGGCTTTGTCAAGATACACCCAATGGCAAAATGGCTTTATGGGCCTGTCCTGTAGCCCACACAGGGTAGAAACAACAGCTGCATTAAACAGATGAACGGAATGTGACTTTCCTGGTGTCCCGTCAGACCTGGCATTTGGTGACGGTCCTGGGGGCTCTAGAATATAGACACCACTTAGTTCTGGGGGTCCTGCATAAGAGTCCCTCCCAGCTATCCAGCCCTCCGAGTCCTGCCATAGCCTGACACCCACTGTGTGGCCTCTCTGGAAATGGCGGTGACCCTCACAGAGTTGTTTGGGGTGAAAGGACAGAAAGTGAGGTGCCCAGCACAGGGCTGGCACAGGGGCTCCACGGGCCTTGGCGACCTCCACCTCACGTGCCTCTCACCTTGCAGGAGACAGACAAGATTGGCATTACTGCCCCTTCCTAGATAGAAAGAGTGAGGTCGCTGACTCAACAAGTCATTCCCTGGTCACAGAGCTGCCTCCTGGCTGCCGCCTCCAGCCTACATCTGCCCATAGCCTCCGTCCTGCACCCACAGCCAGAATGGTCTTCAAAAAACACTGACCAGACCAGACCAGACCACACTTCAAACCTGCCCTTGCTTTCTGCAACCTTCACTCTGCCTCCAAAGCAGAGTGAAGGGAAATCTAGCCCTGCCTCCCTATCCAGTCACAAGCAACCTCCAATGAGGGATACACCCCATTCCGTCCCCCCACCTGCCTGCTGCCCCTCACCTCCTCAAGGAGCAGGCCTGGGCCTTCGACAGGGCTGGAGACCCTTTCCAGTACGACACGTCACAGAACTGTGTGCCCCCTACAGAGCGCAGCCTCACCTTTGACCAGAGCCAGGTGCCCAGCACAGGCCCTACCTAGGCGGCCAGGAGCTCCTTGTCAAACTGGATTCCAGAACAGCAGCTTCTCAGCTCTGTCTCGCTACTGCTTCTGCCCAATTTGGCTCCCTTCAACCCACTTCACAGCGGGACCCCCTTACCAGGCTAGGCGGGACATGGCATAAGTGATTCTGTAGGCCTGGGTCCCCCCGAGGAGGGACTTTGTGTCCATGGTGTAGGCACCCATGTTGTCAAAGACCAGCCAATCCCCTATGTGTAGTTTCGGAAGCCACAGGCCCTCAGCCACGCGGTCACAGCCATCAACTGCAGGCCCCCACAGGCTGCTGCTGTACAGCCGTTGATCTGCAGATGGTTTCTGTAAGACATAGGACAGGCTTTCTGTGGATGCAGTTATCCATGTGGGCGCCATTCTGTGACATGAGGACCAGGGCTCTTTGGGGTTTCTGTCCTGCCTGGTCCCCCAGCCGTTTAGTCCCAGAGAAAATCACACAAAGATCTCCACAAGTTATAAAACTGACTGTCCCATTAGCTCAGGCTTCTTATTAGCTCTTATCACTTATATTAACCCATTATTCTTATTTATGTCAGCCACATGGCTCAGTACCTTTTTCAGCAGGGTAGGTCACATCCTGCTTCTTCGGTGATTTGGGCTGGACTGTCGAGGGAGCTTCCTGCTTCCCCAAATTCTCCTGTTCTCATAGTCCTGCCTCTACTTCCTGTCTGGTTGACCCACCTATACTTCTTGCCTGGCCAATCAGTGTTTATTTAAAACATGATTGACAAAATACAGACAATTCTCCTGCACCACTAACTCAGGTCCCTAATCCAACAGACCATCACCTGATGGCCTGGCAGAGACCACAGAGGACCCATGGGTCAAAACATGCCTCCAACTTCAGGGAGCTGAGGTTCTGAAGGCTGAGGATTTGCTCAAAGGCGAGCTTCTTCCTTCCCCCAAGACCCAAGACAGGGATTCTCTGTGCAACAGCTCTGCTGTCCTGGAACTCACTTTATAGACCAGGCTAGCCTTGAACTCACAGAGATCCCCGGCCTCTGCCTCCTGAGTACTGGGGTTAAAGGCGTGTGCCATCATCGCCTGGCAAAGGCAAGCTTCTTTCTTAAATGATTTCCAAAGGGAAAAGAAATCTGTAACAGTCTGCTGTGGGATAATGCTCCTGTACCCTGTAAAGATTTGTCATTCGTATTGGTTTAATAAAACACTGACTGGTCAGTAGCCAGGCAGGAAGTATAGGTGGGGCGACCTTACTAAAAAAAATTCTGAGAAGAGGAAAGGCAGAGAAATAGTCGCCAGCCAGACACAGAGGAAGCAAGATGAGAATGCCTCACTGAGAAAAGGTACCAAGGCTAAACACAGACAAGAATTATGGATCAATTTAAGTTGTAAGAACTAGTTACTAATAAGGCCAAACAATTTATAATTAATATAAGCCTCTGTGTGATTATTCAGGTCTGGGCAGCCAGGAAGGAAAGTTGCAGTCTCTGCTTACAATAGTCCATCTCCAGATAACCAAAGAGAGTGATTCTTTCACAATTTAGGGCTCCTGCTGGGCAGGTCCTGAAAGATGGGTCATAGCCAAAGGAAAAAACATGGGTGGGTCTTCTGAGTGGACTCCTGACCCCTTGCTTGGCCTGCTGCAGCACTGGCCCCATACCAGCTCCTTCTGCTCCTCAGTTACCCTGCCTCCCCTCCCCCACCCCCTGCTTTTACCCCAGATCTTCCCTCCAAGTCTAAACAAGACACCCTAAGTCCCCAAAGCTCCATACCCCCAGAGCTCCACCTTTACAGTCCTTGCTAATGGTAAGGAAATACTCCAGACATACTTGAGCCTGTCTTCCCCACAGTGAATATCTGTAGACTTAATGAATGCCTTGCGTGGGTGGCATTTAGGGGGAAGAGAAAGCAAGTGACATGAATAGAAATCATCCAAAGGGCCTGGGAGGAGGCAGTGAGGGCCAACAGAAGAAGAAAGGCCTGCCGGCGCCTCAGTCGGCAGCAGGAGTGACCGGAAAGGGAGAATGAGAAGGCACCATTTCCATGCAGGAATAAGGTTCACATAGGTGACAAAAATTAACAAGCGAGGGGGCTGGAGAGATGGCTCAGAGGTTAAGAGCATTGCCTGCTTTTTCAAAGGTCCTGAGTTCAATTCCCAGCAACCACATGGTGGCTCACAACTATCTGTAATGAGGTCTGGTGCCCTCTCCTGGCCTGAAGGCATACACACAGACAGAATATTGTATATATAATAAATAAATATTTTTTAAAAATTAAAAAATTAACAAGCGATTAGACCTATCAATGAAGAAAAGCATGCACACATTGTCAAAGTCCATAAGGAGAACCATCCTGTATTCATGAGTTCCTTCATTCACTGAGCATTTATTGAGTATCTACTATATACCAGGCTCTGATCTAGGAGCTATGAACAGAAGTCAGCAGGAATGAGCACACAAAAAAAATTGAAATTAAAGGGGGAGATTAATATCCTTGTCTGTTTAGCTTTTTCTACATATATGGGTTTTTTTTTGTTTGTTTGTTTTGTTTTGATTTTTAGGTTTGGTTTGGTTTGGTTTGGTTTTTCAAGACAGGGTTTCTCTGTGTAACAGCGCTGGCTGTCCTGGAACTCACTTTGTAGAATAGGCTGGCCTCGAATTCACAGAGATCTGCTTGCCTCTGCCTCCGAAGTGCTGGGATTAAAGGCATGTGCCGCCGCCACCTGGATTAGCTTCATATTCTTATTTGCTTTTGTAATAATAAAATGTAGCCTTGGCTGCTGTGAACTCTTCCCAGTAGCCCCAGTCTCTAGAAAACATTAAGCTGACACTCTAAGGGGCAGGTGCTCTGTGAATGCATCCACAGAACCTTTGTGAAGACAGACTCTAGAGGTCCTACACTCAAGAGAAGATACCGTGTGGACAGCAAGTTAGCATCCTCTTGCTAATTAGTAGTACAAGCTTAAAAACAGGCCAGAAACAGTTGTGTGCGTGATGCTGGGGTCAAAGGTAGCCTTCATGGATGCTAGCCACTCACTGTAAAGGCATGTGCTGCCAAGCCTCACAGCCTGTGCTCAAGCTCTGGAACTCACACGGGGTAGGTGAGAACTGACACAAGCTCTGACCATCACACACACACTTACACGCACACACACATACACACACACACACACACGAGTGAATAAATAACTGTAAAAAAATTCTTTTTTTGTATTTTTGAGACAGAGTTTCTCTGTAGCTTTTGGTTCCTGTCCTGGAACTCACTCTTGTAGACCAGGCTGGCCTCAAACTCACAGAGATCCGCCTGCCTCTGCCTCCCGAGTGCTGGGATTAAAGGCGTGCGCCACCACTGCCCAGTATAAGTATAAAACACTAAAAAGACTCAAAGGAGCCAGGGAGTGATTAGAAGAAGTCAGGAAGTCTCGGCATGCCAGGCAGTGTCTCTGCTCAAAGACAACGGAAGTTTCCATTCACAAAGGTCATGGGAGAATTAGGTTATAAAATTATTGGATATATTTGGGCCACACTAATACTTAATCAGAGAAAGTAATAAGAACCTAATGGAGGAATAAAATACATGAGCTGTACCCTCTCCTAGCCAGAAAACTTTGACAAACCAAAAGGAAATTCCTCCCTAATTTAAAAAAGGCTAAATAAATTACTCAGGAATTGCCCCATATTTCCCTTAGGACTAGAAAGCATATAAAATAATTGTGAACTTACCAAAGACTATCGATAAGAAAATGACACTGTGGTTAGTTAATTCACACAAAACTGCCTCATATCATATATAAAATACAAAGGATAATAGAAAAAGAATATCCATGTGCGTGCCTGCCAGCTAAAGAAACACAGAACTTCAAACCAAGCGGCTGCCTCATGTGATCTCAGAGCTCCAGAGGCTGAGGCAAGAGGGGCATGTGATGGAGACCGGCCTTGCTGCCAGTCTGTAAAACCTGCCAAAGACTCTTGTCAAAGAATATTAAAAGAAATTCAGCCGGGCGGCGGTGGCGCAGGCCTTTAATCCCAGCACTCAGGAGGCAGAGAGGTAGGTGGATTTCTGTGAGTTTGAGGCCAGCCTGGTGTACAGTCACACAGAAAAACCCTGTCTTAAAAAAAACCCCAAAATAAAAAAATAAACAAAAAGGATGTAAACTTTCCAGTCTCTTCAAACTCCCCACGTGGCTAAGCCCATCCCTTCCCTTCCTTTCTAGGTTCCATATTCTCTGGCTTTAAGAAAAATCCATGAATGCACCTTATGTTAAATGATAGGATTTATTCTGCATGCTTTTGGCAGTTACTTAATTGAAATTATGGAGCATTAATTATGAGACTCACTTTCTTGTTAGTGAAATTTCTATTTCCAAGATCCATCCATTGACACCTGTGACCACAAGTCACACAGGCACGGCACAGACGTCTCTGGGTGGGACACACTGATTTGTTCACTCGTTACCCTGGTCACAAGCACTAAGGGTCCTCTGGTGTTTCGTACCGGACAGACACGTCCCCCAAACACACACACCTGAGAACTTGCCGGGACGGGGTACCCATGCCGGTTTTACCTGATAATGTCACTGTGGTTCCCAACACAGACATACATGTCTAGGACACCCAGCCATCGCACACCCTCACCTTCCCTTCACACTGGTGTTGGCATAAAATGACATCACACCACTGTCAGGATAAAGTGAGTGACATCTCACTTCCGCTTCGTTTCCATGCCCTTGGCTACCACTGCTCATTTTCAGTTTGACTCTCCTCTCTCATGAACCGCCAGACAAAACTGTTTTTATAAGTTCTTCATCTTAACGTAGACAAACACCCGTCTTAAGACTTCTGATCCCAGCACTTGGAAGGCAGAGGCAGGAGGATTGGTGCAAGTTCAAAGCCAGCCTGATCAGCATAGTGAATTCCGGGCTTGCTAGTGCTATATAGTGACAGACTGTTGGAAAATACATAATACATGTATGCATACATACATACACACATACACACATGCATACGTACATACACATATACATACATACATACATACATACATACATACACAAGCAAATAAAACTTTAAAATCTTTCCCTATGTGTTTGTACTTGTCCCATTTTCAGATAGTCCCTGTTTTACATTTCTTTGCTGCAGGTAAGTTCCCTTCCTGTGAGCCACCCTTCAGTTCCAAAGTTCCTTCCTCATGAACTTCCCCTCAGGACCAGAGGTGGCAGTGTTTACCGAGAGTGTGTGTGTGTGTGTGTGTGTGTGTGTGTGTGTGTGTGTGTGTGCTGGAACTTGATCCCATGTCTCAAACATGCTTAGCTTTATCACTGAGCACTACCATGAACATATAGTTTCATTTAAATACTGATATGTTAGATTTTTATTGTTGTTTTGAGACAGTCTTACTATACAGACCAGGCTAGCCTGCTTCCTCAGTCCTGCTTCCTCAGTTTCCTGTGTGTTGGAATTACAGGTGTGTACCGCCAAGCCCCAAGAGGAAGGCTTTTGCACTATCTGCATATTCCTGTGTGTTCAGGTGCATGTAGGGGGAACTATGTGCACATGGAGGTCAGAGGTCACCCTCTGGTGTCATTCCTCAGGAGCCATCCACTTTGGACTTCGAGACATGGTCTCTATGGTGGTTTGAATGAGAATTTTCACAAGGGCTCATATGTTTGAATGCTTGGTCCCCAGTCAATGAACTGTTTGGGAAGGATTAGGTGTGGCCTTGTTGGAGGAGGTATGTCACTGGGAGTGGGGCTTTGAGGTTTCAAAAACCCACAGCAGGTCTAGTCCCTCTCTCTCTCTCTCTCTCTCTCCCCCTGGGGATCAGGATGTAAGGCTCTCAGCTACTGCTCCAGCTCTATGCCCATCTGCTTCCCACAAAGATGATCATGGAATAATCCTAGTCAACAAGCCCCCCGGTTAAATGCTTTCTTTCATAAGAGTTGCCTTGGTCATGGTGTGCCTTCACAACAAGAGAGTAGGGACTAAGACAGTGCCTCACTTAGACCTGGGGGCCTGATGACTAGACTAGGTGCTGCTGGCTAGGAATCCCCAGGGCTCCACTTCCCAATCCCCATGGCTCCACTTTCCACTGACTCCCAGTCCTGGCTCACAAGTGTGCACCACACACCTGGCTTTGTTTTGTTTTTCTTCTTACATGGATGTTGGGGGCTAACCTCAGGTTCTCATGCATGTGTAACAAGCACTTTGCCAATTGAGCTAATCCCAACAGTGTCTAGATGTGCTTGTTACATACAAACACCTTAAATATTCACTGAGTTGTCTAAAAGAGCATCCATTCCAGGACTTCATAAACAGAAGCGCAAGTGGGTAGAAGAAGGGAGACCATGGGGGTTTTAAGAGAGACTTGACGTGAGATTACGTTTTTTGTTTGTTTGTTTTAAGGCCATTGACAGAGCTGGACAGATGCCTCATGGTTAAAAGCACTGGCTGCTCTTCCTAGACGACCCTGGTTTGGTCCCAACCACCCTCATTCATGACAGCTCACCACAGTCTGCAACTCCAGTTCCTGTGAACGCAATGCCCTCTTCTGGCCTCTGCAGGCACTGCATGCATATGGCAGGCACCCATGTAGGAAAGCACTCACACATACAAAATAAAAATAAATAGACCTTTGTAAAAGCATTGGTATCAAAGGAGATAGAACAACAAACACATTCCAAATATGTATATGAGAGCAACAATAAAGTGTGTCGTATCAGATGAGAAGGCCCCTACGCTGGCCGTGAAAACGGCACCCGTGGTAACAGCCTGCGCGACAGTGGGGAAGAAACCTGGAGCTTTGTAAGCAAGGGGCCTAAAACGGCTCCTGTCTCTCAACCTGGTAAGGTTTGGGGGGACTCATCATCAGAATATCATTCTTAAAAAGCATTTCCATCTTAACAATGTCAAATGAGCCAGTCGTGCAGAGATCATTCTCACAGAGAGGATACACATGGAAGCAGGAATAAGAATAACAAAAACTCCGCAGGGCCTGAGTGGCGGGTGAGAAAGTGATTGTGATGGGAGCTTTGAACCTGACATGAGGCAGATGAATAAGATATGAGCCCTACCCGCAAGGGCTCACAGTCTGCAGAGAATAAGCATTCCTGCGTACGACACTTCGCCCCTCCAAGGCCAGTTTTCCCATTATGAAACGAGATTGACAGCATGTTCCTTAGGTACTCTTAGGAAATTAAGAGAGGAATGACATGGAAATGCTCACACAGACCCAACTGCCATACATACATGATGTCCACTGTCACCAGTCCATAAGTGACACTGGAGCAATGAAGCACTGTGTGCGCATAGTGGACGAGACGCTCAGATGTAGGAGGAGTCAGGATGATGAGCAGAGGTCATTAGCACAGAGAGGCTTTGCTCCGCTGTCTGAAAACTTCCTTTGAACTTTAAGTTACCTATACATGTTTCCAAAGTCTGTTTGATTCCAGCAATACACAGGAGGCCCCCCTGGGCAACACAGCAAGGCCCTATCTTTTAAAAGTAGGGAGAGAGGAAGGAAGGCAAGGAGGGAAAAGGAATGAGTCGGATCTGCATGGCGGCCAATGAGTAGTGAGCAAGCAGGAGGAGGGACCAGAGCAGCACTGGTGGCCACTTCGGATGACAGCAGGAGAGAAGGAGATGAACTCAAAACCAGGTTGGGATCGAGGCTCAAGAGATGCAGGTGTCCTCCACCCAGGAAGACAGAGAAGGCACAAACCCATCTTGTCCAGTCCTCCAGCTTCGGCAGTATTGATGGCTGGGAGAAGGGCCTTTGGGTTGGAAATTAATAGTTCAGATCTGAGCAAGTTTAGCCTGAGGTGCTTGAGAGACTCCAGAGGACATGGGAAGTGGGGGAGGGGAGCTGGCGGACAGGGCTCAGCAGACAAATCATTCATTGTGCAGGGACGTACCCCACTATGCAGCTGGGATCAGCGAGAGAGACCCAGTCTAAAAAGGTTGCCTTGTCTTTTAATGTAGCGATTTCCCAAAACCCTCTTTAAAAAGAAGTCTTGGTAATTTGTTAATAAAACTGTTTTTGTCTTTTCACTTGTAGCACTTCCTACATTCTGGAATTTTCTGATGTGTAGACTTCCTCTATTTCCCTTTGGTGCCACTGGACTTTCCTTTCTTTCTTTCTTTTTTCTGGTTTTGTGTGTGTGTGTGTGTGTGTGTGTGTGTGTGTGTGTGCACTAGTGTGGCATTTACAGGGGAGCTAAAGCTGCTGGAGGCCGGGGTGAGCTTTGTTGCTCTTGTTCCCATGTTCATATGAAAACCATTACAGACAAACCTTACTTCTAGGGACTAACTCCAGAGCAGGGACCACAGGTGTCTGTCGAGACAGTGCTGGAGACGGAGTCGAACAGCTAGGGCTGCACTGGTTGGAGTACTTTATAACCACACAAACAAACAAACAAACAAACAAGCCCATATTGTAAGATGAGTTGATAGCACAGCAATAGCTACGCCCCACACAAATGAAAAGAAAGATTAGAGAACAACACGTCCCCAGTGCTAGGGAAATGAGCTCTTTGCGTTTTCTAAAAGAATAAAAAGAAATAAAAACATTCTGCCATGCTGAGACTGTGAGCAATATCTTTACCCTTCAACCTTGCTTTTTCTTCTTTTCTTTCTTTCTTTTTCCTTTTTTTCAGACAGTTTCTATGTAGCTTAGTCTGACCTTGAGCTCATCATGATCCTTTTGCCTTAGCATCCCAGAAGGCTGAGATTCCAAGTGCACACCATGCCTTGATCTTTTATCTATTTTCTTTAAACAATTTTTAGTGTGTGTTGAAGCCAGGGCATGCTAGGCAAGTTCTCCCATCACTGAGCTACACTCCCTACCGAGAACTCAGCTCAGCGACAGCGAGCACGGCTCAGACATCTGAGCCTTGGGTCTGGGCCCGGCAGGCACCACAAAGACTAACTAAAATAAATAAGAGTTAGATAAAAACACAGGCACAGGATGAAGGCACAGTCACAGGGGATGGGCTCACCTTCTGCAGGGTGGGGGTAGGGCAGGTGTTGTCAAAGAGGACTGAGTTGAAGATCCCATAAACGCCCTCATCAAGGTGGTACACGATGGTCTTAGGGGCTGAACTGGTTTCGTCTGTGAGGAAGGGAGAGAAGAGGGGCCACACAAGCAGAATGTGAGGGGCTTGGGAGTCAGAAGCTGACATTACAGTGAACTTAGTAAGGACAAAGCTGTGGGCCAAAGGGTTGCCCCTTCTTCAGGTATGGGGTAGACCCTGCAACGGAAGCCACTAAAAACCATCCCTAGATGCCCCAGTAAAAGTAGAAGAGCAGCTCGCCCAAACTCAGAGGCACATGACAGGGAGGAGGTATGTCAGAATAAGAAACCAGGTGGGCTAGCTACACTAGACAGACTCTCCCCCAGGTCTCTAAGAGGCCAGGAGAATGCATGGCTGCGCATACATGCACACACACTGACCATGCTGCCTGGAGCCCTGCTCTGCCAACAGCTCTCTCTGAGGAAGAGCACATCGCTATGCCACTCCCCAGTGTCAGATTCACTGACACTTGTCACTCACTCATGGGGCCTGAGAGATCCCTACGGGAAGCCTGATCTATCTGGAAGGGCTAAGGCGGGCACTGATGCTGGTGGCATGGGCACAGGAGCTCCGGGTCATCCCGAGCTGAACTCGAAATCCAGGACTGGCCGTTATCAATCCCGTGACCCCGAACAGATGACTTAACGCTCCCTGCCTGTGCTCTGTCCTCTGGAAAGGGGATGTGAACAAATGCGGTGTCATGAAGTTATAGGAAAGATGAGTAAGAGCCTGTACTCTGAGGAAGAGGCAGACCCGGGTCAAGTGCAAGCTACCTCTAGCCAACTGATAAGCAATTCACTCCATTCTGATCCATAAAACGGGGCCAATTAAATACCTATTCACCCCGAGGTTGCTTCGTGCTCCATGGATAAAATACAAACACATTAGGGAATAAAACAAGGGTTCTCAACCTGGGGGCCAAACCACTCTTTCACAGGGGTCTCCTAAAACCATAAGAAATATCAGATATTGCCGGGCGGTGGTGGCGCACGCCTTTAATCCCAGCACTCGGGAGGCAGAGGCAGGCGGATCTCTGAGTTCGAGGCCAGCCTGGTCTACAAGAGCTAGTTCCAGGACAGGCTCTAGAAACTACAGGGAAACCCTGTCTCGAAAAACCAAAAAAAAAAAAAATATATCAGATATTTACACTACAATGCATAATAGTAGCAAAATTACATGTATGAAGTAGCAATGAAAATAATTTATGTTTGGGGTCACCCCAACATGAGGAATTGTATTGAAGGGTTGAAGCAATAGAAAAGTTGAGAACCACTAGAATAAAGGAATAAAATTGTCTTTGGGATGAGGGGAACTGCAAGTTTCCCTACAGCAAACACCCATTCTCCAGAAGGCCCCACCCCTGCTTAGTCAGCCATTGTCTCAGCTTCAGGGAAGAACTGGGCTCTCCCGCCCACCTGGCACCTACCCTCCCTGCCGGACTGTTCTGGAAGAACCTCCTTCTTGGCAACAATGCTGACAGCCACAGTGAAGGCAGAAGACACATAGTAGCGACCCAGCTTAGCAAGGATGTCCACACCGCAGCCCTCGGGGAAGTACAGGTCCAAGGCTGAGTTGATCACAGAGGCAATCTAGGAGAGAGGTAGGTGCAGGACCATGTGATTTCAGGGAGGACTTGGCAGTTGCTAAGGTCCCAGCTGGTAACTGGGCACAGTTAGCCAGGAAGGCACAAGGCTGGGGTAGGTGGGGGTTGGGGAGGGCAAAACACTGGAGTGAAGACCTCCTGGCTGCACAGCTCACTCGCCCAAATAATCCCACATAGAAAGGGATATTCTTTCCTAAAATGTTTGGTGCTCAGATCCCAGATTCTCTGGCATGGATCCTTCCTTCATAAATAACCAGCTTGTTAAATAGTAGGAGTAAAAACAAACATGCAGAGCTGGCTCTGCCATCTGGGATGGGTGAGCCGGATCACTGTGAACTTTCAGAGTGGCTCCTTTTATTCTTACGCACACATTATTATTATTATTTTTTTTTTGGTTTTTCGAGACAGGGTTTCCCTGTAGTTTCTAGAGCCTATCCTGGATCTAGCTCTTGTAGACCAGGCTGGCCTCGAACTCAGAGATCCGCCTGCCTCTGCCTCCCAAGTGCTGGGATTAAAGGCGTGCGCCACCACTGCCCGGCCACAGACATTATTTTTAATTATACATACAATCTGGTTATGTGGGCTTGGAGTTTGCCACTGTTGTTGCTTTTTTGTCCTTATGGGAGAAAGGCTGGCTATTTGAGCTAGAGCCTCATGTAGCCCAGGCTGGCCTTAAACTTCTGATCTCCCTACATCCACCTTCCTTGCTGGATTATAGACATGCAATTACCATCTCCAGCACATGTATGTTTTTATAAGCAGACACACTCGATGGACTCTGACTGTCCTCCCTTGTGAATAAACATTTTCATCATTCTCCAGCCAGTTTGGGCACTGGGAAGGCCACTAGACTTCTGCCATGTATGAGGCTGCAAGTCTTCATTTTGAGGCTCATTCCTGGGGCATCTGGAGCCTCCACAGGGTCATTTCCTACAGACAGAGACTACAGAAGTATTGTGCTACTGAAGAGATGTGTCCCAGCTGGGCTGTGGTAGTGCACACCTTTAATTCCAGCCCTCAGAAGGCAGAGGCAGGCTGATCTCTGTGAGTTTGAGGCCAGCCTGGTCTAAAGAAGTAAGTTCCAGGAGGGCTCTCAAAAACTCAGAGGTGGGAGGGTGGGGCAGGCACCCCTAGGGGTCAAAGTGGGAATCACCATGACACATCTGTGCTGCCCTTGGCTCACATGTGAGAGGACCCATACAATGGGAGCAGACCAAAAGTTGGTTTTGCTTCCCTGCCCTTCCCCCCAGGTTTCTTGTCAGCCCATTGGAGGGTGAATAAGGCACGCATACTCAGACCATCAGAGAGCTCATGGCATATAAATAATGTCTTGACTGAGCCTTTAACAAGCTAGCTAAGTGCACGGGCTTAGCGAGGCGTGCAGCCAGCTCTGCTGTGGACTCCGGATGTGCCATAAACTCTACAAGCCCAGCCGTGCCACAACACAGGGTTAATAAGTAGCAATAAAATTTAGGCAAGCACTAAGCCCAGTGTGACACACAGGCCAGATGTACTGTACAGTGGGCTCCCTATACTCGCCATGCCCCTCCCCCATCGCAAAATGACCTCCAAGCCACCCTTGACCACACACCTCTTCGAATCTCACTTTGGCTCCCTCTAAGCCAGGAAAGCCGCCGCCAAGGTCCAGAATGTTCATCGTGTGGCCCAGCTCAGCACCCATTTGAAACACGAGCCGGGCATCGGCGATGGACTGGGCGTAGGCCTGAGGGTCAGGACAGCCACTGCCAAGGTGGAAACTGGAAAGGGAAGAAGAGCCTTAGCTTACGTACAGCTTACGTACAAGGTCCAGGCGTGCCCACGTTACAGAAGCAACAACTAAGGCCTGGAGCATCAAATGGGATACACAGGGTCACGTCGTACGCTGAGAGCAGACAGGAGGCACTTCTCCCATCCCTTCACGCTCCTTTGGAGGGGAACCTTCCAGGATGAAAACTCAGGTCCCAAAGTACCCAGATCAGGACACACCCGCCAGTGAGCGTGTGGCCAGGGCGAGTTACTAGGCTCGCCTTGTTAAATGTTGACTTCTACAGACTGGCGAGAAAAGTCCTTACTGTTCAGGGGTGTGGAATAAAGCCCCGGGGTGCTCAGCCTGGAACGTGAAGTTCTGAATAGACAAAGCTGGAGAAGCGGCCCTAACTATAGCCGATCTTTGTATGGAAAGAAACAGCTCCAGAGCACAGCTGCTACCTCTGGGCTCTCTCAAAGCCATGTCCCTGGGAGCAGCCTCCTGGGTGGGATAAGGCCTTCTGGGGACTGTGGAAGGGATGTTGTTAAATCTTCCCTCTAAAGAGGGGACACTATCCGGTGGCGGAACTCCAGGCCTGGGGCAAGTCCTGACCGAGGTCCAGGAAGTCCATGGTTAGCTCCTGGCGTACAGGTACTGGGTCAGGTGTGGGCAGGGTGGCCGGCTCCCAGTGCACACCTCACACCCACCACCTCCACGTGGCTCTTCTTGGCGTTTTCAAGCAGATGTCTGCAGGATTTCAGCGACGCTCCAAACCTCAGGCTCAGGTGACTCAGAGAGTGGGAGTCCTGGGTGGCAATGCACAGAACCATCCTGAGGGAAAAATGCGGCATCCCTGCTGAGTGAGGCCCGTCCCCACTGCCAGCATCTCCGCTGAGTGAGCCCTGCCCCACTGCCAGCATCTCTGCTGAGTGAGCCCCGCCCCACGGCCAGCATCCCTGCTGAGTGACACCCACCCACACACTGCACTAATGAGTGCATAGCCTTCCTAGGTCACCCTGAATTGCCAAGCGATGTCTATGTCACCCGCTGGGTCCCGATAGCATCAACCCTCACCCAGGCAGCTCAAGTCTCCCCCAGTCAACCCCATAACCAGACAGTTTTCATCAGTTTTCAGACATATCACCCGAGAGGGAACCATGTGTCAAACAAATTCCTAAGGAGAGTCCTGAAACATGAGGGTCGCTGTGCTTTGGGTGCACCAGAGTGGCTCTTGGGTGCCCTACTATTCCCTCAGACCCTTCTCTGGATCCCCAGAGTGCCAAGGACCATTAGCTATCACAGCCAGTGAGCTCCCTCCCAGAAACCATTCACACGGGGCCACTGCCCCATAGCCAATATCACTGTGCCCCTCACCCATTGCACGAGGTATATTCAAGCAACACCCCAGTCTGTACATCCCTCAGATGTCCCACGTTGTTCCCAACACCGACATGCTTGCCTTGACTGTTTGTGACTCCCCAAGTTTCACTCATTCCTCAAGACTCGCTTCAAATGTCACCTTTCCTGAAGCTGAGACCTCCGTAATCCCTTGGACCTTTTCTATCTAGGGCTGTAACAGTTCTGCCCTGGATCTGGGTCCTGTCCCGGAGTAGCATCCATCCTGCTGTAAGTGTGGTGGGATCCAAGGAGCATCCAGGATGGGGACCTCTGCCCAGCTCCCCACTCCTTCCCCCTCCAACCTCACCCAACAGCCCAGCCTCCCTGCAGAAGTGGTTCTCAGCTTACTTGGCACTGGGGTGGCTCTTGACCACCTTGGCCAGCTCCACTTCATTGTCGAAGCTCAGCAGCCTCACCCCATGCTTGGCAGCATACTTGATCTGTGCAATTTGCTTACAGGGGTTGGCACAGATGATCTTACTGGCAGGGACACCGATATGCTGGACCAACTCCATCTCTGCCTGTGAAGTTCCAAAGGTCGTGGTGAGGAGGCCCCAGGGCCTGCTGGCCTGTGGAGCCCAGGGATGAGGGGCAAGCTCATAACTATACACTGGGCGTCAACATAAGTGGGTCCTCTCTCTCTCTGGGTTTTTTTTCCCCAAAAACAGAGTTTCTCAATGGCTGTCCTAGAACTCACTCTGTAGACCAGGCTGGTTCTGGCTTCAAACTCAGAAATCAGGCTGCCTCTGCCTCTCAAGTGCTGTGGTTAAAGGTGTGCACCACCACTGCCCAGCCAGTGGGCCAGCTCTTTAAGGCATCAGATACACAATTGCTTCACACTGCTTTCTCACTCTCTGATGACAGCGCTGCCATGTACAGACACGAGTGGGGCACTGCACACACCTGGGGAAGAGGGATCCAGTTCAAAGCAAAGACGGCAGGCATATCTGTATATTTCTTCTAACTTCCTGCCTGAGCGAAGATCTCTCATTCTAAAGTGATCAATGTATTTATTCCAAAAATCAAATGTCTTTAAAGGGAGGCATGCTGGGCTGGAGAGATGGCTCTGTGGTTAAGCACACTGGCTGCTTTTGCAGAGGACCTGGGTTCAGTTCCCAGCACCCACATGGCAGCTCACAACCACTCATAACTCAGAGGAGCCTTATCAAGCACTAGGCATGCACACGGTACACATACATATTTGTAGGCAAAACACTCATATGCATAAACATAAATAAATCATTCTTTTAAAAAGGCAGGGTGCACATTTTCTAACAGGCTTTGGACAGACTGAAACGTTTAATGAATGCTGCTTGGAAAATAGTATTGAGAGTCCTTGGATAATAAAAACTACATAGCAATTGCGATTATCTGCAGGAGACCTACAAGACTGAGGCTCAGAACATCTTAGGAGGCATACTCCCCAGCCTCTGGCAGCTAATGACATAAGGCTAGGTGTGGTGGCTCAAGCCTTTAGTCCCAGCAGAGGCCAGCAGCTCTCTGGGTTTGAGGCCAGCATGGTCATAGTGAATTCCAGGCCAGTCAGGGCTACATAGTGAGAGCCTCCCGCCACCAAAAGAAAGTTGACAGTAGAAGAGGGACTAAGTCGGAAAGAGAAAGCGGGTCCGTGGAAGGGAGAGAGGGGAAAGGGAGGGCGACAGGATGTGATCAAAATACTTTATAGTCATGCTATAAATATCATAAAGAAACCCACTAGACGATACAGAAATCCCATATGGTAACATCCAGAGGACTTGAAGTCAAAGAGATGGCCGTGCTCCCCTGTTCAAGGCAGCATCAATGACAATAGACAGGACAGAAAATCAGCCTAAACATCTGTTCCCGGATGAGTAGATACAGAGACTATGGGAGAATACAGTGTGTGTGTGTGTGTGTGTGTGTGTGTGTGTGTGTGTGTGTGTTACACGTACATAGATTATCTCATATATGAGAAAAGTCTTCAAAGCCATGGGTCTCTCTGACACAGCACCCAGTCCAATGCCAATGAATGCATTCCCTCCCCCACCCCTTTACATTTTGGTTACTGCCGTTTATTTTATTTAATTAGATTTGTTTATTTGGAGGAATGTGTGTAGAGTTCAGAGGACAACTTTCGGGAGTTGACTCTCTCCTTCCACCATGTGGGCCCCAGGGGTCAAACTCAGGAGGCTGGAGCAAGGGCCTTTACCAACTGAGCCATCTTGCCAACCCTTACTTTTGTTTTTGAGATAGGGTATGATGTAGTCCAAGCTGGCCTTGAAGTGAACTTCTAAAAAAGTTTTAAATTATTTTATTATTATCGTGCATGCATAGGATATATAGGTGTCATGGGGGGGGGGGTGTCATGACACACATGTGGAGGTCAGATGACAGCTCAGAGGAGTCGGATTCTCCTTCCACCACATGGGTTGAACTTTCTATGTAGCTGAGGACCAAACCCCAAGCTTCTGAGCACGCTAGGAATTCACACTACCCCTGTGCTATCCTTAGCCATTTCAGGCTGTGGCTTTCACACCATGGAGCCTTGCCCTAGCTCTTCCTTGCCTTTACTGACCACAGCTCGTGCACCCGCTGCAGTAAGGACACAGATGGTCATGCGTGGTGCTAAGTACCCCTGCTCGCTAGCACCTGCCACAGGAAAGTCCTAAATGAGATGTTTTCCATCAGGTGCTAGGAAACATTGCTATAGATTCACTATTTTCAGTTTCTTGGGCCATTCTGTCTGTTGCGACTGCCTAACTGCCACTGTGGTACAAAGCAGCCACCGACAACTGGGAAATGACTCAGCGTGGCGGTGACTTGATTTGGCTCACTGTCCAGTTTTCTGACCTGCCTCAGAGGCGCTGTTTCATTCAGTCCCTCCAGCCCATGCAGAGGGTATGAGAAGCTGTGCAGGGCCAGCAATGTCTTAGCACATGAGCCCACACACAGACCCGTACATACACATGCACATAAAATAAAAACATGTTATAAAAAATGTAAGAGCTATGGAGCAAGTAACAAAGCCAGAGTCGAGAGTCAGACATGCCTCTCCATGCATAAGGGAGTCAAGAGACAGCGGCTTGGGAGCATGGTAGGAGATGAGAGTCGTTTGTAACCATGGCGAGTCTGATTCTGGCCCAGCTTCCTTCAGCACTAGTTGCATTAAGTCCTGTCAGACCCATAACCATCAAATATCAGTATCCACTCTCCATATTTCAGGGTGGAAAGCTGAGTTCAGGGAGGTCAACCCATCGATGGTGACAGCCAATAAGTGACTTCAAGGGACACCAAGATCCAGCTCCAGAGCTGGACATGTGGCTGTCACAGCTCACATTCCAGATGCAGATCTGTCACCATGCCACGTCTGGGTGAATATGAAAATGTCCCCTCTCTCCCTACACAAGGTGAAAAGAGACCATGGTGACTTCAATAATTGTGGTTACACATATTTAAACAATAAGTGTCATTCAGGGAAGGCTTGCTCCATGTCAGGCACTGCTTTCCAGTCTTATATACATTTCCATTTCTTCATAATCCCCTTATGAGGTCATGAGGTTTGGAAGGGTAAGTCATTAATTCGAAGTCACATAGCTTAACTGTCGGAGCTCAGCCTACACTGACAGGCACCTCTTGAGCATCTGTTAAGGTGCCAGCCTGCAACCGGTGCCGAAGAGAACAAGTAGGGAATGAAGCAGATGGGGTCTCCCACTCTGTGGCGCTTTCAGGCTGGCGGAGTAGAGGCATAGACAAATGGGTGCTGAATAATGGCAGAATGGCCAACGGGTTCAAGGAACCACAAAAAGGTACGGCATGCTAGAGAATGAGGGGCCCTGGGTGTGAAGGACAAAGCACAGCCTGAGGACTCAGAAGGGAAAGCAGAGCCCCCAGCTGGCCTTGGATGGGCCAGGGACGACAGTTTCCAGCAGAGGGAACAGATCCACCAAGGGCTGAGGATACTGGAAGGGCCAGCACTATGGGGAAGATAAGGGCGGAGGGTATGGGCAGACCCAGCTGCCAAGGGACCAGAAGCAGTGTGTGGGTTTGCAGGTTATCCTGTGCAGAAAGAAGCTTTCAGAGTTCCGAGGAGAAACGCGGCAGCCAGATGTGCCCATGCACACCCGCAATACCAGCACTGTGAAGGTGGAGGCATTCAAGGCCCATACGGACTATTACAGATCTTGAGGAAGGGAGTACTTATCATGGCCACCTGAAGAACGACTTCCTGGGACCCAGGCGAGACTGACCCATACCAGAAATGACCAAGCCATCCTAGAAAGGATAGAGATGTGCTCTGGTGGCAGCTTGGCAAGTGAGGTGATGGACGTGGGGATGGGGGGTGAGGATGTGAGACAACACAGGGTAGACGGCTGTGGGCTCAAGCAAGGGAGGGAGGCAACAGCGAAGGGATGTGATTTAAAGTGGAGGACAGCTTAGGACCAAGTCCAAAGGGCTGCGCCACTCCCAGCAGCAGGTACCAGGGGAGTCAGTCAGCACCTGGACCTGCACAGGGGGACGGGGAGAAAAATACACACAGGATAAATCATCAAGAGTTCTCTGAGGGTGGAGGCGAGCCCAGAGCAACTCTCTCTCTCTCCCTCTCCCTCTCTCTCTTCTGTGCACTTTTGAAGTCTTCCAAACTGGGAATGTATACCACTATTGAATCTTTTTAAAAAGAATACTTGCTGGGTTGAATACATTAAGAGATGGTAAAGAAGCGCGTTCCCCAGACCAGATCCAAATGCATTTGCACAGAAAGCTTTCCAGTGCCTGCTGTGCTAAAGGGACTGGAACAGCCTACACCGCAGGAGTTCTTCCTATACCACAAGATGCTTAATGTGCGTCAGCCGCTTGCATGTTTCTAAATGCTGTACATCCACGGACCCCAGAATGCAGACCCTCTGCTGAGGCAGAAAACCAGCACCCTCATTTTCTCTTTGAGTGAATGAAGCAATGAGCTACTTGAATCGTCACAAGTACCAGGGCATGGGGTTGTTATTGTTTGCAAATATTTTTGTTGCTTTGAGATAGGTTCTTGATATATAGCCCAGGCCGGTCTTATAGCCACAATAATCCTCCTGCCTTAGCCTTCTGAGTGCTGGAATTACAATCATGGGCCACCATGCTGGGTTTATATGATTGTGTTTAAAACAAGGTGGTCAGTGGAATCTAGGTGTGGTGTCCACACCTGCAATCTCAACACGGGGAAGGTGAGGAGGGGAGAGTGCTGTAGTTTGAGGCCAGCCTGGGCTACTTAATGAAACCTTATCTAAGGAAAGAAGGAAGGGAGGGAGGGAGGAAGGGAGGGAGGGAGAGAGGAGCAAAGCAAATCAAATCAATTGGGCATGGCGGTATACGACTGAAATCCCAGCAATCAGAAAGTGAAGTAAGAGGTCAACCTCAATTGCATAAGATCTTGCCTAGATAAATAAATCGGTCACTGTATTTCTGTTGATCCCTTGGTATCTTGTTGGAGGAAATTCTTAGGTGTATCCCCAGCTCGACCACAAGGGGTCGCAAGGGAGTAAGCTGGAGGATGCCGATAGAGAAAGAGGCTTGGAGGCAGGATCAAGTTCCTGGAGAAAGAAACTAGGAGAATCCGAGCACCTAGTAAGCTGTGACCTGCGCCTCTGGCTTGACGGCTTGTCTCTCCATCCAGCCGTTGCTCATGCCAGGCCTTTGGTCTAAGTCCAGTACCGTATGATGCCATTGAGCATGGTCACCCCCTGTGGCCCACCAGGAGAGGGCAGCCTCCACCCTTAAAACACCTAGAAGGGGTGGTTAGTGATAAGGAACAGCAGTAAAGCGCTTGCCTAGCACGTGATAAGCCTGGGTTATTATTATAAGTGCCAGCAACCACCACTCAAGGAAAAGCATCAAGCGATCTGCGTGACCCCACGGCGGGAGAGGACACTGTCACCAGCCACACGCCAGCACAGCCAACTCTCTCCAAGGATCTAGGAGAAGGCAATACCAGTAGACTCAAGCTGGCGTCTCCCCGTTCAGATCCTAACCAGGTGGCTCACCTTCTATGACTCACTTCCTTACATGTTAAATGTGTATTCCGGGGACTGTTATCAAAATCCCGGTAAAAGAATGGCCTCACAGTAGAATGACCTCACGGAGCTGTTTCGAGAATAAAATGAGATCACGAACAGAAAATGTCTGGCAGAGAGCCAGGCCCAACAGAAGCACTCAGCAAAGGGTGGACGCTTTCAGCACACACCTTTCGCCCGTCTTTAAAGTTTTCTAAGCCTCTGTACAGCAGCTCTGTCCTCTGGAGGTCACCCCCTGAAGCTAGAGGACTAAGAACCTCACCCGAGTTTCCAGAAGCAGAAGGACCTAGTCAATGCACTTTCACCCTATTTTTTAACCCAAGCTCAAGGGACCCAACGGATCCTGCCCCCTCCCTTCTCTGTAGAGAGCGCCGCCACACTAGGGGGGGCTGCAGCGAGAGCAAAGCCATCTGCCTCGCTGGACTTTGTGTCCGACTTAGAACAAAGCAATGCAAAGAAGAACAAAAGGAGACTCTTCAACCACAAAGAGTGACCAGTAGCTAACCTTCAAGTAAAGGTTAACCTGCCCCCTCCATCCCGCCCCAGTGCACACATTTTCCTTTCCCCACTGGGGATCGCTCTAGCCCCATAGCCTTGGACAGGCTGGCTCTCCTTCCGCCAAGAATTCTTTCTGGACTCCATTCACAGCACCCAGTCACACTGCTGACCCGGGGCTTAGCAGGGATCCTCTCCAGAACAGCCATGACTAATCATCAAGAAAATGATGGCGGTGACATCACAAGGGATATGTGTCCAGCAGGCTTGCTTCCACCGCTGGGCGCAGCACTGGCCCTAACCTCGGCCTGGAACGTTCTTCCTCTAGTTCTCCCCCTGGCTCAATCTCCTGCCTCATTCAAGCGTGAATTCAAATCTCAGAGAAGCCTTCCTTGAACAGGGATGGTGATGGCAATCTTCCTAGAATCCCAGCTTTTAGAGGGGGCAGAACAGGAGGACCGGGAGTTCAAAGCCAGGCTGTGGTGAACAGCGAGTTCTAGACTAGCCTATGATCCACAAGACTGACACTGCTTCAAAACAAACCAAACAAAATCCTCCTACCCCACTGCCCTACTTCCCACCTACAATACCACGTGTCTTCATTGCTTTATTTTTGTAGAAAGCACCATAACAGGGGGCTTTTTTCGTTTGTTTCATTCACAGTTAAACTCCCACCTGGAATAGCATTTTTGCTAAGTGAATGAATGCGATAGACCTAAGCAAGACGGCTTTTGATGGAGTAAAAACAATGAAGCAGCATCTGTCTTGCTCAGCACCACACTGTGAGCCCCACCCAGGCAGCCACTACTCCACCATAGCTCATGACTACTCTGAGTAAAGCCAATCAAAAGCCACCAGGAGGGAACTAAGAGCAGAAATCAAATTAGGAAGACAGCCTGCAGCAACAGCAGCAAAACTCTTAAGAGGATTAGTCTGAAAAACACAGTCACACATTGAATTTATAAAAGGAAAAAAAATTGAAGTCCAACAGCATAAGAGTGGCTTGGTTTTGTTTTAACTACAAGATTAGCACCTACTGCTCTAAGTCAAGACATTGAAAAACTGTCATTTAGTTTAAAAACTTCTTCCTACATAGAAAAATTAAAATGTGAGTATTTTTTAAAAAGAAGAAAAATAACCCAGTGTAGTGATACATCCCAGCATGTGGGAGGGTGGAAGTTAGGAGAATTAGGAGTTCGAGGCCAGCCTCAGCAACAAAGTGAGTTTGAGGGCAGCGTGGACTACATGAATTCCTATCTTAAAACAATGTATAAATAAATAAATGAAACAAAGATAAATACAAAACCATTTCAAAGATGACCCATATGCCCAGAGACATCTTGGGTTCCTGTTTGGAACTTCAGAGGTGACAAGTTCCAAGCTCATTTCTTCCTCCCTCCTCCCTGGAGCCTCCTCTAAGGTAGGCGACCTTCCCAGAAGGCCATGGTCAATTACAGGTCACTCCCATCCCCTGTTATTACCAAGAGCAGCAGGGCCACCTTTGGTGAGCATCAAGGTTAAGTACACGGGAGGGGCAGAGGGGCTCACCTTGTTGGCACAGCTGAAGCCCAGCCCCAGCTCAGCTAGGACCTTCAGCACGCCCAGGCTGCTGTTGCACTTGACAGCGTAAAAGGGCCGGACTCGAGGCAGGTACTTCAGGAAGCAGAAGTGCTTCCTCACGATAGCACCCAGGTCGGCCACAAAGAAGGCAGCCACCTTGCCCTGCACAGCAAGAGGCGAATGGATGTGAGGCCCGGCTCCCTCCCTGTGCATGCTGTCCACAGTCCTTCCAAAGAGTAGCCAACAATAACCTGATGAACCTTTCCGAGGCTCCCACATCCTCCAGAATGGAAGGCAACCTCAGGCTGACATTCAAGGCTGTGTGACCAGCTCCAGTCCCTCCCCTCGGTCCCCTCCGTCCAGCTAAAGTCAACTATATAAAGTTCCTTTCCCGCCTCCAAGTCTGTGTTCCCATTGTGCCCTCTGTTGAGTCTGGCAAATTCCCACTCTACCACCTTTCAGCCTAAATGCTACCCATCCCCCCACATATCTATATCTATAATTTTAATCCATAACTTTTAATACTCTGGTTGCATTCTGTGTGTTCTTTCAAAGCAGCAGAACTGTATATAGAGCTGTCTACTCCACAAAGGGCAGAGGCTGTGGCTTACTGCCCACTGCCATTGACACACGGGCTCTCAGTCCACTGCAAGCCATGCCTGCAGAAGACTGGCCCTCCCTCACAGACATGGATGAGTCTGTGGTGACCCCCCGCCCCCAAACTCGTGTTCCTTTTCATGCAACTTCTTTGTTTAAAACGGGTACCCACTTGGTGTCAAACATAATAATTAAAGGACAGAGAAGGTCAAAGACCTTGAAAGGACTTGACTCTGGAAGTCATTACAAGTCCCTTCAATAAATGCTAGATGGGACTTTCTACAAAATAGGTTAGTGGCCATGGAGATAGAAAATACAAAGCCTGCCAGAAGTGAATTAGGAAAAAGGCAACAGTGGGAAACACTAGAGATGAGTACACGGTAGACGCCTGCCTGCCGGGGAAAGCAAATCCCAGCGAAGGTGGAACAGCAAGACTGGGCTCTAAAGCCAGAGCGTGGCCCGGCTCCTGAGCAGTGAACTGTTGTAGGATTCCGCTCTGTTAGAGAGTTGCAGGAGGTGCGGAAAATGGGAGAAGGTCATGGGGGTTTCGGTAAGATGAAGACTAATTAAAACGGGGTGCTCTCACTAAGTTCCTAGAGCCCTAAGATGGTGGACTTCACGGAGCTGAGGGATGTCTGGATGTTGGAGGGGAAGAGAGCATGAGACTGGAACTCGCAGGCTCCCAACTGCAGCGCTGGGGAGACTATGCATGTGGCAATGGTGTTCTTTTCTCAATGCAGGGAACACAGGGAGGGTAGATGTTGAGGCAAGAACCAAGAACTGGGGATACAAGGAACCAGTCTCATAAATATCAAGTACCCAAATGAGAAGATTCCTACCAGAGGAGAGGGCAGGGAACCCAGCCACACCCCATTCCCATCCCTTCACCCTCACCGTGGTGGCCTGTGAGGCCCCCAGAGTGAGTTCCTCCAGCAGATCCCGGGTGCTGAAGCCCTCCTCCACCATCACAAAGTCCGATTCACTCAGGTAGCCAGCCATGCTGAGCGGGAGGAGCCCAGGGGCTGGATGAAGCCGCTGCCTTGGAGCGCCGCTGGCTGCCTTGGCCACCGCCTTAGAAAGTATGCAACACACTGTAGAGAGAGGGAGATGGAGGGGACCGCTGTGGGGACAGGCTCTGCTGTAGCCCTCACCTCCCCAGGCCTGGATTCCCTGTCCTGTCACGTTCTGCCCACCCTCCCTCCCCCCAAACACAGGCCTGAGAAGCAGAAGTTCGCTGGGAACGGTGGTGTTGTGTCTACTAGAGCCTCAATTACCCCCATCTGTTAAGTGGGATTGCTTTGGAGTTCCTTTCCAGTTCTGAAACTTGAGATTGGAAGAAAAAGAAAGAGCGTGGGAACAGAACTGAGAAACCTAGGTGGAGAAGTGTCGAGGATGCCTCCAGTCCCGACCACGCCTACCTAAAGAGTTCGACTCTGTTCTCTGCTGCATGACCTTGGGTCAGTTTCCCCCATTTATAAGTGGTTGGTTCTGACACGCTACGAATGCTATAAGTGCCACTGGCGGGTTCTGTCCGCGGGACCCCTCTCACGAGTGCAGGGCGAGGAACCCGCACCCCAGCCCCAGACCTTACCAAGCCCCGTCCTCCTTCGCGGGGGCCAGAGCCAGGCGCGCTGCTAGGGGGGGTCGCCGGTGACCTCGAAACTTGTGCAACACCCCGAGGAGGAGTGGCAGTTGCGGAGCCGAGGCCCCTGCTGAGAAGAGGCAAGGGGATCCGGGGAGCAGGTCAGCGCCCAAAGCCGAGGGCACCCGCTCCCCGAGGGTCCCCCCAGCCATTCCCTGCACTCGCCTTAAAACGCATTTACACGGCTTCGGCCCATAGGTCTCCCTAGCGAGTGAATCGGATCCTCGGCGCCTCCGCTCGCTCGCTCCCCCCGGCTCCGGCCCCGCGGCCTGCGCCCCGCGCGCCCAGCAGCCACCGACCCCACGCCCCGCCTTGCGCCCGCCGCTCGCTTATATAAGCCCCGTCCGAGCCCCGCCCCCGTCAAGTGCCCCGGCCCCGCCCCTGACCGCCCCGTAGCCTGGCAACTGGGTGCCGCCAGCTCATTGGTCGATTCGGACATAAAGCCTTCAGCTCCGCGGGGCTACTCAGCAAAGCTGCGCATCTAGGCGGCTACCTGACCAGTGTCAGCGCAGGTAACGCGTGGAAATCCTTCGAATCCCAGGCTTCCGCACGGTCGGAACTGCAGGTCCTGCGTCCTGGGTCTCAAAGAGTGGCTCTGGGAAACTTTTCTGTCCCCGCTTGAAGTCGTTGGCTCCCGGCTCCTCGCCTGGTGAAGTTCTGGCTCCTCCCTTGAAGCCCAAGTCAAATATCCTCTCCCTGTCTTATTTTGTAATACGACCCTTTTTACTTAATCGCCTTTTCCAGGTCTCTTAGGCTCCCGACTCAAATGCCACCTCAGATGTGTTCAGAGAGACTTTTTTGTGGCTTCGGGAGAACAGACAGAACGGTGCCTCCCTGTACTCCGGAGTCAGACTCCGGTGAAATGTGGCTTCCACTCAAAGCGCATTTCCTCTTCTATAGATAAATTCCTGTTCATCCTTCAGAGTCCAGTGTAATGTTTCTCTCCGCCGAGGTTTCCCTGATCCCAAAGACAGTTTTTGTCTCTGACTTCTCCCTCCTTTGATCCTTGGTACCCGTTGCGGAGATTCCTGCCCCCACTTGCCACTTCTTTGGTGAAACTTCGGGGACTGAGCAGAGCTCCTCAGAGTGCTTAGCGTGCACAAGGTGCTGCTCGGAAGGTAGTTCAAGAGTTCACCAGGGACTAGTCAGAACTCTGTGATCAGGGACATAACGGAACTTTTCAAGGTGCTTGGGGAATGGTTACAGAAGTGTGTGTGTGTGTTTATGTGTGTGTGTGTGTGTGTGTGTGTGTGTGTTACTCTGAGTTATCCACATAAGATTAGTGCCATGTATGTATTTTATGTACATTACATTAAGAATTCACAAGTGTTAGCCGGGCGGTGTTGGCGCACACCTTTAATCCTAGCACTCGGGAGGCAGAGGCAGGCTGATCTTTGTGAGTTCGAGGCCAGCCTGGTCTACAAGAGCTAGTTCCAGGACAGACTCCAAAGCTTCAGAGAAACCGTGTCTCTAATTTACAAGGGTTAAACCAAGTGTGGTGGCACAGGCCCTCAATCCCAGGAGATCTCTGAGTTGTAGGCCAGCCTGGTCTTTTGAGAAAGTTTCAAGATAGCCATGCTGTTACACAGAGAAACCCTGTTTGGGTAAGCAAACAACAATAGCAAAGAATTTACAAATTTTAAGAAATTTGGTAGAGATAACTCAAGAGGTTAAGAGCACATGTTGGTCTCGTAAAGGACCCAGGTTCAGTTCCCAGTACCTATACGGTGGTTCAGTAATTCCAGTTCTAGGGCATACAATACTCCCTTCTGACTTCCCTGGTCACCAGGCACACGTGGTGCACATAAGCATGCAAGCAAAACATTCATACACGTAAAATAAATCTTTTTTTTAAAGTAAATCCTTGGCCTACAGTAAACACCTCATAAATGCTACTGACTTTCCAAGAATGTCCCAGGTTTTATCTGGTAGAAATCGGTAGGTACTTTCAGTAATAAATTGCCCTTTAATTATTGTTTAGAATGTATCTGGGGACTGGTCCAAAGGTAGTGAGTTATCTTATTTGATTGTTCACAGTCAGTTAAAATGTCTCTGGGGCCAGGAATGTAGCTCAGTTGCTACAGTGCATCCTAGCATGTGCCACATAGACAGGGCATGTCGGTATATGCCTATAATCCCAGCACCCCATAGGTGGGGGATGTCGGTACATGCCTATAATCCCAGCACCCCATAGGCAGGGGATGTTGGTACATGCCTATAATCCCAGCACCCCATAGGTGGGGGATGTCGGTACATGCCTATAATCCCAGCACCCCATAGGTGGGGGATGTCGGTACATGACTATAATCCTAGCACTTAGGATGGGAATGGAGAATGGAGGATCAGAAGTTTAAGATCATCTTTAGCTACATGGAGAACTCTTAGCCAGCCTGGGTTCGGGGAGACCTTGTCTTAATAAAGAAAACAAAATCACCAGTCCATCTGTAACAGTTGCTCAAGAACAGCCAGGATGTTCGAGGAAAAGAACAAGCAGCTGATGTATATGGGAAAGCCGTGATTAACATGTCCGGGTCTCCATTCCAACCCCCATCACCAAGAAGGGAGATTAAAGGATTTCCTTCTCCAGATATCACAAAACATTTCACTTGGTTATAGTCTGTAAAATGGTGTGGTTCTGGGGCAGGGAAAGACAATAGAATAGTCAGTCACATGGATGGGAGAGCTTGCTACAGATGGAAGCAGGTTTCAAATGGGTGGAGCTAAGATCTTGATCTGTCATGAGCATCCATGTACCTGCCAGGCTGTAGACTTTCTGAAGCCAGGAATACTTCCTGTCCTGCCTCAATATCTCCCCAGGACATCTTTTATAACCTAATCAAAATATAATACACAAGTGGGGAAGGGCAGAGCCATAGAGTCTGCAAAAGCCATTTTCTGACTCTGCCTTACCAGGGCCACACATGACAACAGAGCATCCTGGGTGAGTCGCCCTGCTACGGCCTCTGACTTCTCTGTGTCCTTCTGCCAGGAAGCTTTGTGTGTTCCGTGCACAGGGGTATCCACTTTACAGGAGTCCCTCACAGGTTTCTGCTTTGAGAGATTAGCAGTCATTTACCAGCATATTCTCTCTCTCTCTCTCTCTCTCTCTCTCTCTCTCTCTCTCTCTCTCTCTCTCTCTCTCTCTCTCTCTCTTTCAACACAGTCCTCTTGAGCAAGCACCAGCAAGGGGAGACCACGACAGCCATGGCAGACTCCTCAAAAGATGAGGCTCAAAGGAGGGGGAACACACCCAAACAATGTGGGCTCTATGTTTTGTTTCTGAAAAAGGAATTCACTAGTAGCTCAGGCTGGCCTAGAACTCACCACGTAGTCGTGATTGGCCCCAAACTCAGCAATCCTCTAGCTCTTCAGCTTCCCAAGTACCAGGATTGCAGATGTCAGTCATCACACCTGGCTTCTACTGTCTTCGTATTATGCCATTTGTTTGTTTGGTTTGGCTTTTTGTTTTGTTTTTTTTTTTTTTTTTTTTTTGGAGTGTCTTGGTTTTTTATTTGCAGCAGGGTCTCATGTAGTCCAGACTAGACAGGTAGCCAGGGATGACTTTAAATTCCTGGTTCTGCCTCCCAACTGCTAGCATTACAGGCATTCAACACCGTGCCCAGCTTTTTAAAGCTTATTTGGCAATTCATACATTGGCTCTATATTTTAAGTAGGCATTGAGCTGACTGCATTTGGGTACCATGGTCTAAGTCTGCCTAGTATTAGCGGGCACATAGTAGGTACATTTAGTACCTCAGTGAATGAACAAACAAGAATCTCTCCATTAGTAGTCTGTCAAGGGTTAGTAACGAAAGGGGGGAAATATAACACCCTGTACTGGATACAGACAGGCTGTGGACTTTCTTTTTTTCACCATTATGTAAACATTATATCATTGGATCAATACAGCAGTCTTGATGTCCTGAAAGCTATAGTTGTTCCCGTTTTGCAGGTGAGGCATCTGAAGCCCAGAGAAGTTCAGTAACTTGCCTAGAATTGTACACAAGTAAGGATGGGGCCCGGTTTTAAAATGAGTGACTGAGGTGGGAGGGGAATATGGCTCAGTGATGGGGGAAGCTCTGTTAACCAATCACCTTTAAGAAGGGGAGCCTAGTTAAGGCGTGGCTACCTGGAGCCCAGGAAGAAAACTGGGATGGACCAGGTGTGCTGACTCTCTGGGTGATTCCCGCCGGACACAGCGGAACTCGGACTTCCCATTCTTGTGGCGTGAGTTTCCCCTTATAACAATTAAAAATATAATTGTTTATCTTTAAGTTGGCCTGGTTATTTCCTGAATCGAGCTAAATTCTACAGCTCAATGGTAAATGTGGGTGGTCTTGGATTCACTCAATAACATCACTCAAAAAGAAATGCCTTGTCAGGTGGTGGTGGCTCACATCTTTAATCCCAGGACTCAGGAGGCAGAAGCAGGTGGATTTCTTAGTTTGAGGCCTGCCTGGTTTACAGAGTGAGTTCCAGAACAGCCAAGGCTATAGAGAAACCCTATCTTGCGGGGGCGGGGGGAATGAAAGAGAAAAATACATGACCTTTAATTATGTGTGTATGCATGTGTGTGTTGGTATGTGTGCAGATACACGGTGTGTAGCTACATAAACACATGGGTACATGTAGTAGTGAAGACCAGAGGAGTGTCCCAAGTGTTAGTTCTCAGTCATCTATCTTAGTTTTTTGAGGCGGGGTCTCTCCTTGGTCTATACCCCACCAAGTTGGCTAGTCTGGCTGTCCAGAAAATACTAAGCATCTACCTGCCTCCTCCTCCCCAGCGCTGGCATTAAAAACACATGCTATGCCTGGCTCTCTACATGGGTTCTGGGGTTCTACTCTGGGTCCCCGTGTTGCAAAGTCAGCACTTTATTGACTGAAACTTCTCCACAGCCTCTCACCCTCAACTTTTAACTTTTCTGTTTGAATGACGCACGATGACTGTGAATTTTGCCCTGTTCATCCTGCTGGCATCAAGGCCGAGGGCTCCTCTCTGCCTGGCTCTGCTTCCTGAATCATCAGGCCATTCTGATGGCTGTGCAGCAAGCCCTTAAAAGCTAGAGAGCTGGCAAAATGTTTATCTGTTTGGACTTCGAAAATTGTGGCTGCATTCATTTCCTAGGGCTGTGGGAACAAAGCCCCAGCAGCTGGTACTCTGAAACAACAGAAATGGACCACTCCCGTTTCTGGAGGAGTTGACAGGCCGGGCTCTCTCTGACAGCTCTGTAGAAAAGCTCTTGGCCTCTGGTGTTGGTGGCCATCCTTGGCATTCCTTAGCTTGTGGATGCAGCTCTCCAGGACAGTGGTTCCCAACTTGTGGAATCCCTGCTCCAGTACCTTGCTGTCTTCTCTGAGTCTTCACGTGGCTGGCTCTAAGTCCAAGTTCTCCCTTAGAGCATGCCTTACATTGGATTAGGACTTACCATGATGAGTTCCATTTAACCTGTTGACCTCGGCCAAATGCTTATCTCCCAGCAAGAACACAGTACTGACAGAACTTTAACATGCTTTTGTGTGTGTGTACATGTCCATGCACATATGTGGGGGGGGAGGGTTGCATGTGGAGGCCAGAGGTCAAGGCACGGTGTCTTCCTTTGTCACTTTCCATCTTATTTTTTAATTATTTATTTATTTATTATGTATACAATATTCTATCTGTGTGTATGCCTGCTGGCCAGAAGAGGGCGCCAGACCTCATTACAGATGGTTGTGAACCACCATGTGGTTGCTGGGAATTGAACTCAGGACCTTTGGAAGAGCAGGCAGTGCTCTTAACCTCTGAGCCATCTCTCCAGCCCCTCCATCTTATTTTTTAATATAGGAACTCTCCCTAAATCTAATTTTACCCAACTGGATTAGGCTGGCCGACGGGAAAGCCCCAGGGACCCTCCTATCTCTGTTTTGCCAGCACTGGGGTCACAGACACACTGCCCCACCCCCAGCTTTTATGTGGGTGCTAAGGATTGATCTTGTACAACAAACACTTCGCAAGCTGAGCCATCTCCCCAGCCCAAGAAGCGAACATATCTTGGGGGTAGGGATCACGGTCCAACCCACGCTGGCCTTACATAGCTCACGCCACTGCCCAGGATGCACAGGTGTGTGGTGCACCCTGCTGGGTGAGAAAAGTGTTTAGTTGGGTACATTTCTCCCATCCCCCGAAATGCTAAAATCTAAGAGAGCAAGGGAGATTGTCTAGCACTTGGCAACTGGCAGGGCAGATTATTTGCCCCATTTGTCTTTTTAGGTTTATTTATTCGTGTGCGTGTGTCCACGTGCATGCCTCAGCACATATGGAGGTCAGAGGTCGATTTGCAGGAGTCGATTCTCTCCTTCTCCCATGTGGCTCCCAGGGATCAAACTCATGAGGTCGGGCTTGGCAAAAAGGGCCTTCTGCTTGCTGAGCCATCTCGCCAACTCTGTTTCTGCCATTTAAATATCAGCGTGTTCTGTTTGTAGTGAGTCACTCCTGGGGGAGAGGTAAACAGACGAGCAAATAAACACACTGAGCAGCGCGGAACGAATGCTTGCAAGCCCACAGATGCACTTCATCTGGAGACCGCACTTCAGAAAAAGTATGTTATTAGCCCCATTTTACAGATGGGGAATGCAGAGTCGATCTTCTCTAAGGCTGCCTCACAGGAACTTAACCCTAAACTGTCTGGTTTAATGCCAGGGAGATGTGCCCTGGGAAGAAGGCGTGGAGTAAGGGAGAAAGAATCCATTGTGTCTCGTGGTTTGAGAGGGTAGAGGTGATCGTGGTAAGGAAGAGTTAATGGTGGAAGTTGCCTGGTGCTCCTCACATCTCCATGAACCAGAAAGTAGACAAAAGAAAAGTCAACCTTTGTCTGGCTTCTTTTTCTCCTCATACTCAGTGCCAGGGCCCAGTCCTTGGGAGAGTGCCACTAACGTTCAGGGTAGGTCTTCTTCCTCTGTTAGACTTAACCTCTCTGCAAATGTCTTCCCGGCTGGGCCCAGAGGTGTGTCTCCCAGGTGACTCCAAATCCAGGCAAATTGATAACAAAGATGAGCCAGGACAAGATGTAAAGCCAGAACAGAGAGTGTCCACACCAGACCAAGGACAAACAGCAGGAGATCGGAACTGGCAGAAAAGATACGTGCTCTTCAGAGACTCCAGTGTGTGGTCCTGAGTCAGCAATGGAGGAGCAGCCCAAGGACTTTTTGAGGTCAGAGCTTATAAGTTAAGGATGAAAACCCAAAATAGCAAGAGCCACTGTTTATTGATATACATACATATATATATATATATATCTCCCAGGCTCTGTGCCATGTGCTTCATAATAGCTGACATTCCTGAAGTGCAGGCTCTTGTGCAATAATAGACTTACATGCAAATCTGACAGTGATGCACAGAGATCTAAAATTCTTTAACCTTGCCACAGACTTAAAAGCTACCTACACTATCAGCACCTCCAGGTTATTACAAGGCGGGAAAGAAGCCCAGAGAGGTTAACTCACTCAAGGTGACATAACTAGAAAGTGGCACTGCTGTACAACAGACATTTCCTTCCCCCTTCATAACAAGCCCACAGGGTGAGAATTACTACTCTCATCCTAGAGCAGAAGAGGTTGGAGTCCAGAGACGCCAAGAAACAAACCTGAGATCGCACAGCAGGTACGTGACAGAGCCTAGACTCAAATCAGGGTGTGCACTAATGAAGTACTGCTTCAAGAAATGTACTGAAGGAGAGCCAGAGCCCCGGCATGGAGAGCTCTGAATTGCAGTCATTCGTGGGGTGTCTGTGTGCCCCAATACACAGACAGGTGCACAGAGGGTCCATCTCTGCTGGTACCAAAAAGGCCAAGTTGAAGTATACAGACTGAACAGGGGATTACAGCCTTGCCCCCACCCCCCGCTAGACGAGATGCCCAGATACCAACACATGTGCTTTTGGATCTCACTGTGTTTATTTTTGTTCTGTTAGGCTACACTAAAATGTGAAAATTAATAATAATAATAATAACAGAATTCACACGCTTTCCCTCACGCCAGACCAATGTGATGAGAAAATAGACGCCACCACGTACAAAAAGCCCACTCAGCCAAAAGCTTGCTTCCTGCCAGGGCCACGGTTCTCCTCTGTCTTCTCCAGTGGCTCTCAGTCTTAGGCAGGCACCCGGAATAACTGGGGAGACTTGTGAAGCTACAGAGTGCTGGGACTCACGCCAGCGATTCCAGCCCAGTGTTCGTGGGAGCCGTGTGTCCATCGCTAGGCGGTTCCCTGGTTTGGTTGGTGCGTTGAGGCTGGAAACCCAGGCTCAAAGGGGCCTGAAGGACTCCTGGGAGACGGACCTTTCAATGAAGGACCAGGCTCTGGCCTCCGAACCCCTCTCTGGCAGCCAGGGCAAACACTAGACTGAACTGGATGGCTACATTGTCTCTAGACAATAAGAGTCACACACACACACACACACACACACACACACACACACGAATCCATCTCCTACAGTAACCCTCACTGGCTGCAAACCTTGGCAAAGTGACTCACCTTCTGACAACTTCACTTTGAACATCTGTAAAATAGGCCAATCAAGAGTGCTTACTTGCTAGAATTGGTTTAAGGGAACTCTCAGCATATAAAAACCTCCTGCCCATTGTCTGACACAGGCATTATCAAATGTATTCCATGACAAAGCCATTACTACTCATGCCCTGAGCCAGGGTGTAAGAGTCAGAAGAGAAAAATCCAGAGCCGTGTCAAAGGGACACAGCTGGGGTCATGAGAGAAGCACTCCCATAGGGAGGTGGTGTGGGAACTCTCTCCCAGAGGAGCTATAAACTAATGTCTAACCTGTCTCCTTAGGATTAGGGTTTCTTTTTTAAATTTTATTTATTTACTTATTTTTGGTTTTTCCAGACAGGGTTTCTCTGTGTAACAGCCCTGGCCGTCCTGAGACAAACTCTGTAGGCCAGGCTGGCCTTGAACTCACAGAGATTCACCTGCTTCTCCTCCCAAGCGCTGGATTAAAGATGTGTGCCACCACTGCCTGGCATCTATCTTAGGGTTTCTATTGCTGTCAAGATACCATGACCATAGCAACTCTTATAAAAGAAAACATTTAATTTGGGTGGCTTACAGTTTCAGAGGTCCATTATCATCACAGTGAGACATGGTGGCAAGCAGACAGAAACGTGCTGGAGAAGGGGCTGAGAGTTCTACATCCGGGTCCACAGACAACAGGAAGTGAACTGAGACACTGGACATAGCTTGAGCATAGGAGACCTCAAGGCCCACCACCACAGTGTCATACTTCCTCCGAGGAGGCCAGAGCTGCTCCATCAAGGTCACACCTCCTAATAGTGCTACTCCCTTTGGGGGCCATTTTTTTTAAATTATGTATTTATTATGTATACAGTGTTCTATCTGTCTGTATGCTTGCTGGCCAGAGGAGGGTGCCAGATCTCAGTACAGATGGTTGTGAGCCACCATGTGGTTGCTGGGAATTGAACTCAGGACCTCTGGAAGAGCAGTCAGTGCTCTTAACCTCTGAGCCATCTCTCCAGCCTGGCCATTTTCTTTCAAACTACCACAAAACCCCACTTCTAGCAACTAACCAACAAACCAAAGTATCCATTCCACCAAAGTCCAATTTGGAGAACCAATGAGCTTACAGGGCTTGCTTACTTACAGAGCATGTGTGAGGGTTACTTTTGGGTGTCAGTGACCCAAAAGCAGCCACACCCCCTAAAAGAGCTGACCCAGCATAGACACGATTTCCCCATAGCCACATAGATGGAATTTTCCACTTCAGTCTGCCTTCTACACGCCATAGACTTTAACACCTCCTGAGACCATGAGGCCATGCACAAAGTAGGGAAGAATTACACCAGCAGTCATACATGCTCTTTTGGAGATAGTGACCCTTGTGCTCAGCTGAGAGCCCTGTGCAAGGAGGTATGGAGACCTGAGCTGAAGAACACTGGACAGGAGGCAGAGGCTCAGCAAGTCGGCCAATGCGGCACAAGGGGGCGCTGAGGAGCAAAGAAACCACGCCACAGGCTTTCGCAGGTGCAAGGCTTGATGAACTAAACCAGAGTATTGCAAGGCAAGCCCAAGTGGGTTCCCGATAGCTGTTTACGCACTGGAAGAAAACACAGGCCCGGGCAGCCATGTTTGCATGTTCTCTACTTTCCTCCTCCATTGCTGACTGACCCACATATGGTTCCTCATCCACAAGTCTCCAGTTAACTGATTAGTCAGCACCTTAGAGATGGGAGTCAGGTGACAGACACTGGGTCGTGATCCCCTGAAGGCAACGTCCGTCTTAAGCTTGTAACTGTACTAGTGTCCCCGAGAGACCTTGGGTCCTTTGGACCAGCGCGGGTCACTCAACTGGCAGCCTAAGAGTCCTCAGTCACATGGCCTCTCGCTCTCTGCCATTTATCTGGGGCGTATTGTCCTCATGGTAGAGTAGAGATAATATGACTATTTTTACCTTGTGGGGTTGGGGTAGTGAGGAAAGAGGTGACCATGTGATATGGCTGGAATCCTGGCGCTCCCCTCCCTAGTTCACCAATACCTGCTGTGATGATGTGAGGCCTTTGGGAAGGAACTCCCTCATGAATGGATGAGCCCCTTTATGAGGCTTACCTTTTCTGCCACACAAGGACACAGCGAAGGTGCCATCGTGTGACCCTGGAGCTGGGGCTTAAAGCCAGGGCCTACTGCACACTAGACAAGGCTCTCTGCCAGTGGGCTCCTCTCTATCTTTACAATATGATAGGTGGGTTGGCCAATTAACAGTACGGTCTGGCACACCCTAGGGAGGCCAGATTCTATAAAGGCCTTCTAAAGTATATTATATCTCTTTTCCATTTCAAAGTCAATATAAAGAGATTGATTTTTTGTATCTTTTCTCCTTCTTGATATCAGATTCGTTGAATGCATTTTCTGAAATTATTTTTCCCCTAGACATAAAATTTCAGTTTTGGGCCATTCGGATTCTAAGTACAGTGTCAACCTGGGAAATTAAACAAAATTCTAATAAAAATAAGAAAAGACCCATCAGGGATTCGGGAGGCAGTGACTGTAACTGAATAATGCTCTCTCTTGGGATTCTAGGCAAAGGTTTCTTTCTACTTCCTGTGTTTTGAGAATTTTAAAACTTATACAAATTTCATCTTCTTTGGTATCCTTTCTTGTCAACAAATAAGGATTATAGACTTTCTTTTTCAGTGCATCATTTGTTAAAAAGAAAACATTTTTAACCTGGTGTGGGGACCAGGGTTCTGTAATCCCACCACTTGGGAGGTGGAGGCAGAAGGATCAGAAGTTCAAGGTTGGAGCTGTAGAGATGATTCAATAGTTAGGAGCACTGGTTGCTCTTTCAGAGGATCCTGGTTCAATTCCCAGCATCTACCTGGGAGCCCCCAACCATTACTTCAGTCCTAAGGAATTCAACACCTTCTTCTAGCCTCTGAGAACACCAGGCATGTGCATGGTACACAGACTACATGCAGGCAGAACACCCATACATGTCAAAAGTAAAATATTTTGAAAAGTTCAGGGTCATCTTCAGCAACATGGAGTCTGAGACCAGTTTGCGTTATATGAGACACTGTAGAGGAAGAGAGAAAGGAAACATAGTTTACCCCAATAGTAACAAATACAGCTTGTGTTACTTGGTGCCAATCTGTAACAAGAATGAGGGGGGTGCTTGTCGTCCCAGCCACCCCACTAGCTTACACCGGAAATAATCACACAGAAACTGTATTTATTTAAACACTGCCTGGACCATTCGTTCTAGCCTCTTATTGGCTAACTCTCACATCTTGATTCAACACATTTTTAATAATCTGTATGTCACAACGAGGTCGTGGCTTACCGGGAAAGATTCAGCATGTCTGACCTGGCAGCTCCATGGCGGTTCTCCCTTTGACTCTGCTTTCTTTCTCCCAGAATTCAGTTCTGTCTCCCCGCCTACCTAAGTTTTGCCCTATCACCAGGCCCAAAGCAGTTTCTTTATTAACCAATGAAAGCAACACAAAGACCGAAAGACCTCCTACATCAAGTTTGTTACTACTAAGTGAGAAATAACTCAGAATGTGAGGTTGTTGCCAGCAGCCAGAAATCCAACCTCACTGGCTATGCAGGCTGAGACCACCCCCTCTCGCAAGGCTCAGGCTCTGGGGCCACCTGGTTCTTGATGTCCACTGTAAGAAAGAACTCAGGAAACCTCAGAGTGAAACGGACTTAGGGAGTTTAGTGATCTATCAGATGAGATATATTTGAGAAGAGCGGATGCAGCCTTGGGAGAATACCTAAGCCCACAACAGTAGCTAGCTCTGTGCTTGAGGGGCTTGGAAACTGCTTAATCTACAACTAAGTTTCACCATACCCAGCAAGCACCATTGTGTGTAATGTCAAAAACCTCATATGGAGGCACGGGACATGATTACATCTCAGCTTTCTGGGTTAGCAACAAGCATCACCCAGAGTCAGAAGAGCAACTGTCTCAAAACTGAGGTCATGTTTTGGGATCTTGGGGAACTGATGGTTTCTGACCATCTGAATGGTGCTCTGGGCACTGAGGATAAGGGATTTCATGTGGCACTACCTTCCAGACAGCAGCCATTATAAGAATGGCCAAAGACACCATCTCTGAAGCAAAAGTAGCCTCCACCAGACGTGAAATCTACTGCTACCTTGATCTTGAACATTCAAGCTCCTCGAGCCATGAACAATAAACTTGTTATAGATGATCTAGACTGAAGTACTCATTATAGCAATGCAAACTGATTAAGATGCTATGTAAAATGATCAAGATGTTAGGCAGGCTTTACTCCCAGAGTTACCTTTACTGGGTTTTTGTTCTTTATGATCTGTCTTTGTTGACCTGAGAGCACTAGACAGGGAGTTCTTGAAAAATCACTTCCCTCTCCACATTTGCAATAACAGCAGTTCACAGGGGGCGGGAGGATGTGGAGACTTATTATTAATTATAAAAGCTTGGCCTTATCTTAGGCTTGCCACATTAACTCTTATAATTTAAGTTAACCCGTATCTTTCTATCTACTTTCCTTTACGTGGCATGACTACCTTTACTCTCTATTGCCCTTCCTGCTTCCTCAACGTCTGTCTGGAGACTCGCCTTTCTTCTTCCCAGAGCTCCCTGTCCATATAGATCCCACCTAACCTCTTCCTGCCTAGCTAACAGCCATTCAGCTCTTTATGAAGCCGGTCATAGTGACACATTCTCACACAGTGTAAAGGAATATTCCACAACACTCCATCCCTTTCTCTCTGACACTGGTCATCTCGGAAACTCTCAGAGCTCTGGTATTCTCTGCTAGCCTCTCTCCACATCACCTTAGGGCAGTGGTCCTCAACCTGTGGATTGTGACCCCTACAGGTTAGTTGGTGACAATGAAAATGCATTCTGCACATCAGATTTTTACATTACAATTCATAACAGTAGCGGAATCACACTTAGGAAGTAGCAACAAAAATAATTTTATGGTTGGGGGTCACCACAATATGAGGAACTGTATTAGAGGATCGCAGCCTCAGGGTGGTTGAGAACCGCTGCCTTGGGGGCTCTGGAGTGAGACTGTAGCTTTCCTCGGACAGGACAGCTGAGTGTCCCTGCAGTCACACTATGAAAGGGATCGCAGACGTCGGATGAGGAGAGTGTTTTCAGGCCTGCAGTTGTTGCTTCTCTACTTCTCGGTTTGAGAACCAGGTGACTACCACTCCCTGGAAACTTTATAGCCTGAAGCTTCAGCTTTCCGCATTTCTGCTTTCTCCACTCTAAAACAGGTCTTCAGAGGGGTGTTGAGAAGAATGCTCTAGAACAACCAAGTGCTGTCACCTGAGGACTAGCCCCAGGTGCTGCAAGTTTGGACAAGAGGCAGACAGATGGCGGAGTGCACAGAGCACAATTTGGCGGAGGCTCACCGAAACTCGGTCCTGGAAAGCAACAAGACTAAGTTGGATTCTCACAATTTGGGTCAAAAAGGAAGGCATATTTATGGGTTAGGATGGAAGTGACTTCTTGCTGGTTGGAATGTCCTCGGATTAGCTCAAGCTAGCATCCAAGAGTCAGATACATGCCTGGAGCCAGGGTTTGGTTGTAAAGTACCACATACCACTTTAAGAGTTTTGCCTAGCTGGGCGGTGGTGGCGCACGCCTTTAATCCCAGCACTCAGGAGGCAGAGGCAGGCGGATCTCTGTGAGTTCGAGGCCAGCCTGGTCTACAAGAGCTAGTTCCAGGCCAGGCTCTAAAAAAGCTGCAGAGAAACCCTGTCTCGAAAAACCAAAAAAAAAAAAAAAAAGAGAGTTTTGCCTATTTATCATTTATTGGGCAACTTTGCAGGTAAAACTAACTAGGGCTACCCTGGGGTCATCATGGTAGTTATATTTAAGAGTCATGTCCAGCTGAATCCATGCAGAGAGTAAGTAAGAAGATAAATACGAAGCACTTTGCCTATTGCCCACTACATATAACATGTTCCAATCATATCAGATGTTGCTAACTTGAGCCCTGGGTGGATTTCTGCTGCATTATGGGTTGGATCCATTCTGGAGTCCTCTGTGCCCAACAGGTGTTCATCTGAGTCTGTGTGCAGCTCCTGTGTTCAGTAGGCATGGTCTGGGGATACTTTGAAAACACGAGTTCCTAGTGTCCAGACAGAAATCCCACTAGCCTGTCCCTCCATCTCGGAGGTTGGTCCCAGAGGTCTGAGTCACAGAAAGTCCTCTAGAGTCCCTGGGCTCACTCTCTGGGCCAGGAGTTCTTCAAATATTTTCCCCTACATATGTGATCTATCGAAATTATTACATTGTTCTTTATTACATCAGTCGGGGCCTGGAATGGAGCTGAAGGATCCACATTTAGGCTCACTTCTATCCATATTCCAACATACAGCTTCCTCCAGAATAAGAGAGGGGGAGGAAGAGAGAGAGAGAGAGAGAGAGAGAGAGAGAGAGAGAGAGACCTTTATTGCATAATCACTTCTCCTATATTTTATGGGCCAGAAAGGCAAACCTGATAAAGTATGGGTGGGGATTACACAGGGGCACTCACACTGGGAGGCAAAAGTCATCAGGGGCCATTCTGAATGCTACTCACCATGGGAACCATTTCCATATGGTGAAATTCACAGATGACAAATTATGGTTTGTTTGATCAGCTTTATCAACTGGATATCGTAACCAAAAACAAAGGGGGAAAGAGAGGTAAGAAGGGAGAAAAGGAAGGGAGGGAAGGAGGAAAGAAAAGAGAAAAGGAGGGGTAAAGAAAGAAGTAAAGAAGGAAAGAAAGAAGGAAGGATCGATGTTCAGGTCCCAGTTTTGAAACTGAGAGTCTAGATCAGGCAGTCTTTGTACTTGGCCTTGGCAAGAAGCTCATAGCCAAGGGCATGGCAATATCAGAACGCTGGCAGAAGGGATCACACAGCAAGTCAGGAAGCTGGAAGGATTCAAGTCTGGGTCTGTTCTCCTTCTAGTTCCTTCTTGGGAGAACCCTTTCCACAAGAGCAGCCTGAGTCCCTTCTCAGGGGGAGGCCCTATGTCATAGTTGCTTTCTCTGGACCTCACCACTTGGTTTCCACCTCCTCAACATCCACAGGGGGGACCAAACCTCTGGAGGGCACACTGAAGTCACACCCAAACAGCAGCACATCCTATTGCTTCTCTCATATTTCACCGGCCACATCAGCCAATACAGTGCAGGATGTAACTTCCCAAGGGAGAGGGTGTCAGGAGGCAGAGAGGTCACTGGGTGCTGTCTTGAAGGCCTGTAAGCAGAGACCAGGGATCTCTCCTCTGCTTCCCTCGGTGAGCTCCATCAGCATGAGAAAATAGTAGTGGTATTGTGTGACAAAGTTTCCAGGGGTCTAGATTGCTGGAAGGAAGCCAATTGTGTTATCCATCCGGTTTGAGGTGCCTGCCACCAGAGGGCATCGCACGTCACCTTGATGATGTCTGTTGAGTGACAGGCTTCACTTGCCCACAGCCCTGGTGCTACTAAGATAGGGGAAGGCAAGCGACAGGAAGGTCAGGCCTGTGACGAGCCAGCAAGTGGGCAAGGGAAGGCAGAAAGCTGGATTTTGCCCTGGGTTGGGGGCTACAGCGGAGATGTGATGGAAGCAGCTGGACCACTGGGAGGGAAGTAAGTTGAGAACCAGAGAGAGGCCATAAGCAAAGGGAGGGTGTTTAGTACCTAGCCGTGATCAGCTTGACTTTTGAGGTGGTCCTACTCCCACCTCCAGTACACACACACACATATTAATACACATACATGCACGCATACACATTCACATACTTGTACTCACACACATACAATACATACACACACATACACACACACCACACACACATACATTCACACTTATACACACTAACACATATATACACATACAAATATACACACATACATACACACACATATACACACATACATATACTCACACTCATTCACACACTCATACATACAGACACACATACACCGCACACACACACCACTAACAACACAAGGGTAGGCATATGACTCAGTTGGTAGACTGCTTACCTAGCATGCACAGATCCCTAGGTTTGAGCCCCAGCAGGAAATGGAGGCAGGAGGATCGGAAATTTAAGGTTATCTTTGTCTACATAGTTTGAGGCCAGCCTGGGTGACCTGTCTCAGAAACAAAACAAGCAAAAGAAAAAAGAAGAAGAAGACAGCAACAGAGTCATCTAGCAAGCTGGGAGGGGAGAAGGACAAGATGGGGAGAGGGGAACCCAGGGAAACCAATCCTTTCTTTCTGGTCTTACTCGCCAGAAGGCAGGGGTCATTGACTGAGCGAACCACACCCACTTCCCCTTCGGCCTCCCGGACTTTGAATTCAACTAGAGACTAACCTTTGAAAATGTAAAGCCCACGTTGATCCATTCAAGAAGACATTGCACAGGCAACTAGAAGCCACTGGGAAGTTTAGAACCGTCAGGAAGCCTTGAGGGGGCCAAATGCCCATCAACAAAGGAGAGATGACAGATTATTGTTTGTGAAAATATTTTAAAGAAAATAACTATCTGAGAGCCAGCGAGATGGTTGAGCTGGCAAAGGAGGCACCTTCCTCAAAGTCTGATAACCTGAGTTCGATCCCAGAGCCCATACGGTTGAAAGACAGAACCAGCTCCTGCAGGTTGTCCTCCGCCTGCACACCAGGTGCATGCTTGTGCACCCAAAACTGCACACACACAAATAAATACATACAAATGAAGATTTTAAAGTAATAACGTAATAGAAAGGAGGTGGAGAGCCGGCTCAGCAGTTAAGAGTCCTTGTTGCTTGTCTAGAGCATCTGGTTCAGTTCTCGGCACCGATGGATATAGGGTGACCCACAACCACCTGTGACTCCTGCCCTGAAGCTTTCAGCGCCCTCTTCTGGCCTCTGAGGGTGCTTGCATTCAAGTGGCATATAATTGTATGCATACATATAAATAAAAAATAAACCTTTTAAAATTTTTTTAAGAAACTGAAAGAACCTGTTTGAGAAGCTGGGTGGTGGTGGCGCACACCTTTAATCCCAGCACTCAGGAACCAGAGGCTGGAGGATCTCTGTGAGTTCAAGGCCATCCTGGTCTACAGAGCTACTAGTTCCAGGACAGTCAGGGCTGTTATACAGGGGAACCCTGGAAGAGATGGTGCACTTCTGTAATCCCAGAACGCAGTCATTGAGGGGGAACGCTGCAAGTCTGAGATTTGCTTAGTGAGTTCTAGGCCAACCTGAGTCACATAATGAGACCCTGTAGCAATAAAATAAGCAGCCATCAAGCAATTGAATAAATGAAAGGAATGAACTGAAACTTTGTTAACCACAAGGTCAAAGGGCCCTCTGCTCAGTGGCTCGCCTTCACCTTCAAAAAGAGAATCCCCTGCCTCAGGAGCCACGGCGTTGTGACCTCCCAGTCAGAGCTCTTCCCGTCCGCTGTCCTGAGCTGTCTTGTCCTCTTCGAGGAGAACTTCGGGTGCATTCCACAGGGGTTTCCTCACAGGCTGGGTTCCATGAGTGGACTCTCCCCCCGCAGGGTACAGACCCCTGTTCTGACAAGACCCATTGCTTGGCTCAGCTGCGGTCAAGTTCCTATAACTTCTACTAGTCTCAAGTGTGAACTTCCCTGGAAACCCCAGTTTCAGGAAAGAACCCTAAGTCACTAAGAACTTCCTCATCGCCAAGATCTGCGCGTCCTTGATCAGTTCCTCTTCCTCCAGCACCCTGCTGTCTGATCCTGCTGCCCTGTGTTTCAGCAAGAATCCTGTTAGGTCAGTTGTGAAGGAGTCCCTCTTACCGCTGAGGTTTCCTCTTGGTAATTTTCCATCTACCAGCACCACCTTGTTCCTGGTAGAAGCTCTCATTCGCTTCTCTGCTCTGTTGGGAATTGAGCCTAATCTCTGCTCCATGCACCCCCATCCTCCCATTCGCACACACAAACACACACTTGTAGCATTCTACCATGCTGGTGCCTTTACCTACCACAGTGGTCCCGGACAAAGTTGGCTTTGCCAAGTGCTATTGAATAGGCCTTTGTTTGACAGTTGCTGCCAATGCTATAAGGGTGCTTTGGTTTTATTTTTATGACACATGTGTGCCTGTAGGTAGGAGTGGGTGGGGCTGACAGCTTTGATAGAACTCCAAGTTTGGCCACAGTGACCTCAAAACGGTAGTGAATGGCTTCAATTGTTCAAGAGGCCTGAGCTTAGTCAGTTCTTGAGAAAACCACATCTCATTGCTGCGGTTTGAGTGACAAAGGGACAGGAAGTATACTACACAAATCGGAAAGACCCACCAGGTCAGGTGGGCACAAAAGGAGGCATGCTCCCTGACATGTGAGAACAAGTTGGCCTGTGGTGGCAGCTGGAGCCCAAAGTCTACAGATCTCTAGGATCCCATGTCTACACTCCAGTGACCAAGATAAGTGGATCTTGGCCACTGGGCAAGAGCATCCTGGCAGCTTGTTCGTTCCAACCCCAGGTAGAGAGAGATCAGTTAGGACAGAAGACTGAGTTTTGCTATAGTAATGGACAGATGAACTGGGTGTGACGGTGCACACCAGAGATCCCAGCGTTGGAGAGATGGAGAGAAGAAGGTCAGGAGTTCAAGGTCATCCTTAGCCACGTAGCAAGTTCTGGGCCAGATTGGGCTACACGGGATCCTGTGTCAACAACAACAATAAACTAAAATCCCTGCTTGTACTTTATAGCATGTTCTTTGACAAAGAGCCTCTGCTCACCATGGTCTCTCAGGGACTTCAGCTCGTGGAGCTTCTGTGACTGCTGAGGGAGGGTAAAGAAGACACAGGAATCCTCCCCTGGGGTTTCTAATCTGAAGCACACTATGCCTCTGCTTGTGTTGCATTGGCCAAGGGAAGCCATAGACCCCCACCAAAGTTCAACAGAAAGGGGACACGTGATTGTCCCATCAGGACAGACAGCAAGTATTAGTGAAAACTGGAACTGGCTACCACAAAAAACAAACACGTGACTGCAGGTTTCACTTGCTATGTAACTTTTAAACAAGCCACTTGTCCACACTGAGCCTCAGTATCCCAGTGCATAAAAGGATAACTAACTGTGAAGGTTAGGTCCCCCAGTCAAATGTGACACAATCCAAGATCACCTAGAAAGAGACTCTCAACGAGAGCCTCTCAATGGGGCCTGTCTTGATTACACTTATTTATATGGGAGGATCCAGACCCCTGCGGGTGGCGCCATCTCCCTGAGGTTGGGTCCTGGACTGCATAAGGGTGGAAAGAGTGAGTGAGCTGAGCAGTACGCATAAGTGCAGTCTTGTTCCCTCTGCTCTTGACTGTGACACGTGCGGGTGCTTTGAGTTCCTGTTGCCTTAACTTTCCTGCTGGAATGGATTGGAACCCCGAAGGGTGAGCCAGCCAGAATAAACCGGTTCCCTCCTCCTTTGCTTTGTCAGGGTATTTTCGCTTAGCAACAAGGCCTGGAACTAGGACTTTAGCGCTGAAACCCCAGATGACTTGGTGACATCAGGTGCGGTGGGCCGAGGTCGGTACAAATGCTCAGTAAAAGAATATCTTTATAAAATTAAACTCTGGCCGGGCGGTGGTGGCGCACGCCTTTAATCCCAGCACTCGGGAGGCAGAGGCAGGCGGATCTCTGAGTTCGAGGCCAGCCTGGTCTACAAGAGCTAGTTCCAGGACAGGCTCTAGAAACTACAGGGAAACCCTGTCTCGAAAAACCAAAAAAAAAAAAAATAAAAAAAAAAAAAAAATAAAATTAAACTCTGCTGAACTTTGCCATACGAAAGCCCTGACAACTTCTTAAGCTGACACCGGTCCATTGTTAAAGGTCACCGGTTTTTCATTCCAAGAGGGCTTTCGTAGTCGTCCTCTTCGCCTCTGGCCGCTGGGAAGGCGCACGATAGCCTGAGTATTCGCTGCTGCTCCCATGGAGTCCCCCTCAGTGGGAAGAAACACCACCTCGGCTCCGCTGACAGCAGCTCGGCCGCAAGCCCTGCTTTGACTAGTCAACTGTGACAGCATGTGACCTGTGCCACTTCCAGCCAGAGCTCTGTGGACCAGCAGAAAACCTCAGCTTTGTCCTTTGCCAGTGCGGTGCGGGTAACCGTTCAACACCCAGCCCTTCCACAGGAAAGTGGAAGATCTTCCAAAGTCCAGAGCGCAGATGCTCTCAGCATGGCTCATTTAAGCCGCCAGTAAAACAGCAGCAGCAGGGCACTGAGAAGAAATGTATGGAGCGGCGACCAGGAGTGAGGGCGAGCGATCACCTCAGTCATGGACCAATCAGGAATGAGAGCCAACTTCTTCAGGCCTGAACCTCCCCTTTCCCCCAAGATCAGCACCGTTCCAGAAGCTGTTCTCTCGGTCTGAATCCCTGACACACGACGGAACCATAACTAACCACAGTGGACACTTAACCCTGTCTGATCTTCAGGGGCTGTTCCTGCAGTTGACAAAGGCACCCTGTGGACCACTGCTTTAGCTGTCTCTCTCTCCAGCGTTGGTAACACTTCATCATTGTGATCTAGATAGATGAACATCTATCTGGCTTGTTTGGCATCAAGCGACAGTCTTTACTATTGATTTTGATCAGAATTAACTAATAAATTAGGGGCAAAAGATCTAGTCAAGACAGCTGTGCTTTCAGGAGGTTATTCATAATCTGAGGTAGCAAACACCTATGAGCAGGGAACAATAAGCCACGGTGAGGGCAAAGGAAGAAAGGTGAGTCAGATCATCAGGACAACTAACTCGGAACACAAGGCTGTGCATCAAGAGCTGGGAAAGCCTCAGAGAAAAGCCAAAATCAGACTTCAAATTAAACACAGTGGTACCTGCCTATAATCCCAGCACTCAGGAAGCAGAGGCAGGGGACTGCTGCAAGTTTGAGATCCGTCTGGTCTACAAGGAGTTCCAGTGAGGCCCTGTCTAAAAACAAAAACAAAACATGTGATAAACATTGTCTAACAATGTCTCTATGTGCATCAGGGGAGATAGCTCTGTGAGTAAAAACGCTTGCCACACAAGGGTGAGAACCTGAGTTTGAACCTGCAAAAACCCATGGAAAGCCAGACACAGCATTTACACCTGTAATTCCCAGCAGTCCCTATGGAAGATGGGAATTCCTGGAAGCTTACAGGGTCACCCCGGTTGGTGTAGGGATCTGGAAGAAACAAGAGACCCTGTTAGTAAGGACCAACCCACAGGGTGTCCCCTGAGCTCCACGGGCATGCCGTGGCAATAAGCACACACACACACACACACACACACACAGAGAGAGAGAGAGAGAGAGAGAGAGAGAGAGAGAGAGAGAAATTTTTAAAAAGTAATCAATCAAGCAGTCAAGCAAGCTTTAAAGGATGACTAGGAGTTTCTAGGCAGAAAAGGGAACAGTGGATGGAGTAAAAAGTCAGGCTTTCCTCTGTGATCATCCCTGGAACCCTTTGCTCAGACATCTCTTTTTGACAGGAAGTCAAGAAGAAGGTGTCAGCTCCCCAGGGACCGGAGTTACAAGTGGGAATGAGTTGCCACATGGGTCTACAAGAACATCAAGCACTCTTAGCCACGGAAACAATTTTCCTTAATTTTTAAACTTTGCTTAATCTCTAAACTTTGTTATAAGATACATCCTTCGAGTAATCCAATTTAAAGTCACAGAATCATATATACAGACATTATAAAGAAATCATGACTTTTTCATACAAATATATAATGTGTTTTTATTGTATTCACTCATCCACCTTGGTTTGTTGTTTTGTTTTGTTCTTTTAAGATAGACACTCACTCTAGTCCAGGTTGGCCTTGAATTCATGACAATTCTGCTGCAGCCTCCCTAGTACGGGGATTACAGGCATGCGTTACCATACCTAGCTTTATTTGTTCTAGTTAGTTAGTTAGTTAGTTAGAAATTGAACCCAGGATTTAACACATGCAGGACAATCCCTCTACCACTGAGCTATGTCCTCAGTCCTCTTTAAGTTTTACTTTTAAAAAAATCTTGAGCTGGGCATGGTGGCGCACACCTTTAATCCCAGCACCCAGGAGGCAGATCTCTGTGGTCTACTGGGGTCTGGGAGTTCCAGGACAGCCAGAGCTACACAGAGAAACTCTTATGTCGAAAATAAGTAAATAAATAAATAACCTTTTGTGTTTGTTCATTTGCTATTGCTTTGATAGAAGACTTTACTATGTAACTCAGACTGGCAAGCATTATACTATGTAGTACTATGTAGCTGCCTGGAATTCAAGACTCTCCAGCCTCAGCCTTCCAAGTGTCAGCTTTGGTAAAGGTAGCATATTTAGTGCACACTAAGCATAAGCAGGGTACCTACTCTATGTGCGTGTATTTTTTTAAAATCCAGCAGTCCCTACATCAACCCCACTCTGCAAAAAGAAACTGGTCCAGAAAGATGAGATGCCTTACAGAACTGCTGTGCTGGCTAGTTTTATCTCAACTTGACACAAGCTAAAGTCATCTGAGAAGAGGGAACCTCAATTAAGGAAATGCCTCTCAAAGATCAGGCTCTAGGCAGGCCTGTAAGGAATCTTCTTAATTAGTGATTGATTGGGGAGGGCTCAGCCCATTGTGGGTGGTGCCATCCCTGGGCTGGTGGTCCTGGGTTCTATATGAAAGCAGACTGAGCAAGCCATGGGGAGCAAGCCATGGGGAGCAAGCCAGTAAGCAGCACCCCTGCATGGCCTATGCATCAGTTCCTACCTCCAGGTTCCTGCCCTGGTGTTCTTTGATGATGAGCTGTGATGTGGAAGTATAAGCCAAATAAACCCTTTCCTCCCCAGCTTGCTTTTGGTCATGGTGTTTCATCACAGCAACAGTGACCCTAGCTGAGACAGGGTGCCCAAGGTGCTTCTAGCCACAGGTGCCTGAATTCAAAAGTAAAGGTTGCTTGAGTGTTAGGGTTTATTTTCCATGACAAGAAGTCCAGATGAAGGGGATACTGGACTGTCTAATTTATCAGACCTTGCACAGGGCTTCTCGTTGAGTCTTTTGATTCTCCCCTGTGGTCACAACTCCGCTGTTGCACGCTTGCTTACACACACACACACACACACACACACACACACACACCACCCAAAGACAGACATTTTCTCCTCAGAATATTTCTCTCTCTCTCTCTCTCTCTCTCTCTCTCTCTCTCTCTCTCTCTCTCTCTCTCCCTTTCTCTTCCGAGACAGGGTTTCTCAGTGTAGACTTGGCTGTCCTGGAACTTGCTCTGTAGACCAGGCTGGCCTCAAACTCAGAGATCCACCTGCCTCTGCCTCCTGAGTGCTGGCATTAAAGGCGTGCGCCACCACCAGCACCTCTCTCTTTTTTTTTTTTTAACTGTAAAGCAAAGCCTTTCCCCATTATCCCTTGGAAGAAATCCCCCAAGGACCCAGACGATCATGTCTTCTTTCTTTACTCTCTCAGGATGTAACTCTAGCCAGACTGATTTCTTGGCTTTGCACCAGCCTAGGTGTTTAGTGACCAACCTAAACAGTAGAGAATTCTCCTCAACGACGTGGGGTTCTCATGAACTACAAGCCCAAGTAGGAACTGAAAGCAAAAATGTAGTCAAAGTGCTTACATAGGCCACTGGCTACTGGCTATTACTGAACTTTCACCTCCTCCACGTAGGCACAACCCCTGTATGGCTCTCTTTCAAGGGTCAAAGTCATGGGCAGAAACATCCTGGTGGCCACCAGGGCCTGTGCTCACTCCCCTGTTGCAAAATTCTTCCTTATCCACTTGTTTGTTTTGTGCTGTTTTGCATGGAGCCCTGACTGACCTCAGACTCGTTGCCATCCTCCAGCCTCAGCCCTGCCCCTGGAAGTGCTAGGATTACAAGCCACACCTAACTACTGCCCTTACCACGTCAGCAGAGGGAAAGTCACTTTGTTTTCTACCAAGTCTCTAGTGATGGAGGAGTCCCACAACAGGCAGAGGCACCTCTCCCGGGGACCACGTTTCCTCTTAACTTTCCAAAGTCTCTTTTGACTTGCATTAATAATAATAATAATCATAATAATAATAATAGTGTATAGGATGAGCACCCATATGCATGTGTGGAGGTCAAAGGACAACTTGGTGGAACTGATTCTCTCTTTCTACCTTCAAGTGGGCTCTGGGAAGCAAACACAATCGCCAGGTTTGCACAAATGTGCACATTTACTCATTGAACGATCTCGCTGGCCCTGTTGTTTATTATTTTTGTGGGGCACTGGCCACGGTGCATGTATGTAGTTGGTTCTCTCCTGCCATCTTTCTACAGGCTCTCGGAACTGAACTCGTATGGTCAGACCTGTGGAGGGCACTTTCTCGCCAGCATCTCTCGTGGCTTTAGAATTCTGAACACTGTTTCCTTTGGAATAAGCTTCTTTCTCTATGCAAGTCTTCCTTAGCTTCCTGGCACATAAATGAAACCCCACCTGAGATCTGGGCTAGCAGTCCCTCCGCTGTGTTCTCTTCCAAGCCTGCACTTTGCCCAGCATAGCTTCATTTCTTGTCATCTTAGTTGTTTGGTTTTGAGTCAGAACCTTAGGATGCCCGGCTGGCTTTTAACTCCTTATGCAGCTAAGGATGACCATGAACTCCTGCTCGGTCTGTGTCTGCTTTTGATGTCCTAAGATTAGGGGCATGTACTAAAATGTCTGGCTTCTTTTTTAACATCTTCTAGTCATTAATATAAAGCTTCTTTTTTAAAAAAATAAAATTGCACACATTTCCATATAGTCAATTATACTTCCATAATTTTACTTTTAATTTTTGAGAAAGGTTCTCACTGTATAGCCCGGTTGGCCTAGAAGTGAACTCACAGAGCTGTCCCTGCCTCTGCAACCCCCTAAGAGCTGGCATCAAAGCTAGGGACCATCCTGCCTAGCTAATTCTTATTTTTTATTAATTAATTAATTTGGTTTTCAAGACAGGGTTTCTCTGTGTAGCCCTGGCTGTCCTGGAACTCACTCTGTAGACCAGACTGGCCTAGAAATCAGAGCTCTGCCTGCCCCTACCTCCTGAGTGCTGGGACTAAAGGTTGCACCACCACTGTTTGGACCTACTTTAATTTTAATTTCTTTTTTATTTTAGGTTGATGAAGTAGCTTAGTGGTTAAGAGCTCTGGCTGCTCTTCCAGAGGACCTAGATCCAGTTCCCAGCACCCACATGGCAGCTCACAACTGTCTGTAACTCCAGTTCCAGGGGGTCGGACACACATGCAGGCAAAACACCAATGTACAAATAAATAAATAGATTTTTATGTGTGTGTGCATGTGTGTGCGTGTGTGAGACTGTCCTGCCTCTGTGGGTTCCAGGGATCTAACTCAGCGCAAGCACTTTTACTTCCTGAGCCACCTCCACAGTCCTATCCGTAACAGTGTTAGAATCATGGTTGCCTATATTGTTTGCTTGTTTGCTGTTACTTTAATAATCATGACAGCATGTTTTAAAAAAAAATCAAAAAAACAAACCACCCAAAATCAAAACACAAACAAAGAAGCAAAACCAAGACAGAACTGAAGATGAGGCCTGTTAGCATGCAGGAAGCTCTCTCTGGTCCCAAGTCCCAGTGCTGGCTCATAATGCTCTAGCTAGCTTAGAATAACTTTGAACTTCTAATAGATATTCTTGCCTGCCCTTCTCCCCAGTGCTGAGATTAGAGGCATGAGCCAGTTTCTGTGGTGCTAGGGACCAAATCCAGTGCCTTCTGTATATTAGGCAAGCATTATACCAACTGAGCCATATTGACAGCCCACTCTTAAATGTATTTTAAATATTTTTAAATGATTCAGTGGTGGCCAGAGAGATATCTATCTCAGTAGTTAGGATAGTTGCTGTGCTGGGCGCTGGTGGCGCACACCTTTCATCCCAGCAGTTGGGAGACAGAGGCAGGCGAATCTCTGTGAGTTCAATGCCAGCCTGATCTACAAAGAGAATTCCAGGACAGCCAGGACTGTTACACAGAGAAACCCTGTCTCGAAAAACAAAGCAAAACAAAAAGAATACTTGTTGCTTTGGCAGGGGAGCCAGGTTCAGTTTCCAGCACCCACACCGTTCAGAACCATCTGCAACTCCAGTTTCAGGGAATCTCTGTGGGCACCAGGCAAAGCACTCATACACACAAAATGAATAAAGAAATCTAATATAATATTTTCAACTAAATGGTTTGACAATATCTTTTAAAAATGGATCAATCAATGGACAGAGGTGATGATTATTTTCCATGCTGGAGATTCAATCAAGGACTTTACACACACTATATGAATTATCTACAATTGATCTATATACCAGCAATATTAAAATGAATATTAATGGTACTACCCATGTCACTATACTCCTATATTTAGACTTACTCTCAGCCAGTCATGGTGGTGCATGCCTTTAATCCCAGCACTAGGGAAGCAGAGGCAGGTGGATCTCTGTGAGTCCCAGGCCAGCCTAATCTACAAAAAGTTCCAGGCCAGCCAGGGCTGTTAAAGACTTACCCTCTGCTGATCTAGAGTCAAATCTCATTAATTCTACTTCCCTAATGTAGGCCCTCATTATCTTTCTCCTGGACATCTGCTCTGTGTGTCTGCCTGATACCTCTTCCCTCTTATTTGGGAAACTACCACATATACTTTTGAGTTCCCACTTTTTCTATCCCCTGCAGTCTTGAGGAAACGGTCAATCAAAACCTTTTCTATTTTCACCAAGAGACAAAAATGAGGCCCAAGTCAAGACAGAAATTTGCAATGATAGAAAACATGGAATGAGCCATAAAAAAAATTGTTGGATTTGAAGTGTCCTCATTCAAGTGTATAAGTAAGGCATAGACAGCCATAGGATTAAGGAAAGGGGGTTCAGAATATTGTTTTTATACCTGAAAAAGCTGTTTGAGATGCATCTGTACTGGTAGACAAGCGGAATACTCGGTACCAAAGTTGTACTTCTCCGCTCAGACCCAGATAATGCCAGATAATACCTTTAGCCAGGCTCTATGTCCCAACCAGCTACTCAGGAAGTTGAAGCAGGGGGATCACTTGAGCCTCAACATTCAAGGCCAGCCTGGGCAACATAAGACCTCACCTCTTACGAAGAAAAAGGTTTTAGGCTTGGTGGGTGGACACACCCCTATCATCCCGGGGTTCAGCTGATTCTCTGTAAATACACTAGTCAGACATTGTATGTCATTCCTCCTCCTCCAGGAGGAACAGGAAGATGGAAGGAAGATGGAAGAGTGTCACTCTAAAGGAGGTCCCTCCCTGTGGAAAAAGCTGAGGCAGAGAATAAAAGTTCCCCTCGGCTTTGTTCACTCATTCCTCCTTCTGGGTTACTCTAGCTCCTGTCATTCCGGGGCCCTGTGGTTGTACAATTGTATCTTCCCAATGAATTCCTTTTTGGCACAGTGTGCCCAGAATCTGTTTCTACTACTCACACCCACAGAAGCTGTGTGCACTTCCTATTGTTGCTGTCACAACTGTCATAAATGGAGTGGCTTGTAGAATAACAGATTTATTATGCTACAGGCACTCTCTTTCTCTCAGTGTGTGTGTGTGTGTGTGTGTGTTCCTTTAGTTTTGGTTTATTTTTCTTTTCTCTACCTCCCCAGTTCTGGGATCAAGACATGCCTCACTAGACTGCTTATGTGGCTGGGGGTACAGCCCAGCCACTTGTTACAGTTTTGAAGGTCTGAAGTCCAAAGGGTATTATAAAGCAAAAATCAAGCCTGACCAGGGTGCTAGGGATTAGTGTGTGCCCTGCTTTGAGAAACTGTTCTGCCTTGCTTCTTTGATGCTGTGATAGAAATACTGACCAAAAGCAAGTTGAGGAGAAAGGGTTTGTTTCTTGGCACAGCTTGCAGTCCTTCCCGGAGGAAAGGCAGGGTAAGAACTCGAGACAGGAACCTAGAGGCAAGAACTGAATTAGAGACCTCAGAGGCCTGGGGACTGCTTCCTGGCTTGTTCCTCTGGGTTTAATCAGCTACCTTTCTTACACATCCCAGGCCCATCTGTTCAAGGTAGTACAGCCCACAGAGGATTGGGTCTGTCTATAGCAATTAGCAGTTAAGGAAATACCCCCATAGACATGCCCACAAGCCAATAAGAGCGAAGGAATTCCTCACTTGAGGGTTTTTCTTCCTGAAATGTTGTGTGTAGGAGTATTCGCCAGAGAAGACTGCTCAGACATGGGTTTAAGCCCACGGAAAGTCTTTATTAGCTAGCTGGTGACTGCACTGAGTGCTCGAGATCCCAGTGTACCCCAAGCCTTTCTCAGGGTGAGCTTTTAAGCACAAAAACCATGTTCTGGGTTGACATACTTCAGTTCACAAGAACAGTTAGCCATAAACAGAACTACAGAGGCCAAAAAAAAAAGCAAGGCTAGTGTATTTACAGACTTTCTCAGAACTATGGACTTTGATGGATTAAGTCGTTGTTTTCATTTTGACTGGTGATGTTATGTGCTGAGTTTTATGACCTGTGTGGTATTCCCATGGAGTCAGTTGTGCTAAGGTCTGGGGCCCTGCTGCAAGATGGCTCTAGCTTGTATCACATTGACAGAAGCTAAGGAAGCTATCAAGCATTAAGGCTATTGCTTTTGCCTGTGCTCTCTCCACTCTAGCCTGTCCTCTAAGTGATTTTTTTTTTTTTTTTTTGGTTTTTCGAGACAGGGTTTCTCTGTGGCTTTGGAGCCTGTCCTGGAACTAGCTCTGTAGACCAGGCTGGTCTCAAACTCACAGAGATCCGCCTGCCTCTGCCTCCCAAGTGTTGGGATTAAAGGCGTGCACCACCATCGCCCAAACCCCTCTAAGCAATCTTTAACAGGAACCTGATCCTTACTACCCTTTGAAAGCCCAATTCGCCAAAGCTCACTGAATAAAAGTCTCTCTCCTGCTCCTGGGGCTTTCCTCCCAATCTTCTCGCAGTCTGAAACACCTCCTGTTCCAAAGCCAAATCTTCTCCATTCTTCAAGGTCCTTCTGTTTCACAGAGACCTCCATTATCACCCCAGCTGGAACCAGCTGGACTGTGAGCGCCACATCTGTTACCTGGCACCAAACACACAGACCTCAGCTCAACTCTCTGCTCAGCCACAGGTTAGTCATATGACCTTGGGCGAGGTACCGCACTTAGCTTCTCTGTGCTTTAGTTTGCTCCATCTAAAACACGCTGATAATAGAGCAACTGCTGCGTGCACAGGTGATCTGAATGAGCAGATATGCGAAAATAGCCTACCCTACTGGTTGGCTCATAGTAATAGCAATTATTATTAAAAAATTAACAGTTAGGTAACTACATGAATAAGACTTTTTTTCTTCTCTTGTGTTTTTTATTATGGTTCTTATTATGCCTCAAAGCCTAGAATATTTTATAATAGAACTGGAGATGTTGTTCAATTGGTAGAATGCTTTCTTAGCTGGCCTGAAACCCTGGGTTCAAACCCCAGAGCTGCATAAAACTAGACATGTCAGTACAAGGCAGTAACCCCAGCATTCTAGAGGTAAAGGTGGGAGAATCAGGAGTGCAAGGTCACCCTCAGCTACATAACCAGTCAAAAGCCAGCCTGGGATACAGCCTGTCTCTAAATAAACAAACAAACAAACAAACAAACAAAGCCAGGCACGGTGGCGCACGTCCTTAATTCCAGCACTCAGGAGTCAGAGAAAGGCAGATCTATGACTTCAAGATCAGTCTGGTCTATAAAACAAATTCCAGGAAAGCCAGGGCTAAACAGAAAAACCCTGTCTCAAAAACCCTAAACAAACAAACCTTACATTTTGTCTTACTTAAATGTAGTCTTAGTTGCTTTCCCTGCTGGGGTTAGGGGAGTCCATGCCTCGGCAGAATTATAACAGGGATTCATCATCACCAGTGAAAGGGAATGAAGGAAAGGAATGTCGGCTACACAGAGGCTTCCCCCAGAGAAAATGTGCTTGCTCCCACACGCCCTGTGCCTTCTGGGTTACCCCCCCGTCTTTTGTTTGTTTGCTTGCTTGTTCTGTTGTTGTGTTTTTGAGGTAGAGTCTCACATAGCCCAGGCTGCATGATCTTACTTTGCGGCTCAACATGGCCTTGAATTTCTGCCTCCACTTCCCAAACGCTAGAATCACAGGTCTGCATCTCTAACCTGGCTTCCAGTCTCCTGCCACCTGACTGTGTGTGGGGGTGTGTGTTTCTGCACATGAGTGTAGCTATGCATGTGTATGTACATTGGTGGGGAGACCAGAGGTTGGCATCAGCTCTCTTCCTCTATTTCTTTCCACCTTCTGGTTTTAGATTTATTTATTTTATATTATATGTGTGAGCATTTTGTCTACGTGTACATATGTGCGTGCACTATGTGTTTTCTCTGCATCCATGTATATGTGTGCACTATGTGTTTTCTCTGCATGTATGTATGTGAACTATGTGTTTTGTCTACATGGACATATGTATGCACTATGTGTTTCATCTGCGTGTATGTGTGTGTGTGTGCACTATGTGTGTGCCTGGTACCTTTGGAAGTCAGAAAAACGTATCAGATCCTTGGAACTGGAGGTACACATAGTTGTGAGTTACCATTGTGGGTAACCCCTGAGTCATCTATCTCTCCAGTCCCTCCACCTTATCTTCCGAGACAAGGTCTTCCACTGGATCTGGAGCTCGCTGATTAGACCAGACTTTCAGGTCCTTGAGCTCTGGGAGTCTGCCTGTTTCTACCTTCTCAGTGCTGGGATTACAGACAAGTGCTGGGGATCTGAACTCGGGTCCTCGTGCTTGAGTGGTAGACACTATTGACTGAGCTATTACCCCATCCCCTGTCTTACAGTCTTACTTATAGTCCTGTGAGTATATAACTTTGAGCCGACATTACATGTCTCTAAAATTCAGCTTCCTTTCTTTTTGAAAACATTTTTTAAATTTTTATGTGCATTTTTTGCCTGCATATATGTCTATGTGAGGGTGTCGGTTCCCCGTAGAACTGGAGTTACAGACAGTTGTGAGTCGCCATATGGGTGCTGAAATTAACCCAGGTCCTCTGGAAGAACAGTCAGTGTTCTGGATCGCTGAGCCATCTCTCCAGTCCCTCAGTTTTCTTTCTTAAAAATGATTCAATAACCGGTGCTTCCCTCAAGGCCACTAAGAGAAACTAACAAGATCAAGCAGGCTCCCATGAAAGACCAGGGTGAACAAGAGAAATGGATAGTAGCTTCTCTTTTTTTCCTTTTTGGTTTTGTTTGCTTGTTTGTTTGTTTTTTGAGACAGTTCTCTATGTAACAGCTCTGGCTGTTCTGGAACTGGCTTGGTAGACCAGGCTGGCCTCAGATTTTCAGAGATCCACCTGCCTCTGCCTCCCAAGTGCTGGGATTAAAGGCGTGCATCACTACCGCCCGGCTTCTTTTTTTCCTTTAGATTTATTAATTTACTATTTTTTGTGTGTATGTGTGCATGTGTGCATATGAAAACTTATGTGTACCACAGCACACATGTGGAGGTCAGAGAACAACCTATGGGAGCTGGTCCTTTCCTTCCATTTTTTTGTATCTTTGGACTCAAACGCTAATCCTTAGGCTTTGGTGGCCAATGTCTTTACCAGCTGATCTAGCCAGCCTGTTGCCATCCATGAATTAAAGTGGCTGAAGGGGCAGCAGATTTACCACTAGGATGTAGAAAACGGTTGCTATGTGCCTGTGGGGAAGCAATGGTTTCCCAATTGCGTTTTCACTAAAGGTTGAGAAAGGCTTCTTTGTGCCGGGATAAAATTTTGACACACCAAAACGCTGGAGACATCATTTCCTTGTCCAAAACAGGCTTATCTCTCTGGATAAAAACTCTTTTTCCTGACTTAAAAGTCAGGGAGATTGTATAGGCATGTGTGTGTGTGCATGTGTGTGTGTGTGTTACTTTGTTTGTAGTCCTGGGGATTAAACCCAGAAACCCCTCTTTGTACTATAGCCCCAGCCTTCTTCCGTTTGAGTCAAGGTCTCATTAACTTCTCCAGGCTAGACTTGAGTTCACCACTTCGCCTAGACAAGCTTTCAGTGTGGTCCTCCCAGCTAGCTATAGTCTACACACCAGGTTATTGTAGGATTGATTCATTGTACAACTTTTTACAGGGACTTTTAGGGGAGATGTTCCCCTAACCACACTCCAGAGGTCTGCTTTTGAAAGGGTCAAACAAAACTGGGCTTTCTTGTAACTGATGCGAGTTTTTTGGGGGGCGGGGGAGCATTTGCCCTTGTGATTAAACAGGGTGGGTGGTGGGGGGGGGATATTCCAGAATAGAAATTTGTTGGAATTTATTTAACCAATCTTATTGTTGGACATTTGAGCTATTTCAGTGTGTTGGGCTTTGGGAATGTTTTAATAAGGCGATCAACATCTTTGTTAAAGAATCATTGCATACTCCTTGGTTAGGTCCTTTGAATTCCTGGAAGTGAAATTACTGGCGCAAAGGGTATAAGATAGGTTATTGCCAATCTGTTTTCACAGAGTGATTTTTACCCACTTACACTCCCACGGGCAACTTCACAGGGTTCAAAAGGAGCCTCCAGAGTCATTAACTGTCAAACGCCAAACTAGAACTTCCCTCCAGCTCCGGGCTTCCATCTCGTTTTCCCGCCCACTACCCACACCAGCCGAAAGCCGCACGCGCTCTCAGCCCCACTCTTCCCAGGCTGGCCCGCCTCTTCCTCGCTCTTTCTCAACTCTCTGTCCAATCAGAAACAGAGTCCCTCAGGCTTGTCGTACGATTGGTAAACACAAACATCCGTCAGGCTCGTGGGCGGGCTTAGAGGGCTGACGGACGCGGCGAGCAGCCAGTGCGAGCCCGGAGTAGTCTGTGCGCTGGCCTGGAAGCGCTAGCCCGGCCGGTGAGGTGTGCTGGCGGCTGGCGGAGTGAGGCATTGGCAGACATGGCTCCCAGCGCGCTGGCTCCCGAGCCGGAGAGTCGGAAGGGCATCCGGGCCGTGTTGCTGGGGCCGCCCGGGGCTGGCAAGGGGACCCAGGTGAGTGTCCGCTCCTCTGCACGCTCGGCGGCGGATCCCGCGGAGCTGCAAGGTCAGGACGGTCGGAGAGCCGGAAGCTTCTTTCCCGCTCCGGAGCGGGACGGTGAGCTCTGGCCTGCAGAGACCCTCGCGGGGGACCCAGGCTGTGGCGCGGTGTTTAGGGGAGGGTCTCAGTCGGAGGTAGGAGGAGGCTGAAGTGGACTTGGGGCTCTTGGGGGGAACCCAGGCTAAGGGGTCGTGTTTGGGGATCCAAGGGCTGTTATCTGAAAATCGTGACTGGTAGGGTGATCCCCCCAGACTGAAGCTCCGGATCCCAGGCCCGAGTGGGAGAAAGCTTTGTGGCCAAGACGCCTTCCGAGTTGGGAGTGGATTGTCCTGAGTCAGGGATAACTTCCATACACAAGGGGGTAGAACTTTTTTTAATGATTAATAACTAGCACGTGGAGCACAGTGAGAGCTGGCGTGTGCTGATCGAGGCGTACTGCCAAGAGTGAGGCAGGGTCATGATTGAGGCACCAGCGTTGGGGGGATGGGCGAAAACCCTTCCAGTTCACCCGAAAGCTGGAGGTGAAAGTGTTGGTCGTGTTTATAAAGCGCGGGAGCCATGCGGGTTGTGAGTGGCACAAGATAACTCTTAATGATTTTTAGTTGTGTGATCTTGGGACGCTAACATACTGAGCCAGCAGGTAGGAGAGCAGGCCCAAAGGTCCAATGGCTTTCCAAGATCAGTGACATCTGCTTCTTGAAGACGTGTACCTCCAGAGGATTGGAGCTGCCTTCTGCCCCACTCCAGGGCCTCACTTGGCATCTGGGCCATAGGTCAGGATTGGGATTTATGATCTCACAGGATTTGGAAACTCATACGTTGAGTTATTGGCCCACCCACTTCTCACCCCTACCTCCCTGCCAGACCCTAGGCCTTGGGACCTTGCTGATCTTTAAAGGAATTCTTTCAAGGCAGGCTTCTCAAGCAAATGGACACTGTTCTGTCCCCAGTCTTGCTAGCACTACTGAGTTTATTGTTACTTTTTTAAAGATAGCCATGCATGCCATGGTACATAGATGGAGGTCAGAGGACAACTTGCTGGAATCATTTTCTCTTTCTACCAAGTGGAGCCCAGGGAGCCAACTGAGGTCATCAGACTCAATGGCAAGCTGCTTTACCTGCTCGGCCGTGTCACCTGTCCTGTTTGCCAAGTTCTAAAAGTTTTGGCCAGCAGCTCATCATCTGACTCCTTGTGGGGACCTCTGCAATGCCTGTCACATCTCCTGACACTTGATGGAGTTGCTGGAGATGGATGAAGTCCCCAGGTTAATGGGGGTGATGAGGAGAGAGAGGAGGTGGAAGGCTTAGTTCACTTCCTCTGACTTTACCTCTGCCTCTGGGCTGTAGGTCACAAAGGACCACTATACCATCTCTCTCTATAAACTTCCAGGTTCTTTTTTTCTGAGGTTCCACACTACCTTGCACTCAGTGGTGTTGACATATCTTCGTTCCTGTTGCTGTCACTCTCAGTAGTTAGGTAATCTGCAGTCTAAGCAGGTTGAATCTTGGATGTGGACAGCTCCTACTATGAGTTACTGTCATGGACAGGACCGCTCCTGTGTGACCTTTTGCAGTTTCTCCTGGCATTGATTGTTTCAGCCATGAAACCGACAGCTCTCCAGTGCTGAGTCAGGGCCTTACAGTCTAGCAAGCTATGTGATTTCTTAGCTCCCGTGTTTTCACCTGGGAAAGGAAGAGCGTACGAGGCTATTGAAGCTCATAGCCTTTCTGTTGGGGGCACCCATCCATTCCTCATTGCTGGGATGGCACCTGGCAGGAACACAGTGAATGCTGACTCCTCAGCAGCAGATCTCTCTGCGCCCGGCTCTGTTGCAGTTCGTCGCCAAGCTGATTTATTCAGGGTTGGGAGGACAGTACACCAGTGAGCTCGTGGAAGAAGGTACCAGAGTGGCAGGCATTGGTCCAAGAAGGCTTTGTGAAGTAATTAGAAGTCTGACTTGAAAGCTAAGTGTGGCCGAGCCAGTGGTGATACAGGCCTTTAATCCCAACACTCAGGAGTCAGAGGCAGGCATCTGTGAGTTCAAGGCCGGCCTGGTCTACATAGTGAGTTCCAATACAGCCAGGGCTACACAGAGAAACCCTGTCTCAAAAAAACCAAAAGGAAGAGAAAGTGAGAGAAACAGCTCATACATTCTGTAATCCCAAAGACTACGGCCAAGTTTGAGACTAGCTTGGCTGCAGAGTGAGACCCTGTGTGTCCAAAAACAACACCACGAAACAAAGAACTGGGTCTTCAGAAATATACAACAATCGCTCAACCTCCATCCGCCTCCCTCTCTATACCGGGAGCCATAAAAATATTGGTGGTTGTAGCTTTATAGCGTTGAACAAAAGTTCACACAGAGACTGCAGTGTGACAGCCTGGAGACACACCCCCACACACCCAAACTTTTTATTGTAAGTTTTAAATACACATAAAGGTGCAGATGAAAGGCTGTAATCTCAGCTGCTAGGGAGGCTGGAGCAGGAGGCTCACGAGTTCAAGACCTGTCCAGGTTAAGAATGAGATCAGCCTGGACGTCTTACTAAGACCTTGCCTCAGAATAACAGAGCTGGGAATGTGTTTGCTGGTAGCTCATTTACCTAGCTGTGTAAGGTCTTGTGTTTACTCCTCAGAACCATAAGAAGGAAAGAATGGTGTAGTGAGCCCCCAGAAACCATCAGCTGATGGCAGACACTGCCTCCCCGTCCACATTCCCTCAAATTATGATAGATCAGTTCCAGACACTGTAACATTTTTACAATATATTTTAGTATCTCTAAAACAAACTTAAAACATAAATACAATATCCCCTAAAAATTAACAAATTTCAATAGTCAGTGTTCAAATTTCTATTGGTTTCATACATATAATTTTAAGTCTTTGTGTTTTTATTTTTTTCAATCATTAGATTATCGTATGGGTCCCTGGAATTGAAGCCAGGCCATCAGGCATGGCGGCCTTTGCCTGCTCATCCATCTTGGTTACCCTGTTCCTCTTTCTTACGCTATAGTTTTGTGGAAGAAACCTACAAGTTTTCAATTAGTGTTCCTTTGGTGTGTTTAATATGCTCCCCTCTTCCATTCCTGCAGATCTTTGGTTTGCTGCATAGTTTTTCAGATTCAGTTTCTTGGCCTGGCTACCCAAGCGCTGCTGTGTTTTGTCCTTCCTTCAGACACTTCCAATATTTGGAGCGGTTGCTATGGGTTTCCTAAGTCTGGCAATTAATTATGGTGGTAAAGCCGTAGGGTTCTGACTATATTACTCCTTTTTCATTCCTTGAGATATCTCCTCTTCTTGCTGGACCCCCCCCCCCCCCCCCCCCGGCCTTTTTTTTTTTTTTTTTTGAGACAGTTTCTCAGCAGGTAGCCCAGGCTGGCCTGAAACTCAGCAGTGCTCCTGCTTCAGCATCGTAAGTGTGAGATTCCAAGCATGTTCCACAGCTAGCGCTTAACTTGTACAAACTTTCCATCCCCTATTTGCTTACCCAGTGCTGTGCTTTATAAAACCCATTTAAAGGCTTGGTTTGTTCCCCCCTTTTTTTTTTTTTTTTTTTTTTTTTTTGGTCAGCTTTCTAAGTAATGGGTTGACTATGAAATGTTTTCAGTTGTGAAATTTAAAAAACAAGAAATTACAGCTCATTTTCTGGTGAAAATCAGAAGATCTGCCAGCAGTGGGCATCCATTCCAGTAGGGCAGGAGTGTATTTTACTCCAGATGATCCCTTCATGGACTCTCCTGCCCGCCCACCCCTTACCCCCCATCCCCTGCTTAGACTGCCTGGTCCTTATTAGCAGCTGACTGCACTCCTGACGAGGGCCTGCTCAGTGATGTTTGTTTTCTTCCCACCACTTCCTCTTGTACCTGTATAATTTCATATTACATGATTCATGTCAGCACGGCTACAGTAAATTTCCTTAACAATTTCTGGGCTGAGAGATGACTCTGAGCGACAATATATATATATATATATATATATATATATATATATATATATATATAATTTTTTTTCTCTAGGCGGGATGTCTCCCTGGCCTGGTGCTCATCAAATAGGTTAGACTAGCTGGCCTGTGAGCTCAGGGATCTGTCTGTCTCCACCCCAGCACTGGCTGGGGTCCTTAGCAAGCATCACCGCACCCAGGTTTTTTTTAAAAAACATGGTTTCTGGAGCTAGAACTCAGCCGGGTTATTGTGGTCATGGAGCAAGGGCCTTTCCAGCTGAGCTGTCTGCCCCAGCCCCGTATCGCAGAGCGGTTGAGTGCCTTAGACAGAGCCCATCCATGGTCTTCACAGCACAGGATCTCCCGCACGGCCAGCAGAAAGCGAAGGCATAGTTTCCCACCTGGCCACATCTGCCCTGTTGGTGGTGTGTGTTCTTCATGCAGCTGTGGAGTCACCTGGAAAGGAGTGTGAGCAGCCGACACTGCGGGATAACAGTCGAACACTTGAGTTCCCGGCGCAGCTTTTCTCGGGTGTTTTGACCCCGGCTTCTGTGATTTGTCCACTCAAGTTAACTTTAATAAACAAGGAGTAGATTGATAGAAAGCTCTGTTCCCTGGGGGTGTGTCCACAGTGCAGTGGGTTTTTCCGTTGCCATCGGTTGCTGACCTTCTTTTCTCCAGGGTGCAGTCCCTAACACTTTCCCTCAGTGGAATTAATCTGTGAATCACAGGACCAGAATTTCCTGCATCGAGCCCCATCGATTTTTGTTTTGTGCCCAAGATCACGCCCAGTGAACTAGTTTAAACAGGGATCCCAGCTACTTACCTCCTAAAACAACTCAACAGAAAGCTCCACCTGTGAATACAGAACCGATATTGGAGTGTCCAGACCATTTTCCATTTAAAGTCCACCAGGCTCTGAGTGTGTGCATCTGTTTGATGTCATTATGGGAAAAGCTAAATGCGTATGGTGATACCTTGTGTGTGCCTTACCACTGAGCTATGTCTATTCCAGCACGGTCTGTGAGCTTTGGGATCTGGGTCTCCTAGCCCTCCATTTCCTTGGCTCCAGGGTTCATGGAAGAGGCGTGAGCGAATATTTTCTTTCCGCCTGAATGAACAGAACCAGGACAGAGGTTGCTGTAGCAGCTACTGCTCACGGAGGACTTTGCATGTGCCAGTTCTGTGTAGAACCCGTATGGGCTCAGTGATATGGTCTCACTACCCTCTCCGTTTTACTTAGAGATTTCAAACTAGAGAGAAGAAGTAACTCTTCAAGCCGTATAAGTCGGGACTGAGGTGCTGAGGGTTGGCTTGAGCCTACACTTTTGGCCAAAAGGCCATGTTGGGTCAGCGGGGGCAATGTGTCTGTAATCTCAGCCCCTCAGGAGGCTGGGGATCGAGATCATGAGACTAGCCTGAGCTCCATAGCAAAACCCTGCCACAAAACAAACCAAACACCTCCTAAAACTGACCTACAGGCGATGCCTGCGCACAGCATGTACACATCCAGTGACTTTCTGAGGGGATGCATTCTTCATGTTAAACAGATGTGGAAACTGTTCTGGGCCTGCGCCAAGGAGGATTTAGCCAGAATACTGCAGCAGGTCTGCCTTGCCTGCCCCAGCTGCGAGGCCTAGTGGCCACAGCATACCACAATAACACATTCACCCTGTGGTAGACACTTGAGCACACAGTGTGCCGGCCTTGGCCTGTCTGCTTTAGAGAGTGGGCTGTCTAAGTGTCACAGCAGTCATGTGAAGTATTGCATAGCTGCTGTGTTTGTTCTCAGTTATAGCAGGGGCCGTGAGCTTGTGTTTCAGTGGCGTGGTTAGTGGGAATAGCTAGTTTTTTTTGCGTGCTAAGTGGATTCCAAGTACTTTACTTGGGATATCATGCAATCATAGAGTTCTTACAATAACCCTATAATTGCTTTTCATTAGAATATAAGGTAAGATGCTGTCATTCCTATTACAAACAAGGAAGTAGGCATTTGGCTTAAGTTCACACAGCCAGTAAGTGCCAGGTTCACAATGCTCACTCTTTCTTGGTTTTTGTCTTTGGCTCCACAGGCACCCAGGTTGGCAGAAAACTTCTGTGTCTGTCATTTGGCCACTGGGGACATGCTGAGAGCCATGGTGGCTTCAGGTTCAGAGCTGGGCAAGAAGCTGAAGGCGACGATGGATGCTGGAAAACTGGTAGGTTTGGTCGTACCTGCGAGTGTTGCCGTTCCGAGTCCAGAGTGGTGGCCCCGCTGCATGGGCTTCTGGGTGTTGACTTCCTTGTTCATCGGAGACACATTGGAAGTCTTCACCAGCCAGTGCAGTCACAGAGCATTTCTGCCGTCCTAGAAAGTCCTCTGAGTTAGTCCTGTGTGGAGATGTTTCCAACAGACTGGCAGGTACAGGAACTTTGAGCAGAGCACATTATTTGTTTGATTCTGGACTTATTATTATTATTGGTTCACAACTTATTTGTATAGTTTTATTATTTTGTGTGTGGGGGCAAGCACTTTTCTCAAACCATCTTGCCAGCTATTTTCACGGGATTCTTTTTTCCTTTCTTTCTTTTTAATTAAAGTAGTATTATAAGTACTGGAGAGATGGATCAATAGTTAAGAGTACTTATAACTCTTTCAGGGGACCTAGGTTTGATTAGCAGCACCCACATGGCAGTCACAACTGCAATTCCCTGAGATCCGACCCCTTCTGACCTCAGCAAGCACTAAGCATGCACGCAGTATGCAGACAAAACATGCATAAACATAAAATAATAAAAATTTCAAGTTTAGGGGTGTGTGTGTGTGCCAGCCAGCCACACACACCTTTAATCCCATCACTGAAAAGCAAGCAGGCAGGTCTCTGAATTTGAGTTTCAGGTTAACCAGGACTATACAGTGAAACCTCTCAAAACAAAGAAACAAACAATATAGATGCATACATACATACACATATGTATGTATATATAATTATATCATTTCCTACTCCCATTCCCTTTTCTTCCTCCAGCCCCTTCTATGTGTTCACAGTATTCTTGAAGATACTATGTAATACTTTTTGTAATTCACCCAAACTAAATAGAACAAAATAAAAGCACTGTTCCTGGGACAAGACTCTAGGGTGTATGCAGAGGAAGTTCTGGGAGACCACAGAATGCCCATAAAGCTCTTCTGTGGCTCACTGCTCCATTTCTTATAGTTTGGTTGTGAGCCTAGCTCTTAACAGCTGAGCTGTCTCTCCAGCCCTGTGCTCTAATTCTGACAAGGGAGTTAGTTACTTGGTTGGTAGTTGTGGGAAAGTAAGCCTGTGTCATAAACCAGTTGGCTTGATTTGACAAATACAGTGAATTGACTAAACCTTTACTTAGGGCCAGCTCTTGCTTCTAGCATTTATTCTAGAGCATGACTTTAGTAACACTATCAGAAGTCACTTTGTTCTTGAACACAGCGGGCAAGAGCCGGACCACTGGGCCACACTGCAGTTCCTCTGGCCCTTGTTTTGTTCCTGTTTTTAATTTTCTAAATTATACTCTGTCAGTGTGTGCATTCGTCTGCCACAGCATTCATGTGGGGGTTGGAAGACAACTTTTGATAAACAGCTCTCTTCTTCCACCACGTGGGTGCTGAGTTCAAGGTCAGGTTGTCAGGCTTGGGTGGCACGCGCTGCTACCCACTCATCATCTCATCCCTGTTTTTGTTTTGGAAGCAAGATTTGGCGTGTTTACCTAGTTGACCTGGCCCTTACTTGTGTCCCAGGCTGGCCTCTCGGGTGTTGAGATGGTAGGTGTGGACCACAACCAGTCTTTCCTACCGTTCCCTTTATATCAGAGAGGCCATGAATCAAGCAGGAAAGACAGAGATTTTGGACTTTGGGTTTTGGCAGGAAATTCTGTGTGAGAGAGAATGGGCTTGTGGCAGTGAGACTGCTTATCTCCGAGCCTTCCATCAGTTGCAGAGTTTATACTTTGTCCCTAAGTTCATAGCCAGTTCTGAAGATAAAGACTAGACAAGATTGACAGCCTGTGCTGTAATACAGGTGGGAATTTGTCTCTATTTAAAAGCCCTGAGGGAAATGAAAGACTTTTGGTGGATTTTTTATTGTATTTTATTTTTATTTTTTGGAAAGGCCTAAACTACGCTGTGGTGGCTTTTCAGTTCTTGTTTCTGGTCCACATTGCCAATTCAGTGCCATTCTTTTCCATGCCTTAGACAGCCCAGATCAGATAAATAAATAAGCAAGCATATCAGTCGTGGTATTGTTAGCCTAATGAACTTGTGAATCAGGGATAATTGGTATGTCCCTACGTTCTAGACAAACTGCTCTTCTCCCCTGGTTCTCGGATGACGTCTCTGCCGTGTACCTCACCTTGAGGACAGCTTGTTGCTGATAAGCTGTTGTGTGATGGTTAAACAGCTACTGGCAGAAGAGGCCCAGAGGGCCTAAGACACACAGAGCTGACCTGCTGGGGCACAGGCCATGGGTCCCTCTTCCCTTGCCCGGTTTATTGGAGCACATTAGAGTTTGAAGGAGAGGGACATGTGTGGCCACTAGCTGATTATGGTCGTGAGTGTGAGTGTTGCAGATGGAGTCTGTCCTGGTCAGCTTTGCGTGGCTGTGATAAATACGTAAGAGAAGCCAACTAAAGAAGAAAATTCTATTTTAGATCAGTTCCAGTCCAGGGCTGCTTGGTGCCAGTGTTTCTGAGCTGTGTTGAACTGTTGTGGAAGGTGTGATTAGAGCAAAGCTACGCACCTTATAGAGGCAGATAGAATACATACTCACTCAAGCAAGATGGCTAAGAAGGTTAAAAAAAAAAAAAGAGTGTGTTCTACTCGTGTCTGATTACCTAAAGTTCAGTGCTGAGCCCAAGTAAAGGTCGAAGGTGAGAAGTGGCTCCAAGTGTGTACCATGGTGCATGTGCCCTCCTTCCCTCCCTCCCCAACACACATACATCAGGTTTAAAAATATAGTATTAGAGATCAGGCCTTTAATATATGAGCTCAAGGGGGTACATTTAAGATCCAAACTATAATGGAGACGCCCCACATTTACTCTGCTTTTGCATCTGTGGAGTCAAACTGACTTGCTGTTTGGAAACCAGGTCTTCTATGCCTAGACTTGAGCTTGTGTTTCGGATGTGTCACCTAGATGACAGAGTTGAGCCCAGGGCTCTCTTCTTGTAGGTGAGTGACGAAATGGTTGTGGAGCTCATTGAGAAGAATCTGGAGAGTCCTTCATGCAAGAATGGCTTTCTTCTAGATGGCTTCCCTCGGACTGTGAGGCAGGCTGAGATGGTAAGTAGTGTCTGTCGCAGCTGCACGGTGGCAGATGCTGGCTCTTTACGTGAATCACTTCAAGGGGATGGAGCTGATCAAGCTTAGGTGGGTCCATGCTCTTTTGCAGCTTGATGACCTCATGGAGAAGAGGAAGGAGAAGCTTGATTCAGTGATTGAGTTCAGCATTCCAGACTCCCTGCTGATCCGGAGGATCACTGGAAGGTAGATATCCCCGCAGATGCCTTCATGCTTGCTCAGAGCTCAGTGGGGCAGAAGCGCTGGTGCCTGTGGAAGTCAGAATAGGGCATCGGATTCCCCTGGACTGGAGCTATAGGCGGTTGTGAGCTGCTTTGTGGGTGCTGGTAGTTTGTACCTGGGTCCTTTGAAAGAGCATCCTATGTTCTTAATCACTGGGCCATCTCTTCAACACCCACCCATTTTTCTTTTAATGAAAGAAATTTTGGTTCATAGTACAGCTTGTTTTCTTATTTCTCTGGAATAGTGTCAAACATAGAAATGCATCTGTTGAGAAATCCTCACTGCTTCAGGCTGTGGTTTCTCTCTACTCCCTTTCTCAGTATCTGCTTCTTGTCTGCCAGCAGCACTACGAGAACCTTTGTAATTTTTTTATTGTATCATGGATGGAAGGGGAGAGACTTATTGGTGAGCGTCTCTAGAGTGTGAGCACAGTTGAAGCTCTCGTGAGTACAGGGCCTGCCACTCGTCCAGGGTGCAGTCGTCAGTGGTGGCTGCTGCTTGGCTATCATACCTTCTAGTTCATTTGAATTCAGTTTGGTTAAGTCCCTCTTTGAGATCTAGATCTTTTGGGTTGGTGGCCAGGGAACTTGGACTTGGCCCTGTCCTGGGCTTCAGTCATGTTTCTTATGCTGCAGCCAAGCATGGGTGTTCTTGATCACCTGACCAGTGTGAACCCTGGGGCTCTTGAAAGCCACCGCACATGCCTGTTTGGAGAACAGACTGGGAAGATCATGAGAAAAAGGCATGAGCATTACTTGTCATTTTTAAAAAGCAGCGTGGGAAAGACACCATGCAACAGATTCATGCGGAGGGGTTTTTATTAGGGAAAGCAGACTGTAAAAGGAGGGAGGGAGGGAGATCAGCCTTTGGAGACAGGAGCAGCAGAAGAAAAGAAAGAGGCAGAAAGAGAGAGAAAGGAACAGATAGACAGACAAAGGCAGAGAGAGAGAGATGGGAAGTGGTCAAGGCCCTTTTAAAAGGGAACGTAGTGAATGTGCGCAGGAGGTGCTCTTAGTGCCTAGAGCTGAGGACGTATCCTGTTAGGACCCCAAGGGCAGGCCAGTGCAGATGCCTGAATACTAACACTACTCCCAGAATGGGGTTACCCATTAATAACAGGCTGAGTACACCATTGGAGACCAGTAAAGGAACCTAGCATACTGAATTGCCTGTAAGGAATGTAATTTTAATTTTATTTTAATTTATTTTTTTTTAAACAAACTTTTTAAATTTTACCTACCAATCCCAGTTCCCTCTCCCTTCCTTCCTCCCACTCACCTCACCTTCCACCTACCCCACCCCCCATTTTCTCCTTAGGGAAGGTGAGCCTTCCCATGGGAGTCACTTGAAGCAGGTCTAAGGCCCTCCCCCTGTATCTAGACTGAGCAAGGTTTCCCTCCATAAGGAATGGGCTCTAGGGATAAATCCTGGTTCCACGACCAGTGGCCACACAACTGTCACCCGCACTCAGAGGGCCTAGTTCAGTCCTGTGCAGGTTGGAATGTAGCTTTTTTTATGCCTGCCATTTCAGCGGCCCTCGGGAAGGCAGTAAGCCCGTGTCGTGGGCTTTCGGACGGCTATGCTGTGTAGATCGTTCTTCGCTAGCCCTTCCTGGGACACAGCTGGATTTCTTCTAGTTGATGCTCCCACTGCTAACAGGGCGTGCCAATTTTATATTGAATAGGAAGAAAATGGCTTGTTTTATTAGAGTATTAGATTTCATAATGAGGTCAAATGTGTGTGTGTGTGTGTGTGTGTGTGTGTGTGTGTGTGTGTGTTTATAATCCGAACCTTCAAGGGGAAAGCCAGATATGAATAGATAACAGTGTGAGATGTGTTATTCTGTAAGGCTCTGAGGGATACATTCAAAACTACTTTACATTAATTTTCTTTTCAAATTTACTTTTTAAAAATCTTTCCAGCTATTTTATAGGCTTCTACACAACAGAGACCTGTGTTTCTTTATAGTCCCTTTGGGCATGAAGTAGACAAAATTGATGTTAGACCAAGAAACAGTAGGATTGCCAGGTGGACAGTAAGAAACATCCCTAGGCTTGGTACTCTTGAGGTACAAAGCAGGCAGTAACAGCCAGTGACACTGGAGGTCTTGAACTTAATGAGGTCAGCACCCTGGGTGCCTGCTCCTACATCAAACCACACCCCAGGGCTGAAGACCATGAAAGCTCTAGAGGAATAGTACAGTGACGCCTGCTTCTGATCTCAAAGAGTCGTCTGAAACTGGGGTCATTCTGACCATTCAGTGCAGTGGGAGAGAGAGCCTAGGAGAGCTGTGCCATCGGCGTGGACTGGGTGAGGGCAGGAGAGAGAGCCTAGGAGAGCTGTGCCATCAGCGTGGACTGGGTGAGGGCAGGAGAGAGAGCCTAGGAGAGCTGTGCCATCGGCGTGGACTGGGTGAGGGCAGTTTCAGTGACGCTTTCCCAGGCAGGAGTGGCAGCAGGAGTGTTGGTGGGGAGGGCTCAGGTTGGGGCCTGTGGTAGACTAGTTGACTCACGGTAGGAGCTATGCTTTGGAAGCTGCAAGGGCAAAATGGGTGAAGTTGGAAGAAAGGATGGGCTCGGGGAGGTCTGTGGTGCCGAGAAGAGTGGGCGTGGTCTGGAGCCACTGGGTATTGGTGCACAAACCACATTCTGAAATACTACCTTGGTGCTGACTTGTAAGCTGGGGATGGGTGGCAGATCAGGATTCCACCTGGGAGCCTGCTCATAGTCGCATGAAACGATAGAGACTTGTGACTGGCTGCAGGGTGACCATAGAGGGAGGATAGGAGACAAACCCGATCCCTTAGTTTAGAAATGATGTAGTGTAGTGTGGCTCTTCCTCCTCAGAAGACCCTGTACCTCACAGGATGTGCCTGCCAGATGAGTGGGGGGTTTGTCCAAGTTTCCTCAGCAGGTATGTGGGTAGGGCTAGGGCCTGAAACTTGCTCTCTGCCTCCTGCTCTGCCTCCTACTTCCTTCTGATGGTGGAAGAACGCAAGGCAGGAACTAGGGATCTCACCACAGCAGTCTTGAACTGGCTGTGACCTCAGTTCTAATGGCTGTCACTTATTTTGTCTCTTAATGGTTTGAGTTCTCATTTGTCACGTCTGCTGTTGGCACTCTGGTACGCCAGTTGTCTTACCAGTTGGCTCCCTATATCACCGCCCCGAGTCCAATAGCAACTCCCTTTTGTGGATGAAAGAACAAGGGTCTAAAGCAGTGTGTTTGCTTTATAACCAAATTAGGCTAGAAAACAGCACAAGCAGGCACATACTTGTGATCTAAGATGTTTGTGGGGTGTCGGTGCAGAAGTAGCTTAAGTCAAGGTGTTGTGTTCCCCAACACTTTGTATTAATCTTGTAAGGATTGTCGTGTTTGTTGGAGCTATTGATTCCTACTAAGTGCTGCTTGTAGCAGAGGTTGTGATCCATCATTTCATAACCAGGTGGATGCAGTGGAAGATCTGGTTTCAGCTAGGAACTTCTTTAGGAAATGGCATGACTAGATGAATGTCTGTGTGCACTGAACATCAGAGTCCTCCTAAGGTCTGGACTAGGTTGTTCTTGCCAGCATCTTTCTTTATGCTTGGGCAAGGCAGGAAACATTCTTAAACCCTAACCCTAACCCTCTAACCAAGGGGGAGCAATGGCTGTCCTCTGCTAAACAGCCACTTATTTTCCTGGTGTGACGTGCTAGCTGGGGTCTCTGCTGATTAAAGTTTTCCATTCTTCTTCCCTGTCTCTGCTTGTCATTCCAGAGTCCCCTGGAGTACAGAGGTATTTCCAGGCAGCCTGACTCACAATACATGTGCTGTCTTGCAGACTGATTCACCCCAAGAGTGGCCGGTCCTACCATGAGGAGTTCAACCCTCCAAAGGAGCCCATGAAAGATGATGTATGTAAAGTTGGGGCAGGAGGGGGGTTGTTTGTTTGTTTGTTTTTTCCTTCCTCCTCCTTCCATCACTCAGCCAGAAAAATATTTCACTATCTTGTAAATGAGATGGCTGGTGACAGATCTGGACAGTGTCTCCAGGTGGCTTTATGCTTACCCTGACACCATGGCCATCTAAGCAGTTGTCCAGTCAGGAGAGTGTTGCCAGGAGGTGGCACTGAAGAGAACGTTGCTTTCCATTGTGCTCTAGAATGCCCTGCTCTTGGGGTACTCAGAGACTGCTGTTCTGGGGTCTCATCTGTGGTACAGTCTTCCTGGTCTGCTGTGGAGCATGCAGACAACAGTGAGATTTCCTGGGCTTCCTCTTGTCAAGGGAGACAAGTGCAAGTCGTCCAGGGTCTGTAAATACGGGCCACGGTTCAAAAAGCAATTCTACCAGAGTCCTTTCTCACTTTACTTGCTGCGTTCACGATGTTAGTGGCTGATGCTCACTAATTATGCTGAACACGTAAGCAGCAGAGACTGCAGTTGGTAATGGAGCTGATTGGTCTCCAGGGTCTCTCTCCTGACTAGACGGGCTGTGGTAGAAGTTGAGCAGCCTGGGCACAGAACAACAAGCAAAAAGCATTGCTGTTTCTGGCCCCCAGCTTCTGCTTCTGCTTCTGGGGCCTCCTGCATCGCAGAGGATGAACACTTGTCATGACTGTCCCACCGTCTGTTCCCTCTCCTCCTCAGATTACTGGAGAACCCCTGATCCGCAGGTCAGATGACAATGAGAAAGCCTTGAAGATCCGCCTGGAGGCCTACCATACGCAGACCACCCCGCTTGTGGAGTACTACAGGAAGCGGGGCATTCACTGTGCCATCGATGCATGCCAGACCCCGGATGTCGTGTTTGCCAGCATCCTAGCAGCCTTCTCCAAAGCCACATGTAAAGACTTGGTTATGTTTATCTAATGTTGGGCTCTAAGAGGAATTTCTTTCTTCTTTCTGTCCCTGTTAAAGGAATGGGTGGGCACGGCAAGGGAGGCAGGGACACTTCTTCCCTCAGGCAGCAAGGGAATCTTCTAATGTACTGATTAAACAGCACTTATTTGATGTATCTCATGTATGTACAGCACTCTCTGTATGTGTTTGGTGTGTGTGCTCACCTTACATTCTCTATCCTGGGCTATGTTTTACCAGCTGTTTACTTTTCTTACCCATACCTTTTTTTTTTAATCATTTTTAAAAATTAGCACACACGGTATTAGATATCATTATAGCCCTCTCTAAAAAAATATTTATTTGTTTGTTTGTTTATTTATTTATTTATTTTGAGATGGTCTCTGTGTATCTCCAGCTGTCCTGGAACTCACCATATCAGCCAAGGTGGCCGAAAACTCAGATTTACCCATCTCTGCCTCCTGAGTGCTGGGATTAAAGGCATGCCCCACTATGCCCAGCTTCTTTATAACATTTTTAAATAAGATGTGTTTTAGTAGATTTGTTCCCCTCCTGCCCTATAATCCCCTTCCTGTTCTATAATACCCCCTCCTTACACACACACACACACACATACACACATAAAATCTCCTTTAGCCACACTCTTAATTCTATGATTTGGGCAAAATGAACTGCTGAGTATTTATCTGGCAGGTACTCCAGGCACAGGTACTCTTGTCACGGTACTTACCCGTAACAAGCAGCTGGTTCCAAGTGTACAGTCACATGAAGTCAGTGTCATAGCTCCTGATACACATTCTTGACAGGAAACAAAACCACGAGGCAGTGGATCCACAGGAATCAGTTATTTTTTCCTCTTAAATGGAATTTTAAAGACATACTGAGATTCCAGCAATTACTTGGAGGAGCAGGCGAGGGTGGAATATTTTTGTGATCCACATCACAGGCTGTAAAGTTGAGACCACTTGGGATTTCCGTCTAAACAATGAGTTGTTGTCAAAGATTTAAATCAGGTAGAAGATCCTCTGGGATTCAGATTGCCTTCGAACATTAGGGCTAGGTAACTCAGAGCAGCCAAATCTATTTCCCCACATACAGACTCAGTTATAGGTAGGCTTGTTTTTGTTTGCCTGCTTCCGGGGATGAACCAGTGATTAGGGAAGGATCTCTTTTTGGATTCATTCCCATCAAAAATTTATCCAAACACAATACGTAAAACCCAAATCAAATGTGTCCCTCTCAAATGTCCTATACCCTATATTCCATGAAGTGTAGCCACAGGCTCCCCAAGAAAAGATCACCCCAAAACAAGGCCATATATGACCAAAACAAGCTTTGATTTGTAACCTTAGCTCCCACTATTACGAGTGTCCTATGTTCTGGGCTGTGCCTCTTGGTCTCTGGATGATTTGAGACAGATAAAATACTAGGCTGCTGTGACGAGACCTCCGAGCCTTCGGCCTCTGGACAGCCATTAGAAAGTCAGTGACATCACCAGTAAATGGTGGCACCTGCCTCTGCATAACCAGCTGGCTCTAAAGTTGTCGGTCCCCATCTGGCCTGCGCTCTCCTGTCTGAACCTGTCGGAAGGCCCATGGGTATGTGGCCATCCTGCTTCCCTTTTGGCCTCCAAGTGGCTGCTGCTGCCCTGCGTTGTTTCCTTAGCTTCAAATTAATTCTGTCTGTTCTTAACAGAAACCCAGTCTGGCTTTTTGTGTTTCTGAAAAGCGCATGACTGCTGGAAATGGGTGAGGGAGTGAAACCAAAACCACCAGCTGGGCCTGCAGGAGCAGGAGGCCTTTCTCAGAATGAGGGCGGCTCCATGCGTCTCACAGCTCAGTGGTTGCTAATAGAATGTGAGTGATCTGTACACAGACATCTGCCACCTGACCATAGATGTATATATACATATGTGTGTATATGTGTGTGTGTGTGTCCCCTGTAACATTTGGGCTTCAGGTGGAAAACCATAGGGGTACAGATACTCTTCTGTGGTTGGCATTGTATTTTTGCTTTGTTTGATTGCAGAGTTGTAACCTCAGCGGGCATGAGAGCTTTCACCCGGCAAAGAAATGTCCAGTGTTTAATGCATTTGGTTGCATGCCAGCCTTCCCTGATATTTACTTGATTTTTTTAAAACCCATTTTGTTCTTTCTTTTTCCTCTCTATTGCAGCCTAGTAAAAGAAGGCCAGGCGAGACTGCACCCTGCTCATCTCCCCGCGTGTGATCCCTGCTCTTAGGTGCTGGGCAGAAGGGAAAAGGGTGGTCACGGGAAGGAAGGATGGTGAGGGAGGTGGTGAGGGGCTCAAGATGAGCATTTGGAACAGTGGCAGTGTTGTAATTAGAAGGAATTTTTGAAAAATGCGTAGGTGGGAATTTGTAACGTATAAGGAAGGGAAAAGATTAATTTTCTAAAAAAAAAAAAAACCTGTGATTGGAGGTCATTGGTATAAACAAGCTAAGGTATTTTTTAAGCAATCAAGTTTTCATTTACTCTGGAACACAAAGCTAATGCTCTAAGAGACCTCAGCTTCCGTGTAAGGAGCTCATGGATCACTAGGCCAAGAATGTAGCCGTCAGACTGGACCTGTGTATCCTGTGTGCAGCAAACGCCATGGGCTGCTGCCAGTGACTCCCCATTCTATAAAGTTAAAGACTTGGCTGCACATATGGAGGAGGTGGGGGTGTGATCTCATGGAGGGTGGTTCAGCAAATCATTTTTACTGGAATTGTGGGGAGCAAGGGGAGACAGATGACATACTTCTTCCCACTTGGAGTCGCCTGCTCTAGCGGCAAAGCCTTCAGCAGCCACCCGGCACACACTAGTCCGACAACTTTGCCTTCGTTCATCCCCAGGAGCCTTTTCAATAAGTGAACACGGGCTAGGAATGCAGTTCGGCGGCACGTATGTGCCTGGCATTACAAGGCCCTGGGTTCAGTACTCAGCAGTGAAAGGGGAAACAAAATGTCTTAAGCTAAATCTTCCAAAGATTGTCCTTCTCATCCTCCAATCCTGTGCCTGGGATCTCCTGACAACACTGTGATGTATCTTTCAATGAGGTGCCTTCATAACTGACCAAATGCTGCCATGTTTGGCCCCTGAGTCAATAAAGTATGTTAAATTTGCATCCCTGTTGTGGCATTTTTTGAAGAATTCTGAATCACAAGACAAAAAATGATGTCGAATTCTGGACCTGTCTTTAAAGCCCATTCCATTCATGGTGGTTAGCGCAGTGTCATGAAGAAGTACACGTGTGTGCTCCTGAGCAGAGCCCGTACCCTTGTAGCTGGCAGCTCAGTCTAGTGGTGGATCACATACCCTAGTGATTAGCCACATACTTCGTTCTGCCTCATCTGACAAAAGTCCACAGTGCTGTCTTCTACAACATATGGCATTATATGTTTATATTATAAACAGAGTTTATAAGAAGCCAGCCCTTGGGTTGGTGCCCACCACATATCAGGCGTTGGATAAATGTTGGGTCAGGAATATACACAAATGCCTGCTTCCTGCTGGGCTGGACAATTCAGAATGGACAGTGGTCCGCTGCCTGGCAAGCCTGTGCTTCTATTGCCTAAGCCACGTCTCTGGCTACCTTCCCAGTTACCACTGTTAGTGCCCTCAGCTGCTGCTTTGTTCGTCCTGTTTGACATCCGTTTACTTCCCAGCAAAAGTGATCTTAAGCCATTGGTGCTGACCGAGGGCTCCCACTCTTGGAAAGCTGCCTCTGCTGGCGATTTTTCTGGGAAATTGCTGCTCTTCCCGAAACCAGAGTGAACTGGGCTGGAGGCGCCACTGTTCTGCGGACATCTTGCTAGAATCTGACATCCTGTGCTCACCAAGCCAGCCCCCTCTGCTCCTCCATGCCCCATCTCCGGCGTTGCCTAGAGATAGCATGACTGATTTGCTCAAATCTTTGCATTCTCTGGACAGTTTGGATGTCCAATTTTTTGGCTTTTCTGGGTTGTCATGTACAATTTGAAAAAAAAAAAAAAAAAAGTCTGTCAGACCGACCTGGAAAATGGCAACAGCATGGCCAAGAAGGATAAACTAAGCAAAGTCAGAATGAACTAAGTGCTGCTTTGGACCTTGGTTCCTTCACCACGCATCAGGAACTGACGAACAAAGAATCAGCTCTGCTCCGGCGACTGACATTATACCAAATACTGTGCACAGGCCTCGTGCCTGCCATGAGCCCTACTCCTGTGACCCTCACTAAGGTGCGCAGTGGAAACCAGCCTCCTGGCCCATAGGTGAGGAGCTCGTGACTGAGGAAGCAGTCCTCTGTCTCACAGACGGGCACAGCTGGAACACTGCGTCATACGTGTGTCCCTGTGACATTGCTGAAGTGGATCCAGAGACTTGTGCAGCTGTGTGGGCAAGAAGGTTCTCCCTAGCAAGAGCTCTTTCCTGTGCACAGTCACGGCCAGCTCTGAGGATCAAGCTAGGTATTGCCTCTTAGGATCTCTTGTATACAGTGTCACCAGTAGCCAGGCAGGACAAGGAGCAGCCTCAGAAGATGGCTTGGTGGATCCTTTACCACAAGACACTGGGCAACCTTTCTTGGCCAGGTGGAGAATGGCATGGTGTTGGGACCAATTAAGTCCTGGCCTTCAGCTGCTCTTTCCTGCTAGAGCCTTCTAATTGAAGTCACGAGAAGCTGTGCCTAGCCTAGAGGATCAGAGGATGGGATTTTCACCTGTTGGCCATTGACTGCAGGGTATTTAAGCCTCCATGGTGCTATTAAAGAGGGCTTTTGTACCAGCGATTGAAGGTCCGTGTGTCGGTCTGTCTCTGCGTGTGTTTCCTCAAGCTCCAGCCCCTTGCCCGAAGCTCGCGAACTGGGTTCTGGCACATAGGGCGCAGATGGGGGGGGGGCGCGGCAGCATGATCCTGTCCTCAGGTGTGCTCACTATTCACACGCAAGATGTTCCTGTGGGTCAGTGTGGCTAGCAAGGGGCAAGGGAGTTGAGAGAGAAAATGTAGGCATGGGGAAACTTGTCTTCCTGGGCATCAGGAGCCAGGCTGAGGATTTCACCTGCAGCTCCCCTAGAAGAGAACTGCTATGTGTGCAGAATTCTCTGTGTATTTTCTTTGTATTGTATAACTGGTAGTTTAATGTATATAGAATGTGCACTGTGTGGGAGGGTGTGTGGACTGTTCTCAGCCCTGCAAAGGTACATTCTGTTGCCACCTCCCTGGTGCCTTTGTGTGCTTGGACATTACATCTGGGAATGGTCAAGCCAGAGCTGGTCTCTGGCTCTTCCTCCTCCTGCCACCATGCTGGCAGCTTTGACACTTTGCTGAGGATAAAGAGGTTCTCAAACACTCCGGTTCAGAAACAGCTACAAGCTGTGAGTGAATGAAAAGAGGAATTCCTGTAGGCACGTGTGCGTGTCATGATGAAGGACTTGGGAGCCATGCCATCACAGATAAGACCTGTTGCATGTTACAGGTCTCTGTCTTCCTTGCTCCGGTGAGCTGGTTTTTCAGAGCCTCTAAGACCACCTGTTCTCCAGCAGTGGCAGAGTGGGGGAGAGGGATTGGTTTCCCTGCCTCTGGTTTTGGAACAAGCAGCATGGGAGAGGGTGTGTGCAGGCTCTGCCTGGCAGGTTTTCAACTCCAGCCCCGTGTCTGGTGGCTGCATTATTCATTGCTCCAAAGGGGACACTCTGCTGTTGGTATCTCAGGCAGCCCTAGCATCATGTGATGATGAACTTCTCTCACCGAGGAACACTTTGCCTACCCCTGGTGAAATTGCCTTGGTAGAGTAGTAGGTGGGAATGGAGGCTGAGGCCAGGCTTAGATCTTGTGAGGATGGATGGATATCCCTCAGGCCTGTACAATCCTTAGGTCAGAGCTGCTTAGCGGTTCTCACTTGGAGCTCCCTTCCACGTGACCCCTATTATCCGGATATATAAAATCAGTATACACTTGAAATATTCAGTCTAGTGTGGTGCGGCACATCTACAGTCCCTGCACTTGAGAGGTAGAAACAGGAGGCAGGGTTTCTCTGTGCAGCCCTGGCTGTCCTGGAACGCACAGAGAGCCACCAGCTCTAGTCTAGTGTTCTGCCTGCCGAGTACTAGGATTAAAGGCAAGCACCACCATCACCTGGCTGAAGATCAGGAATTTAAAGTTATCCTCACTATCAAGTTTTGAGGCCAGCCCAAGCTACAGGAGATCTAACCTGAAAATAAATAAGTTTTTAAAAAAGACATTTATTGATAATCATAAATGTTTTAGAAACAGTCTTTCAGGTTGAGGAGATCGCTCAGCCAGTCAGGTGCCTGTATGGAAGTTGAAGTCCTGAGCCCCAGTCCAGCACCCAGGTAGAAAGCTGGGTGTGGTGGTGTGCCATTGTAACCCCAGTGCTGGGGAGGTGGAAACAGGCAGGTCTCAGGCTCGCCAGCTGCCCCGCCTCACAAAAGGGGAGAGAAGCTGGAGAGGTTTCACTTTTGGCCGTTCTTGCTGCTCTTCCAAGAAACTCAAGTTTGGTTTCTAACATCCACTTCAGGTGGCTCAAAACTGCCTGTGATTCCAGTTCCAGGGTCCCCAAACACCTTCATGCACCTACCCACACACAGACACAGCACACATACTTTAAAGTCATTTTAAAAGGTGTTCCTGGGAAGAAACACCTGAGGCTGACCTTTAACCTCCACAAACATGTGCATACACACGCACACAACACAAATGAAAACAACCTTTTATATAATTTACCGTTTATCACAGAGGAGCAAGTTCGTATGCTGCTGAGAGAAAGATGTGCTTTTCTTATGCTAAGAAATCTTGGCTAGCCAGGCAGGGGTGTTGAACGCCTTTAATCCCAACAGGCAGATCTCTGAGTTCAAGGCCAGCCTAGTCTACAGAGCAAGTTCAAGTTCCAGGACAGCCAGAGCTACACAGAGCTACACAGCCACCCTGTCTCAAAAACCAAAAAACAAAACAGAAGGAAATCTTAGCTGAATATTTGATGCTGTGGGTCCCAGAGCTTCTCCAGCATTTCAACATTAATCAGTATTTTCGTGTTTATAATTGTCAAGGCTGAGGTGTTAATTTCACTTTGAATAAGTATATAGTACAATGTGGCAGAAATGTACTTAGCATCATTTTAGAAAGTACTGAAAATTCTCTAGCATTGGGGCTGGTGGGGAATACTATTTTAAGGTGTGTTACTTTTGTTGCATTTGTTTAACTCTGAAGCTGTGTTTCTGTGCCTGATTAAAACAGCTGATGGTTAATTAAGAGCTGAACAGCCAATAGCAAGGCAGGAGCGAGGATGGGCGGGGCTAGCAGACAGTATAAATAGGAGTAACAGACTAAGTGAAAGTAAGCTATACAGAAGTAAGAAAAGGAAAAAGCCCAGAGGCAAAAGGGAGATGGGGCAGTTCAAGAAAAGCTGGACAGAAACAGTCAAGCTGAGACCAAGTGTCCATAACTAAGAAAGAGCCTCCGTGTGAGATTTATTTGGGAGCTGGGTGGTGGGCCCCCCCCCAAAAAAAGCCAAAATAGGAAAACATCACACAATATGGGGCTGTTAAAATGCCTCAGTGAGTGGAGACATAGCATGCCTTGACAACCTGAATTTGAACCATGAATCCCACAGGATGACTGGAAAGAACCAATTCTAACCTCCTCTGGCCTCCACACCCCGACCTGCTCTCACACAAGATCATGTAAAGATGTTTAAAAGAAAGCATTTAGCACAATATAATCCAAAAATAAACTAATTTGGTATTTACATGACAAGGACCAACAAGCAACAGTACGAAAACGTTTCTGTAATTAAATCATCACGTTAGTGTGAGCGCAGAAAGACTGTCCAGTCAGAACCCAGCAGTTTGTCACGCACCAGAGTCTGGGGTCTGAGCCGAGCTGTCTGGGTAAGTCACTTGGCTTTGCGGGTTGTGCCAGCTACGGGCTGCAGTGATGCAGTAACCAGTGGCGCAACACAGGTGCACACTGCCAGAAACACCTGAGTCATTAACCTTGCAGTCACTGAGAAACTTCATCCCTGCCACGTTTTGCATAACCCCACATCATTCAGTTTTGCATGGCTCAATTTAAGATGCTGTGCCTTCAAAGACTTGGACTTAGAGCTCGGAAATCCTTGCGTTCATGGGCTCTGGTTCCTTCTAAGAAGTGCTTCGTTTTCTGTCTTTCCCTTTTTGGTCTGCTTATGAAGAAATTCAGGGTGACATCTCTTACTCGGCTGCCGTGCTTTACTCTGCCGGGGTTACCCCCACTCCAGTCTCAGTGTGCGCTATGGAGGTGTGGGGGTGGGGGGAGAGCTGCCTTAAGTCCATTTTACAACAGCAACCGGACAGAAGGGAAGGCTAATTGTGAAGTTTGGGGTGTAAGAGGCACCATGTAGAAGAGTGGGAGATTGCAGCAGAGAAAGCACAGGGGTGCTCTGAGCCTGGCAGAGCATAGAGTTTTGGGGGAAATCTGCACCATATTGGAAATAGTATTTTTTTTTCTTTCAGAGAAAGCACAAGGAAACCGAGGAGAGGTTTTCACCTCATGGATAATGCAGAAGACATTGATGGCCCCTGAGTTCTGTCTGGGGGCCTTTCTACTGCCTGGGGCATTCACCAAGACCAGCAGGTAGTTGGGAATGGTTGCTCTCACCATCTCAATTCCCTACTGTGTTTTCTACCTTCTAGGAAAAACCACCAAACTTCTGGGTTCTCCTGAGCTGCCAGATGTACCCCTGGGTGGATGGGGATCTGTTCCGTTCCTAGGGATGCTGACTGGAGTCTAGTGGCAGAAAGAATGTGGACCTGACTTGGGAGCCAGGCAGACAAGGATAACTGACACAAGAGGAGAGAACCGGAGCTGATGCTGAAGGCACCGCTCCGGCTGTCTGTGCCTGCTCATCCATCACAAACCCACTGCCGTGGCTGCCTGGAGGAGCTGGCCTGCTTGAAGCCGCTCAGGCCGAGATTTAACACTAGGGAGGGGCTGTGCTGGGCAAGAAGAATCCCTGTGAGAACTGGCTGCCTCCTGCGTTAGAATCTTCCAAAATTGCCCTGTAATAAGGGAGGTGATTGAGGGGTTCCAGCTCCTGTGTTCTAAGGAAGTGAGTAAGTGTGTGCCGAAAGCTCGTCTAGCAAGATAAGGGTTGGAAACAACCTAAGTTTCCAACAGCACGGAGAGTGGCTGATTCATTGTGGGACAGGATGGTATACAATTATGAAATAATCCCTTCAGAACAGAAAAATCTCACGATAAGCTGTTGGACGAGTAAACAAGTTCTAAAACAATGCAGAATGGATCTTGCCCCCCTCCTTTGGTTTTTAGTCAGTTGTTCATATAGTCTAGGATGGCCCTGACCTCAATACAAAGCTAAAAGTGACCTTGAATTTCTGGTGTTCCCCGCCCCCCGGGCTCCACCTTTCAAATGCTGAGGTCATATTTGTGCCTCACCACACCCATCGTGGGTTATTTTTAAAACTGAACTTTCTGGACTACATCTTATACTTACGGAAAAGCTCCAAAGATAGTGTGGGTGTCTCTCCTGATGTCATTGTCCTAACTATGGTACCTTTTCACCATTTTTCCACTTAGGATGTTTTTGCTGTTCTTACATCCAACTTTTCCCCACATTACATTAACTTTTTAGTGAATGATGCCCACATTGTCAGAGAGGGGAGGGGGCAGAGGCAAAAGTGCTTTTAAAGACAGCCATTTCATGACCTAACATTTTTGATTTTTTTTTTCAAGCTTGTGTAGCAGGCTGGGGATGAGGACGCACCTAAGTTGACAGTAAGCCCTAGGTTGGAGCCTTAACCCCTTATAAAATGATGTGTTTTACACCCATAATCCAAGCACTAAGGAAGGAGAGGCAGGCGGGTCAGAAGACCAGGTTATCCTCCACTGTGCAGTGGGGAGGAGACCAGCCTGAGCTGTGTGATGCCCTGTCTCAAAGAAAATAGTTTGCGTAGAAAAGCATTTGGAATGATTGAAGAATTTAACCATGTGATCAGTACAGCATAACGGGACTTACAATGTTTATTCTTTAAATTTTTAGTGTGTTCTAATTTTTCTGTTTATCATGTTATATAATCTTCCAGCACTGGAAAAAAATGTCTTCAAACAATTTGGTGCCCTCTGAGCGACTTTTGTATGGCTGTGCTGTGATCACTTGTTCACTGGCCTTTAAGACAGAGCTCATGAAGAGGGAGGACCGTGTCTGTCATCTCCGTCTGGATCACGCACCACAGGGCCAGACACCAGAGGAAGCACTTGGTCTTGGCACTCTCCTCTTGAGCATGGGGAAACTGCAGGCTTGTGTCTCCTGTCCAGTGACCCAAGAAGACAGGAGTCGGTAGTCTCAGGACTACCTCATGTTTGTCACTGAAGGGATGACAGCGGCAGGGAAAGAAAATTGTGCTAGTTGGCTAGGTTGATTGACTGGGCCTCTAGGTGGTTTCCCAAAGGGAAGTCAGGCTCCTGCCATTCAGAGGAGGGGAGCGGATGCCAAGCAGGTCAGACTCAGCATCCGAGGCTGTCCCGAGGTCAGTATTTTAATCTCCAGTGTTTCCCACCTGTACACATTTCCTGACGTTGGTCCCTAGCACTCAGCGTAGAAGCTGGCATGTAGCAGGGACCCAGTTATATAAGAAAATACGTGCATGCGCCAGTGAGACCAAGTGGTATTTGAGTCAGGATGCTTTGCTCTGCAAATAACAGAAAGCATGCCTAACACCCGAGCGTGTGTGTTGGTTGAGGGCTAGTGGTGCCTGGGAATCAGGCATGATTTGATCAGCATTCTATCTGCAGCTTTCAGGGCACCCTGAAAGTTCCAAGCATCTCATCTACACTTCACACCACCCAAAATCTGAGAGAGAGAGGACCAGAGTCCTGGAATTCCCAGCAGAAGCCCCAGATTCAGTGAGGACTAGATAAAGTCACATGTCCTCCTCTGAGTCTGCCAGCAAAGGCCAGGCTTGTTTGTTGGATTCGCCTAGATCCTGTGTTGCATCCTTAGACCTGGGGAATGAGAGGGGAACCACTTTCTCCTGAGCTGTGTGGAACCCTGTAATGCACTCTGGATCTGAGGAAGGGAGCAGGCTGTCTGCGTCCTGGGAAAGGGACCCGCAGGAATTGGGCCCAATTGAAAACAGAATCGTGTGGGGTAGATGTGGGCTGCAGGATCAAGAGCAGCGCTGAGGTCGCAGCAGTCATGAGGGTAGCTGCAGGGAGGAGGAGAGACCGTTCTCATCTCTGAGGAGGGGTGGGCAGCAGAGTTGGAGAGGGACAGAAAGCAAGGAAGAGCATCCTCCATGAGGTGCCAGCAGCACATAGAATTCTGTGAATGACCCCAGTTGACATTACACCTGCAGGGTGTATGTCACCATCGTCGTCCTCTACAGAAACAACCCAGAGGATGCTGGAAGGCTGAACTTGGGCCTTGGCCCCAGCTTGTCTAGCCCTGAAACATGCATCAAGCCAGGGTGTAGTGAGTAAGGCGTGTGGTCATGTGTGTGCACTGGCGAAGTGAGTGCATCGCCACATGGTGAAGAATGTATATTAAAGGATTTAATCTTAAGCATTACTCCCATCTTAGAGACAATGGTGGCATACACAAGTAACTTGCAGAGCTAGTGAAAGGTGACAACGAACGTTTTGCCCCCACATAGCCTGCCCTTGTCCCCACTGTGCTGTGAGCGGTCGTCATCACAGCATTTACAGAGTACATGTTCCTTGCTGGGCTCCTTCATGTGCACTTGAGACTGTTCCCTGAGCTTAATCAGTTCTAATCAATCTATTCATAAGGACTCTGCTTGGGAGTCCAGCGCTGGAGCCTTAGTCCAGAGATGCTGTTCCAGGACCTGTGTCTGAGCTGCCCTGTGGGAAAGTGGCCTGGCTGCCTCCCCAGAATGCTGACAGCACAACCTTTGGCAGGGTCAGGCAGAGCCCCATGCTGCTGTTGGCTGAGCGCCCAGCCAGAGGGACTGAGCCAGCATGGAGTGAGCAGCTGCAGGGCCTGGGCCCCTGGGGCTCCCAGGCACCCTTCCTTAGTGCCTGGATGCTGTTCATTGCTGTCACAGCCGAAGCCATGGATCAAACATCAGGCCCCTTGGGTTCCAGGCTTAGTAACTGAGGCGCTGTACGATCTGGGGTAACCTGTGTGTCCTTCAGTGGGCGTTAGTTTCCTGGAAGTGAAGTCAACATCACCATGATCAGTTGGCCACATAAGGTTCCACAGAACCGCTGCCCCTCCTAGAAACTCAGACTCCAGTCTGTTTAGAATCTCTTCTGGTGCCAGGGCTGCTGGGCATTGGAGGGCTGAGCTGATTTCTGCTTTTGGGTAGCTCCTGTTGCAGGTAAGAGAACAGTCATTCCAGGGTGGTTAACTTTGGTACTGCACAGGGGATGTTCCAGGATGCAGGACTCGGGGAGGGAGCAAGGACTCCCTGCAACAGCCTGGAGGACACCCAAGCTGAAGAACATGGAGCTAACTGTATGTTGCCTTTTCCAGGCACCGAAGGGATATGTGTGCATCCTTGTCGGCGGGACAGGCTTTGTGAAGGCCTGAGGACAGAAAAGACCACATCTAGAGGAACGGGTGTCCACCAAGCATCGGATAGCAAGAAGTCTAGATGTGATTACATGAGGAAGCAAGGCTCAGGGGCAAGTAGAAGGCAGCAGGGTGTGAGTTGAGCCATAACTGAAGCCTCGGGGGCTAGAAAGACCAGGGAACAGGATGCTGGAGTCCCAGCTGGGCTCACACACATCTTCCTCTCTTCCATGGAGGCCCAAGGCTGAGCCCTGCCTTCTCACTCAGAGCTCTCCACCTCTAATCTCATATGACGCTCTCCACAGAGCAGCCTGCTCATCCTAGCCCTCCCCATCTTCTGGGTCCCCCAGGCCCTTAGGAAGGGAGAGCTCACCGGGTGGAAGAGAAACAGTGTATGTTGCCCTCTGAGTCATGAGTGCTGCTGGGAACCAGAGACTGGCTGGGAGACAGGCCTACATGTGACCATGCCAGTAATATTTACAGTTATTTTTTGATCGCAGACAAATAAAGGTAGCCAGAGAACGTTATAATAGAGTGGTGATAGGCTTCCCTTGCCAGACATGGATGGTGTCCCCGAAGGATGCTGCAGATTGAGAATGTGGCTTATCAAAGCAGCAGGGTGTTACAAGCGCAAGTTAAGCTCTCTGAGGTCATCTGGCCTGCAAGGGGGCCCTGGGACCAGCACTGTGGCCTTTCCTGCCTTTACCTCAGGCCTGTTGCCTCCCAGGGCCCTACCATCGGGATTCTCCCATCAGTCAAATTCAAAATGCAAGTATTTTCCACGTTGGTTTTGCACCTCAGAGAGGTGGGGCCCACTTGCTATTTCCAGGTCAACTGAAACCTGGCAATAGGAGTGATGTGTCATGTACAGAGTCAGGACTGAGACAAGAGCCCTTGTCTCATAGCCTGCTGAGGTCATGGAGAGCTACTCTTCCCAGTTTTGCCTGGGCCATGACACATACCCAAGGAGCTTTCCTAGAAAACAGTCTTCCCAGGGAGAGAAGAAAAGTCCTGAAATAAGTTGTACCTGGGGACCATCCTGTCCTGAGCCTGAGAGTGCCCAGACAGCCGTACACAGAGAATACTGTGTTCTCTGCTTCGCTGTGGCCCAGGCAGACACTCAAACCATGGTTCTTCCTGCCCTGAATAAAGTGGAGCAGTGTGAGCCCCACACTCCACAGGACCTACCTCTCTTTTGATCACCCTGGGGGAAGGTGGGTGCCATCAGCCCTGATGCAGTGGGTGACTTCAAGTCCTTGCCCCTGGATTCACATGCCCTGAAGCAGGAGGCCTTGTGTTTGTGCCCTAAGGGTTTCAGTCCCATTTAGGGAGGAGACTTTTGGGAAGAAGGACCTGACGAGGAGGTTCCAACAATAGCAACCCCTGTTAGCAGGACAGTCGAAAGCTAAAGCCCTTAAGTGTCTCTGGGGACATCCTTTGTCCACATCGTGTCCCCAGCCCCTTCTTCAGATCACCATCCCTCGATTATCTCACGTAACCCATACTGACCCCAGCAAGAGTGATTGCAATGAGAACTGGCCCGGGTCACACTGAGAGGGACACATCTGGAACCCTATCTGTCCCCTTGTGCCTGCCCCAGACCTGCCCCATTTTTATACCTTTAGTATGCCCTCACATCCTACACCAACCCAGAGGTCCCAACCTCTGCCAGCTCCTGCAGAACCAGCAGAGAACATTACCAGAGACTGGTCTTCTGAAACACTTGTCCAGGGAGGCGGCATGAACTGGAGGCTTTTATCTGCCTCTGCTTCCTTCAAGTGGCTGAATTTGAAACTCTGGACCTCAAAGTGCTTTTTTAAAAAAGTTTTTGAGTTGGGCGGTGGTGGTGCATGCCCTTGATCGCAGCACTTAGGAGATAGAGGCAAACACTCTGAGTTTGAGGCCAGCCTGGTCTACATAGTGAGTTCCAGGACGTTCCAGGACAGCCAGGGTTACGCAGAGAAACCCTGTCTTGGAAAAAATAAATTATTTTGCCGGGCGGTGGTGGCGCACGCCTTTAATCCCAGCACTCGGGAGGCAGAGGCAGGCGGATCTCTGTGAGTTTGAGGCCAGCCTGGTCTACAAGAGCTAGTTCCAGGACAGGCTCTAAAAATGCTGCAGAGAAACCCTGTCTCGAAAAACCAAAAAAAGAAAAAAAGAAAAAAAAATAAATAAATTATTTTGGTGTGTATGGGTGTATGTTAGTGCAGAATGTGCTGTACCTGTAGGAGCCAGAAGAGGGCGTCAGATTCCCTTAGAACAGGAGTTAAGTGGGTTGTGACCACCATATGGGTGCTGGGAATCAAACCCGGGTTCTCTGGAAGAGCAGTTGGTGTCCTTAACCACTAAGCCGTCTTTCCAGTCCTGAAAGGGCCGCTTTTTAAAGATTTTTTTTTCAAGACAGGCTGTCTGTATGTTAGCTCTGAATACCCTAAAACTTGCTCTGTAGACCAGACTGGCCTTAAACTCAGGGATCCTATTGTTTCTGCCTCCAAGTGCTGGGACTAAAGGCGTGTGCCACCACTGCCTGGCTCTTGTTTTTACTCATTCGTTTGTTTGTTTGTTTGAGTTTTTCAAGACAGGGTTTCTCTGTAGCTTTGGAGCCTGTCCTGGAACTAGCTCTTTTTTTTTGTTTTGTTTTGTTTTGTTTTGTTTCTCATTTTTTTTTATTAAAGATTTCCATCTCCTTCCCTCCTCCTCCCCCTTCCCTCCCCTCCCTTCCACCCATACCCCCACTCCACCCCTCTCCAAGACAAAGAGCCATCAGGGTTCCCTTCACTATGTTAAGTCCAAGGTCCTCCCAGCTCCCCCTAAGTCCAGGAAGGTGAGCAACCAAACTGACAAGGCTCACAGTGAGCCCATCCATGCTGTAGAGTTCCTGCTCATTGCCGTTGTCCTTGGTTTCTCAGTCCTCCTCCTCTGTCAGCCACATTCAGAGAGTCCGGTTTGGTCCCCTGTTCCATCAGTCCCATTCCAACTGGACTTGGTGGTCTCCTGTTAGATCTGTCCCACCGTCTCAATGGGTAAACGCACTCCTCACGGTCCTGACTTCCTTGCTCATGATCTCCCTCCTTTTGCTCCTCATCGGGACCTTGGGAGCTCAGTCCGGTGCTCCTATGTGGGGCTCTGTCATTTTCCCCATCCAATGCCAGGTGAAGGTTCTATGGTGATATGCAAGATATTCATGAGTATGGCAATAGGATCTGGACATTTCTGGGACCCTCTCCTCAGCTGCCCAAGGACCTAGCTGGGGGCGTCTTCCTGGACACCTGGGAACCCCAATGGGAACATGGGGGTGGGGTGAGATGGGGGGATGGGGAGAGAAAAGTGTGAAGCGGAGGATGGGAAGAGCTTGGGGGAATAGGAAGGTTGAGATATAGGAAGGGTGGATATGGGAACAAGGAATTATATATCTTAGTTAAGGGAGCCATTCTAGGGTTGGCAGAGACTTGGAACTAGCTCTTGTAGACCAGGTTGATCTTGAACTCACAGAGATCCGCCTGCCTCTGCTTCTCGAGTGCTGGGATTAAAGGTGTGCGCCACCACCACCTGGCTTTTATACTTTTTTCTGTTCTTTTTATTATTTTTAATTGTGTGTATGTGTACATGAGTTCAGGTACCTTAGGCCTCAAACCACCTTGGATTTAGAATTGCAGGTGTTTCAGAGTCTCCTGGTATGGATGCTGGGAATTAAACTCAAGTCCTCTGCAAAACCAGTACACATTCTTAAATGCTAAACCATCTTTCCTGCCCCTACATGCTTCTCAATCTGGAAAAAAAAAATGTTTACCCACCAGCATAAGAAAGGAGAGAGTTGTACTCAACCGGTGCATTCAAGCATGGGTGATTTGGAGCCTGGACTTTGAAGGGCTTTCAGGTTTGCGCTAGGTAAACACACAGTCCCACAGCTCAAGGTGGAATGAATAATACAATGGCCAATAGGTACATCAGGCAGTTTGAGGGCAGGACTGCTTGTAGGAGTCAGGGGAAGTCCTAAGAGGAACACACGATGGAGATTGGCCTGAGGGGTGCAGAGAGCTTGCCAACCAGCCAGAAGAGAACAGGCGCATTTCAAGAGAGGAAACTAAAGAATCAAACAAAAAACCCTAGCCCCATGCCTTTAATCCTAGCACTCGGGAGGCAAAACCAGGAGGCTCTCTGTGAGTTTGAGGCCAATCTGGTCTCCAAAGCATTCCAGAAAAGCCAGTGTTGTATAGAGAAATCCTGTTTCAAAAAGACAAAACAAAAACCCCACAAATCAAGTGTATACCACTACACTCTGCTTTTAAATGTTTTTTGGTTTTTTTTGTTTTTGTTTTTGTTTTGAAACAGTCTTGCTATGCATCCCTGGCTGGCCTGGACTGTAACACGAATTCTAATTGGTCTTAATAAAGAAAACTTGGAGTCAGATATTGGCGTGAAGGCTGAAGGATCAGAGAAGCAGTGCAGCCAGCCCCTAGAAAGACCTTTTCCTCTACCAGTGCTCAGACCGACAGGACCATCCTGTCCTCAGACTCTCTCCTCAGACTGCACCTTCAGACTGCACTGAGCTCCTGTCTCTCCCGCCTTATAGTCCTCCCTCCACCCAGCCATACCACTCCTGCCTCCACCTCCCTAGTGCTGGGATTACAGGTGTGAACCACCCACTCCCTGGCCTCTAGTGGCTTAGCGCTGCACTCTGATCTTCAAGCAGGCTTTATTTGTTAAAACAAACAAAATATCACTACACTGGAACTCACTGTGTAAATCAGACTAGTCTCAAACTCACAGAAATCCACCAGCCTCTGCCTCCTGAGTGCTGGGATTAAGTGCATACACCACTATGCCCGGCCACAATAATCTTTGACAAATTTTTGTGTGTGTTTGATTTTCTTTTGTGGAGAAGGGACATGTATGTACCACAGGGAATTGTGGAGGTAGAGGACAGTTTGTAGGAGTTGGTTCTCTCCTTCCACCATGCGGGTAGCAGGGACTGAACTCAGAGAGGGGTGGCGTCTGATAGAGCATCCGGTTACGATGGGGCAGTGAGTCTTGGCAAAGCTGACCAGCAGGGCAGAGAAGACCCATGAAATGCTTGCAAAACTGATTGGGGGCGGCCAGATGACTCAGCAGGTGCCTGCAGGCGAAACTGATGACCTGAGTTCCATCCCCGGGACCCACAGGATCGAAGGAGCTACTGACTTGTGCACATTGTGCCCTGACCCCCATGTGAGCACTTGTGCAGAGGCATACACAGTAAGTAAATTAAAATATGACTTAGGATATTTTGTATGATTTGGAATTTACTAAATAATTTTAAAGCAGAAAGGTGGCACTTACACTAATAATTACTTCCATTTTACTTATTTTTTTTCCAGACAGGGTTTCTCTGTGTAGCTTTGGTGCCTGTCCTGGAACTCGCTCTGTAGACCAGGCTGGCCTCGAACTCATAGAGATCTGCCTGCCTCTGCCTCCCAAGTGCTGGAATTAAAGGAGTGCACCACCACCACCCAGCTTACTTTCATTAAAAAAAAAAAAATTCAGAATAGAGACTCAGAGGCTGAAGGTGTAGCCTTTATGGAGCATTTGCCGTGTACGCACAAGGCTCCAATTTCAATCCTCAGCACCACCAAAACATAGCGAAACACAGGCTCAGATGAGCAAGCAAATCGTCCCAAGTCTCCGTGTATGTCAAGGAGACAGAACCAATAGCGTCTATCTGTAATCACACAACACAGAGGACGGCAAGACCGAAGGCCAGCAAGGAAAGTGGGGAAGCTGAAGAGACCTAGGAAAGCCAATGGTTGAGTGGCAGGTGGAGCCTGCAATTATCTGGGCACCCAATGTTTGACAATGACACTGTCAAATGACTGGAACTAGCCCTCACAGCCCACATCCATAAAGTAGCAGGGCTGGTAAACCCAGGTGTGTCTGCCCTTTGCTGCTGCAGCGTGGGCCAGGAATCCAAGGCTCTATCCCAGACGCGGCCGGCAGGGGTTGAGCCAGCTAGAGAGAAACAGTCAGTCACCAGCCAGTGTGGGCTATCAGCCAGTCAGATAACTCAGCAGGGCTCAGGCAAGGAGCTACCCAGCTGCCTTTCTGCTTTAGGCAAGACTCCACAAAAGACTTTGCACCCTCATGGGAGGAGAGGTGAGAACAAGGAGATGGCCCAGTGGCCCAGTGGCCCTTGGCATGAGCGGGGCTCTGTTATCAGGAAGGAATCCTTCCCTCTGTCTGCCTTCCCTACTGCTTCTCAACCTGGAAAGCCATGAATTTTAAAATGGTTGGAACTGCAAAAGCCTCAAATTGACCCTTTTCAATTCCACCATGACACGGAGACAGAGGCCCAGAGAGGCAGAGGGTTACGCGCAGCCACTCCCCTGGTCCAGTCTCCTCTGGCTTCACTGCTAGTCTTTGCTGTGAAAGACCCACTCTTTAGTGTCTCCATGGAGGAAAAGAAGCTAGTTTGCTTCCTGTTGCTGTGATGGAACACGGGCCAGAGCACTGAGGGGGAAGGAGTTTGTCTGACGGGTTACAGCGTCAAGGGAAGCCAGGGCAGGAACCTGCAGGCAGGAACTGAAGCAGAGACCATGGAGGAGTGCAGTGTACTTGTTTACTTTCCACGACCTGCTCAGCCTCCTTTCTTACACAGCCCATCGTAGGAATGGCATTATCCACAGTGGGTTGCACACTCCCACTTCAGTCGTTAACCAAGAAAATGCCACACGTTTGCCTACAGGTCTATCTGATTGAGGCATTTCAATTCAGATTCCCTCTTTCAGCTGGGTGGTGGTGGCACAAGTCTTTAATCCCAGCACTCGGGAGGCAGAAGCAGGCAGATCTCTGTCAGTTCAAGGCCAGCCTGGTCTACAAGAGCTAGTCCCAGGACAGGCTCCAAAGCTACAGAGAAACCCTGTCTCGAAAAACCAAATCAACAAATAAATTAAGATTCCCTCTTTCAGATGGGTTGTGGTGGTGCATGCCTTTAATTCCAGCACTCAGGAGGCAGATACAGGCAGAAGCAGGAGTTTGAGGCCAACTAAGTCTACAGGGTGAGTTCCAGGACAGCCAGGGTTACACGAAGAAACCTTGTCTAGAAAAACCAAAAAGAAAAGAAGAAAAGATTCCCTCTTTCCAGATGACCCTAACTTGTGTCAAGTTGACCAAAAACAAAATAAAAATTGACCCCTTTGCCAACTTCATACGCTAACTTATTACTATTAAACAATAATCTTTACTTTCTTGTTTTTTCCCTTAATAATATGATATAACACACTTTAACTTTCAAAGTCCCACAGTATCTAAAAGTTTCAACCCTTTAAAATTTCAGCGTCGCTTTTAAAGTGGTGTGTGTGTGTGTGTGTGTGTGTGTGTGTGTCTCCTGAGACAGTGTTTCATTATGTAGCCCTAGTACTCACTGTGTAGACCAGGCTGATCTGGTCCACAGAGCTCTTCCTGCCTCCACTTCCTGAGCCCTGGTACTAAAGGTGTGTTCCACCACACCTGGCTAAATTCAAATTCTCTTAACTGTGAGCCCCTGCAAAATCCAAAATAAGTGATGTACTTGCTTATTTTCAAAGGGAAGAACCAGAGCACAGTTATCCTCACAGCAGAGCAAAACCAAGATTCAACCCTGTAAAAAGTTCAGCATCCGATGTCTTGGATGCACTCAATCTGGGCTCCGAAACGGCTTGCCAGCCCAGTTCCCCACCTCTGCTACCCCAGCACACAGCTGATCCTTTAGGGAGGATTGTGGCAACATTGGAATCTGGAAAAGCCCTTGAATGCTCAGAGATTGATTGGCTAAGATAATTGCACCTCATACCTGCCACGGTCCATCGTGGTCCCTGCGTGGTCTTGGTATCTCCAATATGCCGTGGTCTCCACTGCAACAGAAGCTGAACCTTCATCAGTGGCCTCTTCTGAACCCTGACAGTGTCAAGTCTCAGCTGTTCTCCAGAACTCCTTCATCCCCACAGCTCTGTGCAGCCAAAACTGGTACAACATTGTGGACTTTGACACTTTACGAAGTTCAGCTATCAGCATGAGATACAGCCGTGGGCCCCTCTGGACCACGCCCTTCTGGATGAAGTAATCCCTAGAAGATTTCTGCCTCAGTGATGCTGGTGTTTGGTTAGTCACAGCTGTGTCCCCAGCCCCAGCTAACCACCCTCAACTGCCCCAGCAAAGCAAAGGTTTCACTTCAGTAGTGCTGGTCTCTTGTTAATCATGACTTATTTTTTTAGCCCCAGCTGACCAGAAACCACAATTCTTAATTCAAAACATCACATGAACCGATGATTTCCCAAGCCCGCATCTCCATCATCTGCGTTTCTCTCAGCTTCCTTGTCACCCGAGTTCCCACAGAACGGCCCCTTAAGCTCTGAGCACTCGATGACTTTTCCAGCTCAGGATTCCGAATGTCACCACCACCCTCCCTAAAACATGGTCAGGTCTGTCACAGCAGTACCACATGATCTCGGTCCACATAGATCATGATCTTTGTCCTAGATTGCTTTCTGTTGCTGTGGTAAACACCATGACCAAAGCAACTTGGGGAAAGAAAGGGTTCGCTTAGCTTGCAGGTGATAGTCCATCCCCGAGAATAACCCAAGACAAACTGAAGCAGAGGCCATAGAGGAATGCTGCTTACTGGCTTGCTCCCCATGGATCACTCAGCTGCCTCACAACACCTGCTCAGGGGTGGCACTGCCCCTGCCTGCCCTCCCACTCCAATCATTAATCAAGTAAATTGCTCCACCAGACTGGCCTACAGGCCTATAGGCCAGTCTGATGGAGGCATTTTCTCGATTAAGGTTCCTCTTCCCAGATGACTCAACTGTGTCAAACTGACCAAAAGTAATAGATAGATAGATAGATAGATAGATAGATAGATAGATAGATAACCTTACCAATACACAGGTTCAGAATCTAGTTATCCAACCCTTCCCTACCCACCCGAGATCCCCCAGGACAAAGATGCTCACTTGTGCGTCTCCAGTGTCAGCACAGGGCTGAGCACATAGAAGGTGTGTGACCAGTCAGTAATGTCCCAAGATGTCCCTCACAGTCAGGTTTATGAGAGGGCCACAAAGGAGGGCTTCTCAGAGGACAGAATCTTCATGGCTTGGGGCTTATATACGTGTGGGTAGAGAGAGGAGTTGCTGAGGACACCCTACTTCGGGTTACAGCCTGGTCCCTAGGTACCTGGAAGTGGCCTCTAGTTTGGAGAACAGTGAAAGAGGAAGACACCAGACAGGAGGACAAGGGCAGCTGAGACCTGAACTCAGGCTGAACGAGTGGAGACGAGCAGGAGTGTGTCTGAGGAAGCTTCTTGGAGTTGTCGCTGGAAGAGCTGAAGGTAAGTGGCAAAGAATTTTGAATGGAAGCTCGAGTTGGGTTTTGATCCTTTGGGACAATGGAGAAGCATTGAAGGTGTCATCACAGGTCCTCTGGAAGGGGATTCTGAAGGTTTCTTCCAGTAGCACCTGGGGGCCATATATTCCTAATTTCTTGCGTGTGGGGAGACATGGGGCTAACCGATGCATTGATGTGTACTTGAGTTCTCCTCTCACTCACCGTTTTCTCTTTTACAGGGTTTATGCTTGTAGTCCAGGTTAGACTCTACCCTACCACTCTCCTGCCTCAGCCTCCCAAGTGCTGAGACTTCAGGCCTGGGTCCTTGCGTCTGGCTGTGTCCACTTTCCTGTTCAAAATGCTTTCATGCTTATCTCCCATTTAAAGTTACTGACCCCAAGAGTAGGAAAGGGTGAGGCACCTATTGGGCAAACAGAGACACCAAGAACAGAGAGATGAAGTGGCTTGCCATGGTCACATGGTTACAATCTCAAGCAGCAGATCAGAGGGCCTGGGGCCCTTGAAGCTCACTGCTTCACAGAGAGGGGGAGAGGGGCCCAAAGGGGCATGGCCCTACTTAGCTGATGAGGAAGTAGACACAGAAGGTCCTCCAAGCCTCAGTGAGCAGTCACCGAGCCCTCCAACCGTCCTTGGTGCTGCTGCTTCATCTCCAGACAGGACTGGCCTGTCCAACACCCCAGCATTCACCAATCAGCCTGCCCCAGCCACAGTATCTTGGGCTCCAGACTGTGCCACTTCTGAGCAGCCGTCTTTCCACAGAAAGGGGAAGGACCTCCCCTGACACCCAGCAAGGCAGGAGCTAACTGCAAAGGCCATTTCCCTGCATCGCACCTGGGAGCAGAGAAGCAGAGGCTTGCCTGGTGGCACCTGTCTCCGTATGCCAAACTGCTCTGGGAGGAGCAGGGTCTGTGGCTGGTGTGAGACTTGGCCGGGTCAGATGTGTCATTGTATAACACAGCCCCGAGTGAAACCCAGAGTGAACACCAGGTACTTTCTCGTGGAGGTGGGGGCGGGGCGGCTGCGGTGTTTGCCCCACATCCCACTATGAGAACCCAGCAGGAGTAGGGGTTTTCCACCCGGGTCCTAGCTAGCAGAGTTGCTCCATCATTCTGTCTGACCACAACCACTTCCTTCTCTTAAAAACTCCCTCCTGCAGGCGCTGAAACCAGCCAGGCTCTCAGCCCAAGAAAGTCCCCCTTTTACTGACTTGTTAGTGGCCAAGCTAGGCTCAGGAATGCCACAGAAGGCCCTCCCATTTGGCTACAAGCTGTGGGGTGGAGGGTGGGGAAAGGACTGAGTCTTAAAGCCACTAGCCTCTCCCAGGGTGAGAACTCCCTGCTCCCTTCTTGCAATGCAACTCCTAAGCAGAGGCCTGAGTCACCAGGGGATGGCCATAGTTGTCATCCCTGGTCATTTATGGGTAAGGAAGCTGAAGACAGACAGAGCGCAACTTAGGGGAACCCCGTTTTCCTTGCTAAGCTCCCCGTTTCTCCGAAGAGCCTGCTCAGCGAGCCTAAAATAGTCCTGAGCTTCGGAGCTGTTTGTTTTGCTTTTGCTTTTTGGAGCTTTTTGGAGGTTGCCGGGGAGAAAGCGAAGAAGACGCTATCTAAGCAATCAAAAAGAGGAAGAGACGCCCCCTCCACCCCTGAGTGTTTCCAGATCCAGAAACAGAAAAGACCACACAGCAAGTGAGCCAAAGGTCTGGGTCAGAGCCGGCAGAAAGCGCCTGTCAGGCTTGGGTCCACCCAGGCCTCGAGGCTGCAGTTTTTAGGCTGGCTGGACTGGGGCCCTACCTGAGATCACGAGTGGGGCTGCAGACCATGAGAACTGCTCCCAAAGTGTCAGTCAGCGGTCAGGTTAGGGGGTGGGGGGCACTCCCATAACTCTGGCTGTTTCCACCCTTCCAGCCCTGCCTTGCCCCACCTGGCCCACTATGCTCTCCTCTTCCTAGGCTTTGGGACACCAAGTCTCTAAGCACCCTGGCCCTGAAGAGCTAGACCTACCTGTCCCAAGATATCAGAAAGCCTACGATGGGAAGTGGGACCCTCCCTATTGAGTGACATCTGCTGGTCCTGCCCCAGCCAGCCAGCCATTCATTCACACATTCGATCTCCCAAACCTTATTCCTTCCTCCAACAACTCCTCATCCAGTGCTCACTCCACACACTCCTTGTCAGACACTGGGAACACAGAAATGAAGAAGGCGGGATGTGGTCCCTGCCCTGGATGAGCTTAAAGAGCTGTTATTGATCAATGCTATTTAGCTCACAGACAGACAATGGGCAGCTGCAAGACCAGAACACAACCACGGTGACCTCTGACCTCATTAGAAAGAGAGCAGCAGTTGGCCAGGAGAAAAGTTCCTAAGAGGACAGCCCCACACGGAGCTCTCCAGACCTTTAATTTTCATTATTTCTGTTTTTACCATAGTCCTGGGACCTAGCAACTGTTATGCCCATTATACAGATGACCAAACTGAGGCTCCAAGACACTCAATGGACTGGGATGTAACCAGTAAGTACAGAAGTGGGAACTAAAGCCCAGGCTGCAGAAGTGGGGAGGGGAGGGATGAGTTTCCATTGCTAGACTGATGTACATTTGAATTATAGCCATAGACATTAATATTTGAAATTATCCTTATATTACATTGGTATTTTCTCCCACAAAAAAACAGAAAAATTTCAAAGTTTTATTTTCGTTTGAAGAGTTTTTGCTTTTAAAGCAGAAAAAAAAAATTTATCTGTTACTAGTTAGATTTTCCTCTGTTTTCCTAACTTACTGCAGCAAGCAGGGCTTTGTTTTATTTATTTATTTATTTATTTATTTATTTATTTATTTATTTATTTGGTTTGTTTGTTGTTGGTTTTGGTATTTTTTGAGACAAGTTCCAGGCTGACCTTAAACCCAAGACCCCCCCCCCCAAAAAAATAAAATAAAATAAAAAATAGAAATAAAAAACCCAAGACCCTCCTGCCTCGGTTTCCTGAATGCTGGGGTTCCAGGTATGCCCAGCCCAGATCCGTTTTATAATTCGAGTGGTGCTGTTTTTAAGACGTGAGGACAGGGTGACCCAATCCCCCAGAACATCTGCAGTTCCTGAGAAAAGGGCCCGGGTTTTGGTTGACCAGAGTGAGTCAGCAGGGGATGTGCTGCCAAAATACTGGGCAAACAGCAACGCGGTTTCTCAGAGAACTGCAGCTCCCCATACCTCGGGAATGGCCAGACTTCCCTCGAGGTTCAGCATGCAGGAAAGTCGCCTTAGGACTGGGGCAGAGCTCTGCACGGCTTGGAGAAGAGACCCCAGGGAGGTCTGCCCAGGGCATGCACAGTTGGTGTGCAGATATGGCCGGAGCTTCACCTGGAATTTAACCTACCCAGACAAATCATGAGGTCCCTGTTGCTAGGAATGTGCAAGGGGAGGCTGGGAGATCGACTCAGTTAAAGGGCCGCTGTGCGGGCAACTGTTCCCCTTAGAGTTAGCGTGTTGTGTTTTACACACTGAACCTGACCACCTTCACAGACAGTGCCCTTAAACCGTGGCAGCAAACGGCAGCGGTAAGCGTGAGAATAGTTCATTACCTAGTTATTGTGTCCCAGGTTTCCGTGCTTAGCACGGTGCCAGAGTTCTCTGGAAGGTGTGTTGTAACAGGGTTTGCAGAGCCGCATGCCCAGCCTCTGATGCAGTGCGTCGGGGTGGGGCTAATTCTCGATGACGTTAATGCTGTGGTTCTGGACCAAGCTTAGAAAAGCACCGTCTACTTTATCTTTGCATTTCTCACAGCCACGTGATGACAGGTTCCGCTCTCATCCCTACTTCACAGGTGAGCAAACAGAACGCGGCCATCAGCCAAGGCCCCTCATAGAGGGCAAGTCACTGTGTACAGCTACTAAGCTGGTGGTATCCAGGTCTTCCTGACTCTGAAGTTAAAGCTTAACAAAACAGCCAGCCCCTCCCCCATTCGTTGGCAAATAGAAATAAAAAATTATAGTTCTTTGGTAGCAATAAACCTTGCAAGTCCCCTCTCCGAAATATAAAATAAGAATAAACAGTGTGATAGTTGGAAGAGGTTGAGAAATAATTGCCACCCAAGGCAGGAAATCAGGAAGACCATGAGTGGTAGGGGTTTTGTGGGGGACTAGGGGTGGGAGCATGTGATTGCTTAGCCAGCCTAGTCTCTTGTGCTTCGAGGGACTTTGGGTTAGCCTCTGCTAAGCAGGAGAGTTCACCATTCTATGGCTCCAAGGTTCTCAGGTGTCAGGCTGTCTGCTGGCCAGAAGTTTCCCGTAATGATGTAATTCACCAAACATGCACAAAGTGTCTTGGTCATAGAGCAAGCTAGGATGAAGTACAAATAAACTAAATAGCGGCCACATCCAGGTACCGGGTCACAATCCCCAGTGCCTGCAAAGGATGCCTTAGAACTGCTTTACAGACACAATGAAGAATGTTAAAGATGAGGTAACCACCCTGAATCATTATCTGAGCAAGCCTGAAGGAACTGTCTAGGCCTTTGAGAAGGGGTTAGAAGATACTGTTGCTGGCTTTGAAGATGGACAAGAGGACCACGAGCCAAAGAACGCATCTCTGAATGCTGGGAAATCCAAGAAAGGGACTCTCCCCTGGAGACTCCATGGGGTGTATAACCCTGCCCCACCTTGATTTTAATCACTGCCCCCCCCAAGACCCATTTCACCCTCCAGAACCATAAAGTAATAAATGGCCTCTGGTTCTCCACACCGTGTGTGAGCCAATAAGTGTGTCCTCATGCCCATTCATACGCAGTTGTTTCTGTCCTTGTGCACACAGGGAAGCAGGTGTATAGGGGAGCAGTGGAGTGTCTGATCTTGAAGCATGAGCGCTCAGTTAGGTCCAGTGGTGCTGACCCTTAACCTCCGCACTCAGGAGGCAGAGGCAGGCAGATCCATGAGTTCCAGGCCAGCCTGATCTACAGAGTGAGTTCCACATGGAGAGGCCCTGTCTCGACAAAGGGGAGGGGGCTGAGCACCTGTGGCTATCTAGACCTCCACAGACCATTTCCGGTGTTCTTTTCTCACAACTAAACACTGAAGAGTTTTATTCCTTAAAACCAACAAAAATATCGAGCATCTGCCCTGTGCCTGGCATGGAGCTGAGTGTGAGTGCAGAGATCCGAGTCAGAGAGGGTCTGTGCGGTGGGAGGAGGAGAGGGGACATTGAGGAAGGGACTGTGGGATAGGTGAATGGAAAAGAATGAGCCCAAGACCAAGTTCTCAGCACAAAGGGGATTTATTTGTTCCAGAGGGACAAACGATAGGGATCAGGGGAAAAGACAGGAGATAGAGGACTAGGGAGAAGAAGAAAGGGACAAGGGAGGGGGGCAGGGATATCTGTCCCGAAGGGACAAAGGACAGCCTCTGTATAGAGAGACAGACATGGCCCATAAGAAAACAGCAGTTTATAAAGGTAAAAGGGGAAACCCCATGTTAGGAGGAGGTGTTTCATTTTAATGGAGCATGTTAATTAGATGAGCCAAAGGAGGTTTTTGATTGCTGAACTTTAATACTTGATAACTGGACCTTGGTAGTCAGCCTCAGGAGGAGGAAGTGGCCAAATAAGGGAGTGGACCTTGGTGGTTAGCTTTAGGAATGTAATCTAAGGGTTTTCACTACGGAATTGGGGAGAAGGGCAAGGCCTGCCAAAGCCATGTGCTTGCAGGGGCTAGTGTCCCTTCAGTAAGGATGGGATCTCATGGAGATGGACCGTGGGTTGGGGGTAGGGACAGTGTGCAGAAAGTCAGACTTTCACCTGTGCGGTTCTGCTCAGTGAAGTGAAAAGACCATTGTCATTCAAATGATAGTAAAGACCTTAAGTGGGGTTTGCTGGAGGGTGTGGCACTGAGGGCTCTTCCAGAGGTCCTGGGTTCAATTCCTAGCACCCATATGGCAGCTCACAACTGGAACTCCAGTTCCGGGGAATCTGACACTCTTTCACAAGCATACAGACAGGCAAAACACGAATGCACATAATATAAAAATAAATCATTAAATGGGGGGGGGGATGCTCTCTAGGGAGTAACTGAAGCTGGAGAGAGAATTCAGGACCCATGTTGGAGTATGTAGGACTGTTTTAGTCGGGCTTTGCTTGTTTTGTTTTTTTCTCAGCTTGTGCTTGTGGATACTTAATCATCCTGTGTTATTTTTTCTGAGGAGACAGAAACAGAGAAGTCTATTCAGTCTGGATAGGGCCCCAGTGACAAACCAAAGCAGTTGCTCTCAACTTTCCCAATATTTGCGACCTTTTAATACAGTTTCTCAGGTTGTGGTGTCCCCAAATCATAAAATTATTTCATTGCTACTTCATAATTGTACTTTTGCTACTGCCATGAATCATAATGTACATATCTGATATTCAACCCCCAAAGGGGTCATGACCCACAGGTTGAGAACCACTGGGGCAAAGCCCTATCCCATCCAAGCCCAGTCTAGTGAATCAGTGAGTTTATTGGGGTTACATTCAGGAGCACAGAGGACATCACTGCAAATCCCAGTCCTCCATGGGTGACAGCTCACAGAAGGCTGAAGCCCTGGAGCTCTCTGCTTCCGGCACAAGCTTGTAGGCAACTGTGCTAGTCGGAGAGTCGCTTCCACTCAGCAATTGCTTACTGTTGGTTTGTTTTTTGTTTTTTTGTTTTGTTTTGTGGTGGTGGTGGTTGTTGTTGTTTTAGGTAGGGTCTTATGTGTCCCAAGCAAAAGCCTGAAGCCAGCTATGTAGTTGAGGATGACCTTGGATTTCTAACTCTCTTGTCTTCACCTCCCAAGTGCTGAGATTACAGGTGTGCATAAGCTTGCTTGGTTTACGTGGTTCTGGGAGTGGAACCCAGGTATCACATACGCTTAGCAAGCACTCTGTCACCGGAACTACAACCCCAGCCCTGCTTTTATAATCTTGAGAGGGAGTTTGTGAGTCCTGTAGGCTTCAGGAGCTTCCCGAACCACAGTAAGTTTCCTTTACTTCCTAAGTCTTCCATCTCCTACTGGAGGAGGGAAAGTTTCCATCTGAAGTAGAAGGCTACACAATAGCTTCTTTGTTTGTTCTGTTTTGGTTGGGTTTTTTGAGACAACTTTGTAGACCAGGCTGGCCTCAAACTCATAGTGATCTACCTGTCTTTGCCTTCCAAGTGCTGGGATTAAAGAAATGCTCCACCATCACCCAGTTTATCTGTTTAAGACAGAATCTAGATGTTTAACTTAGGCTGGCCTTGAACTCACTCTGTAGTACAGGATGTCCTGGATTTCTGATCCACCTGCCTCAGCCTTTCGAGTGCTGGGGTGACAGGCATGTACCACCATTCCTGGCCTCCAATCTGCTTCTGTACAAATCATCCATCATTTTAACAAATATGCAAAGACTGGTTGGTTTTATGAAGGTAATACAAAATTCCAGAATGACATCCTTGGAGATCAGCAGTGTGAAGATAAGGTCTAACACCCCCACTGTGCGGGCCTCTGATGTGAGTCCACAGGCCAGACTGGGACCATGTGCTACACACAAGAAAGAGCAGAAGCCACGAGAATCAATGGAGGGGAAACCTTGATGCTCACAGAGGCCTTCCCAGAGGAAGTAGCATGGGACTTCCATGGGGACCAGTGGCCATTAGCCAGGCAAGACACCTGAGAGAACATTCTAGGCATAGATGTCACCCCAGCCCAGTAGTTGGTGGCAAGTCCAATAGAGTGACACCCCCAGCCTCCTTGCTGCCCAGAGGGATGCTGGGACTCTCCTAACCCTGAGGACCTCTGGGAGATTTTACATTGTCTGACGTCCTAAGAATTGCTCCAGATGAGATGTCCTGTTCATCCACCACCTGGGACACCTTCTGCTTCTGAACAGTTGTGAGGAGGCTGTGGAGAGCACTCCTAAAAGTTTTCCAGAATTGGTTTGCTGTGTAACGGTAGACCAGTCACCTCTCTCTGGACCTTGATTTGTCCATCTGAAAAGTAACAGCTGAGGACAAGTTGAGTCCTTCCAGGACCTCTGAGGGCACCTTGGGGAGGCAGCGCCCTATAGTGATTAAACCTCTGACCATGCGTTCAGATCCTACCCGCAGCATTTACAGAATCATGAGCCCATCATTTCTCATCTCTCAAGGCTCTCTCTCCTCATCGGCGGCCTGTGGCTCCTGTGGAGATTAAGTGAGCTCATAGACACAAAGCATTTGGTGCTCGGCCAGAGCCCGCACAGGGCAGCTGCTGTCATGATGTCCTGTAGTGGACAGGAGACGGAATGTGTCAGTGCTGTTGGCCGGGACACACGCCTTCACCCTCAGGGCTTGCCGTGAGTGCAAGCTCTGCAAACAGCAACAGAAGGTCCGATGAGAGTTCAGGGGAACACCCAGGACTCTGCTTTGGCAGAAGCTGAGGGAACTCCCTGTGGAATCTGCTTGGTGGTTGGCTGCTGTGGGCATGAAGACAATCCCCAGATGCTGCCCTACAAAAGTGGCTAGAATTAGCTCAGGGTGGCAAAAGAAATAGCCTTCACCCTCGGCTGCTGGAGCCAGGATGGTTGGGGCGGCACAGAGGAGAGCACAGTCTTCCTTCTCTGGGACCTCTGCAGGAGTCTCTGGCTGTTCCCACATCAATCTGATTCTATCTATTTATTGTCTATTTATTTTACAGCTTATGTAGTCTGACTGGTTTTTAGACAAAAGATTTGAAAAAAAAAACTGAGGTCCAGAGAGAGGTAGGAACCAGCCAGTGATCATCCAGCATGTAGGTCTCCCAGGCCAGAGACCCACTGAGCTCTGTCAGAAGCCGACAGACTCCTTTAACTTCATCAAGCCAGTGAGTGCTAGGTTGGTCCCATGGCTGCCCCAGATGGTTCCTATCTCTGTATTTCGTGGGAATCTGGCCACCCAGTAATATTGGGCTCAAAGCTTCCAAGGAAATGATTCCAGTTCAAGGGAGGAGTGTGCCACACTGAAGTAACTATTCATGGAAGGCATGGCCAGGTCCTCTGGGGCCAAGAACTCCTCTGAGCAGCCAAGAACCATCTCTTTCTGGCTTAGAGACCAGACTCGTACAATTCCTCTGCAGGTAGAACTAAGCTGTCACCACAGACAACAGCAACCGGTGAGAGAGAACGCTCTCCCAGGCCTGTTTGGTTACCATGGGGAGAGCAATTTGGAGTCACCTGGACCTGAACCCTTGCCCATTGGCCATGTGACCGTGGTCATGTCCCTCTGGCTCTTTTAGCTGATTTCCTCATCTATAAAATAGGATTGTTTTTACTTCTCTTCTCGGGTCTGCACAGAGTTGTTGAGATAATAAATGTTAACAAACAGGCACAGAAATAGACACTTGATTTTCTTAAATTATTATTTTATGAGTGTAGGGGCTTTGCCCGCGTGTATAGCTGTACCCCACATGCGTTCTTGGTGCCCACGGAGAAGAGAGCATTGAATCTCTGGGGACTGGTGTGACAGACAGTCGAGAGCCACCATGTGGACGGTGGGAATCAAACCTGGGTCCTGTGAAACAGCAACAGGTGCTTTTAACTGCTGAACCATCTCTCCAGTTCCAACACTCAGTATTACTATCCGCATTGGCCATTGGGCTGAGGAGGTAACTCAGGCAGAGTACTGGCCCAGCATGTACGTTGGCTAGCCTTCTTCATTGCAAACAGCAGGCCCCACTGTAGGTTACCTAACGGAAAAGGACGAAAGGAACAGACTGGAGAACTCTACAGCCAAGAACAATAGCCCAAGAAAGCTACCCCCATGCGGATCCTAGAATCTCCAGCAGCCAGCGTGCACCAAGGATGTTCTACAGGCATACTTCTACCACGGTGCCGTCCCTCTTCACTCTTAGAAGGGAATGCTGGCTCCTGTGGCTGGACCGAGTAGGGGAAACACACATGGAAGCAATGTACAGCCAAGGCTGCTTAGAGCGGAGAAAGACTCTGTTACATGCCGGTGTACGGACTTGGAAAGTGATGCTGAGCAATTTCCCTAATTTTGCAGAGGTCACACAGATGATTGACAGCTGAGCCTGTCTGGCGCTATAGGGATGCTCTTACCTACCTCTGGCCTCTCTAATGTCCTGATCTACATTGGGGTGTAGGAAGAGCCTGCTGAGAAGCAGTGCCCTCCACAGCAGAAGAGTCCCACATGCCTAGACAGAGAAACAAACTTCATCTGTCTTTTCCCCTCTCCTAGTGCTGGGTATTGAACCTGCAGTTTTGTGCACGCTACACAAATGCTCTTTTCTGCTGAGTTATCTTTCCAGCCCCAGCACCTTTAGTTCTTGATCCACTCTACTACCAGATTTTCCTGAAGCCCTTCCATTTTCTAAGTAAGTCTATGGTTTATCTGCTTTACCTCAAGCTCTGAGAGAGCAGGCATCCCTGTAAGAGCAGGCATCCCTGTGCTCACTGCAGAGGGTAGCCACAGCAAGAGATCAGGAATATTTCTTGAATGAATATGAAGAACTGCTCTGGGGTCACACACTGGGCAAGTGGCATAGCTGTGACTTGGATCCAGGTTGTTTGGCTCCAAAGCTACGGAGCCTTCTTTCTAGGGCCATTACCAAGCTTAGATGGGTCCCCATGTCAGCCATGTAGCCTACTGCCCGGTAGAAAGTTGGTGTGCTAGAACATTAGATAATGTTGAGTTGCTATTAATGGGGGCTTTCTGTCCTTCTGATCTCATTGCTACACTGCTTAGTGGTGCAGCCTTCAAGGCTGGAGTAAGTCTGTAAGGTGCACTGACAGGACCCCTAGGTAGGAAGCACACAGGTGTACCAACAAAGGTATCAGACAGGTCAGCCCCAAACCCTCCCAGACAGACAGCCAACCCCTCCCAGAGAGACAGTCAACCCCTCCCAGACAGACAGCCAACCCCTCCCAGACAGACAGTCAACCCCTCCCAGACAGACAGCCAACCTCTACCAGACAGAGCCCTCCCAGACAGATAACCAACCCCTTCCAGACAAACATCCAACCTCTACCAGACAGACAGGCCAACCCCTGCCAGACAGACCTGCCAGACAGATACGCCAACCCCTGCCAGAAAGACAGCCAACCCCTGCCAGACAGACAGCCAACCCCTCCCAGACAGAAAGCCAACCCCTCCCAGACAGACAGCCAACCTCTACCAGACAAAGCCCTCCCAGACAGATAACCAACTCCCTCCAGACAGACAGCCAACCCCTCCCAGACAGACAGCCAACCTCTACCAGACAGAGCCCTCCCAGACAGATAACCAACCCCTTCCAGACAAACATCCAACCTCTACCAGACAGACAGGCCAACCCCTGCCAGACAGACCTGCCAGACAGATACACCAACCCCTGCCAGAAAGACAGCCAACCTCTGCCAGACAGACAGCCAACCCCTGCCAGACAGACAGCCAACCCCTACCAGACAGACAGACCAACCCCTACCAGTCAGACCACCAATCCCAACCAGTTAGACAGCCAACCCTACCAGTTAGACAGCCAATTCTGACCAGACAAGCCAAACTCTACCAGACAGACAGGCAAACACCTCCCAGTCATAGACCAGGCTCTGCCAGACCTGATCTTCTACACCTCCCACCCTCTTGATAACTGATCTGAAATTGTTTACCCACGGGGGCTGTCAACACATAGATTTCCTGTCCTTTGAGAAAGGGGAAATCCACCCAACAGTTTACCACGAGTCACTGGCTCTGCGAAGAAAGCCTCGGGATTGGCAGAGGTAGCTGAGAGGAGAAGAGAGAGACCTGGGTCTAGAAGGAACATTGCTACTTTGGCTTGACTTCACTGTACAAGGGCCCTCTCTGGTCTTAATTTTCCTATGTGAAAAATGGGACAATAATCTTTGCTGGATTTTCTAGATAGTTCTGCCAACTTACTTTTGATATTCATGCCCTCTCTCTCTCTCTCTCTCTCTCTCTCTCTCCTGAGACAGGGTTTCTCTGTAGCTTTGGAGCCTGTCCTGGAACTAGCTCTTGTAGACGAGGCTGACCTCGAACTCACAGAGATCCTCTGCCTCTGCCTTTGCCTCCCGGGTGTTGGGATCAAAGGTATGCGCCACCATCGCCTGGCTTTGCTGTTATTTTTACTGTTTGTTTATAACAGTGTCATTGTAACTAGGCTAGGAACTTACCTAGCCTAGAGTAGCCTTGAACTTCTAGCAATCCTCCTGCTTCAGTCTTTTCAATGCTAGGGATTATATGAACCACAGCACTCGGTTAGTTCCACTCTGGGTGACCAACTGGGGACGCTTCAGTGTCTTCCAACTGGAGAGGCTGGGAATGGTTGCTGAGGTTAAAGTATGCAGACTTGAAGTCACCCACGTCTGGATTCAAAGGCCGCCACATCGCTCTCTAGCTGTCTGTTGCTGGGAGAAGTAACGGAAACTTCCTGAGTCTTGGTTTCTTGATCTATAAAGTAGATACTTGGTTTCTCAGCTGCAGACTATCAGCTAATGTCTAGGCTTGTGAGGAAGATCAACCGAGACGTACCTACCAGGGAGGCAAGTCAGAAACGGTTCATAGCGATCTCTAAGGAATAGGGATTGGTCCTTAACCTTTGATGCCCTCTCGTGTCCTCACTTCTCGGCCCTGTGGCTGCTTCTACCAGACGTACCCTACCTACATCGCTGGGGCCACAGATAATTGTTATACTAGACAATAATTTTACTTTTACTTTTTTTTGTTTGTTGGCAGTGCTGGAGACAGAACTCTGCCACCAAACCACAACTCTAGCCACACCTTAACTGGTAACAAAATAAGTAAGTTCGAGTTAGGAAAAAAAAATCAAATTAAAAAAGAGAGAAAGATTACACATAACCTCACCATGCAGAAGTAAGCTCTACTGACCGTGAAGTTGACGCGCCAGGATTTCCGGAAATTAAGTGAGGGCTGCGTGTCTGCTAGGCTTTGGGGTGGAGGCAGCGTCTCAAGGACCACTATATCCCATATTGAGTGGCTGGACCATCTATGCATGTTAAAAGGATGGAAAAGACATTTCAGAACACACGGAGACAGACAGACAGACACAGAGAGACAGAGAGAGATGCAGTGACAGACAGACTGACTTTTGCTAGGTTTCAGATGCAATGCCACCGTATCCTCCCAGACATAAGGGGTAAGAATGTCTCTACCTCACTCTAGGGAACTAAGACTGGAAAGGGAGCTATGAAAAGAAAATTTCTAACCCAGAGCAGTGGTCCAGGGCTGGGCTAACATCGAACCAGCTCAGGCCCCGGTTCAATCCCCGGTATCACATTAACTACTTATCAATTAATTACGTGAGGTAGTAGCTTGCCCCTCTTACACCTGAATTTGTCCCAGTAAAGAGCTTGTCATGCTCAATGTCAAGGTCCATTGAGTTGTCTGCCTCCCTGGCAAACAAGAAACACCTTTTCGAGTCTGGCTGTGTCTCCTCTGGTCCTGAAGAAGGTCTGCCACGTAGTTGCTTGGTAAGGGTTCTAGTGAGGGAAGAAATGACAGAAGCACTTGGGCGATAGAGAGCAGGGGAAAAAGGGCTTTAAAGCTAAATCCAGACACTGCCACTTTATAACTGTGTTCATCCCAGGGGAAGTCATACCAAGCCTCATCTCTAACCTAACTTTCTCTCTTGTAAAACAAAGATAATCTGAGTATTTGCTTTGCAGAGGGTTTTGAGTTTGGGTGTTTATTTAGAAACGGAGTCTCGGTGTGTGACCCAGACTGGCCTCAACATGGTTGGCAATCCTCCTGTCTCAGCCTCTGGAGTACTGGGGACTTACAAGTGCGTTCCAGCACGCCCAGCACTGTGCATGCCAGATGTGCTCTTCTGCTGAACATAGCCCAGCCCATCATTCATTCTTTATTGGTGGGATATCTACTATGTACTGTTGATCTCATTTTATTTGCAACTTCGCCAAGCAGGGCTGGGATTATAGCTCACTGGTAGAGCATTGGGCGAGCCACTGCCCTGGCCCTTAATCCTTCATCTGTGAAGTGATAGTTATGATAATAGTATTTTCCTCATATAACGATTATGGGGGGCAGATACTGTATATAAAGCATTTAGTACAGTGTATTGCACAACTAAGTAGGAACTCAGTAAATTGTAGCCAATACTTGGTAGGTATCAGTTGGTTTCATGATCGCTTGAGACCTCTAGAAGCTGGGTGGTGGTGGCGGCAGCGTACACTTTTGATCCCAGTGCTCAGGAGGCAGAGGCAGGTGGATCTCTGTGAGTTCAAGGCCAGCCTGGTCTACAGAGTGAGTTCCAGGACAGCCAAGGTTGTTTCAAGAGAAACTCTGTCTCAAAAAAACAAAGATTCCTGCAAATCTGGGTGTGTGTGTGTGTCGGGGGGGGGGGGGGGGGAATCATCAGTATTACTTCTCCTGGGCCAGCTCCTGCATTGTTCAAACTGTGGGCCAGCGGCACAACAAACACACGGCACTGGCACCACTTGGCTCTGCAGCCATTTCCACAAACTCCCCACTCAAGACAGTCCCTTAGTATAGTAAGATTCTCCTAAAGGGTTCCAGGGTAGGAGACTGAGACACCCCACAGCTCAGAGTGAGCTGAAAACCCTGTGCTCCCCAAACCATTTCAGATGGCTCTTTTGTTATTGTTGTTGTGTTGTTTTGCTTGGGTTTTGTTTTGTTTGGGATTTTTTTTGTTTTTGTTTTTGTTTTTCGAGACAGGGTTTCTCTGTAGCTTTGGAACTCGCTCTGTAGACCAGGCTGGCCTCGAACTCACAGAGATCTGCCTGTCTCTGCCTCCCAAGTGCTGGGATTAAAGGCATGCGCCACCACTACCCAGCTGTTTTGGGTTTTTTTGATGTTGTTTTGAGACAGGGTCTATGTAGTCCTGACTGTCTCAGAACCCACTCTGTAGACCAGGTTGGCTTTGAACTCATAGAGATCTGCTTTCCCCTGCATCCTGGGTGCTGGGATTAAAGGTGCATCCCTTTGTTTAGATTTTGAGGAAAATTCTTACTATGCAGCCCAGGCTAGCCTAGAACTCACTGTGCAGATGACAGAAACCTTATACTTGTGCCGATTCTCTTGCTTCTGTGTCCCAAATATGCTAGGATTACAGAAGCCCACCACCTTGCTCAGACGGCCTGCATCTCTTTTATAAATTACATTTAATGTGTGTGTGGTGTGTGTGTGTGTGTGTGTGTGTGTGTGTGTGTGTGAGAGAGAGAGAGAGAGAGAGAGAGAGAGAGAGAGAGAAGAGGGAGGGGAGGGAGGGAAAACATGCATGTATGTCACATGTGTGTCACAGTGTACATGTGGAGTTCCGAGGACAACTTGCAGGAGTCACTTCTCTCCTTCCACGGAGTGGGTCCTGGAGATGGAACGCAGGTCATTAGGCTTGGTGGCAAGCGCCTTAACTTACAGAGTCATCTCACTGGCCCCTGGTCTAGACCTCTTGATCCTCTCGTCTCAGCTTCCTGAGTGCTGGGGTTGCAGGTGCGTGCCACCACACCCAAGCTCACAGATGGCTGTTATTTCCATTGACACACTTCCCAGCTCTCAGTCGTGGGCCGGCTCCTGGTAGCTCCTGTCAACAGGCGTGCTTCTTCTGTCTCCCCAATAGCCCTTCCAGGCATCACACCATTGCAGAGTTGGGAGGGTGAAGGGTTAGCTTCCCCACCCCTCTCCCTACTATCACATGTAAAAGTATAGTGATCCTGCTCCGTCATTCACAGTCCGATGGGGATACACAGTTTCTGCGCACAACCCATCCTTGGCAGGCTTCCTGCTTCCCACCACTCCCTAGAGTCCCTAGCGTCCTCAACCACCCCCACCCCCCGCCCATTCCCCAAATCTACCTACTGACAGATTATCTGAGCCCCACCTCCCGCTCACAATATCTAAAGCCCTTTCGGGAGCACATCCAAGTCCATACCCTCGTCTGTGTGGACTCCACAGCATCCGGATCTCAGAAGTTCAAGGCCACACCCTCACCTTAAACAGTATTTTTCCCAGTGATAATTAACCTTGTCCCATAAGTGGACATGTGTTGCGGGCCTGTGGGTAGCCCCTAGTCTTCAAGAGTGCTGTTAAAAATCTAAACACTGGAAGATTACAAATAAGTCAGATCATGGAACGTGGCTTATTTTTTCCCCCTCGGAAAATCTGGCATTGCAGAACCCACACTTCTTCCCAAGGGGCATGCCGCTGAAGTAGGGGGTCCCCTGCCCTTCAAGCAGATTTTTCTTATGCCTCGGCTCACCGTCAAATATATTTATCTTCTGTCCTCTAATCCTGCAGGCTTTCAAATATGTGGCCTTTGCATTTTAGGGTCTATTCCCACCTTCCACTACCTTGTTATTATGAATTTGGGTCCGAAATTTCCAAGGCTCACTGTCGGCAGTATTCAAATTATGGCTGTTCCTGGAGAGGCAAGGCAATCCAGACAACGAGGGTCTCCAATAGGAAGGGCTAATAAGGCTGGAAGGCGCCTTCGAGGCCAACAGGGTGTTTCTTCTTATTCGGTTTTATCTTATTTATTTTTGCAATCCTAAGGATTGAACCCAGGGCGTCTTGTACCAAAACACACCCCTAATCCCAGTAGGGGTTTAAAGCAAGAACTTTGCATATTAGAAACACAGCGTTGGGGGTGGGGGAGTAACGCCCAGATAATGCCCCATACTCCCTCCCACTGAGAAGCTGGTGTAGTGAGCAATCCAGGAGGACCAGGGTGCTGCAGCCGACCTGCCTGTGCCAGAGGCTACGGGAATGGCTGGGGCACTGCAGAGAAAAGATTTTGAGGCATTCCTGAGAAAGTGTGGGTACGCTTGACTTTGGCGGAAAACACAGCAGGCACTGCGGCTACAGTTCGCTGGTTCTCCCCACCCTCCCCTATCCTCCCTTTCTCTCCAAAGCAGAGGACTGCGGAGAATCCCAGCCTGGCTGGAGTACCCACCCACGCGACTGCGGCACGCGAGGGGCGGGGGCGGGAGGGCGGGGGATGGCGGGGATGCCCGTCTTCCCTGGAAGGCGCTGCAGGGAGGTGGGGGGGGGGGGCGAGCTGATCACGTGGTACCGCCACCAGGCGCGGCGGGATTGGCTGGTCTGGCTTCCTGAGAGCCAGGAAAACCCGTGTCCCCCTCCCCTGGTGGCCCCGCGGGGCTCACTGGCCCTGCCCGTCTGGGAAGAGTCGTGCTCCCACTAGAGATCTAACCAGCGGTCGGGCCCCTAAGTGCTCTGCCCCCGCAGTCTGCGACTCTGGAAACTCATTGCTTCCTCTTTCCTTCCAGCCTCGCTTCTTCCCACCTGCCGGCGGTTCTGTGGAGCCTGCCTGGAGACCAGCTTTATTTGGGCTAGCTGAGCACGTTTCTCCTGATTTACCTCAATTTTTCGGTTTAGGTCAATTCAATTCAACTCAGACTAGGAAGGGCGAAGAATACCAAGAAGTTCTGCACATTCTCAAGCCCCACATATCCAAATCGACCCTTATCTCCCTCGTCTGCACTTGCCCCTCAAAGCAGGAAACGGAGAGCTGGCTATTTCCAAGGCTGCTTGCGTGAAATCTGTGAGATTAAAAAGCCTGTTAAATTTATTACTAAATCTTCGATTCTTGTTTTTATTCTACGCATTAAATATTTAAGCCACTCTTTTTTCCCTCCTTTGCATTTATTTTGACTTGTAATTAGGGTTATTTGTGTGGTTGTTGCTGAACGGGCTTCTGCCCGGAATGTAAGTCCCATGAAGGAGGAGGGGCGTGTGCTTCGTTTATTTCATCACTGGAACAGCAGCACACTCCGGGTGTAGGGGGTTTTATATTTTCTCTCTCTGGAGATGTAATAATGAACCAACAGTAGGAAGATGAAAAAGAGAAAGAGCAGGGCCAGGGTAATGGCTCAGAATACAAAGGCATCTACTGCGGAGTCTGACCACCTGAGTGGGATTCTCTGGACCACAAAATGGAAGGAGAGATCTAACTCCCCAGAGTCGTCCTCGGACGTGGCATGCAAGCATCCACAAGCACTCAAAATAAATAAGAGGAAAAAGCAAACAAAATCTGTTGTGTTGGTGAGGCCCTGGGTTCGTTCGTTCTCTCTCTCTCTCTCTCTCTCTTTCTCTCTCTCTCTCTCTCACACACACACACACACACACACACACACACACACACACTTATATACACAAGCAAAAATGTACGAAGTGTAAACCTTAAATTAAGGAAAGGGCCAGATGGTTGACATTTATTAAACATTTTGTGTTACCCAAAGGACTAGGGTTTGGGGGTTTCCTGGGTGTGGGAAGGTGAGGACTTAAGCCAAGGGAGTGCAGGAGTGGAGTTACTTGATGACCAGAGGCTGCCCTACCAGGCAAGTAGCACCTTGGAAGGCCAAGTGATCGCCTCTGCCTGGGGAGGTGCTCCTGAGCAGATTCAGGGACTCTCAGAGGAAGCTTCTGTCCGCATCTGCTGCTTTCTCCACTGGTGCAGACTGATGGGAACTTCTTCAGCCGGAGAACAGATTTCCAGAGCTATTTCTGGGTGCAGTTTCTCAGAATAACTGTCTTGAAACATGGTAAGGAAATATATTTAGGAGAGATGTAATCTGGGGACCTCCATGACACATAGTAGGTGTGTAATAAATGTTAATCCAATACATGGATGGATGAATAGAAGCCACTAGTGTGCTGGGGGAGGACACAGATTTTATAATAAAACACCGTTTCTTTTCTATCCGTCAAACACACCCAAGCCTTCTCTCTGAGTAAGCCTCCATTTCTACAGTTCCTTTTCATCTCAGGCTAGCACAAGTCCTATGTCTAGACAAAAGGACCCTGGCACTGGAGGAATAGGTGTAAAGGTGCCGGGAATTTAGAAATCTGGGTTCCCGGGCTGGTTTTGCCACCTGGCTATGTTGTTCATAGTCTCCAGCTCTCTGAGGCTCCATCTTCCATCTGAAAATATGAGGCTAGTGATACCACGTCACAGGGCTACCTAACAATATGAATGGGAAGGATGGGAGTATCGAACGCCGCTCTTTACAGTACTATTGAATACAGCAGGGTAACCAGTGCGCCTGGAACAGAACAATGTACATCTGTTGAACAAAAGCAATTCTTAGCATTCCTTTCATTCTCCCATGTGTCCTGGTTTAGACAGATTGGAAAGAAAAGTCACACCAGTTATCTGTATTGCTCCCTGGGACACAGAGGAATGTCTGATGGGTGTAGCAGGCTTTCTTGAAACCTCAGCCCCCAAACCATGACATGGAGACTTATTATTAGTTGTGAATGCTCAGCATTATCTTATGCTTGTCCCACTAGCTCTTATAACTTAATTTAACCTGCTTCTCTCCATCTACGTTTTGCCTGGGGGCTTTTTACCTTTCTTTCCTTCTGTGTGTCCTACTTTCCTGCTTCCTCCACGTCTGTCTGGCTGGCCCCAGGCATCTTCCTCTTTTCCCTTGCTCTCTTCTCCTGCCTAGGATTCCTTCTCCTATTTATTCTCTCTGCCTACCAGCCCTGCCTATCCCTCTACTATTTAGCTATTGGCCCTTCAGCTTTTAATTAGACCAGTCAGGTGCCTTATTCAGGCAAAGCAACACGTCTTTACATCATTAAATGCAGCATAAACAAATGTAACGCAGCTTTACATAAAGTAATATTCCACAGCATAAACAAATGTAACACAGCTTTACAAAGTTAAAGCAATATTCCACACAGATTGCAGAAAGGATAGTGAGAACGAGCCTGGGAGTGTTCATGGGATTACATCAAGAGCAGAGGGCTATGAAGGGCTTACCAGCTGAGGGACCAGCAAAACAGTTCTGGGAAATAACACAATGAGAGACAGAGGTCATGGAAGGAGATGAGGATCATACAGGGGAGATCTGAATCAGTGACTTCTCAAAAGAAGTTGAGGAACAGGGGATAAATTCTAGGCAATAGAGCTAATGAGGTCTGAACCAGAGCAGGGCCTGTAAATCCAGGGAAGTGAGGAGCTGAATGCAAGAATCACAGCATAAGTCAAAAGCAAGAGGATTTCCAGGTGGATGAGAGGCCATTCACTAAGCATAGAGACTAGGAGAGAGAGAGTACAGGAGACCCAGGAGATGAGAGGTGAGCCAGGCCAGGCAAACTAAGCATTCATCACTCCAGACCACAGAAAAAGCTCACAGCAGGGAGAGGTCATTGGTGCAGCCAAAGGAAGGAACTGGAAGCCCAGTCAGTGTTCAGGTAACATCTGATTAAAGCGGGAGTTCATGAGGCTGCAGAGGTGGTTCTCCAGCACTTGCTGCTCTTGTGGAGGACCTGGGTTCAGTTCCGGTACCCACACAGTGACTCACAACTGTCTGTAACTCCAATCTGTAGCCAGTTCCAGCAGATATGACACCCTCTTCTGGCTTCCACGGGCACCAGGCACACACATGGTACACATACATACATGCAGACAAATATTCATACATATAAAAGATTAAATAAATTTTGAAATATATATAAAAATAAAATGAATTTTCATGGCCAAGTTTTGTTGTGTACATCTATAACCCCAGAGCTTGAAAAACTGAAGTAGAAGGATTCAGGGTTTGAAGTCAGTGTGGAGTGCACAGTGGGTTCAAGTTCAGCATTAGCTACAACCATGAGAACCTGTTGCCAAAAAAAAAAAAAAAAAAAAAAAAAAAAAAAAAAAAAAAACAAAAAAAAAACAACCGGTTGGTGTAGAGAATTGGCCTGGCATGATTGGCCTTATTAATTGATTCTCAGCAATGCACAAACAAATAAATAAACATAAAATAAGTGTTAGCTTTTCTGAGCAACCTTGAAAGGCAACAAAGAGCTCAAAACCAAAGCCCACAATAAGAGTCATTTGTAATAGTTCAATAGACCCTTTAATCACCAAGGCCACTACAGTGAGGACGCAGTTCCAAGGTCAGCTGACACGAGTGTGCTGGAGTAGCTTTATCTATAGACTTTTCCTACGATACAAATTCTAGAACCCAGCAGCCCGTGCACTTACAATGTTGAAACTCTACATTGCCAAACTGGTGTATCTGCACTCATGCTTCAGGAAGATACTGTCCACATGAATCCATGGAGTGTTCTGGACAGTGGTCTGGACAAATGAGGGGAGCAGACAGGTCAGAGAGGAACCTGATTGTCTTTAAATAGGAGCTTGTGGTCCCTTAGGGGGTGACAGGAGTACGCAGAGTCAGCCAGAGCGTTTCTTTCCAAGAAATGTTTATCTGGGATGGTGGAGAGAGAACCTGGAGCTGAATCTATGTCTGGTGGGTGGTGGTGGTTGTCCCTAAGATCTGTAAGCTGGCTTTAATCACCAGTAGTGGTACTTGCCCTATGTGTAGCCTTGGTGATGGTGAAGCCTATAGGGCTTCTGAGCCTTGCTCTGTCCCACCCATCTTCAGTGGCCAGTTCCATCTTCAGTGGCCAGACCCATTTTCAGTGGCCAGTCCCATCTTCAGTGGCCAGTCCCATCTTCAGTGGCCAGTCCCATCTTCAGTGGCCAGTCCCATCTTCAGTGGCCAGTCCCATCTTCAGTGGCCAGTCCCATCTTCAGTGGCCAGTCCCATCTTCAGTGGCCAGTCCTATTTTCAGTGGCCAGTCCCATTTTCAGTGGCCAGTCCCAAGAGACCAGGAGAGAGAATTCCTACTCGGAGTTAGGGCTTGGCACAGCTGGCCTCTGCCCAGCGACTAAAGGACATCTAAAGTTCCAATGTTAGCTGGGTGTGATGGTGCACCCTTTATGCCCATCATTCGAGAGACAGGGGCAGGTGGATTTCTGTGAGTTTGAGGCTGACCGGGTCTACGTAGTGAGTTCCAGGCCAGTTAAGGTTACATAGACCCTGTCTCAAAATACAAGATAAAAATGAAATTCCAATAATTCTTACTGTTACATAGTAGACAGGGTCTCAGTGGAGCCTGATTAGGGCATGAGTTGATCCAATGCTTCCTCCAACTTCTTTGTATGTATGACTGTTCTTGCTCCAAACATTGCCACACAGTCTAGCTGCCCAGCAGAGTAAAGGCTGAGCTCTTCAACCTGGCATTCTAGACTTCTGGAAGCCTGACCCTAACCTACCTCTGGTGAATATTTCATATTCTACGTGTTCACTGGTCCTTCCTTTAAAAATTATGTGTGTAGGTGTTTTGCCTGTATATATGTCTATGTACCACATACATATAGTACCCGAGGAAGGGAGAAGACTTTGGATTCCCCTGGAGTTGGAGATACAGAGGGTTGTGAACCACCATGTGGGTTCTGGGAATCGAATCTCTGGAAGAACAGCCAATGCCCTTAACCACTGAGCTGTCTCTCCAGCTCCCCTCCCGTTCTTATGAGAGCTCGGCCCCTCCCTCTGAAGACTTGTTCCTCCTCCTCCTGCTCATACAGCTCAGGCTGACAGTGCTAACAAATCTGAGATCAATCATTGTAAAAGATGAAGGTTTATTTTGCCACACGGATTCAGAGGCTTCCATCCACGACTGGCCCAGCTGCCTTTGGGCTTACGGTGCGGTAGTGAGTGTAGGCAAAGGAAGAGATCTGCATGGTGATAACAGTCACCTACCAATGTGAAAACCGGATGTCACTGAATGGTATGGAGGTTTTATGATTTTCTTTAAGCCACAGTAACAACAAAGAAGCAACTGGCATGGAAGGAAGCAATGATGAAATATGAATGCAGAAGCTGGAGGTATCCCTGGATGCAGCTGGTCTGCAGCTGGTCCACAGCGGTCCTTGGGCCAAGCTATTGTGGCACCAATGGCTCGCAGGGTTATTTGAGCCAAAAATCTCTCTTCTTACCTCTACGCACTTGTGCCAGGCTTCTGTTCCTGGCACCTGATGGAGTCATAATACAGAACTTTCCGTGCTGGCCTCTCTGTCATATCCTTTCAGATATTCATTCCAGTTACACCCTGCTGTTCATACTTCCTCAGTCTGAGCCTTCCTCTGCCTTCCCACTACGTGTTTCCTTTTGGCCTCCTCATTTTGGAACTTTCCTCTCCTCCCTTTATAAACTTGTCTGCTCTGACTGAGGTCTTGCCACCAGAGCACTTCTGCATGAACGCTACCCGAACTCCTGAGCAAAGCCTGCCATGCCCTTGGCTGGCCTGTCCTAGCCTGTGTGTGAATCCCTTCATCACCTTGTGTTCCAGTGGTCTGCTTTCCTACCTGTAACCCCAGAAAACCATGTGCTTCATCTCTAGCATGACTCCAGGTTTTGGCCAAGAGTCGTGCAAAGGAATTTGGATATTTACTGAATGAGTGAGAATCCCTTCTCCCCTCATGCCATCTCCCTGAGTCACTACTCAGTTTCTAAAGACCAGAAAGAGAATAAACGGTGAGAGGAACTTGCCCTATTCTCTTCAACGGTGATGATTCAGGAGAGAAACGCCTTGGGAAATGGGGCCACTGCAAAGCCCAGTGGCATTTAGAAGAGGTCTGATTTCTGCTAAAGCCTTGGTAGTGGCACCGATGAACGGAGGCTGACTCTGTTTGGGAATCTGTGCCCAAGACAAGCACTTGGTTTTTTTTCAACAAGCTAGAATTCTTTTCATTCTTTCTCCTTTCCTCTTTATTCTCTTTCATCCTTCCTTCCTTCCTCCTTGCTTGCTTACTTCAATAAAGTCTCATGTAGCCCAGGCTGGCCTCATGGAACCTCCTGCTGGAATTAAAGGCATGAACCACCGTATGCCAGAGAGCAAACTAGAATCTGAAGGCTGTTTCTCAGCAGCACAGGGAGCTGGACCTCAAGGCGACTGGCTAGATCCCCCTGTCCTTTGGCACAATCTGACCAAAAAACAAGGCAGTCCCCTTCCCCATCCTCCTCCAAAGAGGATGGGTGCTGATAGCTGTGGCAGAAAGAATATTACCCACTACACAGCCTATGTTTGCCCAACCTGTTCCAGCCTCTCTTGCAGTTAGACTGCACCTGTGTGGCCAGTTATGGCGAGCTATCTGGGAGTGGGAGCTGAGGCCTTTAGCTGTTGATGAGCAGTCTCCAGCTCTCTTTCTCTCTGGGGCAATCTGAAAGTCTGCTCTCAAGAGGAGGGAGTTCAGGATGGAAGTGGCCTGACTATGTAAATGTGAAAGGAAAGTTAACAGCTAGATGCGGTGGCACACAATTCATCCCAGGTCCTGGGAGGCAGAGGCAGGCAGAACTCTCTAAGTTTGGAGTCAGCCTAGTCGACATAGGGAATTCCAGGGCAGTCCAAAGTTGCCACAGTGAGACCTTGTCAAAAAAAAAAAAAAAGCCGGGCGGTGGTGGCGCACGCCTTTAATCCCAGCATTCGGGAGGCAGAGGCAGGCAGATCTCTGTGAGTTCGAGACCAGCCTGGTCTACAAGAGCTAGTTCCAGGACAGGCTCCAAAGCCACAGAGAAACCCTGTCTCGAAAAACCAAAAAAAAAAAAAAAGTAATTTTTAGTAATTTTTAAAAATGTAACTTACCTTGGAGAATACCTTGACTCATAGCAGATATATTAACTTTTCTTGTTGCTCTGAAAAATACTTGATAGAAACAGCAGGAAGGAGGAAGTGCTTACTTTGGCGCACATTCTGAGTGTACAGACAACCTATCATGATGGAGATATCATAGCAGCGGGAAATCCTGACCACAATGCATCCGCAGTCAGGGAGGAGAGAGAGAGAGAGAGAGAGAGAGAGAGAGAGAGAGAAGCTGGTGTTCAGATGCTTTCTCCTGTCTATACAGCTCCAGGATCCCCACCCATGAGATGGTGCCACCTGCCCTTGGGGTGGATTCTTACTTCTCCTCTCTGCTATTCAGAAAACACTGTCATGGATGCAACCAGAGATGTGTTTCCGTGGCAATTCTAAATCTAACCAAATTGCTCCTGGTAGGCCAACCACCGCAGCAGGTTTTACACAGGTGAGGAGAACACACCTGTGCTAAACCTCTGAGCTCTCTGGTGTTTCTGCTACCACAATAGAACCTAGCCTGTCCTGATCACCATATGGACACTCATTGTTGCTTTAGCTATATAGCATCAAACCTCTTTCCTTCTTAAGGGTAACCCTTAATATTGGACCTTACTACCTTAATACCTTATATTGGACTCCTTGGGATTGCCAAACCCAGCGGTCTTTCTTGACTTCCCAGCAGCATCTGTCACAATTGGTAGTAACCACTCCCTCCTGTAAACAATTTATCTTGGCATCTATGACATCAGTCCTGCTTGATTTTCCTCTTAGGTCACTAGATCCTGATTCTCAGTTCTCATTACTGGACATTTCCCCAATGGATTTTGTTGCTGCGCTGTGTTTAATCTCAAAAGTGTGAAGACCTGGGGGGTTGGTTTTAAACATCGGCCAAGAAGAAGACTGCTTATCAAGGTCAAGGGTTTGTTATTTCATCACACCGTTCTCTCTCTCATGCAGGCTAGGCAAGTGCATTACTACTGAGCCCTCATTCCGCCACGCTTATTAATAACAGAGGTACTATTTTTATCTTTTAAAAAGGAAAGAGACAGATGTGTCAAGATGACTATTTTGACCAGTGAGATTTAAGCTAAAACCTGCAGAACATCCAAACCAGTCTTCTTAAAAGAATGAAGACGTCTTCCTTCCCATTGTTTAGAATATGGACTGGAAGGAGGTGACCTAAAGACTTTGAAGCTTAAACTGTCAATCTGTGAAGGTATTTTTCATGTTAAGAAAATTTTCTGTCATAACCCTTCCATCCCCTTTTGTGTCTAATTTGCAACCAAAATCTAATCCTGACATGATTTCGTTGCTATTGAGGTGTCTGTCTGTCTGTTGTTATCAAGCCTAAGGGTCTGGGGAAAGGGGGACTAAAAGAAGGCATTTCCGGGCACCAAACTGCTGGCCCTCTTTCTACCAACAGTGGATAACCGTAGAACCTGGAAGACAGAATGGGAGATACAGTTTAGAAGTACAGTTCATTAGTTAGCAGGAAACAGTGAGTACTAGATTAAGACTTTTGGACTTTATTCTACGGATCCCTTGCAGCTAGGGGACCCGTCTGTCTTACCCAGCGGTGCCTCTCAGTTTGGAAATGTTCAATGACGACTACATTCCCTACCACTTAATGGCTAGCCTCAACAGACACGTCAGACGGTGAGCCCGCGGGCGTCTTCTCTTTACAGAAGAGGCTCCCTTGCTGGATCCAGTACCCAGCCCACTGGGTCGCTCCCCCCACGGAGGGTGGAGCCTGTGCAATACGGCTGCGCCGGACCACCTGACTGCAGGAGGCGGGTCTTCACCGCAGCCCGCAGGCCGCGCCCTCCCAGCCCCGCCCAACGCCTCTCGCGGGGCCGCACGGGTTGTGAGGTGTCTGAGGCCGGCGCCTGCGCAGTGGGCCGCGGCGCGCGGGGCGGAGGCTTTATAACCACTTCGTAGCGGCTGGTCGGCTTCTGTCTCCGGGAGAGCTGCCGAGGCGGCGGCGGCGGCGGCGGCGGCCGGGGCGCCGGCTGGGGGGGCCGCTGAGGCGGGAGCTGCGGCGGCGCTGGGCGCCCCTGGCCCCTCAGCTTCTGCGGGCCATGGGCTCCGAGAAAGACTCCGAGTCGCCGCGCTCCACCTCGCTCCATGCGGCCGCCCCCGACCCGAAGTGCCGCAGCGGCGGCCGGCGCCGACGCCTCACCTTCCACAGCGTCTTCTCCGCCTCGGCCCGCGGTCGCCGCGCCCGGACCAAACCGCAGGCCGAGCCGCCGCCCCCGGCCGCGCCGCCGCCTCCCGCCCCGACTCCGGTCGAGGCCGAGGCCCCGCCGATGGAGGCTCTGCCCGCCGAGCCCGCTGTCGAGGCTGAGGCGGAGGCCGCGGCGGCGGGGCCGGAGGGGGACGAGGCGACCGAGGGCGGCGGCGCCGAGGAGGTGGAGTGCCCGCTGTGCCTGGTGCGCCTGCCGCCCGAGCGGGCCCCGCGCCTCCTCAGCTGCCCGCACCGCTCGTGCCGGGACTGCCTCCGCCACTACCTGCGCCTGGAGATCAGCGAGAGCCGCGTGCCGATCAGCTGCCCCGAGTGCAGCGAGCGGCTCAACCCGCACGACATCCGCCTGCTGCTGGCCGACCCGCCGCTCATGCACAAGTACGAAGAGTTCATGCTGCGCCGGTACCTGGCCTCGGACCCCGACTGCCGCTGGTGTCCCGCCCCTGACTGCGGGTGAGCGCGGGGGCGTGGCCGCGGGGGGCCGTCCCGGGTGCAGCGGGTGTCACCCCGCTTGAGGGAGAGGAGGGATGGTCGTGAGTAACCGAGCCTCGGACCAGCCCCACAACCGGACGGGTGGCACTCGGCACCCAATGGCTGCATAGGAGTTTGAGGTGGTGGCTGAGCGGTAAAGAGAAGAGAACTGTCCATTAAGTCAGGAGACCAGGGTGAGCAGGGGCTTTTTGGGTTGTTGTGTTTTGTTTTTTTTTTTTTTTTTTTTGGCCAGGGCTTTTTTTTCCGGGGTGGGGCTGGGGGTGCCTCGTAATGATAGTGGCGGGGTATTTGTTAAAGGCGAAAATGAAAATGCCCTATTAAAGGGGCAGCGCCTCCGAGGGGTGTGTCCATCTGGCTAGGGGCGCACTTCGCAGCATTGCAGGAGAAGGCGTGTTCTTCCTGACAGCCGCTGCTGAAAGTTGAGCTGTAGATGAAGAGAGAAGGCAGCTCACTCCCAGAGCTCTAGAGGCACCCTGGGCACTGCGTGCTGTGCCAAGTTGCTGGCAGGCACCTTGTGATTCTTAACGCGCTGCCTAGGGCAGGGTGAGTGGAAGGCACACCGAGATGGTGACTACCCAGAAGTTGATTCGGTGGGAGAAAATGTGTTTGCCTACCCCCTCAATCTTGAGATCTGCATGACAGTGGGCTTACTTTCAAAGGACAGTGAGTTGACATGCTCTGTCTGAAGCGGGAGTACCCGTCTCCCTATCTGAAGCTTTCAGTGGAGGTTCTTCACCCCCTTTCTGTAAAAGACCTGCTGGTCCTTATCATTCCAATCTATGAATGGCCAAATGCAGCTAAGAAGGGGATCTTCCGTGTGCTGGGGAGTCAGACTGCCATTACCTGCTCGGTGACTTTGGGGCAGATTAATTACATTCTGTGTGTCATGTTTTGGGGGCAGAAGATTCTCCTCGCAGAAACGTAATGCTAGTAAAAAGTGTGGGAACCCTTGCTTCAAAGGAGTTAAAAGCTTTTAATTGTAGCCTGTGTATCAAGGCTGAGTTGAGATTTCCTTGATGCTGCCATTTGTCTCCCTTCAAAAGGAGCTGTTTAGGGTGTCAGAGAGTGCCAGGCTTGTTAAGAAGTGGGTGTATTTAACCTCACTGAGATGGAGTTTCGAAATTGCTCAGAGTTACTTGGAAATGTGGCCAAAGGTACCCAGAGGCTTTCACTTTCTGTTCAGTACCAGGAAGGACCTTACAGACTCTTGAAAGGGTGTGCTTGTGTCTGGTGGCCTTGCTGGCCTGGGGAAGTTAATTTACAGGACATTCAGGTTTTGCTGATTCTGTTGGTCTGTTTTCTGAACCAAAGGGATATTAATATAGGGAAGCACTGCCTGATAAATTGCAGAATAATGTACTAGCTCCTTCTGTAGAGATGAGAGTTCGAGTTTGAACAATAAAATATAAATTTCTTCCCTTATCATCTTTCTGGGAAAGCTCCGCAATTTGTTTGCTTTTTAAAAGTCAAATCTGTATCATTACTAACATAGATATAAATGAGCAGAAATTAATATGAAAGCTTGGTGACAAATCTAAACAAACTAGTAGTGGTTTTAAAGTTTTTAAAGAATTAGACTGGGTTTTTCTTCATTTAGTAAGAATGGGGTAAGTTCATCCAGAGGGTGTTTGTGCGTGCATGCGTGTGGTTTTGGGGTTTTTTTTAAACTTATTTTCTATTTTTGAGAGTCTTTCAGATTTAGTTTTAATTAGTCAGAATATAACAATCAAATGCACACTTTGTGTGTGTGTGTGTATATGTCTATGTGTTTAAAGAATGTAAAGTCTAGGGAAAGAAAGCAAACTGGCATGTGCCAGGCATGCATATTTTGATCTTCTTGGAGGTTGATTTGATACAGTTTTACAAATGGGAAAACTGATATTTAGAGAAATTAGTTTGTTCAGGGTTATTATAGCAAACTGGTAGGCAATAAAATATTCCAGTGTTGAAATAGTAGTTTTACTTCCAAAGCCCAATATTTCTTCAACTCAAGTATTGGCTTATCACAATCTGAACTTTGGGGACTGCCACTGCTTGGGCATGTTCTAGGAACAACAGTGAAAGAGCCAGGGATGCTAGACTCCAGTTTCTCTTTCGAGTCCTGTTGTAAATAGTCTTACCTGCTTTGTTTTTATTATCTGACAGAGGCCTAATCCTTTCTTAAGACTTAAAAGGCTTAATTAATGTTTATAAAGTGACTTTGAAATATTTTATTGAAGGTGGTTAGATATACAAAGTCCCTTTATAATTCAGTTACTTTTCAAATAATTGTCTCAGTTCTCAATGGACAATTGTTTTGCCACCTTGTTTTAATGTCAGAAGAAAATAGCTTCTGTGGTATGTGTGAAGACCAGAGGTCAATTTACGCTGGCCAATAAGCCCCAGAGTGCCACCTCTCCCTGCCTCCCCATGGCTGAATTTTAAGAATGTGCTGTCACCTCTGACTTTTTAGAGAGGATTTCTCTGTATTGCCCTGGCTGTCCTAGAACTCACTCTGTAGACCAGGCTGGCCTCAAACCCCCAGAGATCCACCTGTCTTTCTCCCTAGAGCTAGGGTTAAAGGTGTGACCCTCCATGCCTAGATTCAGCCTCGTGTTTTGTTTTGTTGATGATCTTGTACTCTAATCCGCATGCCTCTACCTGCTGAGTGATGGGGATGCAGTCTTGTGCCATTACACTGATTTTATTCAGTGCTGGGATTGAATCTAGTGCTTTGTGTGTGCCAAGCAAGTGTTCTGCCTACTGAACTGTATTCCTAATCCTAGCTACTTAGCCAAGACTGTCTCAAACTTGAGCCTCCTGCCTCGGCCTCCCCAGTGCCGGATTACATGTGAGCACTACCATGTGTGGGCTTGCTTGCTTGCTTGCTTGATTGCTTGCTTTTTTTTAAATTAAACTATCCTATTCTTTTGGGTCTGGAAAAAATCTTGTGTAAGCATTAGAAAAGAAACCCTAAATCTTATTTATCTCTTCCTATTTCTGACCATGTTTACTGCCCACACATCACCCTTGACAGCCAAATTGGCCAAATCCTCCCATGTATGTATGTGTACACTCTTTAGGCCTAGGAGTCACATAAGTGACCTTATAGAGTTATGAGTTGTGATTGTTTTACCATGGCAAAGTTAATGAGAACACCATAAATTTAGATAGACAGACAGACAGACAGACAGGTAGATAGGTAGGTAGGTAGGTAGGTAGGTAGATAGATAGATAGATAGATAGATAGATAGATAGATAGATAGATATTTGTAAGACAGAAAAGAGTTCTGATACTTTTCTCCTACAGCTTTATTGGTGAGAGAACCAATTTCAATGGGAAAACATACACATTATTATTTGAGATACCAAATACTATAGTAACAAGTGTAATATTAAAAATATACTTTCAAGTGAGATAAAATGCAAGTAGCTTACATTTTTGTAGTTCTTCGTGGTGAGTCGCCAAAGTATTATCTCAATGAAATAGTAATTTCACTTTAACCACATACAGATAGATGGTGGTAAGTGTGCTTTGTAAAGGAGAAACCAGTCCAAGTAAGTTCAGATGTGGAGCTCATGCTTCCTAGTAAGCGTGCAGGTGATCTTTTACACTTTTGAGTGTCTGCCGAAGTGTGTCCTTTCAGGAACCCACAAGTGATGTAACTGTATTGTCTTCCTCCCAGGTGTTCTATTGTCCATCTTTAAGTTTCAGAATCTCTGAGAGACCGAGGGGTGAGTAGAGTAGGCAACAGAATTTCCTGTCTTACAGGGGCAGGTCCTCAGAATAGAAGTCCTATGACTGTCTTGACCTAAATTCTGTTGCAGGTCCAGGTTCCAGCCTCTCATTGCTGCCTCCATTCCCTGAAGAGTCCTACTTCTCACTGTTCCCAGCAGATAGTGTTAGCTATTGGCCTTCCCACACTACTGGACTGGCCCATCTTACAAACAGGCAGTCTCTGTTCACTTATATATAGTGCATTAATTTATATACAGTACATTTGTGAGAGAGGAATAAGCTGTCTGGCTGAGAGATCTTTCACATTCAGTAAAAGATTTTTCTTTTGTTTATTTGAGTCAGGGTTTGACCATATATACTTTGCTGGCCTCAAACTTTCAGTAGTCCCTTGCCTCTGCCTCTTGAGCTCTGAGTCTACAAGTATACACCATCATCCCCAGCCAGGCCTTTTCCTTTCTGAAGCCTTCCTCAATCTTGCCTGCCTCTTTCTCTCTCTCTTTTTTTAATTTTTTTTTTTATTTCTTAAATTCTGGGTACTGAACTCATAGTCTCAGTACTTGCTAGTTAAGCATTTCTACCACCCCCATAGCCCTCAACCCTTTTCTCTTTACCTGGCCCCTTACTTGCTGTTGTGTCCATGTGTACTCATCTACCAGCTCAATAATACTTCTTTCTCGTTTGCCAAAGTACTCATTCTAGCATGCTTAAAATGTTTACTGATTACCTTAACTATAAGATAGGTTCTGAGTGTAAAAATAACTTATTTATTTGACATGAGGACACATACCTGTAATTTTGGCACTCCAAAGGTAGAGAGAGGAGGATTACTTTAAGGCCAGCTTGAAAGAAATACATACCTGGCAGACAAAAGTAGATAAAGCATTTAGAACCTGAGGGCTGTGAGCAGTATATGGAGGTATAAAACACAAGACAGTGTCCTGAGTTTGGAACCTGGTTCAGTTAGCAGTTCCCGGCTAGCCTAAAACCACATGGCAAGACCTTGTGAAAAATAAAACTTCACCTATTTAATCTGTCCTTATATCTTTATATCTTCCAACTTTCCAGCTATCTTATTTTTTGTGTTTTTGTTTTTCCCTTGAGATGTAGTCTTCCAATGTAATATAGCTGATGATGATATCAGACACAAGACTTTCCTGCTTCAGCCTTCCAAGTGCTGGGATTACATGCATGTGATACTATGCTCTGCTCATTTCCACCATCTTTTGGTTCTGTTTTTCTTCTGTATCAGTGTTTTTCAAAGTGTACTATAGATATTACTTTAAAATGTTTTCCCAGCACTCGGGAGGCAGAGGCAGGCGGATCTCTGTGAGTTCGAGACCAGCCTGGTCTACAAGAGCTAGCTCCAGGACAGGCTCCAAAGCCACAAAGAAACTCTGTCTCGAAAAAAACAAAAACAAAAAACAAAGAACAAAAAAAAGTCTGAGTGCAATAGCAATATATGGAGGTGTTAAAAAAAATAAAAGGCAGCATGCTGAGAATGGAGTCTGACTCACTTAGCTTCTAACTACATTATTGGGACCATGAGTCTGGAAAGTAGACTAGATCCAAGTTAGTAGACATAGCTAAGCTGTACAAGCTGAGGGGTGAGGGTTCCTTGCTGTAACCATTGCTTTGGCTTGGTTTGTCTTGCTTTTTCTCCCTCCCTCTCCAACTCCCCTCCTGGTCCCGGACCTGAGGACGGAACCCAGGGCCTAGGACTTGCTAGGGAAACCTTTTACCTACCACTGAGCTAAACCCTCAACCAAGTCGTTTGGGGTTTGGTTTTTTGTTTGTTTTTATGTTTATTATTTATTTGGTTTTCTTTTTCTCTTTTCAAGACAGGATTTCTCAGTGTAATAGCCCTGGCCTCACTCGTGCTATAAACAAGTGCCCTGCTCTTAGCAACACTCCTTTCCTTCCGCCCTCTTCTGCCTTTCATTTCTAGATGTGACCTTATACGTGTATCTCACACTGGTCTTAAATTCATGACCCTCCTATCTCATTGTTCTAAGTGCTAGGTGTACAGGCATCTACTATTCATGCTCAGTTTCTTTTTTCTTTTTTATTAAAAGAATTTGAACAAGAAAAGTAACCCCAGGATAGATTTCCTTCTGGAATGAACTATGATTTTTGGTATAAGAAATAGAGAGTCCAATACAGAGGCCTTTACAGTCGTCTGGGTTAGAAATGAGTATGAAGTAGGGCAAGAAAAAGGAAATAGTAGGGGTATGGCTTTTCTAGCCCCTTTTATTTTTATTTATTTTATGTATATGGGTGTCTTACCTGCATGTATGTATGTTCACCAAGTACATATTTGGTGCCTGTGGAGGTCAGAACATAGCGCCAGATTCCCTAGAACTGGAGTAACATTTGGTTGTGAGCCACCATATGAGTGGTGGGAATCAGCCAGGGTCCTCTGCAAGAGCAACACGCGCTATTAACCACTGAGCCGTCTCTCTAACCCCATGTCTGTCTCCTTTTAAGAACCACAGGGTCCATTTGTAAATGAATAATATTGTTACCTTGTAAGACTTGAGGACTGGAAGTACAGACATAATATAAAAACACGTTTTTTTTAACAATTGGAGTCTATTGAGGAGTAATATAATTTATATTAATGAAAAAATTTTCCAGGGTTAAAATTAAGATAGTCTGCTACACTGTGATGTTTATGAAGATTTAACATAAAAGTTGTGTGAACTTAGAGGAGTGCATTCTGTGCTTGAGGCAGCATACAATTTGTTATTCCCTCTTTAAGCTTCTAATCAACAAACTTGAATGTTTGGTTAAACTGAACAGCAGAGTAAGAAGAAGTAGAGAAGCTCCCTTCAATATAGGTCATACAAGACAAGGAACAACATGGCTAGGGCAAATTGAGTGTTGTGAATGAGGTTTTATTCCAACTAGGGAAAATTTTCCTTATTTAGAATTATAAGCTTTACTTTTTTCTTTTAAGAAGCTTTTCCTTTAAGATAAATTTATATAAAAATGGAGGAGTAAATTATAGTGCATGATACATAAAAAGCCAAGCATACATAGCTAAGATGAAAATGTGGCAGTGATGGCTAGAAGAGCCAGAGTGCCCTGGAGACAAAGAGCAGCACTGTCCTGTGCCCACCACAGGTGTGCTGTGTGGCCAGAGATGTAGACAACGTAATGTGCAGTTAAAACTGCACTGTGCAGATAGGCCGCCCCCTGCCTAGATGGGGTTTATCTGTGTAGTCCTTCCTGGTTGTCCTAGAAATCGCTGTGTAGACCAGGCTGACCTTGAACTCAAAGATCTGCCTCTTGAGTGCTAGGATTAGAGCTAGCTATCTAGTTATTAAATGACTATTTACCAGAAAGAAGAGAGAAAAAGACATCGCTGGGCAGAAAGGAAAGAGCAGACAGAGGCGGGTCCAGTACAGTATATAAAATGCTCTCGTGCAAGGTTACACCTGCAGTTGAGAATGCTGAGCTGTACTTGAAGTCAGCAGGCTCCTCTGCCTCCATCAGAGGATAGCAGCTAAGGTTTGGAGATGTCAAGTTCATCCATGTCATGCAGTGTGAATCAGCACGGAGAAGGTGCCCTAGAACAAGAGTTCCAAGTCCTGTGCTCTGAGTAACTCTGTGTCATAGTGACAGACTGCCATAGAGTCATCAGTGTTGGGGTTATTTTACTTCCTTGGAACCAAATTCCACTCCTAAAATTGGCTTCCCGTTTTTGCTGTGCCAGTCTGTGGCCTCTGTATTCAGTGCTTTATTGTCATTTATTGAAAATTTGAGGACTGTCTGCTCACTGCCTGGTGAAAAGATGCCAAATCTGCCCAAAACAAAACAAAACAAACCAACAAACAAAAGGGTATGTGAAGTCTGAAACCACAGCAGATACAGGGTTTCTCTGTGTAGCCCTGGCTATCCTGGAACTCACTCTGTAGACCAAGCTAACCTCGAACTCAGAAATCTGCCTGTCTCTGCCGAGTACTGGGATTGGACTAAAAATGTGCACCGCCAACACCAACACCAGGCAGCAGATACTTTTATACCCTGGTCTTGTAGACATGGAACAGGCAGAGAACCCTTGCCTAGGTTTGACAGTGAAGGAATGAAAATGAATCAAAAATACTGTTTAGAATTATGCTAACATTTTACATTAAGAAGGAAAGAAAAAGAAAGCTTGGGTTTGGAAGATATGGCTCACTAGTGAAACATTAGTTTACAAAATGCTGGGTTCAATTCCTAGCACTCTTACACACACACACACACACACACACACACACACAAATCATCTAATAATCACTTGAACCTTGTGAAGTAGGAATGGGTTACTAAGTGTTTAAGGCCTTCCTGTTGGTACTTTACTTAACTTGTATCTTTTGACTTATTATTTTTCAGGGGCCATCTGTACCTTTTGATTTAACACAAAATAGCAAGCAAGTCACTTTTTTTCTAAGACACATTGTTTAGTAGCTGTTTTTCCTGCTAGCTGAGGTAAATTTGCTCAGAACTCCTACAGGATATGAATCATTGTATTCACACATTGACCTAGTCTCACTTTGTTCTTTCTGAGAATATTAAGCCTATTATGTCACAGGAGATAATATTGTCATTTATATCTGCAGTGTAATTCTTAAATCAACCTGGATTTAAATTGCTATAACGAACATCTTTGCATAAATTAATGAACAAGAAAACTATAGACTAAATCAGGAAAAGCTTGCTAGCACTTAAGTTGTTTGAGGTCTTTGGACCTTTTTGTAGTATAAACTACAGGACTACAAAGTACAGGTGGCAGTAAACATGCAATCATTGATGTGTTTGTGGACAGGTGAGGTGCTGCAGATCTCAGATGATTAAAATCTCAGATTGCTCTTTCATAAGACCCCAGTTCAATTCCCAGCACCCACATTAGGTGGATCACATCTGCCTGCAGCTCCCAACTCCAGGGGAATCTGACACGTCTGACCTCCACAGGCACCTACCTGCCTTTGTGTACACATGCCCACACATGTACACATAATTAGAAACAAAACATCCTTTTTTTAAAAAACTGTGTTTGTTTCAGAAGAGCAGTGGTGACATTCGCCTTTAATCCCCGCACTCGAGGCAGGCAGGCAGATCTCTGAGTTCGAGACCAGCCTCAAACAGTCTATAGAGCAGGTTCTAGTACAGCCAGGACTACAGAGAGAAACCCCGTCTCAAAATACCAAAAACAGCAACAACATGAAAACCTGTGTTTCTCTAAATTGCTTTTTAAAATTTAATTAGTTAATTTTATATTGTCTGGGATTGAGCTCAGGGCCTTGCACATACTAGGCAAATGTTCTGCTGAGCTACATGCAGCCCTTTAATTTTATTTTAAGCAAATGTCCACTTGTAAGGGCAATCTAAGCATTTCTTTGACATTATTAAGAATTAATTAGAGTTCAAGTGGTGGTGTCACACGCCTGTAATCCCAGCATTTAGGAGGCAGAGGCAGATGGATCTCAGCGAGTTCAAGGCCAGCCTGGTCTACGAAAGTGAGTTCAAGGGCAGCCTGGTCTACGAAAGTGAGTTCTAGGCCAGCCATATTACACAGAGAAACCCTCTCTCAAAAAACAAACAAAGAATTAATTAGAAAGACTAATAGTTTTAAATATATTGGATTATTTATGGGGAAGTAATTCTTAGCAAATAAACAGGAATTACAAGAATGGTTGATGCTAGCACTGACAAAAGAGTGTGTGTCTGTCAGCAGAGGAAGGAAGACGTGACTGTACTGTCTTAGTAGAGAAGTATTAAATAGTATTAAGTAGTCTTAGTAGTATTACAGTTTTGGAAGCTGTCAAGAAGACACTAGGGAATTGGAGAGCTGGCTAGGTGTTTGGTTAGGAGCATAGGCGCTTCTTCCAGAGGACCCAGGTTCAATTTCCAGTTCCCAGATGGCGCCCCAGAACTGCCCATAACTCCAGTTCCAGGACATCTGATGTACTCTTCCAGCCTCCATGGATATCAGGCATGCATGTGGTACACATGCACACGTGCAGACAAACACCCATACACATAAAAATAAATTTTTTTTAAAATATAGGAGGAGGGAGAGGAAAATAAGAAAAAAAGAAAAGTAGATATTAGAGAGTACAGAATTAAATTGGAAAAAGAGAATAAAGAAAACTAAAAGTGAGGTGCTGAAAGGATGGCTGAGCAGTTAAGAGCATGTTCTGGTCTTGCACAGGACCCAGGTTCAGTTCCTGCACCTTTGTTGGGTAGTTCACAAGTGCCTGGAGTTCCAGCTGCAGAGAATCCAGTGCCTCTTCTGATCTCTGGGGACTGCACTCATTTACACATACCCACATTCGGACACACAGAATACGTGTAATTAACTGAAAATAAATCATAGGGCTGTAAGATTGGCTTAGTAGTTAAGAACACTTGTCTTGCAGAGGATCCAGGTTCATTGTATGACCCTCATTGGTGTCATACAGCCATCTGTAACTTCAGTTTCAGGTGACCCAATGCCCCATCTCACCTCCTCAGACACCATACACATAATTGGTGCACATTTATAATGTGTGGTCAAATCTTTTTTTTTTTTTTTTTTTTTTTTTTTTTTGGTGTTTTGAGACAGGGTTTCTCTGTAGCTTTGGAGCCTGTCCTGGAACTAGTTCCTGTAGGCCAGGCTGGCTTCAAACTCACAAATATCCGCCTGCCTCTGCCTCCCGAGTGCTGGGATTAAAGGCAGTGCTGGGATTAAAGGCTTGCGCCACCACCGTCTGGCAAAAATAAATCTTTTAAAAAAGAAAGAAAACCAAAAACGAGCTTTCGAGAGGTGAAGATGACTGTAATCTATGGAGAGCTGTTGTTTCAAGCTGTGATCAGGCCAGCCCCACTGTGGATCTTAAATGAAAGCACATACGTGCTTTAGTTTCTGCTGTAGCTCTTTATTTTACAACCACTTCATCTTTTCATGTAAATAAATTCGGTCTCTCCAAATATAGCAAACCATTAAAAAGAAATTGTTGTATACCCTGTTATTTGTGATACTGCTTCTGAAGCAGCTTAAACTGACTGAATAAATGCTAGAAATTCAGGCTGAGAATATGCCCTTCTGGTTTCAGGAAGTAACATTTTTTTTCACAAGGAGGGTTGGTACAGTTAGTTTACTTGTGGGGAGAGTGTCTGTCTGTCTGTCTGTCTGTCTGTCTGTCTGTCTGTGTGTGGTCTTTGCATCGTGTATGGTGCACCAAACAGTAGAAGCTCTGATGAACAACACCTGTCTTTGTCAGCTCAGTCTCACCTTACTACTGTCTCCTCTTGCTTCCTTCCCCAGTTATGCTGTTATTGCCTATGGCTGTGCCAGCTGCCCAAAACTAACCTGTGAGAGGGAAGGCTGTCAGACTGAGTTCTGCTACCACTGTAAGCAGATATGGCATCCAAACCAGACCTGCGATATGGCCCGTCAGCAGAGGGCTCAGACTTTACGAGTTCGGACCAAGCACACTTCAGGTCTCAGCTATGGGCAAGAGTCTGGACCAGGTATAAGCTGGCATTATTTCATTGTCTCCTTATTGGTATCTAAAATGTGCATCCAGAACTAAGAGAGATTGTCTCACTGTGTAGTCATGTATCCTCGAGATCAGAGAACAGAAAATATTCGGTTCTTCTTCTGAATAGCTGAGAATACAGACACATTTCCTGGCTTGGTTACATGTTTAATGATATATCTGCTGTGTTGCTTCTTGTTGACCATGATAGGTAATCCTAGCTATGTAAAATTGGAATACAACAAAATGGAACTTTCAAGTTGCTGTCTTAGTATTTGTCTCAGCTTGGAGAACTCTTTGTTTTTTTCCATGAAGGACAGAGAACCGTTTAATTAGTGTTAAGCCTGTCCTGCTTGTCGTCTAGCTTGAAGTGCGTCACAGCTTTTTGAAGTAGGGCACAGATTTAAGAAAAGAAAATAAACACTGTTTAGGTTAATGATTAACCTGAAATGGGAAATGTCTCAGTCACCCTCCACTTTGTTAAGAGCAATCTTTAAAATGTCAGCATCTTTTAGATGTACTTTGTCTTAACTGATGTCATTTGAGCATATTAGTAGGAGACAAATTATGCCATTTGCTTTTTCCTAACACAACACAATCTCTGAAATGGTCACTTTGACAGGACAGTTTGTAAATGCTTGTGAAAATCACCAGGTGCATGCTATATAGATGCTCAGGTGGTTTCTGATTTTTAAATTTGAAAATGTCGGCCGGGCGGCGGTGGCGCACGCCTTTAATCCCAGCACTTGGGAGGCAGAGGCAGGCGGATTTCTGTGAGTTCGAGACCAGCCTGGTCTACAAGAGCTAGTTCCAGGACAGGCTCCAAAGCTACAGAGAAACCCTGTCTCGAAAAACCAAAAAAAAAAAAAAACCAAAAAAAAAAAAAAAAAAAAAAATTTGAAAATGTCATGGGAAGGAATTGTAAATGTTTAACAGCAAAAGTTAGTTTGCTAAAGAACCGTTGTCAAAAGCTGACTGGGCTGCAGAATTTTTTTTGCTAAAAATGGCCTGTTTTTAATCTGTCAGCCACTAACTGGTAGAAATTCCATTTGCCTTGGAACCACTAGTCTGTCTAGGGGCGTCTCCATGCCCTGCTGTGACTCAAGTGCTGTGTAAGATGTCAGTTACAGGAATAGGCAGCCTAATGTGAAACCAGACTTATTTTATGAGAATTCCTGAGTCTGAGGAGCAGCCCACTTGGTAGAATGTTCACTTAATGCATGCACTAAGCCCTGAGATGATCTTCAGCACCATAGAAGCCGGTCATGGCGGTACATGCCTGCAATCCCAGCACTGGACGATAAAGGCAGAGGATCATAAGTTCAAGATCATCTTCAGCAGTTTCAAGGCAGCCAGAGATACATGAGACCCTGTTCCCAAAACAAACACACACAACAAATGTTCTGGATATTTATAGTCAGCCTTTCAGGAAAGTGTTGTACAATTTGGAATCTGCAGGCACAGTCTCCTGACTGCCTTGTCATCATTTTTAACGTACACTCTTAGTAGTAACTAGTAAAGTCAGACTAGATTTAACTGGGGGTGTTTTTCTCCCTGTCTTTCCTTCCTCACCTAGCAGATGACATCAAGCCATGCCCACGATGTAGTGCTTACATTATCAAAATGAATGATGGAAGCTGTAATCACATGACCTGTGCAGTGTGTGGCTGTGAATTCTGCTGGCTCTGCATGAAAGAGATCTCCGACTTGCATTACCTCAGGTGAGGTGGGCCATGTATCCGTCGCTCTTGTCAACCTGCTCTCTTGCTCATTTGGGGTGAAGGACACCAAAGAGCCATAGTTGATCCCATTCACAGAAAAAGGAAACTGTGAGAAGTCCTTTTAAAGCTCGCCTCTGGTGTTTTCTCCAGCAGCCTTGGCTGTCTGTCTTCACTACCTTGCTCTCTTACCTGCAGCATGACTTTTAGGCTTTCCACAGTCTGGTTAGTCATGCTGTTCAAATAATCTGAGCTTGCTGTTCTCTGTGTCTCTTCCTTCCTCCAGGTTTGTTCATGTTATCTTTTTGGCTACAGTTACTTTCTGACCACTTCCGCCTCCTTGCGTCACCCTTTATCTCTCAGCCTGTTCAGTTTCTGATGTTTAGGTTTACTTTTTTATTTTTTAAAGTAAATGTGCACCATACTGTAATACATGTAGAGGCCTGAGGACAACTTGTGGGGTCAGTTCATCTATCTTCTGAAGGTTGAAAGTCATCAGGCTTGAAAGCAAGAGCCTTTATTCACTGAGCTGTCTTGGCCCTCCTATCCCCCCCCCCCCACCTTTTTTTGAGACAGGGTCTCACTGGCCTGTAGCCCTGGCCCGGAACTCACTATGTAGTCCAGGACTTACACTCACAGAGATCTGCCTGTGTCTGTGTCCTGTTTAAAGGTGTGCACTGCACAGAGGTGTAGCCTTTGTTTGTTTTTTGAAACAGGTTGGCTGATTTTGTCTTGAACTTGACATAATTCAGCTTCCTCAGTTGACATGTGTCACTAGGCTTGGTTTGCAAAGCTTTTACTTGTCCTTGAAAGCAACTTAAATGCCACGTCATCCACCAGCTTTCCAGCTGCTGCGTCCTTCAGTGCCATGCCTTTCTCTCTTTGCCGTTAGTGTTGATTTACAACACTTTTTGCTGTACATGTTGCTACTTCTTGGTACTTCATGGACATATCTAATCTGATTAATCTTTTTACAGTTTTTTCCACACAGTAAGTTTCTAAAGGATTGAGTGACTATTACCCTACATGAGTTAGCATTTAGTGACATCATTGTGTAGCATTCACTGTGAAATGAGACACTTCATTTCCAGTTTGGTGAAAATTAGAAGGCTTATATATAGCAGTCATTGACTAGAGACACAGGACTGAATAAGACAGGATTTCTACTTTTTACTTTGTTAGCCTTATCAAGTAGAGATGGTAGCACAAAGGGAATGAGGTAGAGAATCAGACATAGAAGGGCAAGGGTCAAAGTAGCCATACTCAGAGTTACAAACTCATAGGAAGGGCATGATGAGTCACTAACTCTTTCCCTAGGAACCTGGTTTGTATCTGTTAGGTATGGTGGGACATGTGCCACTAAACTGCAGTCTGTTCTGAGCTGCAGAACACAGCATATTGGCTGAGATATCAAGTGCATAAGCTGGACAGGAGCTCAAGTGGTGCCAGTCAGGGGAATTGTGTCCGTGTTGTGAGGAAGATGCAGGGAGGACACAGCAGAGAAGAAAGAAAAGGAATTTCAATTTTGGAGGACTTCCTTTACCAAAAACCCCTCAAAGTCTGGAACCCCTTGTCCTTTGCTCCCTTTTATCTAATAGATCTGTTTTCTATTGCCTCCTGTCACTTAATCACTCTTATTGAAAAGATGGGTGTTTTTATCAAGATCTCTGATGACAGCTGTGTCTGTGGTGCTGACATTAACCTCAGCTTGTTTCCTCTGTAGTCCCTCTGGTTGTACATTCTGGGGCAAGAAGCCATGGAGCCGGAAGAAGAAGATTCTTTGGCAGTTGGGCACATTGATCGGTGCTCCAGTAGGGATCTCACTCATTGCTGGCATTGCAATTCCTGCCATGGTCATTGGCATTCCTGTTTACGTTGGGAGGAAGGTAAGACATGCCTTTCTAGGCCTGCTACAGCTTTGACTTTGTTGGCAACAATTTGAAGGAAAAGGAAAGGAGCTTAAATTTCAGGGCTGCATGAAAACCAGCTGGTTTGTAGATAAAAATAACTTTAATTTCTTAAATGGATTTTTATAAACTCCCATGAGATCTGAAAGTTCTTATTAACATCCTAGGCCTGGTTTGTTTCAGTGACTTAAGGTGAAATGCTTAGCTTCATTTCCCTGAGCTGCTTTGTCTTTTCATGGATTAACTCCTGCATTCGTTTATATTTTCCAGGTCTGGGTTAGGTTGAAATTTGAGAAAGATTCCTCTTTGGGTGGAGGGTATGTTTTAATATAACTTGCAAATGAACATTTGTCCTTTTTTCCCTGGCGAAATACTGATGTCCTGACCTGCTGACCTGGATTTTCTTTTTATTCTTAGATTCATAGCAGATATGAGGGAAGGAAAACCTCCAAACACAAGAGGAATTTGGCCATCACAGGAGGAGTGACCTTGTCAGTCATTGCATCCCCGGTGATTGCTGCTGTTAGCGTTGGTAAGCTAGTGGGGCCTACAGCTCCCTGTTAGCTTACTGTAGCACGTCAGCCAGCTAGCCAGGTGCTTTATTGTGGAGATACCTTTTTGTGTGTTCATGTGTGTGGTGTCAGGGCAGGGGCATTTGTGTGAATGTGGGAGTGTTGGTGAAAGCCAGAGACCAACCTCAGGTGCCATTCTCAAGAGCTGTCTACCTAGTTTTTGATACAGGGCAGGGTCTCTTACAGGCTAGGAGCTTGTCAAATTGGTTGCCCAGCAAGATCTAGGAAACCACCTGTGCCTGCCTCTCCAGCACCAGATTATAATTGCACACCACCACTTTTGTCTTTTTACATGGGTTGAACTCGTGTCTTCATGCTTGCAGATAAGCACTTTACCAACTGAGGCGTCTCCCCAACCTGGAAATTAAATCTTAATAGACACTGTTACTATGGTGACTTTTCACTACACTGTATTATCAGAGTGTCCTAGGCTAGGGCCTGGAACTCAGCACACAGAAGAGGGTGTGTTAAACAAAAATCAAACACCACATTTTTAATTTTCATCCTTTTCTTCTACTTGCTTGTGATAGGACTCACAAAATTACTTTTATTTTCTGTTAATGCCTCATAATATTTTGAAGGTAGAAAAATGTTAATCTGCTCTGGTGGTACATCCCTGCCATTCTAACACTCAGGTGGTGAAAGATGAGGATCAGGAATTCAAAGCCACCCTCAGCTACACAGCATGTTCAAGACCAAACTAAGCTACATGAGACCCTGTCTCAGAAAAACAAAAAGAAAAATAAAAAAGGAAAAAAATCTTTTGTAGCTAGCATTTCATGAGTTTCATCATTTGTCAGTAGTGGTTCTGAGTGTCTCACATGTGACTCTATTCAGCCTTCATTAAGAGCCACAAAGACAGCCTAATTAAAGATATAAAATACAGCCTATACAAGTGGAGCCAAGGTTGAGTGCCTGGGACATGAATGCAGACAGTCTTTTTGTTTGCTTTGGATTTTTTAAGATTTATTTATTTTTTATGTTCATTGGTGTTTTGTATGTATGTCTGTAGCTGGGCAATAGTACTGCAAGCCTTTAATCACAGCGCTTGGGAGACAGAAGCAAGTGACTCTCTTATGAGTTCGAGGCAGCCTGGTCTATAGAGTGAGCTCCAGGACAGCCAGGACTGTTACTCAGAGAAAACCTGTCTTTGAAAAAAAAAAAAAAAAAAAAAGGCAGAGGAGGAAGGACATGTATGTCTGTCTGTGAAGATGTCAGATGCCCTGGATCTGGTGTTACAGTTATGAGTGCCATGTGGGTGTTGGGAATTGAACCTGGGTCCTCTGGAAGAATATCTTGTGCTTTTAACCACTGAGCCATCTCTCTGGCCCCAAATTCAGACAGTACCTTGTAGCATGTAACAACTGATCTACTCTGCCACACACAGTAGTGTGATTGGAGAATTCAGTCTGAAGGACCCTTAACCCCTGTTATCATTCATTCATTCATCCAGTGTCTGATATATATATAGTATGTTTGTGTTGTCTGTATATGTGCTGGTGCCCATGGAGGACAGACTATGTCATCAAAACCCCTGGAACTAGAGTTAAACAGTTGTGAACTGCTATGTGGGTACTGGGAATTGAACCTGGGTCTGCTGGAAGAACGACTGCTCTTATCCCCCAGCCATCTCTCCAACCTTCAGAGTTTGTATAGTAGGAGGCTGCTTGTTTGTTCCCGGCCTCTCAGTCCCAAAATAACCGCACAGAAACTGTAGTAATTAAATCATTGCTTGGCCCATTAGCTCTAGCTTCTTATTGTCTAGCTTACATCTTAATTTAACCCATTTCTATTAATCTGTGTATTGCCATGTGGCTGTGGCTTACTGGCAAGGTTCCGTCTAGTATCTGTCTCTGTTGGGACTACGTGGCTTCTCCTGGCTCTACCTTCTTTCTCCTAGCATTCAGTTTAGTGTCCATCCGTCCCACTTCCATTGCTCCTCTCCCCCCGCACCTACCTTTATTCTGCCCTGCACAGGCACAAGACAACTTCTTTATTAACCAGTGGTATTCACAGCATACAGGGGAATCTCACATTTCCTTTCCTTTTCTGTCTAAATAAAAAGGGAGGTTTTAACTTCAACATAGTAAAATTACATATAACAAAACATGTATCAAGCAAGAATTACAGTTAGAATATTTATATCTACTTTATCTTTTATCATAACTAAGGAAAACTATAACTATCTATTCTTCAACTCCATCAAAGACTCCTGAAGGATATAATATTACTTAAGAAAACAGGAAGTACATTGTAAGCAACTTTAAAAACTCTAGAAATGACAGAGATATTTTGGTGTCTGGACAGTCACCCAAAGTTTTTCTGTACCTTTGTGGCATCCATCTTCAGCCTATAGGCTGATTTTTCCACGAAGCAGGAAATTTCAAAGACAGTTCCGCCTATATTGGCAGTTTGTCAGTCACTTTCTTCTGTATCATGAAGCAGGAACCCCGAAGGACTGTCTCCCTTTCTTTATGCAACTTCAGCAGTCATTTTTCTGTGGGTCCTGCATGTCCAGTTCATACAGCATAATATCAAGCAGTCCAAGCAAGAACAGTTTTTTGCTCAAATGGCCAGCATACTTCATAACGAGCCTCTTTGGTGCCCATCTTCCTCTTGAAGTTATTGGTGCTACCAGGAGCAGATGTGTCTAATTGTCATGAAAAGTCTAAATTATTTTAAAAAAAAAACATTTTAAATGCCTTATTCTGTAGTCTTTGAGAGGTTTGAAGAATAATTATGCATCTGAAATACCGCTGTACATCTAGAAAATCTAACTAACATGACTACAAGCTTGACTATTATAGATGACTATCTATTAACCTATATTTCTTAATTATACATTACATTGTTAATGAGCTGTGCACATTAACACAATACCTTAATCAAGAGCAGAAATATACATGTAACAAAATTGATGTTAAATTTGTATCAGCAAACCAAGATCCATACCAGTGCCAAGCATTCATCTCTATATCAGACTTGATTCTTGACTGGTTCTCAGTTTAGCACTTCAGCAATGAAGGGGGTGGTATGAAAGTGACACGACACTTCACATGCTGGGTTTACGTGGATATTCTCTTTATTCCTGGGTGGGTTCTATGGACAGGCAACCAAAAAATTGAATGAAGCCAAGACATCCAGACCTTTGTGACTCTACATGTGCTCTTGTGTTATACCAGGATGCCCACTCTCTTTGTCCTTTCCCTTTATAGATGTTTGCTTGTGCCCAGTCGGGGAGGGAGAATCAGGGCAATTGCAGCCTACTGACCTGCTGACATGTTTCTATCTCTCTTCCTAGGTATTGGTGTCCCCATTATGCTGGCATATGTTTATGGGGTTGTACCCATTTCTCTCTGTCGTGGAGGTGGCTGTGGAGTTAGCACAGCCAATGGAAAGGGGGTGAAAATTGAGTTTGATGAAGATGATGGTCCAATCACAGGTAAAGGAAGGAATTTTGTTTCCATTTGAATTTATGGAACAAAAGATAAAAGTCTGTAGAATTTAGTACATTTTTACAGAGAGATTATCTTTGGATTTCTCTAGATAATGAGCCTTGTAGGGGGTAAAGTATTTTTAGCCTTTTATTTCTTTGTTCCAGAATTATTAGGTTAATTCCTCTGGTAGTTGCCTGTTGACTGAGTTTTCTGTCCTACCCGGTTCCCACAGTCGTTAAATCCCAAAGAATCACACAGAGGTCTACATTAGTTATAAACTGATTGGCCTAGTATCTCAGGCTTCTTATTAACTCTTATAACTTATATTAGCCCATAATTCTTGTTTGTGTTAGCCACGTGGCTTGGTACCTATTTTGGCAAAGCAGTCACATCTTGCTTGCTCAGTGTCTGGTTCCCTCTGTCTCTGGGTGATGACTACAGACTGAAACTTTCCTCTTCCCATAATTCTCATTGCCATGCCTCTACTTCCTGGTCACCGTCGCCCTGCCTTACTTCCTGCCTGGCTACTGGCCAATCAACATTTTATTAAATATAATACAAGTGACAGGATAAAAGATCATTGTCCCACAGTAGTTGCCTGTGTGTGGCAGGGATGAAGCAATAGGACATCCAATAACTGAGTGTACTGGTGGCGATAAGAAAGCCTTGCATCTGCAGTGCACTGTCATCTTCCAAGGACTTTGCACAGTTATTATCTTGCTTGTTTTTTACAACAGCACTGTGAAGAGGGAGACAGGGCTGTCAGCCATTTCACTAGGAACTTCTTTAAGTTTGTGTTTATTAACAAGAACTTCTGTAGACCTGAGGTGAGGACTGCTCTTCTGAGTCCTACTTGAACACTGTTTCTTCACCTACAGAGACGGCCAGAGGTCTTGAAGCTTCATAGTAAGAGCACACATGAACTAATCATATTTTAAAAGGGCCTGGAAACACTTCTTATATAATCTTAGCACTGAAGAAGCTGAGGCAGAGGAGGTCATGAGTTCAAGGCCAGTCTGAGCCACAGGAGACCCTGTCTCAAATGAGAAAGAAAAACAAGTCAGGTATGGCAGTTTGCACCTGCAGTCCTAGCACTTGGGAGACTAAGATTCAAGATCAGCCTAGACTAAATAGTAAGTTCCAGGATAGCCTGAGCAATAGAATGAGACCATGTCTCAAAAACAAAAACACAGTGAGGCAGAAATAAGTTAGATAAAAGTAGCTACAGTGTCATGGAAATAGTAATGGGGTTGCAGTTAAAGTTTGGTATGACTTAAGTGATCTTGAACAGTCATTTAATTTAAAAAAAAACTTTTTAAATTGGTTTTTCAAGATAGGATTCCTCTGGCTGTCCTGGAACTCACTCTGTAGCCCATACTGGCCTCGAACTCACAGAGATCCACCTCCCTCTGCTTCCCAAGTTCTGGGATTAAGGGTGTGTGCCACCACTGCCTCGCTAATTTCTTATTATTTCCTCCTCTTAAAATTCTAATTTCAGCGTCTAAAATAAGGGCTGCTAATCCTTAGTTACTGAAAGGGTTGAGTACAAATGTAAACAGTCTGATATGTAGTATCTCCTTGTTGTTTAAGTGAATATTGTAGTACTTTTCCACGTGAAAATCCTCCACTCTGAAGAGTCGTTGTAGGAAAATGCCTGCCAGACTGTTCTGATGCTGTGTTTCTCAAATGGACATATTTGGTTCTCTGTACAGTGGCAGATGCCTGGCGGGCCCTCAAGAACCCCAGCATTGGAGAGAGCAGTATTGAAGGCCTGACTAGTGTGCTGAGCACCAGTGGGAGCCCTACAGATGGACTCAGTGTTATGCAAGGCCCTTATAGTGAAACAGCCAGCTTTGCTGCCCTTTCCGGAGGCACCCTGAGTGGCGGTATTCTCTCCAGTGGCAAGGGAAAATACAGCAGGTCAGTAAATAGGTGGTCTGTAACAAGCAGTTGGAATTCCTTAAAAGGAGCACACTGAGCCATTTCTAAGACCCACTTTGATTTGACCCACAGTGATATTTTTTTTTACAAAGGTCACAGTTTTTTGCATCACAGTGGCATCCATTTCATGAATGATGTTGACTTTAGATCTTTGACTGCTTCATTAGGCTGCCCGCTCTAGGATGCAGAAAGAGCGGAAGGCACTCTCAGGCTTGTTGCTGGTTTTATGTTATATCACGTTGATTCCTTGTACTGTACTCTTTTTGACCTTCCTATTTCCACTGGATAGAGTAGAAAAATCAATTCTATAAATTTATATTAGGAATACATAAAACAAGCTGAGTGAAATGGCTCAGCAGTTAAGAGTACTGATTGTTCTTCCAGAGGATCCAAGTTCAAGTCCCAACACCCAAATGGCAGCTCATACCTGTCTGTAACTCCAGGGGATTGCCCATAAAATAAAGTTAAATAAATTTTTTTTAAAAAAAAAAAGAATACGCCTTTAATCCCAGCACTCGGGAGGCAGAGGCAGGTGGGTCTCTGTGAGTTCGGGGTTAGCCTGATTTACAAGAGCTAGTTCAGGACAGGCTCCAAAGCAACACAGAGAATCCTTGTCTCAACAACAACAACAACAACAAAAAGAATATGTAAAGCCTTGTCAATAAAAATAACTGTGATTCACTTGGATTTTACCATAATGCCGTACTATGTATTCAAAGATGTGTAACTGGCATTAGACAGAAGCAGTTAGTTCAGTGGAGAAAGAGTGGCCTTGTGGAGCACAGCAGGGCAGGAGGTAAGGGAAGGACTTGTCTTCAGGTACCTGGAGGGCCTCCAGCTTGGAAAAGGATTAGTACGCTGACTCATTTTGGCAGAAAGAACCAAAGTGACTGGCAGCAACCTCTACTTGTTTCAGTACAGTGTAGAGTCCACAGGGGAGGCTGTGGGAAGCCCCCAGAGAAGGCAGACTGCCTTCCCAGATCCTGAGCTGCTTGTCCTGGAAGTTTAGAGCGAGACCAGATGGCCATTTGGCTGCGTAAAAGACTCAAGTGACAGATGGCAAGTGGACTACATCCTTCACCTTGGTGTCCTTTATCCACCTGGGAACCTCTTAAAAATAGATTTTTGGAGCATATTTCCAGAATTAATAACTTAGAATCTCCTGGGGTGGAACTTAAGGGTGGTCTATGTTTAGAAAATAAAGTCTCTCCAGATGATTCTAGTGTAGCCACTGGCATGAACCAGCCTCTGGCGGCCACCAAGTAGGTGGCCTGGTGGGCTGAGAAAGTCTGTGCCCAGTGAGTGATCTGTGGTCAAGCTGAAGCTGGAACACAGGCCTGAACGCACTCCCCCTCACGTTGCCCTCATTCTTGAAGGGCATCTAAGGCGGATGGTAGGGCAGAGAGACAGGCAGCAGGATCTGGAGACTGCTGACCTAGCTGTATCTTGTGACTGGTGTCCCTTGTTAGGGGCTCCTGCCCCCACATGCTAGATTATTCACTACTGTGCTCTCTTAAAGGCGACTCCCCTTGAATGAGCCACAGACATAGTTGGAGCGTGACTTGCTGAGACTGCAGTGCAGCCGGCAGCTGCTGCATCCTGTGAGAGCCTTTTCTTTATGGGAAGTGAATGAGTCAGATGGGCCTGACTGGGAAACCCATTATGAGGAAATACTGAAGTGCAGAACAAAATGGTGTTGAGCCAGAAAGGAAGCAGTTAGGGGTTCCCAGCTTTGAAACATCATTAGGAAAGTGCTCCTGACGAGGATGAAGGAGGCTGGCTCCTGTGTGCCTTTCATTCTCATAGCCTGGGCATAACTTGGTTAGTAAGTGTTGAGTTCTTCCTGTTATGTCCAGGGTAGGAAGGGCAAAGTGTGAATGAGGTGCGAGTTCTTCCTTTGTGGCACTCACTGGAGTGGAGAGAGGTGTGTAAGCTGATACAGAAGAAGGTTGGGCACTCAGCTGGACGTGTCAGTTGTGGAAAAGACAGGAAATGGTAGTCCTTTGTTGCTAAAGACCTAGCATAAGTTTTTTAGGCAGAGTAAGGGAAACTTGAGGGGGGGGGGGGAGAGAGGAGAGAATAGTGTTCACAGAGCCACAGAGGTATAAATGCAAATTTAGAGAGGTTATGATGTCGGACTTAACAATAAGAAAATGAACCTGAGCAGCACGCAGACCTGGAAGACCACAGGCACCTGCTGGAAGGAGGGGAGCTCTGAGTTAGAAGGTTTTAGGACGGTTGCGTTTTTTGCCTGCATTGACACTGCTCTGGAAGGTTGCTTGACTGGAACTTAGGGTCTACTGAAGAGGAGCCCAGTGCTAATTATCTGAAGTTAAATAGTAGAACTGGGGACAGAAGGAGGGGACGATTCAGCTGATATGTAAGGAAGGAACTGTGTAAGCATGGCGATGATTCTGCAGGTCATCACAGTTCTCAGGAGAATAATGGAAGAGATGTGTGCCAGGAAGCAGACTGCCAGAACACCCAGGTCTCATATTAACTTGAACGTCCCCTCTTTACACAGGTTAGAAGTCCAAGCCGATGTCCAAAAGGAAATTTTCCCCAAAGACACAGCCAGTCTTGGTGCAATTAGTGACAACGCAAGCACTCGTGCTATGGCCGGTTCCATAATCAGTTCCTACAACCCACAGGACAGGTATGTGAACAGTCAGAGCCCAGGGCAGGCTTTATTCATTGGGTGCTAGGTCTTCAGAAGATCACTTCCTCATCTGAGGGCCCTGTGTGTTGTCTAGTGGAAGATGTGTGTTGGTGAATCCATTGAGAACTTTTGTGGTACTGGAGCGTTTAGCATCTCTTGACTCTTAGAGACTACCTGCTTTCTTCTCTCCCTGTTTCTCCTCCCATCTCCCCTCTTCTTTTTTCTAGTTGTTGTCACAGTCTAATTATTCAATTTGGACCTTAAAGAGCTGGATTGATATTAGCTGGTGTCTTAAGTCTAAGGCTTCTGTTGCCTTTTGCTGGATCCGGTTCCACACTCTCTTTGCTTTCATTTGGAACTTTGTGTCTGGCCTGGTGTGGTTGAGGTCCTCCATACTGCAAAGGTATGGCTTTTGACTGTGGCACAGTCATAGAAAGCTGCCAAGTTGCTTTCACATTCATATTTGGAGTAAGATAGGATGAGGTTCTTAGTTGAACTCTGGAGGACCTTTTTAGATATTCTAAGGAGAGGTTTGAAAAGTGCACATGCATGTAGAGAAGGGGAAAGTGCACTCTGGTCCACTTTGACCCATCTCTTCTAACTACTTAAGCCAGAGACCAGAAACTATTTTGTGAGCAGCTATAACAGAACCTAGTATGACTCAGCGCGATGAATTTGTCTCCGCAGAGAGTGCAACAATATGGAAATCCAAGTGGACATTGAAGCCAAACCAAGTCACTATCAGCTGGTGAGTGGGAGCAGCACAGAGGACTCGCTCCATGTCCATGCTCAGATGGCAGAGAATGAAGAGGGTAATGGTGGTGGTGCTGGCGGTGGCAGTGGTAGCAGTGAAGAGGATCCCCTTTGCAAACACCAAAGCTGTGAACAGAAAGACTGCTTGACCAGCAAGGCTTGGGACATCAGCCTGGCCCAGCCTGAAAGCATCCGCAGTGACCTAGAGAGCTCTGACACACAGTCGGATGATGTGCCAGACATCACTTCAGATGAATGCGGCTCCCCCCGTTCCCATGCTGCAGCCTGCCCCTCGACCCCCAGAGCCCACGGTGCACCAAGCCCAAGTGCCCACAGGAACCTCACTGCTCCAGCGGAGGGCCAGACTGTTCTGAAGCCAGAAGACTATGAAGTGGAATGAAGGCTCCTGCTCTGAGAAGCACACTTGTTGTAACTGCATCTTTTGGAATCTTTTTGGAGGGAGGGTGGGGATTTATGTATTTTGTTTAAAGATTCTCTGGTCAGGGTTCCCCCGGGGAAGTTCTGAGAAATTTGCAATTTCTTACCAGATAAAAAATGAAATTTTTGCCTCTAATATCCCTCCCCTTATCCCCTTGTTTTAGTTTTAATTTATTGGTTAAGCTGATGTTGGCAATCTGTGAGGTGTGTCAAAGAATGTACATATGTATGTGTGTATATTGTATGTATGCTAACATTATTGACGACACATTTTAATAAAGGTTTCTGTGGTAGCTCACCTCATCTCACTGTCACTGGCTTGGGTAGTCCGCAGAGCCAAGTGTTTATTGGAAGAGTAGTCTGTCTTTGATACTTGTTAGACCTGAGGGGCTTCCGAACCCCAGGGAGAAAGGGTTTTCTATTCCACCCTACTGTACTGACAGGAAGCAAAGCCAGGCTAGCTTGCTGCTGTGTAGTCTCAGGCTGCAGAAAGCCTGGCTGAGGTTGCTGGATAGGGAGGAGAGAGAGAGGAGACTGAGCTGACTTGTTGGCCCTCTAGAGGCAGCTCACACTTCTGCTGGGGCCTCACTTACCATCCTTGATAGTCACCGTTAGTCCTTTGGGGTGGCAGTGTGTGGAGAGGGCTTGGCGACCCTTCCAGGGCAACAAGTTAGGGAACGGCATTCTTTTCTCTCCCAACCGGGGCGCAAACTCGGGTCCTTGTGCATGCTGTGCAGGTGCTCTACCCTTGAGCTACATCCCAGCCCCAGGAGCAGATGCTCGCCGGAGGAAGAGAAGCAACTGCACGATCGCCAGGCAGTAGCATAGGTGTTGGCTGTGCTCTCAGGTATACACTTCCTGCCGCAAAAGCCATTGCTCAGTTTTGCCAATCTAGTTTAAGGAAGACTAAGAAGTCAGGCCTCTGATGAAAGGAGGCATGCCACCAAAATCTCTGAATCTAATTGTGCCTGCTCTTAGACATTTTATCAAAATTGAGCTGTCAGTAGTAGGAATTTGGGCACTTTCAAGAATAAGGTCCTTGGTCTTGGGGTGCAGTTCAGAGGAAGAATGCCTGCCTAGCATGCAAGTCCCTGGGTTCAATGCCTAGCACTACAAAACAGTAATGATAATAAATAATGTCTTTAGAAATAAAAGCTCATACAAAGAATTTCAGGGAAAGTGACCAAGAGACTCGATGCAAGGTTCAAGATCTGACAGCAATAACCCTGGTGACCATGTCAGCTGCTTTCTCGTGCCCCCATTTTTGACCAATCCTTAAACTATGACGAGGCAGCTTGTCTATCACCTTAGCACCGAGTCCAGGGGAAGAGCCGAAAGCATCTTTGTCTGAGGACCAGCTGCCTTCTGTTTCCATTCTCAGGTGCACCTGCTGGCCTGTACAATAAAGGATGAGGCATCCAGACGACAGCCAGCCAGCCGCTGGGGAAGATGGGAACAGGAAATGCTAATGGACTGTGCGTCTCAGTAAGAAAATGTCCTAGAGAGTGTCCCTGAGGGGAAAGGCAGGCAGTTTGGAGACCCCTGAGGTGCAAATGATCCACTTAAGATTTGCAGTTCTTCTGAAACTTCACCAAGAAATGCTTAACTTGGATAAAGTCAAAGGCAGGCTGTCAGTGTACGGTCTAGAGCCAAAACCTGTAGTCTGTACCTGGGCTGACCTAAGGCTATGGAACTGGGCAGCCTCCTCTCTCGTGTCTTTTCTCCGAGCCTGGTTCTGAGGTCACAGGGTTAAAATGCTGTACCGAAAATGCTTTGGTAAAGACCCGTGTTGATGATAAGGCGCAAGGTCAAGGAGAGTCCGGGTATCTTCTAAGAAAGGAAACCTGGAACTCAGACCAAAGTCTCAGGAAAAACCATTGGGCTTAGTTGAAGCTCCCAGGCTTTAGCCACCGAGAAGGCCCGTTAGCACCACCTGGAGGAAGAAATGAGCAATGCATTGGGAACATTAGCAGAAACTACCTCCTTGAGCGTCCATTCCTTCACTGCAATGCCAAAGACACTGAAGTGTGGAAATGTAGCCATGAGGAAGGCACAGTTTGTCCCCATAGAGCTTAAACTCCCGGTGAGGGAAAACATGGATCCTCAATGAGGATAGGTATGCTCTGGGGGAGAGAGGCAGACGGGGCTGCTTTTGATGGGTAGCATATCAGGCTTTCATCACTGTGACAAAGTAGCTGAGATCTTCACCCTATAAAGAGGAAATACCCATGGTCATGTGGCTCCATCACTACCGGGCTTGCAGCGAGGTGGAAGATGATGGTGGAGGTGGGTGGGGTTACATGGTGGAGGAAACTGCTTACCTCAGGCAGCCAGGAATCACAAATACCACCACTACAGCTAGGGACCAAGCTTTTGACAGGCATTCCAAGCCCAAACTACAGTAGGGAGCTTAATCCTATGGTAAGGTACATTTGATCAGAGACCCGAATGGAGAAATGGGGGCAGGGAAACCAGGACTGAAGACAGTCCATAGGTCGGTTAAAAGGCAAGATTGTGCAGTGCATCAGAACAGCTTTGAAGAAAAGGTCAGGAGGAGTAGCACTCTAGTGCAGTGGGTGTGTGAAGCCAGCTTTCACAGGGGCGGGGCGGGCGTGTCTGGTCCCTGAGATGGATAGAGGCTTTGGACTAGGTGGATGAGTACAAGTCCCAAACATACCATCTTGTAGTGCAGAGGCCAGCAAGCTGGGAATGTCATGCCTTGTCTTCCTGGAAGCTGGACTCTGCACAGAACTTGCTTTGCCAATGAGATGCACAAACACGGTATATATAGACAGCTGGGAACGTCATGCCTTGACTTCCTGGAAGCCGGGCTCTACACAGAACTGGCTTTGCCAGTGAGATGCACAAACACGGTATATATAGACAGAAGTAGCGGGAGGCTTCTTTAGCTGCTTTGGCTAATGCTGCTGCAGGATTGTTCCGCCTCAGACTGCTCCTCAGTGGAGCTCCAGGGCAGCAGTAGCTTTTCGGGTGTGGGAGAACGTCTCCAGGGTGGTGGTGGATATAGCAGTTCCCTGTGTGTGAGGATAGTTGTGGGAACTCCCAGAAGTACATTCTCCAGCCCGCCAAGGCTTTCCAACTCTCTACTTAAAATTGCTACTTTTGGGGTTCTTTCCCCCATAACTGTTATTTTTGTTGTTGTTCCAGAAGTGGTAACAGGCACAAAGCTTAGCTCTGTCGTGACTAAGTTGTGTTTGAAGGAGATGAAGATATCGTAGCTTTGGGATATGGTAAACTCCAGTCACCTGACATACAGTCTTCCAGAAGAAAGATCTAGCACCTGCAGTGACAGGCCAGTGCATCAGGAGTGAGGTCGAATGGCAAGAGTGAGAAAACGAAGGACTCCGGGCATATACAGTGGAGCCCTAAATTTTTTCCCTTGTAGCCACAAGGCTGAAGTACCAGAAATAAAATGGGGTCACGCGAGGTCTCCTGTGTGACAGGCCAGTGCTTTGTTAAAGCAATGAGACCCTGAAATGGGAACTGGGGATGTTCACTCTGATTTGGATCAGTCCTGTCAACCCTTGCTGGACGGTGATCATATACTCCTTTAATCCCAGCACTCGGGAGGCAGAGGCAGGCGGATCTCTGTGAGTTCAAGGCCAGCCTGGTCTACAGAGTGAGTTCCAGGACAGGCTCCATAGCTACTGAGAAATCCTGTCTCAGAAATAAAGTCCTGCCAGCCCACTGTCTCCATATAGCTCCTCTCACCGCAGAAGCCGCGTTCCTGATTGTCTTGTGTGGAGACCCTGGAGTCGTTGCCTTGAAAGAGAACGTCCATCCTTGTGCCCCACCTACGGCCCTCATCACTTCCACATCCACAGCTAGGGTCGGGGCTCTGCCTCTGGCAGGTGCAGCAATCAGGACTGAGAGATTGAAGGACCGTGATGACACTTGCCAGTGATGCTGTCAGTGGCTCTCAGCAGAAACCTGGGCGATGTGTGGATTTGACTCCAAAGGTGTCACGCTAAGATGAGAGAGGGAAACTGTTGTTGGTTTTGGTTGAACTGGTTAGTATGGACAAAGGGAACCCTCTGGATCTGTTCTGTTTACCAACTTTGGCAACTAAGAACAGCTCTCAGCTACCAGCTGGATGAAACTATTTCTCTTCTTCTTCTTCTTCTTCTTCTTCTTCTTCTTCTTCTTCTTCTTCTTCTTCTTCTTCTTCTTCTTCTTCTTCTTCCTCCTCCTCCTCCTCCTCCTCCTCCTCCTCCTCCTCCTCCTCCTCCTCCTTCTCCTTCTTTCCACTTTCTTCTTATTCTTATTCTTATTCTTGATAGGCTATACTAAAACTCACTCTGTAGACCAGGCTGTCCTCGAACTCACAGATCCACCTGCCTCTGTCTCCCAAGCTCTGGGACTAAAGAAAGGTGTGTGCCACCACCATACTGGCTTTTTCTTTCTTTCCATTCTTCTTTCTTTCTTTCTTTCTCTTTTTCTTTCTTCCTTTTTTTGACACATTATATAGCACAGGCTCACCTCAAATTCACTGTGTAGCCAAGGATGACCTTGAACTTATTTTAAAATCAAACAAAAAATGTTTTTGTGTTTGGTTTTTTTGTTTGTTTGGTTGGTTTTTAAAGACAGGGTTTCTCTGTGTAATAGCCCTGGCCATCCCAGAACTTGCTTTGTAGACCAGACTGGTTTCAAACTCAGAGATCTGCCTGCCTCTGCCTCTTGAGTGCTGGGATTAAAGGCTTGTGTGACGCTCCGGCTGAAAAAAAAAAGACACAGTTTCCCCAAGAATTGGAGTTACAGGCAGCTGTGAACTATCATGTAGGTGCTAGGAAGAGCAACCAGTGCTCTTAGCCACTAAGCCTTCTTGCAGAAGGATGTTAGCAGGTGAGAAAACAAAGTTTGCAGTGGAGGAGGAACTGAACTCAGCAGTAGCACCTGACCTTACAGCCATGATCCTCCTGCCTCTGCCCCCCCCACCCAGTGCTGCTGGAATTACAGAGGGTACCACCATGCGAGAATTCTGCCATGCTGGGGGTGGAACCAAAGCTTCATTATGCCAGGCTAGTACTCTCTCCATCCCAGCCCCTTAGTTTGAATTTTGTGTCCAGATTTTTCTAGAGATTATTCCTTTCCCCATGGGACTAGAAATGTTAGAAGTAAAGGAAACACCTGTTTGGATTTTTTTTTAATTGGGTAAACCCAGTTCTTCAGCCTACTGGGCTACCTCCCAAGGCTGGGCCTGAAGCCTTAATTAAGGGATGAGACCACTAAAAGAATCTCTGGGGCTGGAGAGATGGCTCAGAGGTTAAGAGCATTGCCTGTTCTTCCAAAGGTCCTGAGTTCAATTCCCAGCAACCACATGGTGGCTCACAACCATCTGTAATGGGGTCTGGTTCCCTCTTCTGGCCTGGAGGCATACACACAGACAGAATATTGTATACATAACAAAAATAAATAAATAAATAAATAAATAAATAAATATTTAAAAAAAAAAAAAAAGAATCTCTGACATCAGTAGGCATGGTGTGATCCTGAAGTGACAGAGGCCGAGGGTTATTTTCCTGGGGGCGGGGGGACTAAAAGTCCTTCTTGGTTTATATAAACAAAACAAAAGACCCAAGATCTAGCCTTTAGAGGCCTGTCTGGAGCCACCAACAAGGAGAGTTGCGGTGCTGGATCTCTGGAGCTGAGCAAGTGCCTAGAACCCCATCAGAACCGCATTAGACACCCAGTATGCGCAAAGATCTTAAGCCGCTGCTCCGTGCTCCTGCACTTAGGGAGGTGGAAATGCTAGGTCTCGAGGGATTACTTGGAGACTGTCCCCAGGCTAGCGCAAATCCCAAGGGATTTAAAAGCATTTTGTGGTCCACTCATTAGAACAGAGGTTTTAGGGGTGTTATGGAGTGAACTGTCTCTTAACCACTACCTCAAAATGTGGCCGAATTTGGAAGCAGGGTTCTCAAGAGTATAATTAGAATGTCATTCTGAATTAGGATGCCCCCCTAACCTAACTTGGCTAAGGTCTGCCTAAAAAGAAAAGTGGGGGCCAGAGATGAGACTCAGGGTCAGAACGTGTGTCTGATGGATGAGGCCTGGCCTTGATCTCCAGCATCATACTCATAAAAACTGAAGAAGGGATGTGTACATAGATTGAACATGGAAGAGAGGTTGTGGTGATTTGGGAGCCAGGGTAAACCAAAGACTGCAGGACCCTCGATTTCTAAACTCAAGGAACAGATCCCCACTCCCAGTCACAGATGCCTCCAGCACCCAGACCCCAAACAGCCAACTCCTGGTATAAATCCACACAGCTTCAGCACTTTGTCAGTTAAGCAAAGGAACTTGGGCCTCGGTTTGTCTCACATTTCCATTCCATGGTCCTCTCCTAACTCTTGTAGACTCAAAAGCTACTGACTCATGGAGCAAAAGCTATTGCAATTAAAACAGCAAAGGAAACCCCTTAATCACCTTTCCCCAAACAAATCATAAGCCAAAAGCATTTTGGGGAAAGGGGGTCTCATATAACCCAGACTGGCTTCAAACTTCCTATGTGCCTGAGGTTAGGCTTGAGCTTCTGATCCTCCTGTCTCCTCCTCGGTGCTGGGATTACAGATGTGTGCCACCATGCCTGCTGTGTGTGTACTGGGGACTGAACCCAGGGCTTCATGCCTGCTAGACAGTGATTCTCAGCCTTCCTAATGCTGCAACCCTTTAATACACTTCCTCATGTTGTGTTGACCCCCAACCATAAAATTATTTTTGCTGCTACTTCATAATGAATTTTACTACTGTTATTAATCACCATGTAAATATCCGAGATGCAGGATATCAGATATTCAACCTTGTGAAAGGGTTGAGACCCACAGGTTGGGAACTGTTGTACTCCACAAACACTCTACCAACTGAACTACGTCCCCAGAAGTTCGGGACATGTATCATGCACATGTAACTTGTTTCTTTGGCCCATGTAGGACTTGTCTACACATGGCTGTTATTGTACATATAATCTCTTTATGAAGCAAATGCCTGGCTGTCCTGGAGCCCATAGCCACACAATGGGATGTGAACAGTTGCCAGGTGGGTGCTGGGAACTAAACCCAGGCCCTCTGGGAGAACAGCCAGTTTGTTCCATTCTGTTGAGACAGGGCTGTCCTGGATCTCACTATGTAGACCAGGCTGGCTTCAAACTCAGTGGTCCACCTGCCTCTGCCTCCCCAGTGCTGGGATTAAAGGTGTGCGCCACCTGCCTGGCTCTCAGCCAGTGCTTTTAACCAGTGAAAATCATCTCCCTGCTCTGGGTGCTGTTTCCTTGATCATCAGAATATAGAGTTCAGGAGTCATTGGACACGAGCGTGGTAATGGAACGTGCTGGGCCCCAGTAATCCACCCACAAAATGTTTGCTCCTTTTCCCTGTGAACATGGCTGGTGTTTGTTTCACTGTGTCGAACTGGAAATTTGGGGGCTGGTTTAGCCGCCTCTTCCACTGAACCAGTAGCTGAGATGGAGCGATTGGTCCTGATCACCCAGGGAAAGAGCGCCGCAGACGCTGGTCAGTGTGGCAGGAAGGGGTACATCTGGGAAGCACTTTTGGAGTAAGTGCTCTAAGGGGTGTGGAGTTGGCTCAGTAGGGAAGGTGCTTGCATTCAAGCAAGAAGACCAAAGTTCAAACCCTCAAGATGCATGTAAAAGCCAAACGTGGCTGGACAGTGGTGGCACATACCTTTAATCCCAGCACTCAGGACACAGAGGCAGGCGGATCTCTGAGTTTGAAGCCAGCCTGGTCTATAGAGTGAGTTCCAGGACAGCCAGGACTGTTACACAGGAGAAACCCTAGCTTGAAAAAACAATAATAAATAATAAGGGGGCTGGAGAGATGGCTCAGAGGTTAAGAGCATTGCCTGCTCTTCCAAAGGTCCTGAGTTCAATTCCCAGCAACCACATGGTGGCTCACAACCATCTGTAATGGGGTCTGGTGCCCTCTTCTGGCCTGCAGCATACACACAGAATATTGTATACATAATAAATAAATATTAAAATAAATAAATAAACAATAAATGCCAAACATAGCAACACAGGTCTGTAACTCCAACACGGAGAAGAGACTGGAAGATCTCTGGAACGCACAGGTCTAGACAAGCCGATGAGCTTAAGGTTCAGTGAAGAAACCCTCTTTCAAAAAATAAGGTAGAGGGCAGCAATAGAGGAAGACATGACATTGACCTCTGGCCTCTGCATACACATGTGCACATGTATACATGCAAACAAGTACACGCATGCGCGCACACACAAAAACGCCTTCTGAAAGCTAGAGCGTGGGAAGCCCATTTGCTTTAGGAAGGGAGAGTGGGACGCAAGTCACCTGTCTGATAGCTGCATCCAGCTGAGCTGCTGGCTGGGAAAAGGTCGGTGCAGTGTGCAGAAGGGAGTGTGTGGATATGAGCTACTGACTCATGCCAAGCCGAGAAACAAGGACTCTGGGGGCTCTCTGCTTCCTTCCTTGCTCTGCGGCGTATTTATTTATAGCTATCAACCTGTTTCTCGCCACCCCCTCACATTTCCCCTGGTGTTGTAAAGTGTGCCACTGTAAGTTGACAATTCAGTCTTTAGGTTACAGGTTGTCAAGGTGGAGTCCTGCCCAGGCTATAATGGAGATAGATTCATGACTGGAGGGATCCAGGTCTTGAACCAACCAAACGCTGGGCTGCTGTTGATGTCGTCAGCTGGCTTTTAGCATCCACACAAACACTTCCTCAGCGTAGCAAGGGTCTGCATACAGATCAGGTCGACCAACTGCATCCATACACACACTGTGTGTGCAGGGTTGGGGGTGAGACCAGGCCATCTCTCATGTGTGACAGCTGTGAGCCACTCCAGCTGCATTCCCATGTCAGCTCATGGGCACTGAGGGCTGTGATGGCTGAGCTTGGGGTTCTAGTGTGCATGCCCATTTTCTTGTTGTTATTGTTGATGGGGACTGAATCCAGAGCCTTCTGAATGCTAAGTACATGCTTTACCAATGCACCGCCCCCAGCTCTAACCATGAGCTCGGGGCTGAGCTCTCTGACTTCACAAACCAGTTGGATTTAGATTTTTCTGGAAAGATTTCAGTGGAAGAACTGGGATGAAGTTTATGATCTCTAGCCAACCACCAGCTTCAGTTTTCTTGGCTGCTGGGCTAGGCTCTGTAGCTAAGTTTATGTCCGACCCCAGCAGCGCCTACCCACCCCAAGCTCATCACAAGTCCCAAGCTTCGGGACTTCACGGACAAACCACAGGCCCTCTGGCCACATTCTGCAGAACCACGTTCAGGCTATGCCTCCAAGATGTGTATAAAACAGATTGCAGGGCCCTGAGAAGTCCCACGGCCAGACGTGAAAAGAGCAGGCTCCCTGCTCAGCTCCCAAATCCCACACGGCACCCTCTTCCCACTCTTGAGTGTCTTGAGGCTTCGTGGGTGGAAAGCGAACATTCGTGAAGGTGCTGACACTGTGTGGTTGGGTTCTGAAGCCTGAGTTGTAGACGCACAGAAACAGGCAGACACAGAAGGGCCAGCTGCTTGGGGAAACCCAGCCCTCCTCCAAACCTGCGCTGGCAACGCCACTCAGCTTCACTTTGAGGTCTGCGCATGTGCAGCAGGTGCAGCCACCTCTAGTCCTAGGCTCCACCCTGTGCTTTGCCTGGCCTCAGGTACTTGAGGAAGCAAGTTCGTTGCTAATGGGGTGCGGGCAGCTTCACTGTGAGCTTAACCTATTTGCTGCTGCTGTAACAGAGGGCATTACTCTGAAAAATCTACAAAAAAGAGATTCGCTTCTTACACTTCCGAAGGTCGGTTCGTCCATGGCTAAGAAGCCTGTATGTGGCAATGCAGTGTCTCTCTCCTCCCCTCCCTTCCTCTCCCTTTCTCTCCCCTCCCCGTCAATAGGTAGATCAGGCTAGCCTTGACCTCACTCTACATCCAAAGATGACCCTGAACTCCTAACCCTCCTGCTGCCATTTCCCAAATGCTGGAGTTATAGGTGTGCACCTCCACACCCAGTCTATGTAGCTGTGGAGATCCATCCAACCCAGACTTTAATTCACGCTAGGCAAGTACTCTACCAACGGAGCCATATCCCCAGACCAAAGCAAAGGCTGCCTTAGTGTGTTGTCTCGTGGTAGAAGGCAGACGGGGCAGGAAGCACGATTGTGACCTCATGTGAGTGTATGTGTACTTGTACATATACAGCGTGTGAGGGAGGGAGAGAAAGCAAGAGACTCAGTGATGGAGTTTACATCATGTTGGGGTTCTGCGTGTTTCCCTGCATGGCCCTGGCTGTCCCGGAGCTCACTCTGTAGACCAGGCTGGCCTCAAATACAGTGTGTGTTTTGGGGGACACATTCAAGCCACAGCACAGGCCCTGTGCCAGGGCACAGAAATCGCTACCCACAGACTAGCCCAGACGATGTCACCACGGAGATCATTCACAGCAATATGGCACCCGGAAGCCTCGGTGCCAATGGGAGAGGATCAGTTTTCTTTTCTCTCAGCCCTTAACCGAGAGGCAGGGTGAGGAAGCAGCCAATAACAGAGGTGGGGTGGGGGGAGCAGCTAGGGACTAAGCTGTCGGGGTGGGGGTGGGGGGAGCAGCCAGTAACAGAGGTTAGGGGGAGCAGCTAGTGACTAAGCTGTCGGGGTAGGGGGAGCAGCCAGTGACCCAAGGCAGGAGAGGGAGCAGCCAGCGAGGGCACAAGGGTGAAGAGCCAGAACAGCATCATGGAAGCCAAGTGGGCAAAGGCTCCAGCAGGGCAACTCATCAGCTGGCATGGGAGACAGGTCAGGCTGGCTGAGCTGGATTTGCCGTGAGACTAAGTGGTAAGTTTAGAGAACATAATTTCAGGAGAGGAGGCATAGAAATTGACTTCCTCTTGCTGAGGAGGGAGTGGGAGGTGAGGAAGGGAGACAGCCGCTCTCTGCTCCCTGCTCTGTTTTTTAACGAAAAAGCCTTAAACGGTACAGAGAGAGCACAGTGTAAGCGAGGGGAGAAACGTGGGTCTCTGTTCCCTTCTTCCAGAAGGCTCGGCTATGGTCTCCTCCCCGCTCAGCAACTGGAAATCTAGTTGATTGAGAAAACGCGAAATTCCTAATATAGAATGGGAAGGGGGGCATAGCCTTGCCTCCTCTCATTGTGTAGGTTCCAGTCTCTGAGGCCACATGTAATGTCACTCTGGGAGTTGCAAGGCTAAAGAACACAACTTGGGGTAGTGAGATGAATCAGCAAGCAAAGGTGCTTGCCACCAAACCCGAGGACCTGAGTTCAAGGCCCAGGACCCACGTGATAGGAGAGCGCCAACTCCTGCAAGTTGTTCTCTGAGATGAGGCACATGTACACACACACACACACACACACACACACACACACACTCTAACTGTAAAGAAAAAAATCTACAAAGAACAAAACTGGAGCAATTAACAGAAACCGTGAACATTTTGAGAATTCCAAGAATGCACAGACTGCTCTCTCCTGAGGTTTCTAAGTAGAAAAGACAGAACATGGATTTTCCGGAGGCCATTAGGCAGCCAGTGGCTATCTAGGGCTAAAGGTGCCAGGGGCTGCGGGTGAGACTCAGTGGTAGGATGTTTCCCCTGCATCCACTGGCTCTAGTCATTCCCAGCACTGCAAAAAGGTTAAAACATGCAGGGGAGGTAGGGCTGAGAAACAGGGAGACTGCAAAAGGCAGAGGCATCATTTAAACAAAAATTACATTTACTTATTTATTTATCCATGTTTGTGTATGTTTGTAGACACTCGTGTGTCATGCATGGGTGTGGAGGTCAGAGGACAAGCTGAAGGAGTCGCTTGGCTCTGCCGCCATGTGGGTCCCAGGATCATACCCAGGTCATTAGGCTTGGTGGCTTGTACATTTACCCGCTGAGCCACCTCACCGTGGGCCATTTGTTCCTTTATAGTGTGTGTGGGCAACAGCACGCTTGCCCTGGTGCACAGGTGGGAATCAGCTGTGGGTTCTGACAAGTGGAGTTGGATCAAAGGTGACGAGTACCTTTGCCCACCTGGTGACGAGTACCTTTACCCACCTGGTGACGTGTACCTTTACCCACCTGGTGATGAGTACCTTTGCCCACCTGGTGACGAGTGTCTTTGCCCACCTGGTGACGAGTACCTTTGTCCACCTGGTGACGAGTGTCTTTGCCCACCTGGTGGGTGACAAGTACCTTTGCCCACCTGGTGACAAGTGTCTTTGCCCACCTGGTGACGAATACTTTTGCCCACCTGGTGACAAGTGTCTTTGCCCACCTGGTGACGAGTGTCTTTGCCCACCTGGTGACGAGTACCTTTGCCCCCTGAACCATCTCACTGACCCAGACATCGCTGAACTACACCCCTGCATCAAATAAGATGAGGTTTGGAAAGGGGATTTTTTAGGGCGTTTTTGTTTGTATTTTTCTTGCAGTGCTGGGTTGGAACCCACGGTTTTACCTGTTTCAATAAAAACCAGCTTGAAATGTGCTTGTGCGGGCATCTCGTCTGTTTCTGGCTCGTTACTCATCTCCCTCATCTGTCCCTCTATCTTTTTTTTTTTTTTTTTTTTTTCGAGACAGGGTTTCTCTGTGGTTTTGGAGCCTGTCCTGGAACTAGCTCTTGTAGACCAGGCTGGTCTCGAACTCACAGAGATCCGCCTGCCTCTGCCTCCCGAGTGCTGGGATTAAAGGCGCTGTCCCTCTATCTTCATGCCAATTCATCATGGTCGTGAGGACGTTTTTATCAGAAATTGGAAAGTCTGAGTTCTCCAGCATCGTCTGGCTCCTCTGGACCTTTTCCGTTTCTATATAAATCGCAGGAGCTGCTTGCCAGTGTCTGCAGCTGTGAGTTCAACAAGGATTGTATTGAACACATGGGCCAGTCTGGGACCACCCAGCAATGATAAGTGTTTCAGACTTCAGTCCTCAATCCTTGCTTATCTTTCCATTCATTAAGTCTTCCTTTTTTTTTTTTAAAAGATAGAGATTCTCTGTGTAGCCCTGGCTGTGCTGGAATTCACTCTGTAGACCAGGCTGGCCTTGAACTCATAGAGATCAGCCTGACTCTATCTCCCAAGTGCCTGGCAGGTCTTCCTTAATTATTAAAATATTTATATTTATTGTTTTAATTGGGTGTATTTATGTGTGTGTGCGTACGTGCATGTAAGTACAGGTTCCTGAGAAGGCCATAAGAGAATATCACATGCCTGGAACTGAAGTCATAAGGAGTTGTGTCAGACTTTGGGTGCTAGGAGCTGAACTCAGCCTGTGCAAGGCTCTTAACCTCTCAACTATCCAGTCCCCTGACTTTCGATTGATTGGTTGATTGATTTGAGGTGGATAGGTGTTTTGCTTGCACATATGTCTGTGTGCCACCTGTGTACCTGGTGCCCAAGGAGGCCAGAAGAGGGCATCAGAGTCCATGGAACTACAATGTATATGCCGGGAATAAAACCTGGAACCTCTGGAGGAGCAGCTAGTGCTCTTACCAGCTGAGCTATCCCTCCGCCAGCCCCTCCCTAACTTCTCTTATATTAACTGGTATTAAGCTGAAGAATGGCTTGCTTGCTTTATTATTTGTTTGTTTGTTTGTTTATTCATGGCTTGAGACAGAATCTTGCTATGTAGTCTAGACTGACCTGAAACTTTCAGTCCTCCTGCCTTGGTCTCCTGCAAGCTGTGTGGTGTGCTGTTTACATAGAGGAAGTGTGGGTTTGTGCTTAGCGATGGGTAATAATGATTATCAACTTGGCACAGGCTAGAGTCACCAGAGACGAGCCTCTGAGTGTGCTGGTGTGTGAGTCTCTAGGTTAAGCCCAGCCCAAATGTGGGTGATGCCATTTCATGGGCTGGGGTCCTGGGGTGAATCAAAAAGAGAAAGCAAGCTGAATTCTTTCTGCCTCTTGACCGGATACAAACGTGACCAGCTCCTGTTGCTATAGCTTAGGGACCATGCTGGGCTGTGCCTTCTGTGAGCCAGTATAAGCTCTTCCTCCTTTAAGTTGTGAAGTATTTTGTTCCTGAAATGAGACAAGTCACCAATGCAGCTGTTAAAGTGAGACCATGTGAACTGCACATGGACCCACCTCCTCAGCGGGACAGCCTCCAGAAGGCCACAACCTGGAAACACTTCGTGCAAATCCACAGGGCCACACCTGGTACGATGTTCCAGGAAGAGAGTCCCACTCCTTCGTTGTGGGACGCTTTGATTGCAATCTGACCCTCCCGAGACTGCCCAGTAAAGTTATACCTTCAAACAGGGGACAGAGCCAACAACTAACTGGAATTCCATTATTAATATGGAATTGGCCATAGAGAAGCCAGCAATTTGGATAGAAAAGACACACCGGAAGAAAAGAGCAGGGAAGAGAGTTTGGCTGCTGCTTCTTGGCTCTGGGATGAGGGGAAGAGAGTGTCTTTTGTGGTGTCTCTGGCTAAATAGCAAGATCAACCAGTTGTTATTCAGCCTCTCTGAGCTAGCGGGTTTTCACCCCAGCCTTTGACTTCTGAGTCTTATTGATAAACAGAACGACAGAGATTTAAAACTATGTATCTTGGGGCTGGAGAAATGGCTCAGCCGTTAAGAGCATTGACTGCTCTTCCAAAGGACCCGGGTTCAATTCCCAGCACCCACATGGCAGCTCACAACTGTCTGAAAATCCAGTTACAGGGGATCTGACACCTTCACACCAATGCACATAAACTAAAGATAAATAAATCGTAAAAAAAATAAAATAAAACTATGTATCTTGGTGGTGGCAGAGCCGGGGACTGAGGGACTGGGAGCCCCACCAGGTTGCGGCCTGACATTAGGGTACTGACTGAGGGGCTTTGGGGTGGCAGACGATAATTAAAACAGCGGCAGATTCATGTGCAGCCAGCAAGCTGACAGAAAAACATCAGTCCTTGTGTTTACCTGGCCTGGTTTCAATCTTCACACCCCTCAAGTCATCAATGCCTCAGAAATGACCAAGCCCAGAGGAAGACATATTACCGTCTCCTTTGACCAGGACACTGAGGCCCCAGGAATGACAGGCAGCTGATAGAAGACCACAGTTAAGTTGGTGAGAGGCAAGACAGTAAAGCTCTGGCCTGCAGGCTTCTTGTCTTTAGTTTTTTCCTGAATGTAAGGCAGTGTGTGGAGAGATAGGCGGAGGCAAGGGTCACATGTTGCTGGGACAACGAACTTTAGTCGCCAGGAAAGGAACTGGTGATAACCTTGGGCCACTAAACTTGGACGATAGCTGGGAAATTACAGTCTAGTGAACTATGTGGAGCCACAGGTTTCCCCCTCAGAGGCCCTAGGACTGGGCACAGCCTTGCAGGCTATGGCTCCCTTGATCCTCCGGTCCACACTCGGAAGCGAGGAACTGCCTAGCGGGCAGACTTGGAGTCAAGCTGCCGCTCTGACTGTGCTGTATGTAGGGAGATGGCGGGAAAGCCCTTCCTCTTCTGTCCCTGTCTTTTCTTATTTGTAAAACTGGGTGATTAGCCGGGCGGTGGTGGCGCACGCCTTTAATCCCAGCACTCGGGAGGCAGAGGCAGGCGGATCTCTGAGTTCGAGGCCAGCCTGGTCTACAAGAGCTAGTTCCAGGACAGGCTCTAGAAACTACAGGGAAACCCTGTCTCGAAAAACCAAAAAAAAAAAAAAAAAAAAAAAAAAAAAAACTGGGTGATTATCTTCAAGTCTGTTGTGCTAGGGACACAAAGAAACCATGTGTGCATCTAATAACAAAGGCATTTAAAATTATCTATTTATTTTCATGTTTATTTATTTTCATGAACACGTGAGAGTTCAGGTACCCACGTGCGTACAGTGTCCTCCAAGGCCCGATAAAGGACATCAGATCCCCTAGAGCTGGGGTTACAGATGGTTGTGGACTGTCTTGTAGGTGTTGGGAGATTAAAACCAGGTCTTCTGCAAGAGCAGCAAGTGATTTTAACCACTGAGCCACCTCTCCAGCCCTAGCAAAGGCACTCAAAAGGCCCAGTCCCTAATCCAATACCAGAAGTTCCAGCCGTCCTCAGTGCCCCGTACTGGTGGAGAAACACCATGTATTCCCACGCCTGAGGTTTGACATCAGCATCAAAGTGACCATAGGCACTCCTCAGGCAGCTCTGGGAGGTGGGCTCTGCCGTCTGAGAGCTGTTGGTGGAGCTGGGGTAGAGGGAAGTTGAAGGAAACCCCCCCCATTTTTTCAGCAAGATCAAGACAGGAATAAATGTTTCTTGCAAGATTCCAACAACATATCCGTGTATGAGGCAGAGAGCAGGAGGCCTCCCTGCCCTGCTCCCTGCCCTGCTCCCTGCCCTGTTCCCCCTTCCCTGCTCCAGGCCCTGCTCCCTGCCCTGCTCCCTGCCCTGCTCTCTGCCCTGCTCCCTGCCCTGTTCCCCCTGCCCTGCTCTCTGCCCTGCTCCCTGCCCTGCTCCCTGCCCTGTTCCCCCTGCCCTGCTCCAGGCCCTGCTCCCTGCCCTGCTCCCTGCCCTGCTCTCTGCCCTGCTCCCTGCCCTGTTCCCCCTGGCCTGCTCTCTGCCCTGTTCCCTGCCCTGCTCCAGGCCCTGCCCTGCTCCAGGCCCTGCCCTGCTCCAGGCCCTGCTCCCTGCCCTGCTCCATGCCCTGCTCCCTGCCCTGCTCCATGCCCTGCCCTGCTCCCTGCCCTGCTCCAGGCCCTGCCCTGCCCTGCTCCAGGCCCTGCTCCCTGCCCTGCTCCATGCCCTGCTCCATGCCCTGCTCCCTGCCCTGCTCCATGCCCTGCCCTGCTCCCTGCCCTGCTCCCCGCCCTGCTCCAGGCCCTGCTCCCTGCCCTGCTCCATGCCCTGCTCCATGCCCTGCTCCCCACCCTGCTCCAGGCCTGCACTGCGGTTATCGCTCTGCTGTCCTGTTTCTATTAGCAGCGGCCCCCACATCCACAGACATCATCACAATCACATCTCCTGCAGGATAAAGACCTAAACATAGAGTTGCCGAGCCGCAATTATGAGCATGTAACCATTTGCAGTGGGGCTAAGTGCTGCCCAAGTGACCGCTAAAAGGTCCCCATGTACAAGGCGTTTAATGTCCACGAGGGAGGGCGCCAGCTGACGGCTTAATGACCTGTCTCCATCTTCCCTTTCCTCCAGCAAGTCTGTCTCCTTATCCCTCTGTGCCCGCTGCAGACATCAGCTGATAAGAAAGCCATCCGCTGAGAGTGGCCCGGGGAAGCCTGCCTGACCTGTGCTTGTCCCGCAGAAGTGACTTATTCTCCCCCACTCCCCACCCCCGCTACTAATGCGTTTTTCAAACTCCAGAAGTTGGACCTGCTGGTCCAGTGACACAAGGCACACAGTAGGTGTCACTACAGACACACAGTCACCAGATACCTGGGTTCCAGGCTCTGAGAACCTGTAGACGTCAGGCCAGCCTCTACCATGAGCCACTGACTGATGTTTTACAGAATGTGGACGAGGGTGTGGTACCACCAGTTACCTCCCAGAGGTCTGCTGCGAAGACCTCAGTGGTCCAGGGAGGCGGTCATCCCATAGCCAAGGCAGAGTGCTTGGCAGAGACCTGCTCCTGATTGCTCGCCATTCTGACTAAGTGGTCCTAGGTGAATGCCCAACTGTCTGAACCCACAGAGGAGCACAAGACTTGTGTGTGCAGCAGGGATGCTGGGATGCACCAAGGGCCAGCTATATCTATCCTGGCACTTGATGGAACCCAAAGCTCAATGACAGCTAAAATCAGCAAAGTTCCTACTATGTGTCCAGTTGTTTCTACGCTTAATTGACAATAGACATTCATTTAAGATTTATTTGTTTTAGTTTATGAGTGTTTCGCCTGCATGTGCATCTGTGTACCTCATGTGTGTCTGGTGCCTGAGGAGGTGGTAAACTTTCATGTGGGTGCTTGGAATCAAACCTGGGCCCTTTGCGACAAGTGCTCTTAACCACTGAGCCATCTCTCCAGCTGCCACAGTAGATTTCTCTGAGTTCAAGGCCAGCGTGGTCTACGGTGGTGAGTTCTAGGACAGTTAGGGCTATGTAATGAAACCATGTCTTAAGTGTGCGCATGTGTGCTATAGTTTGCTAGAGCCTTACGGTGCTCCAGAGGAGGTCAAAGGACAACTTTCAGGGATCAGGTCTCTCCTCCTATCACGTGGCTCCTAGGAATGGAACTCAGGTCTTTAGGCTAGCGGGAAGGGACTTTACTGGCTGGATCATCTCATTGGTCCACAAATTATTATTCTTGGTTTTCCAAGGAGAAGACGAAGGACACCCCCCCCCCCAACACACACACACAACCACCAAGACAGAAAAGAAAAGTCCCTTGCTCAACATGGAAGACCAGATTTAGACCCAGGGCTTTCTTTGTCAGCGATTGATCTGAAGTAGATTAAAAGACCCTGGTCTTCCGGACCGCGCTTTCATTACCCACGGCTGCCCCTGCTCCCTCTCAGCTTTCATCCTGAAGATTTTTTTCGCCCGAGTGACCCCCCGGGTCGTGATGATCTCTACGGGCACACTTACATCACCACCCCCAAGCACGGGCAATGGGGACCCCTTGGAGCCTCGATTTCCACCGGTGGAATGGGCGTGCGAGGGAAAACGAGGGCGACTTGGCGCCCGGCACCTGGCTCCGCGGCAGGGGCGGGGCTGTGACTCAGCCGCACAGCTCCGGGGTCGCCCAGCCGGTCAGACCGGCCTCGGCAGCGCGCACGGGGCGCCGGACTGGGCGGCCCAAGGGGTGCAGGGAAAGGAGGCCGCCGGGCGCCTGCTCGGGCGGGAAGAGGAGCGGAGGCCACGGGTGAGCAGGATGGGAGCGAGACCCCGCTGACGCCGGCTGGGGCCACTGGCTGAGAGCAACATGTGTCTGCGCATCGGTGAGCTAGGGCTCACGGGAGGTCCATTTCTGGGGGGACCCAACCCGAAGCCAGGTCGCCTGCTCCATCACGTCCTGGCCTGCAACAGGTCACTTTACTCTCAGCCTCAGTTTCCCCCAGAAGTAAGATGCGGTGGGGTGACAAGCGGCTAGGTTATATTTTTCTTTTTTCGGTGTGGGCTAGGCAAGTGCTCTACCTTGGACACCAGCCCCAAAGTTTCGAGACAGCGAAGGCACTCAGGGACTAGCCTGAAAGTCAGTACTTGGCTCACTCTCACTTTGAACTCTGGATCCTCCTGCCTCAACCTAAGTAGCTGAGACTCCAGATTTGTGCCACTGAGACCCAGCTCTTGATTCGGCCTCGTTTTGATGTTTCGTTTCGGTGGCATCTCCACCTCTTGGCTCTATATTCCTTTCTAAGAGGCAAAACTAGGGCTCTAGGACCCGCAGATGGGGGAAGGATGCTGGAGGTGCAGCGATAGGGATCTGGGGTCCACGGCTTTGGGTCCTTAGCCTTACCGAGGTCCCATTTCCGTATCCTCCTCTCACCCAATCAGGTTGGAGGGAAAGACCAGTCAACTCGGGTCACCAACGGCAAGGACCCTCCCCGACTCCCTGGGTAAGACCTCCGTTTGGGGTCTAAGTTCCCACTCTTCAGCCTGTTTCTTCTTTGTAAAATAAGGACAGTTGTACCCGCTCTTGACCAGGATGAAGTTGGCTCCTGATAATGAAGGCTTAGCAAACTGTGCCAGCCATATTGCCCAATGCTCCCAGCATGGGAACTGAGAAATAAAGTCTACAACTGCCCTAGGGTTTTCTGACCAGCGCCTAGGCACAACCCTGGCCTCCTGTTTAACCAGAGCCTTGGACCAGAGATGTTGCTGTTTTTGAGTCCAGCCAAAGCCCAGGAGTATCTGGGTTGCTCCTGACTGTTGGGTGGGTGGATGGGATGGGAGGATGGGGTGGGACCCATCAGGTCTCTGGAACACGGCTGCAATTCCTTTTCCTGTTTGGCCAGCTGTTCATCTTCACAAGGCCATTCCAGTTCCTCATGCTTTTCCCACCCATGGTCTGTCCTCTGCTACTATTGCCATTCCCGGAGCCTGCAAGCTCAGGGGAGAGCTCGGGGACCAGACAGGCCAACCCCCACTCTGATTTTATGCATGGAGAATCCAGGGCCCAAAGGGGAGGAGGGCCTGGTACCAGGTCCACAGTGAATCTGTGACTGTGGGCTGCTAACAGGAGTATGAGGGGGCTTTTTACTGGAACATGGCCAACTTACCAGTGGCTACACCACATCATAATAATAATAATAATAATAAATATAAATATAAATATATAATAGAGAGAGAGAGTCTTACTTTGTAACCTATGCTAGCCCTGAACTGGCAGCAATCCTCCTGCCTCGGTCTCTTGACTACGAGGATTATGAGCCGCCACTCCTGGCCCCCTGCAATCAATTGCCCTGAGAACATCCAGCTTAAAGATTCTTCCCGCCCTACCCCCCCATTTCTTGCTTTCATTCAGCAGCTGAGCTCACATATAGATAGGGAACTGGGTCAAACCTCTTTTCCACATGTGGGGAAACAGGTTTAGCAGGGATCTCAAAGTCAGAGCCATTGGGAGCAGATAAAGGAGGAAGGACCCTGCTTAGTTGGGAGGGTCGCCCACACTCCAATTTCACAGGGCTGGCTAACCTGAGAGGACCTGAGGGTCCGGGTGGCCACGGCCCTGAGGCAGGGTTAACAGCCAGCAATGGGGATGTTACTTTAGAGAGCCACTCAGAGCGGGAGGAGGGGGCTCCCTGCTCTTTGGATGTGAGGGGACTTGGCCACTCAGAACTTGTATTTGTTACCGGTCTCCCTTCTGGTCCCAGCCTCAATTTAGCACCCCCTGCACTAAGAGTCCCCAGGGACTCTCCCATCCACCCATGGACCCTGTCGGCACCAAGAGACAAGGACTCTCTTCCTCTCTAGGGGAGAAGTGGAGACTGACGGCTCTCACCAGTTTCGCTTAGCAGCTGTGTGTTGAGCACCGTGTGTGCCAGGCCCCATCTCCTGGAGTGACGACTGTGCAGGGCCTGACTCCTGCCCGGTACACTGTGGGCTCCTGGAGGCCTAGACAGTACCTGTGGAGCTTGTAGGTGTCCTAGTGCCTGGCATGAAGCAGGCACTCAGGAAAGACACCCTATGTATGGGACAGATGAATGAATGAGTGAGTGAGGAAATGAATGAATGACTCAGTGGGAGGATCATGCTGGATCCCTGCAAGTCACAATTCAGAAGCTAACAAGGACAGCTTTGTGTGCCACCTGTGTGTTTTTCCAACCTTAGAACCCAGGAACATCCGAGAGACGAATAAGGGAAGCTGAGATAACCCAAAGCCTGGGTCTTCTCCCCCACTGTGAGCCTGACGTGTGTCCCCACAGGTGGCCTGAATGTGGGTGAGTTCCGGAAGGTGCTGATGAAGACAGGGCTGGTGCTGGTCGTGCTGGGTCATGTGAGCTTCATCGCTGCTGCCGTGCTCCATGGCACCATGCTGCGCTTCGTGGCTGCCGCCAGTGACGCCGTAGTTCTACAGTACTGCGTGGTGGACATTCTCTCCGTCACCTCTGCCATCCTGGTATGCCTGTCTGGGAGGTCAGCAGGAGGGAGGGACCGGGTCTCAACCATAGTCCCCAGCACTAACCCTAGTAGCCACCTACCAACTGTGTAGGCCCTCAAACACTCTGCCTCAATTTTGTTGTCTGTAAAATGGGGGTGGTGGGAGTGTACCCAGACTGCAGAGGCCCCTAGTGGGTGTCTGAGGTCGTCCACAGAAGGTGTTGAGCTGAGGGCCTGGCACACGGCTAGTGTGAACTTCTGTGACAAATTCACGGTGTGGCAGCAGGGAGGGAAGAAAGATCAGCTTAGCTGGGCAGCGTCCAAAAGGGTTTCAGGGAAGTGGAAACCTCTGAGCTGGGTATTAATGGATGAGTAGGTGTTCCCAATGGACTGTAATTATCAACCCAGGTATGTGGCATGCTGGGGCTAGCAGGCAGAGAAGCGTGCCAGGGTGGCATTCCGTGTTCAGCCTGTGGCAGATGCCAATGTGTGGAGCTGGGAACGGCTGAGATCTGCTCTGGAGACACGGAGCCAAACAATCAGTCGGGAGTGAGTTTAGCGCTAGAATGGATTCACATGAACTACTTGATATCCAGCAGCCGTGTGATACCCAGACACCTGCCCGTTTGATGAACGACTAAAGGAAGGAGCCTAGTAGACTTAGGTTTATACAGCTCTCCTCTGTGTGACAGCTAAGGCAACTGCAGACTTGGGGGATAAACCTGCTTAACTTCCAGAGATTGCTGACTCCTGGCTAAGGGCCTTCTCTCTGTGTGTGCTGATCACTGCCTACAAAATGAACCTCAGACGGCCTGCTGGCCTGTGGGTGTGGTGAACCAGGCTCTGACCTGTAGACACCCCAACAGCAGGAAGAGTGTTGCACTATGTCCCATCAATATCTGTCTTGCTCAGCAACCATCTGAAGAAGACACGGACGGTGGCCAGCCCAGGGCCAAGGGGCTCCGAGCTGGATCACTTCCCTTTGCTTTCCTTCCCCAGTGACTCCTCACCACTCTCAGCTGCCCACACCTGGGAGAGGCTCACCCCACTTCCTGCTGATGGGATGCCTTCCTGTGAGGTCATCCTGCAGAGAGGGACTGAGCCCAGAGAAGAGGAGTCACTTTGTTGTGACTGCTACACACATCCACTACAGAGGGTGAACCTAAGAAGCTGGATAGGCTGAAAGAAGCTAGTCATCTGGGGGGCAGCCTCTGGGCTGAACAGGACATGGGAGGCCCTGTCTCTGGGGGTCGAGGGGCAGGAGGATGCAGGAGCAGGAAGTGTGTTCTTGGAGAGGATGCTCCGTGGGTAGCAGCCAACAGCTGTGATTGGGTGCCCGTATCCAGTGTGATGAGAGAAGACAGTGGCCCAGGGCAGATAGAGAAGGACAGGAATTAGGTCATTAAGAGCCTGGGATAACCTCAGATCCTCCGAGGGGTTTCTCTGTCTTTTGTGGTACCAGGGACTGAACCCAGAAGCCACACATGCTGGGCAAGCATTCTGTTCCCAGGCTCCATCCTCTGCCCCCTCTTGGAGATTCTGAATTCTGTTCACAACATGTACTGTCTGTCTAGGGTGGAACTTCACACTAAGATGGTGACCCTGGGGCTGGCCACCTCCCATGCTTCCTCATATGGTGCTGACCACTCAGTCCACACTACAAAGTCCTGACCAAACTGGAACATGTTATGTGAATCAGGCTGGCTTTAAACGTAACACAGTGTCCATCTGCCTCAGCGCTGGGAATACAGGCGTATGTCACTATGCCTAATTCCTGTTTTAATCTCATTTTGAGTTAGTTCCTCGGTAGTGGAATGTGTTTCTTCTAAAGTCTTTCCCATCCCCAAAAGAAATGTCCTGTGTATCCCATGGCCTACCCCCTGGCATGTGCCTGCAAACAGGATACATAGGACCCTGTTGGAGAGTCACAACTTTAGGCAGTGGGGAGTCCTGGAAGGTTTGTAGGCAGTGAGGAATGACCAGGGGCACAGCCCTTAAAGTCACAGTTAACCAGGCTGAAGCGAGCCCAGGGTGGGAGTGGGGAAGGCAGGAATAAGGAAGATGGTGGTAGGCTCTTTATCCTAGCAGGCGTCTGACCCCACAAGCTCTCCTCCAGCCCTGGCATCGCAGCTGATCCGTACTTCCCCTGCAGGTCATCTTTGCTGGGATCACAGCTGTCGTCCTGTCCCGCTACCTCCCCAGCACCCCCTTGGTATGTGGCCCCTCCTCGGATGGTACCGTGGGTTGGGTCAGCAGCCTTCTTGCGGCCAAGCACTAACCAGTACTCTCCATACCTAGCGCTGGGCTGTGTTTAGCTTGAGTGTGGCCTGTGCTGTCCTTTCTCTGACCTGCGCCCTCGGGCTCCTGGCCTCCATCGCAGTGACTTTTGCCACGCAGGGCCGTGCGCTACTGGCAGCCTGTACTTTTGAGAGCCCTGAACTCCCAACGCTGGCACCTGACTGTCCTTTTGACCCTACTCGAATTTATGTGAGTGCCTCAGCCTTGGGAGGGGCTGGGAAGGGCTCTTGGGATCCCTGCACCCCTGTCCCTAAGTAGATCTTTGTGCCCCTGTCCCCTGCAGAGTTCTAGCCTGTGCCTCTGGGCCATCTCTCTCATGCTCTGTGTGGCGGAGAGCGTGTCTGCCCTGCGCTGCGCCCAGCTCGTGCATCGGCTGCTGGAACTGAGACCCTGGTGGGGGAAAAACTGCCACCACATGGTGAGTCCCCTCCATAGTCCTGGGAAGTCCCTGTTGGAATCCCTGGCTGGTCAGCCCCACCCACCTCTGAATAGGGCCTCAGATAACTGGGGCAAAAGTTTGCTCACCGCCACCCAAGGGCTCCAAAGTCCAGGGAAGCCAGATCTGCCAGCTAAGTCAGACAGCTATATCTGACCCTCCCAATCTTGAGGGGAAGCACGAGTTTGGGTGTTCAAACAGGAGACACTCGGGAGTCTGGCCTGTCTTGAGTGTGTGGTAGTGATGTCCTCTCCCATGCCCCAGAAGCCTCTAGTCCTCCCTGCCCCCAGTTTGGGGATGTCCTGGAAATAGAGACCCCAGTCCAGACCCAGCAAAACGAACAGGTTTTTGTGTCTGCAGATGCAAACGAGCCCAGAACCCCTGGATGGCCACGACCTATTGAGCTGCGCTAGCTCTGTGCAGCTGACCATCTGACACCTCAGTGGGGCCATGACTACTGAGGCACATGACCGAGTCTGGACATATGACCAAGCCTGCACTGACCAGTACCCAGGGAGCCATGGAAGAAGCCTAGATGAATCCAGGATTCCCAGAGCAGGCCCAAGAGGGCTCAGTGGACCCCTGGGGACCTGGGAGAGGGCTTTGAGTGCTCTCCCTGGCCACCCGGCACTCTGCACTGAAACAAGACTTTATTTGGAAGTTATTAAAAAGAACAGAGATGCTCCATGTGCTGCATGCAGAGGGAGATGGGGGCTTTGCCAGGGGCCTGCACATCTTTCCTACACAGAATGCTGTGGAGGGACTCTGCCCATGTGCGTGTGTGCGTGCGTGTGTGCGTGCGTGCGTGCGTGCGTGCGTGTGTGTGTGTGTGTGTGTGTGTGTGTGTGAGACGGCGCACGTGTGAGTGAAAGAGTGTGAAATACAGAATACAGAGTGGCTAAGTCTGTGATCATCCGAATGCTAAGAGGCAGGCTGGGTTTGGGGACCCCCAGTTGGAACCCTGGGAGATTTTTTTTTTTTTTTTTTTTTTTACCATGGTCTCTAGCCAGCAAGAGCTGGGACAGGAAGTGTTCTGCAGGGAATTACATCAGGAAACTTCCTCAAAGCCCCACAGCCCAAGAATCTGCTATGTCTCCCCCACCAAATCAAAAGACTTCACCGGGGCACCTCTCCACCTTCCTCCAGGCTGATGGTCACCCAAAGGGAACCTCCCCTAACCTCCTGCGTTGTAGAAGGGCCTTGGATCTGTGGGTTGGTGGAAGGTGATCCAACCGTCTGAATAAAGAATACAGAACAGGGACAGGAAAAAACAGAGTCATCTCAGTCCCACTAAGGGAGATTCTGCCTCATGGGCCGTGGGTCCTAACGGCTGTCTTGCTTAGCCCCTGTCTTGCAGGATTCGCTTCTCCAGAGGCCTCCCACAGTGCAGACCCCAGAAGGGGGTCCCCAGTCTGGCCCCCAGCCTGGACAGACACGAGGGAGAGGAAGCAGAGGGCCGGTGAAGGCAGGGAGGCAGCGAGCTGGTTCCTCCCCAGCTCAGAACTGGGAGGCGCTGCTGGGGTCGCACTGCAGCAGGCGCACGATCGACGGGTCGCTTTTGGCCCCGCGGATGAACTCCTCCAGGGACAGCTTGCCTGCGGGGCCAAGGGAGGGCTGTTAGTGAGGAGAAGGCGGCCACAAAGCCAGGCAGATGGTGGCAGGCGGTGCGGGAGAGGGAAGAAGGGAGGCCGCACATCCCCGACACTCACCGTCATTGTTTGTGTCCATTTGGCGGAAGATTTTCTCAGTCCTCTTTTCCGGGGTCGATTCGTCCTCAGGCATCTTCATCACGGACGAAACCATCTTGTAAATGGCCTGTGGGGTTGAGTTCGGGAGTGAGAAGAGACCACTTAAGGCCCCATCCGATCTCGTTCTCTATAGACATCGCAGGGTCGTGCTCCTCTAGCCAAGGAGGATGGAAGGAAAATCAGGAAAAGGCTTTCTAGAAGCGGGTGGTAACTTAAGAGTGCCCTGGACCAGGTAGGTCCCTTGGAGGGCCAGGTGGGAATTGCTGATAGAGATAACAGGCAAAGGCACTGCAAACTGCAAGCCCCAGGTGGATACCAAGAATCTGGGGTGCACAGAGTCAAGAGAGATGTTGGAGGGCATCGAAGTCCAGATAGCGAATGGCGCAGAACAGCAGGGTGCTTGTTGGGGGATAAAGGCTGAGTTAGCACTCTCATTCAGTGACCAACAGGGGGCGCTGAGGGAGAAGACACTAGACTGCGCTGCGGTCTGTGGCCGGCAGGGGGCGCAGAACGCCAAGGCAAGCTGGGACCCAGAAGGGGCGGGAACATTATGCAAACGAATGCAAATGAGCACCTGCCACGGGGTCAGGGACAGCCTGAGCTCTGCTGGGCTGAGGGCGGCAGCTGCCACGTGTAGGTGCTCCAGAGGCACCAAAAAGGAGAGTTTTTTGAGCTAAATGTACAGATCATGTAGTGCTCGACTTGTGTCATGGGCTGTTTCTTCTCCCTGGAGCTCAGAGACTGGACTAGCCACGTCAAACCTTCAACTCCTCCAAGAAAGCTTCCCTTCTTCCCCTCGCCGTAACCCTCCCCACCCCCTTCGTGTCCAGCTTTGTCGCTGAACTACTCTTTTCTAGTCTCTCCTTCAAGTTTGTCCCACACACTGCCTCTGAACGCTCTTTCCAAATACTAATCTCCACTACCATGTCCCCAAACCAGCAGGCCGCCCCCTCGTTTCCAGCACACACAGACCTCCCTCTAGGCCCACGAGGTGCACTGGTTTCTTAAGGATGCTGCCTCCTACTCTTCCCTGGGGTTCAGTTTACAATGCTTTCCAAGCAAGATCATCCGAGATCCGGCAGGGGTCAGGGCACGGCGGCTGCACTGGGCTTTTCCTTTGAGGACGTGTCTCAGAAAGTAACTAATTCTTTAACGGACTGTGCCACCGTTCAGATAAGAACAGCGACTCTAGCTACTTCTAAGATTCCCAAATTCCAGTACAGTGCCTTGGCACATGGCAGGGAACTCCCTGTTTAAAGGCCATTGTCACCTCCCACCATGCTCTGTACCAAGTCCAAATCATTTGTTTTTAGCATTCAAGCTGTCCAATGCTGGCCTCGCCACCACCAAGCCCCGTTGGAAGGGTAATTCTGCCACAACGGGGCCCTTCAAATTCCCCAGCATTTACAGGCGCTGCCTGAAATAATATGAGCTACCCTTTATCACGCAAGCATTATGCGCCAGGTCCTATGTACAGGAATTTTGTTTTGGTTTTCTTTCTTGTTCTGATTTTAGTTGGTTGGTTGGTTTGGTTTGGTTTTTGAGGCAGGATTTCTCTGCATAGCCCTGGCTGTCCTGGAACTCGCTCTGTAGACCAGGCTGGCCTTGAACTCAGGGACCCCCTACCTCTGCATCCTGAGTGCTGGGATCAAATGTGTATATGCCTCAGTACGTGGCATACATGATTTCTAAACTGTACATCAACTCAGAAAATCAAATAGCAAACCTCCCTTTTCCTGGATAAGAAACCAAGGTTTGGGAAGGGAACTGATGGAAGGCACCAACCAGATCAGGGCTTACTCCCTCTTAGCTGCTGGACGGATGCTTGGGCAGTTTGGAGTGATGGACCGCAGGAGCTCTGGAGTGACATCCTGGTGCAGTCTGCACCTTTGTGTACCCTTGGATAAGAATTTAGCCTCCGTGGCCTCAGTTTCCATCTGTAAAATGGAGCACTGTGTCTATCGCATCAGGATCGTTCAGCACAGTGGTTCCCAGCCTTCCTAATGCTGTGACCCTTTAACACAGTTCCGCATGTCATGGTGACCCACAACCCTAAAAGCATTTTTGTTGCTACTTCGTAACTGTCATTTTATTGCTGTTATGAATTGTAATGTAAATCTCTGTGTTTTCTGATGGTCTTAGATGACGCCTATGAAAGGCTCACTCGACCCGCCCCCAAGGGGTCCCGACCCACAAGTTGAGAACCACTGCTCTAGAGGAGTAACTGGGATAAAAGTACTTGGCTGGAGCGAGCAATCACTAAACAGCAGCATATATGGTCATTATTAATCCATTGTGTCTTCTGCTGTTTCTGTCCCCTGGTCTTCCAGATGTTATATACATCTCTCTCGATGACCTCATCACTGTGGCCTGTGCCTTCATCTTTCCTGTCAGAGTGGGAGCCCCAAGAAGCACACTGCCTCTTTCCTCCCTCTGTGCCACCAGCCAGTGTAGGGCTGGGACGGGAGATGGACTGAGCAGTGACTTAGAGAGTGGCCCTTCTCCTTGTGACAATCTTTCTAATTAATTAATTAGATTAGATTAATTAGATTAAGTCTGGATTGCTTGCTCCGGGTTTCACTGGAGCCTACTTGTCATTAATCAGGCCCTGGGGTGCACAGTACTCTGTCTGCACCAGCTGTCTGGAGCCTCTGAACTAGCATAATGGAAGTCGGGGTCTAGAGGGCAAAAGCTGGTGAAGAAGAAGAAGGAGGAGGAGGAGAAGGAGGAGGAGGAGGAGGAGGAGGAGGAGGAGGAGGAGGAGGAGGAGGAGGAGGAGGAGGAGAAGGAGAAGGAGAAGGAGAAGAAGAAGAAGAAGAAGAAGAAGAAGAAGAAGAAGAAGAAGAAGAAGAAGAAGAAGAAGAAGGTGGTGGTGGTGGTGGTGTGCAAGGGTCCTTGAGGAATGGGCTAATTCAGCCAAACCGAGATTTACCAGTGTACAACTGGGAAAACATGAGCATCTCTCTGAATTCGTGGGCATCCAGCAGATCCCTAAGTGATCCTCCACCACGACCTTGATCCTTCCAGCAGGGACCTCCAGAGTTCCCCATCATCCTACCTCCAAATAGGAGTTTGTTGTTTGCAGGTTGCCGGGACAAACACTGAGGCAGCAAGCTACTGGCATAGGGAAGACGTCCCTTCCCAAGGCAGCCAATGACACTCAAGCTAGAGGGGAGCCATGGGCTGGATGAGCTGGAGCAGATATCAGAAAGGAGCCACGTGCAAAGCTGTGTGGCAGCACCTCTCAAGACACGGCTTGGGGATGCTGCCAAGGACATATTAGCCAGTGCAGAAGATGTGTGGAGAAAGAATGACTGACAGTCACTAACATTTGCTGAGTACCAAGGATCTACAAAACCCTAGATGGAACTACCATTTCCCTTGATCTCTTTTGAAAGTAGGGGCTTGATACCCTCACATACATCATCACACATTGCTGGCAAAAAAAAAAAAAATGCTGTAAAGGTTCAGAGGAACAGTGGGCAAGAGCCACAGGTATGTGATGTTCTGCTATGGCTCAACAGGTAAAAATGTTTGCTGTCAAACCCGACAGCCTGAGCTCAATCCCTTGATCTACATGGTGGAAGGAGAGGATTGATTCCCAAAAGTTTTCCTCTGACCTCCTCATGTGTGCCACGGCATGAGCATGCTACACACACACACACACACACACACACACACAAACAAATAAATAAATAGATAAATAAATAAATAAATGTTTAGAGGACAGCCAGGGCTACACAGAGAGAGACCCTGTCTAAAAACAAATGTTTAAATTAGGCACGGAGCAGCGTGGATAAAATGGAATTGTAGCACTCTCTACCTTCAATGCTGAGCGGCAGTGATTGGTTTTTTTGAAATAAGTCTCATGTGTTCCATACTTAAATTTGTACCAAGAAAAGGCATGCATGACAAGTCTCCAAATCACATCCTGCAGTCAGCATCACTGTCCCTGCTCCAGTTTTATAGATGAGCAACCTAAGAGCTAAAGTCTGTCCAGAACTGGAAGCCATGTCTCCTTACAAAAGGTATCCTGGAGTGACGGGCCAGTCTGGGCTCAGGCCCACTCTGGACATCAAGCAAGTCACTCTGCCTGCCTGAGACTCATGGGGCTGCTCTAAGGATGCACTCAGCTCAGGGTCTAAGTACCCCATGCAGTACTGGGTCTGGTGATGCCTCTGTCAATTAGCTAGGAGACGGCTGGGTATCCAGATGGCATGTGAACATTACAGCCAGGTGGCCTACTCACAGACTGTGAGGTCTCCAACAAGTGCCTTCTTCCAAAGCATGCTTCCTCCTCGGTAATGAGGATCAATAAAACAGTACTTGTGGGCTGAGGAAGAGGCTCGGTGGTAGAACATTCCCTACCAGGCACAAGAACTGCGTTTGACCTGAGCACGGCAAACAGATGAATGAATGGATGAATGAATGAGTGAATGAATGAATGAATGGGCAATACTGGGAATGGAGACACACACTTGTAACCCAACAGTTCAAGGGCTAAGGTGGGAGGATCATGAGTTCAAATTCAGTCTGAGCTACATAGAGAGACCTGTCTCCAACCAAACCAAACCAAATATAACTGGTCTAAACCAGAAATAGCAATATGGGAAAGACAAAGCAAGATGGAGAACTATTCCAAATTACATCAGAATATCCAAGATGGTCATAGTGGCAACACCTTTAATCCCAGCAGTCGGGATGAAGAGGCAGATCTCTGTGAGCTGGAGACCATCCTGGGCTATACAGCGAGTCCCAGGCCAGCCAGAGCTACATAGCAAGACCCTGTCTCTAAACAAATACGAATAGCAAAACAGGACAACAAATTCAATGTAGGATCCCAGACCAGGACCAAAAGGGAAAAAAAAAAGCTACAGAGAACATTCTGAAGAGAGAGGACAATAGCGTACGATCTCTATATTAGAGCAGCATTGTTTCTGTGTCAAATATCCTTGACTTGGATAATCGTGCTATGGGTTATATAAGAGAATGTCTTATTATTCCTAGGAAAGACATCCTGGCCTTGAGGGGTAAAGGGTCAGTGCCAAGAGCAACCTAGAAGCAAGGCACACAGGCAGAGATAAAGCAATGCCAGGAAACTCTTAGCAGGTGAGTGCGGGGAGCGGGGAGGATACATGGGAACATCCTCAGCTTTTCTTTCCTTGTTGTTGTGAGGTTGGTAGGTGAGGAGAGAGTTTCCCATTGTTCAGGCTGGCCTCAAACTCATTTGGTAGCCGAGGCTGACTTTGAACTCCTGACCCTCCTGCCTCTAACTCCATAATAGTTTTAGCTCTCAGCTTTTCTTTAAATGGAAAATCATTTCCTTCTAAAGGATTTTGTGAACGGGATGTGAAGATGAGCCCCAGTCACTGCTGGAGGACTAGGTGGGTTGAGAGGTTAAGAAGGGTGTTCGGAGCCTGCGGCTGAGCAGCCGGTGTGGATGGCGGCCCACCTGCACAATCTCCAGCATTTCCTCCCGGCTGATGTAGCCATTGCCGTCCAGGTCGTACATGCTGAAGGCCCACATGAGCTTCTGCTCCAGGCGGCCACGCGAGGTCACGCTCAGAGCGATGATGAACTCCCGGAAATCGATGGTGCCGTCGCTGTTGGTGTCAAAAGTGCGGAAGACGTGCTCGGCGAACTTGGAGGCGTCGCCATAGGGGAAGAAGTTGGCGTAGATCTTCTTGAACTCATCCACGTTGAGGATGCCAGTGGGGCAGTCCTTGAGGAAGCCCTTGTACCACTCCTGCAGCTCCAGCTCCGAGAACTCTGTGTTCTCACGCAGATCCTGCAGCATCTCCGGCCGCAGCTTGCTGTTCTGCTTGCCCATGGCAGACGAGCCAAGTCCCACCTGGGTACCCCCAAAGGAGGTGAAGGAGCAGAGAACAATGGTTTTGTCTTTTTGGTCACTTGATATCACTCCAGAAAGGTCCTCAGAAACAAGACACTCCAAACTCCCATTGACCCAGGAAGAGAGAGGTGGGCCCTAGATGGTACAGCCTGTACCTTGCTCTGTGGCATGCTCCTCTGGAGAGCAGACCCAGAAGAAGAGGAAGGGGCTAGCTCACACTCACTGACACCCTTTCTGGCTGCCCCTGCTAATCCTGTTCACATTTTTGCCCTCCCAAGGGGAAATCTGGGGATTAAATCCACTTTCCACATGAGCAAGGACACTCAGAAAATGAGGTGATCTGCTTCAGGTCACAAGACCACTAGAGGGTAGAGCTGACCCCCAGAGTTTCCTAGAAGGGTTCAGAGCCCTCTTTGGTACCTGCTGCCCTCTCATGGCTTCCCAGATACCTGCTGAGCCCCGCACAGGTCCTGCAGCACAGACGCTGCCAGCTTCTCTTCCTGAAGAAGTGCTCAGCAAGAGGCCTGAATCTGGACCCCAGAGCCAAATTACCTGAGTTCAAAGCCCACCTCTCCCTCTTACCAGCTGCGTGCCTTGGGCGATTTCTTTAAACTCTCTGTCTCAAGTGCAAAGTGGGCTCAATGATAGTACTTACTTCATGGGGTTATTGAAGGGATTAAATTAGTTAATACTTTTGAGCACTTAGAACCATGGCTGAGTAGTGCTACATACATGTTAAGTAAGCCAAAATGATTTACATATACCCAGACTCCGCCAAACTCGGGCATGATATGCAAGTGCACGTCCCCAGCACACATAGTGCCACACGGATCTCTAAATGCCCTCGTGAGATTCTATGCCACTCACCTACCATCCTACGCCACACATGGGTCACCATGCCACCACACACAACAATCCTGCTGCCCCACAACTCACACGCATTGACACATGGCACCACGCATGACTTCCATACACTGCGCATCAAGACACACCAGCCCACAACCCCACATGTCTCACACATGCCATCACACGCCAACTCGCATGCTGACACCTCTCACATGGCCAGAAGCACGTGGGACCTTCAGGTACCCTTCTCATTATCTTTCTATACCTGGGGTGCTGCCAGGTCCCAGGAGAGGGAGCTACAGCCCTTCCCAGACCTGCTGAGGATTCTTTCTCGGGCAGCCCTACCCAGCCCACCCAAACCTCTCTCAACACTCACCTTTTACCTGGTTTCAAAAGGTCCCTTCGGGGCAGGGATTACAGTGTGAGGCTGAGGACAATCAATGGAGGGGGAGTAGTCAGAAGTCCTAGGCACAGATGTAGGGGCGTGTGCAATTGGCTCCTGAGGTTGGAGATACCAGTAACACAGGGTGAAAAGGGTTCCTTGTGCATGGAGGTACATGAAGCTCCGTGCACATGAGTATGGGTGCATGTTGAATGCGTTTGTTCACACATGATGTGGGTCCTGCGTTCTGCACCGCATCTGTCTCCCTGTGCGTTTCTATGCATGTCTGTATGTGAATTCTATATGCGTGTTGAGCGATCATGCACCTGTCACAAAGAGAAGAATGTATCCGGGATCGTGAGGGGACCTGTGTCTGTCCTCAGCAGTGTGTCATGCATGTTCCTGTAAGTTGGTGCCCCCCCCCTTCCCAGATCAGCCTCTTCTGCCCCAGGCTGAGGAGCCATAGAACAAGTGTGTGGGAAGGGACTGAGGAAATGCGCAGGGCTGAGCAGGGGAGCATATCCCTTACTCCCCTCCTCAAGGTCCAAGGAACTGGGTCAGCGGGGCGGGGGCAGAGCGATGTGCCGGGCAGGAGCGCTCCTCCAGGTGCCCCTTCCTCCTGGCCACCCTCGGCATTGCCTCTCCAAGCTGGAAGAAGGCTCTGTTTTCTCCGCAAAGACCCCCGGTGCCCAAAATAGGAGGAACCTCACAGCTCGATCCTAGAAACCCGCCCTAGCATCCCCTCTAAGCCTCCCCCGGCTCCGGCCCTGAGCCCCCGCCTCCATCCTTCCCGCACTCGGCGCGAGGTCCCTCCTGGAGGGGGCGCCCGGGTCGGACTGCGCTCGACTCCCGGGAGCCGGCCACTCGGCGGTCAGGACCCTGGAGAGCGCCTCGCGATCCCCCCCGAGGCAGCCCAGGGCTGGCAGCGCCACGGGTGGGACGAATCCCACGAGGGACGGGGAGGAGCGGGCTGGGGAACCCTGGACGTGGGATCCTGACTCCGGGGCTGCCCTCCCCGCATCCCCGGCACCGGCCGGAGCGGCCCCCACTCACCCAGCGACGCCGAGACACCGACTGCGCAGGAAAGGCGGCGCTGCTGCGGCGCGCGGCGGCAGAGGCGGCCGGAGGGGCGGGAGGGACTGCGAGGGAGACGCCCCGCAGCGTTGGCCGGGAGCCCCTCCCCTGGGGGGGTCCACACCGGCAGTTAGGCTCCGCCCCCGCCCCCGCCCGGGGAGGGAACGGGACGCCCCCACTGCCCCGGGCCCCCTCTCTCGGAAGCACCCGGCTGTGGGAAGATCGGGACCCCCTGGTTCTGCAAGTCGACTCGGGGAGACCAAAGAAGCAGATCAGAGCCCAGGGACCGCTCTTCTAAACCGGGAACAATCCAGGGCAGTGCCACCCGCTTCCTCCCCACCCCTACCTGGGCGCGGGGCCGCCTGTCGCTCGGAGGGCGGGATCCGACAGGCACCCTGGCTGCCCCCGCGCCTCAACTCCGGAGCCAGCTGAGCTGGGGGCTCTTTGGAGAGGCGGGAGCGCCCATTCCCCAGTCTCGAGGTCTTCCAGGGGCCAGACACGCCCCCTGCCTACCTCCGCCTCGGAGAGCACGCCCCCTCTCCAGCCTACTACTCAGGATGTCATCCCTCACCCCTTCTAAGAATTAATCCCACCTCCATGGATGTACCTCGTTCTTCCCAGTACCCTTCCCTGCAAGACACCCTCTCCTCCCCCAGCCTCTGCGGGTGCAGGCCTGTGACCTGAGAGAGCAGAAACACATCTCCACCTGCGAGGAGGGGGGAGCTATTTCTGAGGTGGGTAGGCCTCTTGTCTACATTCCGGATGGCTGCTCTCTAGAGACCCCGACCCCAGCACAGCTCCTCCTGCCTGTATAGAGGGCTGCACCCTCCCTCCTCCAGCCCTGGTAACAATCCCTACAGCTTAAATTCTGTCCTTTCTCCATCTCTAGGATATGGACCGTCTTGTGTTCTACATTGCCGATGAGGAAACTGAGACTTGCAATGTTTAATTTCTTTTTCCAATGTCTAGCTGCCAGTCAGTGGCTTAAATTCAAGAGCTCTCGTTTCTTCCATTTCAAAAATACTTGTCAAACATTGCTTCTGCACTCTGCACTGTTCCAGACGTTGGGCTGCGATCATGCAGAAGAAACAGTGATAGAACATACACAGTCGGCTCTGTGGTGTGTTGGATAAGCAGTTTGAAGAAAGCTTGGGACAGCGGCCGATGGAGAGCAATGGCACTTCGGGTTGCATTCCACATGAGACCAGGACTCTTAGCTGTGTGGGACAGAGCAGGTCTGACGTCCACACAACAGCTCACTGGAGTGTTATGTCAAGAGGGGTAGGATGAACCTGGTTTCCGGACCTCCTTAAGGAGGTGGCATTGATGGCATTTGTCCCTTCTTGGAGAGCTCTTTCCAGAGTGTTCTTTCTACCTGTAATTCAGATCATCCTGGCTGCCCAGGGCACCAAACAAAGCTCCCCTCCAGGTGCCTAGACCAGGCCCCTCAGTCTAGCCTTCACCTCTTGTGCTTGGAGGAAAAGAGGGGGTGTGCATTGACAGAGCTGGAGAGCCAGACCCGGATGGAATAGGGACAGCTGGGCCCTTGGGAACACCGGCTCCACTGTGTGCCTTGGCTCCTGTGTTGGGACCCCCAGTGGAGGCGTGAGAGATGCCAGACGAACGTGGGTGGTTCCCAGCTGCCTCCTTCAGGAAGACCTGCAGGCTGACAGGGAGTAGAGATCTGCTTAGGCCCCACCCAAGACCCCTCCGGTGACAACCTCCCTCCCATCTTCCTGGTGGGCCTGGAAGGACAGCCATGCTTGGGACATGGAAAGGAGCCAAAGCCAGAGTCATCCCCTCTGTCCCCACCGCTCCTTTCCCCTCTCTCCTGCCTGAAGCTGGAATCTCCCAGCATGCCTTGATTTCTCTTCTCCATTCTTGGGTGGAAGGTCTCGGAGTACCCCTACTTCCTCTGGACTGACTCTTGGCTCAGGCACAGGTTCAGTTGGCTCCCATGCTTTCCTTCTTTGGGAAGGTGATTCTGGAACCTTCCCTCAGCACCCCTGTCTGCATCCTGCCTCCACAGTGGTGTGCTTCTGAGGGTGGGACAGAGTCACCTCATCCAGGGCATCGGCTTTCTTTGCCTGTTTCTGCATGTTACTGAGAGCCTCTGAAAGCAGAGCCTGAGCCCTCCTGGGTGCTGCTGGCTGCTCCCATCAGCCACCTCGACCTTCCCAAAGCAGTCGAAGCACTGGAGAGGTTCCTGAGCCAAAGAGGAGGCCTGGGGCGCCTCACACTCTTTAAGACCCTGAGTCCAGCCAGGCGGTGGTGGTGCATGACTTTAATTCCAGCACTTGGGAGGCAGAGACAGGCAGATCTCTGTGAGTTCGAGGCCAGCCTGGTCTACAAGAGCTAGTTTCAGGACAGTCTCCAAAGTTACAAAGAGAAACTCTGCCTTGAAAATCCCCCCCCCCCCAAAAAGACCCTGGGTTTCAGACAAATGTCCGGCAGTACAGTCAGAAAAGGCAGCAGAGGGATTGCGGCTTGGGAAGCCTGGGTCCCTCGGTTCTGCACCTTGCTGACTGAGTTTGGGCAGGCAATGTGACAAAGACAACTCAGGTACCCGTGCCCCCGTGGCATTGGGGTTACCTCATTTGAAGGCCTGCTCTGTGCATGCTCAGGTTCCTCCTGCTGATGCCCTCCCCCCCTCTTGCACAGAAGAAGGTGTCCAAGAGGGAAAGGGAGCCACAGCCTGGGGTAGAAGTGGGTCAGGAGGGATGGGACAGGGCAACAGACAGTCCCTGAAAGAATGCGTGTTGTCTCCAGAGCAGAGAAGGGAGTCGGGGGCTTCAGAAACCAGGATGGCTGTCCTCTTCTACCATGCTGCCTGGAGGTCACTTATCCCCTATGTGCAGAGTGCCCTACTTAGACCACGTCATCTCAAGGTCTATGGTCCTGAGCATCTCTCCTATTGCCTCCATTTTACAGAGGTGGAAACTGAGGCTCAGGGAGTTGAAGTCTCCACCCTGAGGCAAATCAGAAAGAGGACAGACATGTTGAACCCAGCTCTGTGTGACTCAGGAGCTGCCGAGGCCTATCAGTGAAGTGGGCAGCTCTTGTCCCTCTCTCGCCCACTCAGAAGAGTGAACCAGCCCCCATCCCATGTCTCTTGGGTCCCCAACGGGTTGAAAAATTCTGATGGAAGCAGATGGTGGGGACAGATGGAGGGGAAAGCATCTCGGGGGCTGAGTTCACACAAACAAACATTGATAAAGTGATTAAAACCTTAAGCCACCCCTTCCCAGAAAGCCCTGCCCACCCAGCCTGGAGCACAGCGAGCTGTGAAGTGAGAGCTGGGGTTCTCCTGAATGCCCAGGGTCTCAACCTCATTAATCCCAGTCTCTGCCAGCTTCCTTTGATGCCAGGGACCACCCCCGGACCAGAGCCCAGGGTGGCAGAGCTGCCAGGAGCACAGCCCGGGAGGGGGCGGGGCAGGCCTGGCAGTTCCCCAAAGAGCTGGCCATGAGGAGGGAATAGCTGGGGAAGGATGGAAAGTCCAGGGCTCTGGAGCTGCAAGCCTGAAATCAGGGCCAGCAGGATAGGGGTGGGGATGCCAGAGCTAGGGTCTCTCTGGGGAAGCTCCCCTTGCCACGTTGGACAAAGGTCACACAGCAGCCCAGCTGCCCACAGAGCAAACTGAATTCTGAGTCTCAAACGGCTTCATTTGGTTCTCTCCTCCGTAGAGGGAGACGGTGTTAGAGACAGCCCTGGAAAGGTGGCTGTGAGGGTAAGGAGCAGCCCCACATGGTACCTAGGTACCTAGGTACTCTGCACATGGTACAGACACCTCGGTACCAAGGTAACAAGAGTCAGCAGGCCCCTACAGAGCAGAGGTTTGGGCCTGAACCCTCTCCTGATGCATCCTGTAGCTGCTGGGCTCAGCGGTAGAGAGATGGCTGCATTGACACCCAGGAAGAGCAGGGTTCCTGGGCAAGGCAGCTGGAGCCAGTGTCAGGGCCTCGAATGACGGTGTTAGCTCTTTAGACCTGTATTCAAATCCCACACTTAAGTGGCCCTTTTCCTAATGGCAGAAAGCAGGCAAAAAAAAAAAAAAATAGCCCTCTGACCTTCTGGTTCCTCCTTTGTGAAACCAACATTTCCAGCTGCTTGCTGGACTCCCTCCCAGAAGCCCACAGACACCCCCGGCTCAAGCCAGCCAGCAGCCAGCTCACCGCCTTCCACCTCCAGTTTGCCAGGTCTCCGGGTCCCCCTCCAGCCCAAGCAAGCAAGCCCGAGACCCCACCACGTCCAGGCCCCTCGCTCTGCCTGGTCTTGTGTAGGCTACCTCCCAGACCAAGTCCAGCTTATTCAACAGCGGCAGGGTCTCCGCTTCCCTCTCCAATTTATTCCCCCTTGCTTCTGGCCAGGTCCCTGCTCTGAGCTCCCCCAGCTGGGATCAGTGTCTCTAAATCTGATTAGAGCCCTCGCTGCTAAACAACCTCCCATGGCTCCCACTGTCTTCCAGCGGAAAGGGACATCTGAGGCTCACACACCCACACCCTCCCACCCGCCTTTGTAACTCCTCGCCAGTTCAGCACCTCTGTACCACGTGACCAGCCCTACCCCCCCCCCACACACACACACACACCAACAGAGCGAAGGAGCTCCTGGCCCTCTCCCAGCCTAATCTCTGCGCACGCTTGGGATTGGATCTAGATGGGGTAACTGACTCTGGCAGCTGGGGACTCATCATCCCAGCCAACTCTTGTCCGATACAATAACTGTTCTTCCCTCCGCGGGGGGCCGGGGGAAGCTACTCTTAGCTGGAAGCCAGCGAGCGACAGTCCTTTGCCTGAGGTCACTCAGCTGCCCCCGCACTGCCCTCGTCCCCCAGTCACAGCTTCAGAAAGCTAAAACACTGGGATCCTTCTTAGGCACCCCATCTTGCCACCCTTTCTTCTATCGGCTCTCTCTCAGGCCAGCTCCCCACTATCTTCCTGGGGCCAAGCAAAGGCAGTTGTCACTTACGGAAAGTGGGGTAGAGACAGAAAGCTGTCTCCTCTGATACCTTTTCCCCTTGAGACAGGTAGCCCAGACTGAACGCACTGTAATCCTCCTGCCTCAATCTCTTAAATCCTGGGATTATAAACTTGTGCCACTATTCCCAGCTTTTCCACCCCTTGTAACCTGATCCACATTTCTGTAGGAATGACTTACAATCTGAGTGCAGAACACGGGAGATCTCAGTCCTAAGGAACCGAGTGTTATTGTTATTATTCTGAGACAGGGTCTCATTATGTAGCCCTGGCTGTCCTGGAACTCACTATGGAGACCAGGCTGGCCTCAAATTTACAGGGATCTGCCTTCCGAGTGCTGGGATTAAAGGTGTGCACCACTATGCCCGGCTAAGGTTGTTGTTGGTTGCTTGCTTTTTAAGCTTTAAAATTTATGTGGTGTGTATGTATGTGTGTGATGTGGTGTGTGTGTGTGTGTGTGTGTGTGTGTATACAGATGAACACAGACCCGTGCACACATGGAGGCTGGGGAACAATTTTGTGGGCCTGGCTCTTCTCCTCTACCTTTACGTGGGTTCCAGGAATTACCATCAGGCTGGTACAACCATTGATTCACCTGCTGAGGCATCTCGTTAGCCAGGATCAAGCCAGTGGTGCACACCTGTGATCCCAGCACTCCAGAGGTGGAGGCAAAAGGATCAAGATTATCCATAGCTACACAGTGAGTTCTAGCGCCAGCTGAGATACATGAGACCTTGACTACTAACGCAGTTAAGATTGTGGCTGGGATGGGGACTGGAGAGATGGCTCAGCGGTTAAGAGCATTGCCTGATCTTCCAAAGGTCCTGAGTTCAATTCCCAGCAACCACATGGTGGCTCACAACCATCTGTAATGAGGTGCACTCTTCTGGCCTTCAGGCATACAGACACAATATTGTATACAAAATAAATAATAAATAAATAAATGATTGTGGCTGGGAGATATAGTTCAGCGGTGGCATGTTTGACTAATAAGCCTGAGATCCTAGGTTCAATCCCCAGCACTGGGGGTGGGGGGATTCAGGGCATCAAGCTTCTTTCTTTCTTTCTTTCTTTCTTTCTTTCTTTCTTTCTTTCTTCCTTTTTCTTTTTTCTTTTTTTTTTTGTTTTTTGTTTGTTTGTCTGTTTTTGTTGTTGTTTTTTCGAGACAAGGTTTCTCTGTGGCTTTGGAGCCTGTCCTGGAACTAGCTCTTGTAGACCAGGCTGGCCTCAAACTCACAGAGATCCACCTGCCTCTGCCTCCCAAGTGCTGGGATTAAAGGCGTGCGCCACCACCGCCCGGCTCTTTTTCCTTCCTTCCTTCCTTCCTTCCTTCCTTCCTTCTTTCCTTCCTTCCTTCCTTCTTTCTTTCCTTCCTTCCTTCCTCTCCTTTTTTAAAGTCAAGATTTTGAAGAGAAAGCCCCTCCTGGACTAGAAACTGCCTCCCAACTGACAGTTCAATCTTGGGGCCTGGCCAAGCGGAATGCTATTTCCAGTATCTTTGCTCTGGGTGGCCATCTTCTCCCAACCTGGGAATCCTCAGTGGCAGACTCTGTGGAGAGGGCAGATGCTGGGCTTCACCACAGAGCAGCAGTGCCACCCAGGGCTTCTGCTCTCTGTGGAACATTCCCTTCTTAGAGGGTGAGGCACCTGCCAGACACTGTGGGGAGGGGAAGCAGCGAAATGGCTTCTCGGTGACACTTCGGGTCTAGGGATGGCCACAAAGGCTGGAGGATGGCGTTCCAGAGAGGGGGTGGTGCACGCACGTCGTCTTCTGCGGCCACCTGCTAGCTTCTCAAGTTTAGAGAGATGGAAACTGAGGCATAAACAGGTCAAGTTCCCTGGCTGAGACTTGCTTAAAGGCAGGGTCCGCTCCGAGGTGAGCACTAGCTCTGTCTCTGGGAGCCAGGGAACCAGGTTGCCTTAAAGGAGTGAGGGTTTCCCGGGGACTCCAGAGCCACAGACCCCCGACTCAGGCGTTCCCCAATCTGTCTCCCTATTTGGGAAAACCCAGTCAGCTCTCAATTCTAGCACCTCAAACTCTCTGGAGGCAGGCCTGGGATTGCCTCCTGTTTCCATAGTAACGGTGAACAGAGGGCCTCCTGCAGCAGTGTGGGGATACCGCAGATACCAGTACCTGCAAGTCCACACGGGCCCTGGGAATCCTTGGGATGGGGCAGCCCAAGCGCATGTTCATGCATGTGCATGCCTGTGCACAGAATGCACCCCCAGGGCTGGGGATGGATGCTCCTCCACAAACACATGGATACCCTTGCATGTGCAGACACATGCACAGGGACCCAGGCCTTGGCGTGCTTACCCACCAATGGGATGGGAGATTATCCTGCTGGATGTGACCCATTCCCACAGCCCCCCGAGTCTGTCCTGGTGCAGAGAAGTCTTGGGAAGGCGGGATCCCACTCTACAACACCCACCTCACCACATTTACTGACCACGTGTTGGGGACCGCATGTGGCATCTCCTGTAGCCCCCACAGCACCACGGGGGAGGAACCAGATAAGGAAACAGACACAGAGAGGCAGAGTAATTTGCCTGTGGTCATACCGTGATGGACTGCATCACCGTTTAAGCATAGGTCTATTGGGCTGCAAGCAGACCCCTCAATGTCAGAGTCAGGAGCACTCACCTTGATCACACACACACACACACACACACACACACACACACACTGATGCTGTAGTCAGAGACAAGACAAGAGAGGAGACTCCCAACTAAAACACTAGCAATAAGGACCTTTTTGCTCCCAGCCAATAGACACAGAAGCTTCTGTGGCTTTTGGCGGTTCCTGGAATGAAGAAGTGAAGGAGGCAAGGGGAGCTCTGCCTAGTCAAAAACTGAACAGCAAGCACAAGACCTTCTGTGAAGCCACCTGGGGTCTGTGAAGCCACCTGGGGCCACCAGTCAGCTCCTGGTTCCCTCAGGAACTCCGAGGCAGTGTCTAGATCCCTGCACTGCTGTGTGCATCTTCACAGCTACCCAAGACTGATCACCCAGACGGCGGCATAGACCGGGCACTGTTGGATGGTGTGACTGGGGCTAGGCCGTAGCTCAGTGGCAGAGCACCTGATCGGTGTTATGCAGTTCCAATAAATTGGGCTCAATTCCCAGTAGCACAAACAACAACAATAGGCATGCCGGGATGGGGTCCATGACTGTAATCTCAACATGAGAGAGGTAGAGAGAGGCAGGAGGATCTGGAATTCAAGGGCAGCGCGGGCTAAATATAGCCCTGTCTCAAAGGAACAAAATAAATAACAATGACAGCAAAACCATGGTCCACCTACCGCAACAGCCACTACCACTCATGCTTCAATAGCTGCCACTACAGCCTTTAATTCACACTGAATCCTCACCGCCTGAGGCCGTGCATGGGCCATGGATGTGGTCACCTCACCGAGGCTTGGTGACTTATTCACAAGACCATCCTTGATGCCGGTGGCTGAGCCCTTGAGTTCCCTGAGAACTGCCATCCTGAGTGGTTGCCATCAACTTCATCTCTCCTCTTGGGTTTTCCTGTTCAGGAAAATGTGGATTCGCTATGGCCAGAGTCGGCGCCCTCTGCTGGCCATGTCCTGGCTCTGCAGAGCCATCTTCCCTTCTCCAGAAGGGAAGGCCCTTAGAATAGGCCATGTGAGAGGTGGGGGTTCCTGGAACCTCCGGTCTTCACTCTGTGTGGCCCTACTTGGCCCGTGAAAACAGGTGTTGAGGTGACCTAGCCGGATAGAGGCTGAGCTGAGGAGTGAGCCTGAAGACACTCTCCTGCTCATCCCTATTGGGAATGAACCTCCACTTCAGCCCTCCAGGCCCCCCTACGATAAGACCTCTGGCCCCACACTCTTGAAAGATGTGGGTGACCGTGGTGTGTTGCCAAGAAATTGTCTCCAGGGGCAAAGTTAGAGCTGAGGCTTGAGGCACAGGGCAGGCCCCAGCTAGCTTTGGGTAAGATGACCAACCTCCCGGAGCACTGTGAAATGGACAGAATGAAGAACTGAAGAGTTTGGGAATGGGGTGGGGGGGAGGGAGAGAGCGGGGTTAGGGGTGGGGATGGGGATCGGGACATGGATCCCTTCACCTAAGTACAAGGTTCCTCCTCCTCTCTCCCCCTTCAGCCCCACAGTCAGCTCCCCATTCTGTGGTGTGTTTGCAAACATCCTCCTCTTCAAGAGAATGCATTGGAGGCTCAGAGAGGTGGAGTTACCGGCCCAGCATCACCCAGCCAAGGACTTCTGGTTTCTGAATCTCAGATCAAGACCATCGTTTCTGGCTCTGCCGCTGCACCTGCCTCCTCGCCTCTTCATGGGTCGCCTGGTCCCAACCTTGTTTTCTATGGTCCACCAACAGCAGGCAACATGATCACTTTAAAATGTAAATACAGCCGGGCGGTGGTGGCGCACGCCTTTAATCCCAGCACTCGGGAGGCAGAGGCAGGCGGATCTCTGTGAGTTCGAGACCAGCCTGGTCTACATGAGCTAGTTCCAGGACAGGCTCCAAAGCCGCAGAGAAACCCTGTCTCGAAAAACCAAAAAAAAAAAAAAAAAAAATGTAAATATATTTCACCACAGCCCTACTTTGTGAAGCTTCCATTTCTAGTGAGCCAGTGGGACCTTTCTTCTACACCCTGCTGCCCCAGCTGCCCTCACTTCCTCCCACTTTGCCGATAAGACTCCGCTCTTTCCGGCTTCTGGGTCTTTCTGGCTTCTCTTAGTCCTGACCATCCCAGGCATACTCCTGCCCCAGGGTCTTTGCACTTGCTGTCCCCATAGCTGGAACCCTGTTGTGATATGATATATCTACTTCCTGTCCTTCAGTTCTTCGCTCAGATGCCACCCCTCAGGCCACACTCCCTAACTGTACCTACTCAGCCACCTCCTGCACACTATCTCACCTTTCTGATAGATAGCCCCTCTCAGTCTCGTGAGCCCAGGCTAGCCTCGAACTCAACGTGTAGCCAACGATGGTCTTGGACTCCTGAACCTGGTGCCTCTACCCCCCTAGTGCTGAGATTGTGGGCGTTGACGATTACACCCAGTGATGGTCCTCAGTTTATGCGTGCGAGGCAGATGCTCTACCAACAGAGCTTCATGCCCAGCCTCAGGAGAGGTGTGTGTGCCTGTATGTGTGTGTGCCTCTGTGTGCGTCTGTGTGTGCCTGTGTGTATGTCCACCTGTATGTGCGTCTGTGTGTGTGCCCGTGTGGGTGTCTCTGTGTGCATGTGCCTGTGTGTGTGTCTGTGTGTGTCTCTGTGTTCATGTGTCTATGTGTGTCTGTGGTGTGTACAGGTGTTTTGTCTGCCTGTATATCTGCACCGCATGCATGGTTATGCCTGAGGAGGCCAGAGAGGGCATTGGATGCCCTGGAACTGGAGCTACAAAAGGTTGTAAGCTGCCATGTCGGTGCTGAGAACAGAACCCGGGTCCTCTAAGAGAGCAACAACTGCTCTTAACTGCTGAGTCATCCCTCCTGACCCCAGTAACACCTGCTCATGTTTGTCTCGCTGGAGTGTGGACCCATGGAGGGCTCACCTTGTGTACAGTATGTCCCCAGGACCGCTAGGTTCTTAGTAAGTGCTGACCGGATGAAGCTCCTGGAGCCCCATCTTCTCTTGCAAGCTGCTGAGAAGAGTCTTTCACGACTAATCCTGTTTTTCCTGCTCTTGGGGTTTTCATCCAGGGCCTATAGCTCCCTGGCCCTCATGAGATACGTACTATTTCCCCTTCCTCCCCTACACAAGCATACACATTGTGCTCTCAAGCTTCTTCCCCCCTCCACCTTCCCCTCCTTACTCCTCTGGTTCCAAGCTAGCTTTTAGGGCTCATTAAGTGCAGGCATTGCCTCCTCCTGGAAGCCCTCTATGCTTCCTTTCCAGTGAATCCTGTCTTCTGCCCCTAAAAGATCTGGTGCCCCCGCTCTGAAAGCACAGTCCTCTTCCTTATGAAGAACATCATCTTCCTCATTCCTGAACAAGAGAGCTGCGCAAGGGACCAAAACCAGTCTGGCTCATCACCGTGTCCTCGGTACCCAGTCCCAACAGGCGTGGGTTGGAGTGGGACCTTTAGAAAACATGAGCCTGGCCTAGCTGCATCTGAGATTAGACAAGGCAGACCGTAACCCACAGCAAACCATTTCCTCTTGCTGAGCATCTGTAGCACGGGTGTGATGGTCTTAACCGCCAGCACTGAGAGGGCTTTTGAAGGTGGAGGGAAACACTGGTGAGCAGTGGGTGCCTGAGCTTTGCCCCTTCTCCTGTGGGCACCAAGCCCTGTGTCCTCTGTGGGAGAATGCCCTGGAGTCCTATCCTGAAAGGTCTTATTTATTTATTTTTATTTCCGAGACAGGGTTTCTCTGTAGCTTTGGTGCCTGTCCTGGAACTAGCTCATGTAGACCAGGCTGGCCTCGAACTCACAGAGATCCGCCTGCCTCTGCCTCCCGAGTGCTGGGATTAAAGGCGTGCGCCACCACCGCCCCTCCTCCTGAAAGGTCTTTAGAGGCGTGGTAGGGGGCAGATCAGGCCCTGAACTTGAATTTTAGACACAGCCACATAGTTTGTTGTCTGTGTGGTCCCAGGCAAGCCTCTTGCTTCTCTGAGTCTCGGGTTCTCGGTCTAGAACAGAGGCTAAAGATACACATTAGCCTAAAACTGCAAACAATGCAGGTCAAGAACGGAGGTCTCCTTCATTGTACCCCAAAGCAATCTCTTGCCTTCTCCTGAATCTCTCTGTGACTTGGGGCTGCATCTAAAGAGCACACTAGATATGAGCCATGTCTGTTCCGAGACTGGACAAAAGCCTTCCTATTCTAGATGACAACCTATGACAGAGATAGGCTCTGAGACACCTCAGAGAGTCTAAGTGTGGGTGAGTCCTTTGGGGTCTGTGTCTTCAGAGAGTCAGGCAAGTAAAGAAACACGAATGCAGCCGGGGAGGACACATTCCTGCTGCCCAGACCCTCCCCTTTCCCAAATGCAGTTCGTGTGTTTGTGTGTCCTTCCTGAATGCTGCCTGGAGCCGGGTACACAGCAGGTGCTCGATAAGTGAGTGGTAGAAGGATGGCTTTCTTCTGGACAGCCAGCAAACATTACTGAACGCCTGCTGCATTAGTAGCCCCAGCGCCGTGCTAAGGCAGGGAGCACTGGCTGGCGGGTATAAAGAAGTGCCGACGAACCCCTTCCCAGGCTCCCTTGGGGCACCTCCAGGTCCTTTCAGTTCTTACCACACCCTCAACCAGCTCCTTCTGGGTGCTGAATTCCAAACCAGGGCTTCCTCCAGAACTGAGAATACCCCAGCACCTCGTGAATCCTGGAAAGGCTTTGTGGGAATCCTGGGAAGCCCCATGATCACAACTCTTTACATTCTTCACGTCTGCCAGGTCTCCTCCACTAGCAACCAGCAGCCTCTGCTCATTGCTCCCAGACAGTGAACAGGGCTCTTTCCCCCTCCTAATGCCCTACAACAGACTGGGGTTTTTCCCAGAATGACCAGCAGGTGGCGTGGAGTCTCCCCTCTCTCCATTACTGGACAATAGGCTGCATCCCACCCCCGACCCTCTCCCTCCTTTTTCCTCAGCCCGGATAAAACCGTGACCTCTATCTGACCCCTCTCTTTCCTGCTGTTCCAGTAATGGCTGAGGAGACTCTGAGACTCCGGTTGCTCCTACAGGCCCCTGGTAGTCTGAGGAAGGCAAGGAGGTCCTTGGGGGTTAAGCTGCAGTTGGTGGGGTGGGGCTGGTAGGGCGGGGCAGGCAGCAGCTGCCAACCAAAAGAGAAAAAGAAGGGGGAAGGTTCCTGGCTGGGCTACTATCCCAGGCAGGTCCAGGTCCCAACAAGGTCCCAGCTAAGGCTCATCCCCAGGACAGGGTATGTGGCCAAGGAAATAGATGGTGCTAAGGAATAGGGGTGTCAATCTGCCCATCATGGCAGTCCTGGGGGTGCAGAGAGTTGGGTGGTATGATCAGAAAGTTCGACAGAACCCCCTGAACCACCTCCCACCCATTCATCCCATTCTCCCCAGGGGTCCAGGTAGAAACTTGGGAGGGGGGCAGAGGGAAGAGTCCTTGGGTGCAGGCATTAATAAAGAGGTGTCCTGAGGCTTCTTTTGCCTCATGATGGAGTTTGCACCAAGCTCGGAGACCTCTATCTGTATGCCTCCATTTCTTAATCTAAAGCCTGGGGGTAGGATGGATGACCTTGAAGGGGCTTGTTCATCCTCTTTGGGAGAGATCTCTGTGACAAAGGAGTGTCCCACCCAGCCACCACCGAAGGGTGAGCTTTGAGATGGGGGCGTGACAAAGCCCTTGGTGTAGGGAGGCCGAAGGACTCTCTCTGGTCTAGCCTTGCTCCCTCGTCTTGCTTCTCTGACTGGGACTGGGTTAAAGGATGTTCCAGGCTGGGGTTGGGGGCTTTCTGTTGTCCTGTAGGAGAGGAGAGCAGGTGTGGGAGGAAGGCTTCTCTCTACCTCTCAGATCATCTCAGGAGTGAAGAAGGAAGAGTGTGTGAGGACAGGATGGCACATGGTTGTTCCAAGGCAGGGAAGAAAAGGTTTTTATCAAAGTGTGTTAATTAGCTGAAGCTATCTGCCACATCTCCCAGCCCCTAGCACTTAGAGCCATTAGCTAAATCAATGTTCAGAATGGGCATAGTGGTCCCCAAAGTCTCTGGAAACCGCAGCCTCCGCCCCACGTTTCTTGAAGAAACACAGTTCCAGATTGTTCTTTTAATAATCTAGAATGTGAGCAGCTTTATAGAGAGATTTTAAACGCTGGGGTGTTGAAGTCTCTCTGGGTAGGGGGGATCTGTTGAGTCAAGCCCAATTTTGGAACTCAGACAGAGCACCCTGGGTTCGAATCACGACTGTGGAGGGTCCTTGCACAAAACAACTATCCAAACTGCAGTGTCCGTCTACATGAAATGCCCACAGCGGAGTGGACCTTAAGGGGCTGCAGTGAGAACGAAGTCCCATACCCAAGAAGGTCCACAGAGTGCCTGCGTCTAGCAGATGTTCACAGTGCTTGCGAGGGAGTTAAAAACAGGCAAAGAAAAAGAAAAGACTGGCCTTGGGTCTCAGCTAGACCTCCAGAAAGTCAAAGGAGACCCTCCTCAGCCCCAAAGGACACACGGAGCCCCTCCCCAGAGTATCCTGTCCGTACCCTACTTACACCCCCGCAGGGTGTGTGTGTGTGTTGTTGTTGTGTGTGTGCCTGGGGTGTGGGCTGGAGTGAGAGGTGGGGCACAGATGGGCATCTCCCAAACACTAGTCCTCCCTCTCTCCCCTGGGGAAGGGCCGGGCCGGGTCAAGACTGTGGCTGGGACTGGCAGTGGAGCGGTGCTGCGGCTCCTGCACTGGCCAGAGAGCGGGAGCCGCGGATCCCCGAAGCCCCTGGCTTTCCGGGAGGGTCCAGAATCGGGATCCGGGACAGGAGTGGGGGCGCCCTCGGTCCTCACCCCGCCCCCGCCCTCTCCCCGCAGCGGGGGCGCCCCGCCCCCCGGGCGCCCGACGTGGACGCGGCCGCCGCCGCCGCCGCCGCGCGGGAGTCGCTGTCCGCGGAACCGATATGCAGGCGGCGCGGGCCGGCGCGGGGCGGCCGGGCCGGGAGGGCCGTGGGCTGGAGTGCGAGCGGGAGCGGCCGCCGGGCGCAGGAGTCGCCATGCCCCTCGGGCCACCGTGCGCCTGGCCGCCCCGCGCCGCGCTCCGCCTGTGGCTGGGCTGCGTCTGCTTCGCGCTGGTGCAGGCGGGTAAGGGGGCCCGGGGCGGGGGACGGGCGGAGGGGGTGCAGCCTCCCCCTCCTACGCTGCCACCGGGGAGTTCTCGGTTCCCTTTCCGCTCCCTGAGGACCTTCTGTGTCACCTGCTCCCTACTCTCCTAGCCCGACCTCAGCGCCTCCGAACCTTCTTGACCCCTAGACCCGTCGTCCTTCAGCCGCTTAACCTCTTGCCTGAGATTTTAGGATCTTGATCCCTTCAGGCCATCCCCTAACCCTGGGTCTTTGCCTCAGTCACCTTTTCTGGCCCTGGGAGCAGCCGAGGACACCAGTGCCCCACCTTGGGCCTCCCTCTGTATCCCTAAAGACCTTTCTCAGAGACCCACAGGCAGACCTGCACAGATGCACCTCTCTGTGCAGCAGCGACCATGAAGACAAGAACTGGAACCTGAGGTTGCAGGGTGTGTGGGGGGGCCTAAGCCCACCCTATGGGGCCCTGCCTCCTCAGATCTGTCCCTCCTGGCTGCTGCTGCTGCCCTCCCCCCATCTCTTTCCTTGCCCAGCTTCTGTGTCCGTGTCTGTCTCTAATGCTCCACTTGTCGGCTCTCTAGATCTGTGACCGCAGCCACCTGTCTGTGTCCTTCTGTCCCTGTCCATCTGCATGTCTGGCATAATCCCGGGGCCTTGAGTCCACTCATCTCTGGGGTATGGGTTACTGCTCAGGCCCAGGGCTTCTAATCACAACACCTGCCCTCTTGAGAGACACAGCCCCGTGTGACTCTCCTCTCCCGGAAGGTCCTTGCTGTCCTGCTCCCCCATTGCTTTCCCACTTACTCTCTGAAATGTCCCCCATTCTCCTTCTTCCTTCACCCAGAAGGCTTTGCCCTATCTTGGTGTCTCTCCACCGAGGGGCCCTGTTCTGAATGCCTCTCTCTAACTTCCTCCATCCCCGACACTTGAGGCCCCACAGAATATGGAGAAGGTTCACACAGACCCTTTCCCTTATGAGCGCTCTGCCCAGCTCACCACAATTCTGGGTTGCCCCTCACTACCATGCCAGGGCTCAGCCCTTCCTGGCTCTTCATCTCGGGGTCTGTCTCCTTCCCTCAAGGTCACTCAGTTGACCGCGTGGGGCTATAGAAAGGGCCGTGAACTAGGAGTCCTTGTGACCGCTTTCCATCTGATTAATCGCTTCTACAACTCCGCTCAGCTATCCCCCACCTCCATACCTAACCAGCCATCCACTAGACCTCACCCTGGCTGAGGCCTAGGCTCATCCGTTTTACCTAAGGACCCTTGGTTTGGCCAGTCTGTAGCAAGCAGGAACTTCCCTACCAGTCACAAGGAGCCTGGAGCCTCTCAACCATCCAAGGCCCAGCTGAAGCCTTGGATTCTCTTCTCCCTCTCCACATAGCCTCCCCCATCTTCCCCCTTTCTCATTTCTGGAGACACTGGGCCTCAGAGCCGGGCATGCTCAGGCTCAGGTGTCTCCCTGCCCTACAGACAGCCCCTCGGCCCCAGTGAATGTCACCGTCAGGCACCTCAAGGCCAACTCTGCAGTGGTCAGCTGGGATGTCCTGGAGGATGAGGTTGTCATCGGGTTTGCCATTTCTCAGCAGGTAACTCTTGAGGGTGCTTGGGAGGAGAGGGCATATCAAGACGGTGACAGAAAACTGGAAGCAAACAATGTTGCATGCTTGTAATCCCAGAACTCAGGAGGCACAGCAGAAGGATTGCAAGTTCAAGGCCAGCCAGGCAAACACAGCAAGACCCTGTCTTAAAAAAAAAAAAAACTGAAAAGAAAAAGAAAAAAGAGGATAATATCTGTCTGTCTGGGATGGAGGGTGGTGGCAGAGAAACAGAAAAGGAAAAGAAACACAGGACAAGAGATATAAGTGACAAGTTGTACATTTGGCTTAGAATTGTGGCCACAGAAGGTCCACAGTCAGTGGAGAAGGTTGGGAATGGAAGTTCAGAGCATGGGTCTGACCTCAGATGCACGGGAGTTTGGGACACACTGGCATTCTCAGTCGTTGTGTGGCCTTGGGCACCATCCTGACCTCTCTGAGCCCGTTTTCTTAGCTGTACCGTGGAGATAATGGCACCAAGGATGGGATGGTGGTGATGTACATGAAAAATAACTTTTCACTGTGGAAGTGGGCAGCGTAGGGTTGGTGCCGGCACACTGACATACCAAGCCCTCCCCCTTTCAGAAGAAGGATGTGCGGATGCTCCGCTTCATCCAGGAGGTGAACACCACCACCCGGTCGTGTGCTCTCTGGGATCTGGAGGAGGACACAGAATACATCGTGCACGTGCAGGCCATCTCCATCCAGGGCCAGAGCCCAGCTAGTGAGCCTCTGCTCTTCAAGACCCCACGTGAGGCTGAGAAGATGGTCTCCAAGAATAAAGGCAAGCCTGGGCATGCTAGAGTCCCAGGGTGGGGGCAGTTCGGCGAGGGTGGTTGGGCAGAGCAGGGAGGTTTGCTTTGGTCCCCCAGGAGGAGACTGGTGTGTAAACGTCCTCCTTTGGATTTAGTCCAAACGCTGCCACCCCAAGCAGCCTTCACGATGTTCCTGGAACTCTTCTTGTTGGGTGTCTTGGCATCGATAGAGGCACTTCTTCTTGTGGGCTTGGCCCTGGAGGAATGACTGGGGAGGGAGGGAGCCCAGGACTAGCTAATCTCTCCCCACAGATGAGGTGACCATGAAGGAGATGGGGAGGAACCAGCAGCTGCGAACAGGCGAGGTGCTGATCATCGTTGTGGTACTCTTCATGTGGGCAGGTGAGTCAGGCTGCCAGGTCCTTCTTCACTGACCCTTGAGAAACTGAGGGCCCCAACCCACCATCACCAAGGGTAGGGGGCTTGCAGATGTCTAGGAGGGGGTGAAATTGCTAAGTCCTCCCTGAGGTGGCTCTGAGAGATAAATTTGACCCCTCCTCTAGTCCCCTCCACCCAAAACACAGCATGGTATTACTGTCTTGTATGCTGTGGACACACTTGCTTTCTTCCCCCACAGAAGTGGTTCAGCCTCCTAGGCTGGTACAGTGAGTGTACCATAGTCACAGCTCCCTCCTCTTCTGGGATGCTGGGCATCTGCGGTCATCAAGCTTGGGAAGCTCAGCGAGGAAGGCACTGCCTGACCTCAGACTTGGAGCACTCTCTTCAACTACCTATTCTTCTAGATGCGGCTGCACTGCAACCACACAATCCCCCATCTGCCCATAGGGATGGCCTTCCAGCCTTTGTGGGCCCACAGCACGTTGCCCCTCTTTAGTCTTTGTGTAATTTGGGTGGGCAACTCTCTTTTCTTTCTAGTCTCTGAGCTCCCTGAGGATAAAGTCCACATCATTCATCCTTATATGCAATACAACCAACCGCTCCATTCTAGACTCCACTCCGGAGGAGCCTTGTGCTTGCAAGGAACTTGGGCTGCGACAAGATTGGGCTTAACTATAATTGAATATAATGAGTGCTATAGTTGTTCTAGTGTGGAGAAGGGCTGGAGAGATGGCTCAGAGGTTAAGAGCACTAGATACTGATCTTCCAGAGGACCCCAGGTTAGTACCCAGCATCCATATCAGGTGACTCACAACCACCAGAAACTTGAGTCCCAGGGGATCCAACACTTCTGCCTCTGTGGGCACCTGTACCCACATGCACACACACAAAATTAAAAATAAAAAAACCCAATAAACTTTAAAATAGCACTAATATGAGAAAGGGAGATGAGGTCAATTCTGGAGCTAGAAGTAGAAAATTTTTAAAAATTTAAATTAAAACAAAACAAAATCCATAGGGGCTGGAGGTGTGGCTCAGCGGTAGAGTGCTTGCCCATCATCTCTGAGGTCTCAGATTCAATCTCCAACACTGAAGACAGGACAAAAGACCTGGAGCAGAGGCAGCATGGGAACTGAGCTCTGAAGGCTGAACAGCAGCTAACCAGGCAGCCAACAGAGGAAGGTTGTTCGCGATATGAGCTTCGAGAAACATCAAATTAAGCTCACAGACTGACTGAGGGTAGCTGTGGCCTGTGACAGAGCGTGAAGTGTCGGGAACAAAGGGTAGAGAGCCTGAGGACTGGACTCTTTTGAGAGATTTGAACACCATTCTCAAGCCTGATTATCATGGTGGCTGAGGACAGACTGTTGAAGAAGCATTTGGGGGTGGGGGAAAATGTTTCTCATTCCCACAAAAAAGCAGGTACTCAAGAAAAGGCAGGAAGAGGAGGACTAGACAAAAGAGGAGGTTTGATTATGGTACATTATTAGGCTTGGCACAGACAGTGTTTACATAATCACAAGGCTATAAACAGAAAATTAACCCAAACTTGTGGTGGAAGTCTATTAGGATGTTGGAGAGGGAAGTTGTTGGGCTTCATCTACTATGATGGGAAGTTGAGGGCGATTTCAGATGGACCAGGAACACTATAGAGGCAGAATGGGGAACATTTCTCGAACGGGAGTTAGCAGTGTGAGTACTATCCGCGTTACTAGGTTACTAGTCAGCCAACGGCTCTGTGCATCACCTCCCTGTCACCCCATGGTGTGACCTTGAGAGTTACTGACACCTCTCACCAGTGTGCTCCCTTGTGCCCTGGGACTAATAATAATAGGTTGGAGTTATAAGGATCAAGTGAGATTGAATACGTCAGTTCACAGCACAGGGCCTGGAATAGGCTCAGCAAATGCTGTTGGCGTTCCTGTGGTGGCCGTCATAGGCTTAAAGAAAGGGTAACGGGGAGACTTATGATCAGATCTGTGCTGTGGGAGGGCCAGCCCAGCGGCGGAGAAAAGGATGGTTCATGCCCGGGTAGATGGGGAAAGGTGCCAGAGGCTGGAGGGAGGCTGCAGCAGCGCAGAGGCCATCTGGAGATGGCAGCAAGCCCTGAAGGGGAAAAGGCAGGCAAGGTAAGAATTCAGTGCCGGGCCTCTGACTGCTCCTGCTTGTCTTCCTAGGTGTTATAGCCCTCTTCTGCCGCCAGTATGACATCATCAAGGACAATGAGCCCAATAACAACAAGGAGAAAACCAAGAGTGCATCAGAAACCAGCACACCAGAGCACCAGGGCGGGGGTCTCCTCCGCAGCAAGGTTAGGGTAATATCTGGGCTTGGTGGATGGCCCTGTGCCTTAAACATCTGTAGTCCCTGGACTGCAGAAGGGGTCAGCTCAGGGCCTGGCATGGCAGCAGCTGGGCAAAGCCAAGCTTGGCTGCCGCCTGTGTGACACCGGGGACACTGCAAATTGATTTTGGATCCTCGCCTTTTGCAGGGTGCCAAGGGCCAGCGGTGCTTTGTTTTGTTTTTTTATAAGATAGCCAGCGGGAACAGCAGAGTTCCTGGTTGATGCGGGAGGGACAGCAAGTGTAGGGGTGATGTGTCTGGGGTGGCGTTTTATGTCTGTCCCTTCATTTCCTCTTGTGTGAAAACAGATATGAAGCCTTTTAAGTGTGCGCTCTGAGCAGCTCAGGAGACAGTAGAGAATGTGAGAGGACCTCGCTGTTCTGACGATGACTGTCCAACAAACATCTGGCCCTCTCTGCGTCTCCTTCCCCGTCCATCTTCTCCCATCATCGGGCTTTACTGTCTTCTCTCTTGGCTTCTCTCTTTCTGATGTCTTGTCCTGAAGCCTCTCGTTAACCCTTAACTCCAGGAGCACCTCAACAACGCCAGTGGCCGAGGCTGCACCCAGAGACAGAGCTGTGGAATGTGAGAGAGCCAGCCCAAGGGAGGTCTTTGCTGTGGACAGACTGGGTGCCAGGGTTCTCAGCCCAGGACTCATGTCTTGGCCACTCAGCTTGACCAAAGGCTGTGTGTGAAAGGGCAGAGACGACTTCCAGGCAGGCAGGGCTATTCTTTTCTTCCCATGGGGACAAGAGCCTGGCATTTGGGCTACAGCCCTGCTGGTCCTTCCCTCCTCTGCCCAGTTTCCCATCTTGCAAGAAGTCTATTCAACCAGCTCTGGCCACTTCTCTTGTTTGTTACCTTCCCAGTTTCCAAAGAAGCCTTCAGTGAACATCATCAAAGTGTGGCTGGCCCCGTCTGCAGAGGAAGGCTTTCATTCTCTGCTGCTCCCTGCGTCCTTCCTGGGCGCAGGGTGAATGTTGACTAAAACGGTGGGGGCACAGCTAGCCACAGTTCCTTTTCCTCATCTTAGTCTGATGATGGAGGCTGAACTATAAACCCAAATTCTGCAAAAGCAAAAAAGCCAAACAACAACAACAAAGAAAAAGCCACAAAGCTAGAAGGCCTGGTCTGCACTCTGGAGAAGATACCACCATGCTGCATGAGACCCAGCCTCCCACCTCCCACTTCTTCTGGACTGGCTTCCTCTTTGAGATAATGCGCAAAGCTCTGGAAGAGAGCAAGCAAGTGCACCAGGGAAGCTGTGGAGCTGCCTGCTTCTCAGGGTCCTGACTCCATCAGGCCCTTTCTAGCCCAGTCAGAAAGGACATCTGTGGTGTGAGGCACACCTTTGCAGTGCGTGTGATGTTATTGTTTTGCGGCTTGGAAAACAGAGGGCTGCACTCCAGAGGGCAGAGGCTTCTGCAGAGGCCGGGGCTGATCGCTGGTGTCTCCAGTCTTTGCAGTGAGATCAGGATGGATTCTGGGAAGACCTGGAAGATAGCGTCTCGGCACCGCAGCAGCGTCAGCGTGGATAACCGGAGGGGCACACCTATGGCCTACACCCTGGGGCTGCTGAGCGACCTGCTGGAATGCCATTCACCAGACAGGAGCAGCTTTGCTGTCACTGCTGGCCTCTGGGTCTTTGGATCTTGCCATCTCATTCAGGGTCCTCTGAGAGTTATCCAGGGTTCCCATGTCCTTCCCTAGAGCTTGAAGTGTGAAGTGACAGCTAGTTCTCCCTGTTCTCTATTTCTTTTTCCTCTCCTCTGCCCCTTTCTTTTCTTTCTTTATTATTATTATTATTATTTTTTAAAAAGGTGCTTGATGAGGCAAGCGGACTTCTCTGGGATATGCACCATGGCTGCCAAACGCCTGCCTGGGAAAAGTGGACTCTACAGCTTCCACTGGTGGCTAAGGTCGTGTGAGAGGCTGTTTCTAGCACATAGCAGGTGCTTGGTCATTATTTGTTGTACTGAATGATGCACACTGGTGCCCAAGTCAGAGAGCTGAAAGCCATCACCCAGTGACTGCCCCTTCATTCGGGTCTATAACAGCTCTCAGGACTGGGTCAGCCACCACTCTGCTTGCTCCAAGTGTGGCAGCACAGGAGAGACAGAGAAGGGCAGATGTCAGCAAAACAAAGGGCTTCCTCCTGGGAGGGCATGAGGTTCCACTCATTGTCTTGTGACTTCCATCCCTGCTGAATGGGGCTGCAAGGCCAAGGCTCCTTAAGAAAGGTCCGTACCTCGATCCAGTTAGAGCAATAACCACTTTTTAAATGTAAAATAAAGACAAATGAAAAGACACACCCTTGTCCTCTGGTAAATGCCCAAACGTTGCCCTCTTTTTCTGGCAATTGGCAGCAAGTCAGGGTGTGTGGAGGAGGGAGTCAGTTCTCTTCCATTTTGGCCTGCAGCTTCTTAGGGACATGCCTGCCAGCCAAGCTGGAGTTGGAAGGGAATTCTCGAACAGATGGGGGTGCACGTGCAGGAGAAGAAAATAGATGCTCCACCATCCTCTTTCTGAGGCTCCTCTCTGAGCTCGGCTTGGGCTGCCTCACCACATAGGTATGCAGGCGCCTGCTCAGTTTCTTACAACAAAGGGTTTTCCTCTCCGGAGAGTGCTGTGTGCTTATTCCTGCCAGAGGACTGTGTGTGGTTCTTAGCTGGGGTGGGTAAGGAAGGAGGAGAGAATTGCAAAGACTGCTTTCTGCAGAAATATTCAGTGCTCACTCCGTGCTCTTCTGGGCTGTTAAAGGAACATCATTAAGATCCCAATGGCAGGCTGAAAGGCAGGCAGAGTAATGATGCCATTAGCCAATGAGTGAACTAGGAAATGGGGCACCTCGAACATTCCTGTCCAGAGCCAGGGGAGACAACGTCAGATGTGCAGTGTTTAGAGCAGGCTGCTCAGGTCCCAAGAGCGGAGGGAGAGGAAGGCCTCAGAAGCCTTTGAAGAGACAGCGCTCTAAGCCAAACCTCAGAGGGGAGCCGCCTAGGCTCTCTGCTCACATACTTCCAACTGAGAAGCATAAGTAGAGGTAGTTAGCGGGGTTTGGAGAGCCCTGTTAGGTGGGGGTGGGGAGCAAGGTTCCCTGTTCATCCGTGCCTGTGGGTACACCATAGGAAATAGAGTAAACTGCTCCTTTAGCTTAAAGGCCTGTCCTCTTCCTCCTAAAATGAGAATGGCTCTCTTCTGGAATCAATTGCTATTTGCAGTAAACGCCACAGCTATTATTTGAGAAGCGCTTCCTCTCTTCCTCTCAGGTGACTCCAAAGATTCCTTGCAATTCAGGAAAGCTCTGAGACCAGGACCATAGCAGGCAGGAGCCCCTGACCCTGGGCAGTCACTTCTCTGAGGGTGGAGGGCTTCCTTTCTACCAATCCCACATTCAGAGAGGGCTTCCAGAGCCCACCCACCCAGGATAATGACTAAAGGCTGTCCTAGAAACACAGTGGAGGCCAAGAAGCTAAGGGGAGAAGGCTAGGCTGCTGGGTATTTGGAGCAGGGACCTTTCTTCTGTCTTCTAACCCCTAGCTTTTCAGTACAGAGTCCTCTAAAGTCTAACCCAGCCCTTTACAGACATACAGAACATTTCACCAGGCCATCTACGACAGGCTTTCAGACTTCTTTATTTTTACTTACTGAATTTTGTTTTTAAGAAGTAGTCTCCAAAATACTAACAAACAAACAAGAACAAAAACAAAAGAAAGAGGTAACCTCCAGGGGGCTGGAGATGGCTCAGCGTGTTAAGAATACTGTTCTTCCAGAGGATCTGGGTTCAATTCCCAGCACCCACATGGCAGCTTGCAACTATCTGTAACTCCAGTTCCAGGGTATCTGATACCTTCACCCAATGCACATAAAATAAAGTTAAATAAGTTTTTTTTAAAAAAAGTAGCCTCCAGGAGCAAATTGCTTCTATAAACAGGGCACTCTGGCTGCCCTGGATCAGTCCACAGATGAAAAAAAAATCAAATCTCAAAATACAGCCTGAAGCTAAGTTAAAGAGATCTCTGTGTACATATAGTAGCCTGGTGACACATTTCAGGATTGTCACTTAGGTTACTTTTAAAGGTTGCCTCAAAGATCATATTCCTCCTGTTTCTGACTGGGTCTGGGCAAGGCCAGATTTTCCATCTACACATTCCGGCTGTTACGGGGGAATAAATGGATTGGAATGACAGGCAGGTGCTCGTTCATTAAGGAATTCCAACACTGACCAGCTGACTCTTTCTGACAAATGGACACATTTACTCGACAGGTGCCTCAGCATTCACGCATTCACACACACACACACACACACACACCCCAAACCCTGTGACTGTTTGGGGAATAACCATTTTCTCCTAGAAAACAGGACCTTGGTTTCTCATCCCATACAAGCGCAAGATGGCCTTCTTAGAGCATGAGCTCGCTCCCCATAGAGAAGGCTCGTTTTCTTCCTTTCTACCCACTTCTCTGTAACAAGATGAATGGAAGGTTTGAGACACCATCATTTCAGAAAATTCATCCTGCTTTCTGAAACTTTCGGTGCCTAGGGTAGAAACTGATAACAGGAAATAATTACCAGAAGGCGCTCTACACTTGACAGTAATAGTGCATATACACAAGTCAAGAATACTACACACTGAGATAAGGGTATCAAATAGCTAAATGCTTATCACATTTCTGTGCAGTCTTTTGCCTTGAGTAAGACTGGTTTTGTCTAAAATACACACACACACACACACACAGACAAATTTTAGATAGAACTTGGCACAGCAGCACTTGCCTGTAATATCCTTCTTTTCAGGAGATGGAGGCAGAACTTCAAGTTTGAGGCCAGTGTGGTTTCCTAATGAGATTCTGTCTCAAAAACACCCCCAATGGGTTGGGAGAGATGGCTGAGTGGTAAAGAGCACTGGATGTTCTTCCAGAGGACCTGTGTTCAATTCCCAGTACCCACATGGTGGCTCACAACTGTCTGTTCAGGGATCTGACACCCTCACACAGACAGACATACATGCAGGCAAAACACCAATGCACATAAATAAAAATAAATCCTTAAAAAATGTTAAAAAAAAAAAAAACCAAAAATGTAAAGAACAGCAGGTTAAGGAGCCTGTCCAAGTATGTTTCTCCTTTCCTAAAAGAAGCAGAATTTTAAGAGCACTAGCTAATGTAGATGACAATCTATCATTGTTGCTCTTGTGTCCTTGCTCCTAGGGGTAAATGGAGGAAGCCCACATTCATAAACGGAATCTAAAGAATGCTGTCTCTCCATTATCTACCCACATCTGTCCAATCTTCATGCTAGATTCTTGAGCAACAATTTCTGGAGAAGTTGGGCTAAGAACAACCACCAATTTCAAATGACTGAGTCTGGTTTCTCCTATCTTCAAAGGGAGAATGCCCTGGAATAGCATGGCTTCCTCCTCAGTCAGTGCTAAGCAGACACAGAGGCCAACCAGGGAGTCATGGGAAGGAATGCAAGGAACCGCATGCCCAATGGTGCTGCATGGTCTTCCCCTTCTGCAAAAACAGCAGCACAGTGGTATTTCAGGCTCTGCCAATGTCAAGCTCCTGACATGCACCATATGTAGCTGCAAATCCCAATCAATCTCAACATTTCTCAGCTGCCGGAACGCCTTCCTCAACACTGTAATTTACCCTCAAAAGAGTAGGGAGCAAGCACCTCCTTCTCAGAACCATGTTCTTCTACCAAGTACTGCCACCCTCCCATATCCTACTGAACGACCTACGCAGAGGAAGGCACAGAACCCTCCTCCAAAGCCCGAAACAGCAGACGGCCACAGTACATATGCCACTGACAAGAACTTTTATTTCTTTTTAATGACATTAAACACAACTGCTACAAGGGGAAAAACATGATAAAAAAAAAAAAAAAGAGGCACCAAACTTCAGTTTCATAATTGATCCCAACAACAAGACAAGTACAGAGGCCGTATCAGATGCCAAAATACTGGCTACTCAGACTCCTTACTTACAAGTGAACTATTTAAATAGCAAATTTTTACTTTGCTTTGTCAAGACCCCTGTGATAGGAATGTCATCATGGATGATAAAAGCTAGGTAGAGTTAAATGCACATAACCCTTATTCAAATTTAAAAATACAGCAAGAATTTAATCCGTAATACAAAACTTAGAGGCCAATACCAAATCTAATGTAAGAGATATGCAGAGATTAAAAGTCTGGACTCTGCCCATTACCATCTTTAAGGCCAACATGCCAGATAACGAGTTTTCTTTGGCTTTTTTTTTCGCCTTAAAGAATGCCATGTTAACCAGCAGAGAACAGCTCTCCTCCCCCAGTCCAACAGATTCAATTAGGCTGCTAACACTGTGGAAAAACAGAATTATCTGAGCTAGAGGAAATGTGATTGTCACATTTTTCTAGTTAACCTGTCACTCATCTGATTTGGCAAAGGCAATGCTCCCATTATACATTCAGTCTCTAACCCCACAGTCCCAGGAGAAGAACAGCATCTCGGATTTCTCCTAAGCAAATGCTGTATTTCACTCCCTGGCTATCTGTGGGGCTACTACTTCAGCTAGATTAAATTTTAACTTTGTTTTGGTTCCAAAGGTGGACTACTATTTGGCATATCTCATCCTATCAGGCTAATTTACAGCATCTTGGACAAGTAAACAATAATTATGCCAACTGAGAGGAGATTAGACTACTGCCTTTGAAGGGCTAGTCACAGGATCTAAACCAACAAGTAGAAAATCCTTGCTGGGGGGAAAAAAGTCAAAAGCTGGGCATGGTAGCACACATCTTTAGTCCCAGTACTTGAGGCAGAGACAGGAAGATCTCTGAGTTTGAGGTCAGCCTGGTCTACAGAGCGAGTTCTGGGACAGCCAGGACTCCACAGAGAAACTCTGTCTTGGGGTTTAAAAAAAAAAAAAGAAAATTCTTGCTGGACATAGTGATACACACCTGTAATCCCAGTACTTGAGAGGTCGGGCAAGAAGATTGGAAGTTTAAGATTATCTTGGCTAAATAGTACATTGATGAAGGCCAACCTAGGCTATATAAGAGACCCAGTCTCAAAAATAAAACAACCCCTCCCGACCGACACACATAAAAAGAATTAGTAAGAAAGAAAATCCTTGACTGGATAAAACCAACAAACACTTGGAAACATTTATCCAAACCCACTGAAGACTTGGGGAGGAAAAAAAAATCAAGATTTTTCTAAATCAAAGTCACTTTTCTAGCCAAATGGTGGTGGCACATGTCTTTAATCCCAGCACTTGGGAAGCAGAGGCAGGTGGATCTCTCTGAGTGATTGAGGTCAACCTGGTCTATAGAGTGAGTTCTAAGACAGCCAGGGCTGCACAGAGAAACCCTGTCTCAAACCTCCTTCCCCAAATCACTTTTCTAAAGTGGAGTAGAATATTTAGGATGGGCTATCCACATAAAAAAATGAGACTGATGAAAGAACCAGAGAGCAGCTGTACAACTCTTGAGTAACTTTCACAAAGGGAACAATAGCAGCATGACACCATACTGTAAAACTTCCCAAAATGATGTCTAGAGCTGCCCGTAAGACATCCACTAATACAGACATAAAGCCTTCAGCTTTGGTTAGAATACCAAACCGTACTCAAAAGCAGGCAGCGCTGTGATGCACGGGCTCACCCTAACTTCCCCAGATGCTCTTGAGGACTGATATGAAATGGAAAGAGTCGGACCAAATCCTAGCATCCAGAGTGTAAAGCTAGAGAGGGAGAGGGCCTCTCCAAAGGCTTCTCAGGAAGGAGGCCCCTGAATAACACCAACACATAAACTTGGGGTTCTGCTCATAAAACTGAAGATTCCCAGACATCTAGATGGCACTGGCCCATCAAGATTCTGGTAAAAGTTCTTCAGTAAGCAGAGGGTACTCTGAAAGGCGTCTCTACATCTAACAGGACATAAGAACACCTCCTGTAAAAATCCAGGAGCGGAGTGGTCACTGGAAGTGAGAGAGAAAAAAAAAATCCCTGAAGGGACAGAGAAACCAACTAGTCACAAGACTATGGAGTATTCAACAAGGGTTAGTCAGCTGTCTTTTGTCAGTTAAAATGTGTAAGGTTGACAAACACTGTGAGGAAGGTATAGTTAATAGAGAATGAAAAAAGCCAATAATTAAAAAACATAAAGGCGGCTACAGGTACAGAAAGGAGAGGATTTACATTTTTAACCTATCCTTTCAACAGGACTTTTCTCCTACTCCATCTTATTTTAAATGTCCTGAATTACCAACCTTAAAATACTGACAAGTACTCAAGAGACTCAAATTTAAAAAGAGAAGCTGTTAAAAGTGCTTTCTCCCCATTCACGAGTCATCAACAGTAACACTGGCTTGTGGCCTGCACAGCAACCCTCCTTACAGCAGACTGGAAGATGATTCCCTTGGGGTAGTGCACTGTGCTTAGAGCTGTATTTTACTTAAGACTGGATGCTCTGACTTAATGCAGGCCTCCAAAAGGGAGCTACCTTCATCTTAAATTAAAAAAAAAAAAAAAAGAAGGAAAGAAAAAAAAACCAAAAAAAACTACATTGCTGAGGTTGTAACATGTATAGACAGACACAAATCAGGAGGCTCCTCATTTAAAAAAAAAATTAAGACAGTAACGGGCATTTTCAAACATCTCCAAAAGGTGACAAATTCTTTAAATAGAAATCTTGTGAAGAATAAAACTCAAAATATACAAACAAAAATAGCAGAGGAAAATAAGATGCTACTCTGGACTGGACCCTGGGTAAGGACTGTCACTGTTGATGGGATGAAACATATGGACTGTATGAGAAGTCTGGGAGACGCTGGAAACGGTGGTGGCTCCGCTTGTTTCTGTCAACCCACTGACTCAGACTGTATCTTTGTAGAGGTTTCTGTCGGAACCGGGCATAATTTCTATTGAGAAGAGAATAAAAACAGGAAGGATTTTCAGTTGGAATGGTCATTTGTATACAAAACAGCTACTACAACTAATTTTTTTGTCTGTTTGTTTGATTTTGTTTTTCAAGACAGGGCTTCTCTGTGTAATAGTCCTGGAACTCACATTGTAGACTAGGCTAGCCTTAAAATAACTCACAGAGATCCTCTGTCTCCCAAGTGCTGGGACTAAAGGCATGCACTACCATGCCTGGCTGCATCACAACCATTTTTAAAGATATTTTTATTCCTAGAAATCAGTTTATATGTTGCTTTTTGTTTATTTGAGACAGGATCTCTCTACATGGCCTTAGCTTTCCTGGAACTCACTAATGTAGACCAGGCTAGCCTCAAATTCATAGTGATCTACCTGATTTTGCCTCCTGAGTGTTGAAAGTATTTGCCACCATGCAGGACTAATATTATATTTTGATGTTACAATTTTAGAAATTTATACTATTTTAATTATATGAAAGCCATCTCATAAATGCTATTTCTTTCCAACTCTCAAAGTCACCTCATTTCTAGAGGTATTGTTCTAAGGAAAACCAATGTGCAATGTTTAAGAGCCAGGAATGGTAGCATATCCCTGTAATCCCCAGCACTGTGAGGTAAAGGCAGCCTCAGCTACACAGAGGTCAGTGTGAGCTTTAAGTAAGGCCCTGTCTCAAAAAGCCAAGAATAAAGTAGAATTGTTTTTTCTCCCTCTAGCAGTGTTTAGAGCGGGATGTGTGTCTCATGGATTCACCAGACCTAGACCTCCAAAAGGACTGCACTGAGCACAGATCAAGGGTGCTTAGGCCGCATCGGTTAAAATTAGATAAAAAGAGTCCCAGAGAAGGTAAGCCTTCATGTGAGTGTCACAGGCTAAGTTTAGAGACAGAATAACTAACAACATAGACAAGATTTGAGGGTCACCTGTTCTGGGTGTGGGTTCTGAGAAAAACTCTTAAGAATTTGACCCAATCTTAATTCCAAAATGCTGCCAAGAACCATGTAGGAAGCTTGCCAAAGATACTGATTCTAGCCGGGCGTGGTGGGATCACATATGGAATCCCAGTATTGGGGAGGCCAAGGCAGAGGAGTTCAACAAGACAGCCCCATGGGTAAAGGAACCTGCAAGTAAACCTAACAAAGTTGAACTCAACCCCCAGGATTGACATGAGGGAAGAGGGTTGTCTTCTGACCTTCATGTACATGCTGTGGTACAAGTATCCAGTCAGACTTTACAATAATAGTGAATCAAAAAAGGATTCTTAGACCCTTTGTCCCCTGGAGTTAAGGCCAGGACATTACACAGCTGGTTGTGAGAAGCAGCCAAGGCTCAAAATAATTTTATGCAATATTTGACCTTTTTTTTTTTTTTTAAAAAAAAAAGATTTATTTATTTATCATATATACAGTGTTCTACCTGAAGGCCAGAAGAGGGCACCAGATCTCATTACAGATGGTTGTGAGAATTGAACTCAGAACCTCTGGATGAGCAGCCAGTGCTCTTAACCACCGAGCCATTTCTCCAGCCCAGTATTTGACTTTTATCTATCACTATATGAGACTATCTGCTGAATCCTTTAATCACCCCATCTAAGTTAATATTAGTGAAATCCTACTAGGGAAGAAATGACATTAACTTCTACACTAGTAAGGAAATTAAGCCTCAGATTAAGTAACTTTCCCAATGCCACATAGAGGAGTAGGGAGAAAAGCCTGGATTATAATTCATTTATCTGACTCCAAAATGTATTTAATAACAATTATGTTACACTGCCCCCTCTTTAGTGAGAGGTGTGTGTGTGTGTGTGTGTGTGTGTGTGTGTGTGTGTAGTAGAGCTTACAACTGAGCTACCTTTCCATCCCCACACCATCTGAGAACTGCTTGTTTTCTTGTTTGATTTTGCTTTACTTATTTGAGAGTCTTGCTATGTGTTCTAGAATTTGTTATGTGCCACAAGATAGCTTAGAATTTATAGCAATTATCCTGCTTCTGCCTCCAGGGTGCTGGGATTAAGTGCTGTGGTTTTGATGGAAGCCAGCATAACTAGAACAGAGTAAGCAGTAACAGTGTAGATGAGGTTGGTGAGCCCAGCAAAGCACACAGACACTCCTAGAGGACTGAGGACGGCCGGCTGGCTGGAAGCCAGTGGAAAGAGTGAAAAAGGGAACCTAACTTGTGCTTTAAAGGAATCTCTCTGGCTTCCAAGGTAAGAAGGTAAGCAAGCAATGACACGTAGGATACTTGTAAGAATCCAGGTAAAATGGTAAGATATGGTCAGCTTTGGGTATATATGTAAAGTCTATATGATTTCTTGATGCCTTAATATGGAATGTGAGAAAAAAAATGTTACAGTAACACCAAGGCTTGAATGTTTTATGTTTTTGTTTCTTTAAAGACAGGATCTCACTATATTCACTTGGCTGGCCTGGAACTATGTAGACAGGAGCGACCTTGAATTCACAGAGATCTGCCTGTCTACCCAGCTTCAGTATCTGGGATCCTACGCTAGGTAGGGTAGTACATATCTTTAATCATAGCAGAGACCAATGGACCTCTGAGTTTGGGGCCAGTCTGATCTACAGAGCAAGTTACATAGCAAGTTCTAGGTCAGCCAGGGTTACATACTGAGAGTGTCTCAAACAAACAAACAAACAAACAAAATAAAATCTAGAGTTCTGTGTTTGTTTGTTTTGAGATAGGGTCTCCTTAGGTCACCAGGTTAGCTTAGCTTCAAAATCATGATCCTTCTGTTTCTACTTTCTGGGTGGCAAGATAAATTATGGGCATGTACTATCACATGTAAACTAAATTAAAACCTGGGTTCTTGAGCTGGCAACATTGCTCAATGAGTATAGGCAACTGGTGCCAAGCTTATCTATCAACTTGTGTTCAACCCTAGAACCCACGTGGTAGAAGAGAGAACCACATAAGACTTAGGAAGCTGAGACTGGCCTGAATAGCAAGACCTTGTCATGTTGGAGGAGGAAAAGGAGGAAAAGAGGAGGAAGAGGAGATGACTCCTGACTTTGGGGCCAGCAAGATGGCTCAGTGGGCAAAAGCACTTCCTGCAAAAAACCAACAACCTGAATTAAATCCCTGGAACTCATATAAAGGAGGAAGGAGAACTAACTCCACTACACATACCACACATGCAGGCATTTCCCCATACACATCACATGCGCACAGTGATAAAATAGAAACCAGATTTTTAGAACCAGAAATTTTACTAATAACCACAGAATTGAAGTGAATCGATCATAATCATAGAGCTAGTTAGTTAAACATTGTGTGTGCATCTAGTATTAAAACCTGAACTTTGGTTCAATTCTTAGCTCATTCTAAGACCATGTTTCTTCTTCTGTAAATAAGCAACTCATATTTCCCTTGCAACCAAACTCCAGCCTTCCCTCCTTCAGAAGGAAGGAGACCCACTTACCGTGTAGTGAGATCCGAAGGATGCTGCCAGTCTGGGTTCTGCATATGCACTTGATCCATCAGGGTATCTAGCTCTCCCAAGGGACCTGTGATAGAGGGATGAGTGCTTAGTAAGCAGCAGAGTGTACGATGTTCGCTTCAATCAAAGCCAAGCACATGCTTCAGAGGAAAAGAAAGAGGCACTTGACCTTACAATACCTGCTATGACTATCACAAGCAACCAGCACAGAACTTCCTAAGTCAGACTGAGGCACTGCTTTTGGATAATGATGGGGAAACAACATGGCAACGATCATTTCCTACCACTTATCCTATGAGGTGTGACACACTTCACAGGTACCTAAGAATGTGGCAGTGAACAAGACATTATGTCTGTCCCTGCCCTCATTTAATGTGGGAGGTAAGTAGTTTTTATAAGTGTTATAAGGGGATATGAAAGCGGCTACTGGGATTGGGGTATGGGAACTAGGAGACTAGTCAGGGATGGAAAAGATGCATAGAAATTAGTAAGGCTTGTTTAAGAACAGTAGCTAAGGGCTGGAGAGATGGCTCAGAGGTTAAGAGAACTGACTGCTGTTCCGAAGGTCCTGAGTTCAATTCCCAGCAACCACATGGTGACACACCCATCTATGAGATCTGGTGCCCAGAACACTATATACATAAAAAAAAAAGAACAGTAGCTAATACAAAGGCTTAGAGACAAAGGACAGTAAAATAGGAGTTTAGAACAGATGGAGACAAGCACTCTTTGCTAACAAAAAAATTGTTAAAGATCATTTTTCACAGTCTTTGAGAACCTAACAATGTACTAAATACTTCTACATACTTCATGTTACAAAATCAAAAACCATAGATGTTCAAACAGCTATTCTAACTTGTCTTAGGCAATAGTATTCTATGAAGAGATACAATGACCAAGGCAACTCTTATAAAAGAAAGCATGTAACTCAAGGCTTGTTTAGTTTTAGAGGGTTAGTCCATGATCAGCATGGCAGGAAGCAGACAGGCATAGTGCTAGAGCAGTAGCTGAGAGCTTTAGATCCTAATTTGCAGGCAGCAGGCAGAGACTGGACCTGGCGAGGACTTAGGGAAACTCAAAGTCCACCCTTAGTGACACACTCCACCCAACAAGGCCACACCTCCTAATCCTTCTAAAACAGTTCCACTAACTGGGAGGGGGACCAACTAGTCAAACATATGAGTGTAGCAATATTTTATTTGTATTTTATATTTTAATAAATAAAGTTTGCCTGAAGATCAGAGCGCAACACTAAGCCAATAGAGGCCAGGGAATGGTAACACACACCTTTAATCTCAGGATTGAGGGGACAGAGGCAGATGGATCCCTGTGAGTTCAAGGCTACCCTGAGCTACACAAGATAGATCCAGAGCAGATTCAGCTGGTGGTGATTCACACACCTTTAACCCCAGCACTGGGGAGATGGAGATTAGAGCAATATGACTCAGCAGAGAAGGAGGGATATAAAGGGGAAGAAAAGGGAACTCAGTGGAGTATGGAGTTTGAGGAGTTGTGGAGACAGGATCTTAGATTTGGTAGCGGTAAAAGGTCTCTCTAGTGGCTGGCTGCTTTGCTTTTCTGACCTTCAGCTTGAACCCCAATATCTGTCTCTACCACATAACTGTACAGAGGTTCTCTGAAATATAATTTCACTGTGTGGGTTTTTATTTGCAAGTTCTTGTTATTAAGATTTTATTAAAAATCATATGGAGATAAATGTTCTTAATATCACTTGAAAGATAAAAAATTACAGGTGAAAAGAGTAAACTTGTTTTAACTGTTTAATAACCCAATTCAACTTGTTCTTTTTGTTTTGTTTTTCAAGACAGGGCTTCTCTGTGCAAGTCCTAGCTGTCCTAGAACTTGCTTTGCAGACCAGGCTGCCCATGAACTCACTAAGAACCACTTGTCTCTGCCTAGTAAGTGTGGGGATTCAAGGTGTGCGCCACCACTGCCCAGCTTAAACTTATCTTGTATGACACCACGCTCTTGTCACTATGTGAAATGCTTTTTAAAAGAATGTATTTTATGCTGGGTGGTGGCACTGGAAGTCATTGGCTTCCCTGAAACTGGAGTTATGGACAGTTGTTACCTACCATTTGAGTACTAGAAACAAGACCCAGGTCTTCTACAAGAGCAATTAAGTCCTAGTTGTGACAGGGCAAAAATTCCTTCATCTTGTCTCAGCTGCAGCTGTCTTTGGTTTAACCTGAAATTGACTCTGCCCCCTTTTCTAGTCCCGAGCTCCCAGCTGTGAAAAGCCCCATAGGAAAGCACCCAACCCTGTTCTAGAAACTCAGGGTTGAAATGCCCCAGCTAATGGCATGTTTTGGCTTCTGTTAAACTGCTTGCTTGCTTTACTTCTTTCTGCAACTGCTGATCAGGACGTAGTCTTTCTGTGTTCTTTGCCTTTAAAAGCTCCCCATAAAATGCATTTAGGGATGCTCTACAAGAAGTGTTTCTCAGCTGGGTGGTGGCGGCACACACCTTTAATCCCAGCACTCAGGAGGCAGAAGCAGGAGGATCTCTGAGGTAGAGGCCATCCTGGTCTACAAGAGCTAGTTCCAGAACAGGCTCCAAAGATGTACAGAGAAACCCTGTCTTGAAAAAAACCAAAAAATCCAAACCAAACCAAACCAAAAACCAAGCAAAAAAAAAAAAAAAAAAAAAAAAAAAAAGAAGTGCTTCTCTCCAGACAGTCTCCAGCTGGTCTGATTCAGAATCTCAGTTCAGACTCTGGTCATGCCACCACCCCATCTCTCCAGCCTTGAAATGCTTGTAGTCTTAACTCTTGGGAAGCTGAGGCAGGAGGACCCACATGGGTTCAAGGCTACCCTGGGTGACAGAGGCCACACCTCAGAAATAAAAAAACAAAAACCCAAAAATGAAAAATAAAGAAAACCAGTACCAATAACACCACCACCACCACCACCCTAAAACCTGGGGCTGGAGAAGAGACTGCTCAGTGCTTGCTTTCTTGCAGAGGATCTGGGTTTGGTTTCCAGTATCCACATAGCTAACAGCTATTTGTCACTCCAGTTTCAGAGGATCTGATACCCTCTTATGGTTTCCACAGGCACCATGCATGCATGTGGTACAGACATATCCACAGACAAAATACCCATGTACATAAAATCAAAATCAATCTTAAAAACAAACAAACGCCAAAACCTTAAACAAACTAAAACTGCACAAAAACAGAAATAAAAATTAAACCCTAGTTTGTAAACAATTTCCCTAGACCAGCAGTTCTCAAATTTTAATATGTATATAATCAGATGGAGATTACAAAACAGAGTGCTGGTGGCTAACACCCCAGAGTTGTGTAAGTCGGGGGTTTCTAACATTCTTAGTGCTGCGGATCCTGCTAAAAACTGCTTTTCTTTCTAATTACCTTAAAAATGTTAAAATTGTCTTTATGTTATCATGTATATATAATATGTATGAAGTATATTAAAATACCTTTTCATAATTGAGAGCATTTTTAGGTATGGAAAACTGTAGTTCACTAAGTGTATCAATCACACTCCAGGCAGGGTCCACACCCAGGACTACACAAAACAGACTTCTGTGAGGTTTTCTGTGTGCTTTTTGTTGTTATTACTTTTTATCATATTAGTTTTTTTGTTTGTTTTGATTTTCATTTTTTTGTTTGGATTTGGAAAGGGTTTTTTTTGAAAGAGAGAAAGAATATAGTTAGGTGGGGGAGTGGGGGAAGGGAAAGTGTATGATCAAAATATACTGTATGAAAAAAACCTCAAAATTCTCAAAAATATATACATATATATGCACACATAATTGCTTCTACATCTTTAACCATTTCCTACAACAAGGTAATGAACACAAATTGAAACTAAGGTGAATCCTGTTCATTTCTGAGACAGCAAAAAGATTCTTTTCCTAGTTTCCAGACATATTCCTATAACCAATTATACAAATCTAAACGGAAAACTCAACTTCAATAGGCTGTGATGGGGGAATATTCCCCATCTTTGTGAAAAGTTGAACATTACTAATTATACCCACTCCTCTTTAGGAAGGAAAAACAATGAAAGCTATTTTCTGAGGCAGGCTCACTGCTTTTGTTGTTTATTTGTTTGAGATAGGGCCTTACTATGTAGCCCCAGCTAAACTAGAACTCCCTATGTAGACCAGATTGGCCTCAAATAAAGATCTGTGTGCCTCTGTGCCCAGAGTGCTGGGATCAGAGGCATGTGTTACCACACTATCCCTGGATTGGATTATGTTTTTAAAATACTCTATTGTGTAGAGTTGAACAACTGAGGCAGAATGTGCGATGCCAGTGGCAGTGGGCCTGACAGGCAGTCCTATCCCAGCTGTTTAACCACATAAAGGTAGGTTTTGTCAACATCTGTCCCATGATCATGGCAGGCTGGTGTCCCTTGGCATCTTCTTCTATCTCAGACATGGAATTTGGGGTCAGGATCTGATTGGCAGCATTGGGAGAAACCATGATGCAGAGTGGCAGCACTTTGGGGACATTCGTGGCCATCGGAATAGGTATGCAATGCTAATCAAGACAATAACTGCTAAATTTATTCCCCATCCATCCTGACACTTGTACTACAACAGAATGAAACGTTCACAAACCGGACAACAAGATGGCTCAGCAGTTCAGGGCACTTGACAACATGCATGCCAGCCTGAGTCTGGTCCTTAAACAGTTACAAGACAGAACCAACCCACTCTAGCTAAGTTGTCCACTGGTTCTCACACTAGAGGACTGTTGAACACAACTATTTTGTTTAAAAAAAAAAAAAAGCCAGGCATAATTATCATACTCACTAGTAATCCCAGTACTGGGGAGGTAGAAGCAGCAAGATCACTAGGGTTCACTGGCCAGACAGCCTAGTTTAATTCACAATTTCCAGGCCAATAAGAGACCTTGCAATAAAAAACCAAGATGGATGACCTAAGATTGTCCTCTGGGGGACACACACGCATACACAAGATACTTGTCTCATAAATAAGGCAGTGACTATTATTCATTAGTAGCTTTTCTGTTCTGAGTCATTATTTCACTGTGTAGCCCATTACATAGACCAGGCTGGCCTTGAACTCAGGGATCTCCTGCTTCTGCCTCCCAAGTACAGGGATTAAAGGCAAGCACCACCATGCCCAGCCTTTCTAAAACAGCTTTTAAAAGAAAGGATATTGTTGGCCCTTTCTTAATACTTCTTTTTTTAATTTGAGGCAGGATCTCATACTAGTCCAGGCTTAGAACTATCTCAGGTTCCCCCAAGTTCTAGGATTATAGTCACCTGATCTACCTTCTTAGTGCCAGGAAAAACCATTTTGTCTTAGGGATGTACTTTTTCGGATTCTTCAAATGTTCCATTGTAGAGAACAAGTAAAGTCCTAAGTGCATGCACACTGTTGACATGGGCGTGGCCAGGTCAAGAACCAAAGCCTTCTTCCAGGTGCCAATGCTGACAGTGTGGACAGAAAATATCCACTGTAGCTCCCCTCTCTGCATGTTTATGGCCTGAAGGCTGCTCCTCCTGGTTCACTCTATCCAACAGCCTGCTCTCCCTAGTCAACTGTATATATACCAAACATGCATGGTTGGCAAGGCACTGTTACTTCTCCATCGAGAGGCCAGTCCACCTGGGTCCAGCTGTTTCATGCCTTGTGCTTGTCACTTCTTTATCCCCTTGCCACCCTGTTTGGATCAATCCTTGGAGCAGTCAGAGAATTTCATCTGTGTATCCTCTCTGCAGGTGATGCCTTTCTCGCTGGCCTTTGTGTGTAAGACAATCCAGCTACCCCAACCTCTTCCACCCAAAGAGATGTGGAGATTTGGATTAGTCTCTGGCCTGCCTATTTTAGACACATGTATGCACACCACACCTATATGCATAAACACGATAAGTGTAACAAAAAAATTAGAAAAAATGTATTGCCAAGGTGGGTGTGGCAGCACACGCCTTTAATCCCAGCACCTGGGAGGCAAAGGCAGGCAGATCTCTGTGAGTTCAAAGTCAGCCTGGTCTACAGAATGAGTTCCAGGACAGGCTCCAAAGATATACAGAGAAACCCCACTTGAAAAACCAAACCAAAATAAATAAATAAATAAATAAATAAATAAATAAATAAATAAATAAAAGACCTAGTAATTTGGAAACTATGGTAGCTAACATTACCAAGTAATGTATCAGGTTCCCCACTAGATGTTTGACATGTATCATCAAATTCTAACAATTGCTAAGAGACAAATGTCATGATCAGTGTCATTCACAAGAAAAGTGGAGTTTGGAGAAGACACTCAGCCATTATCTAATATCTTAAGTGGTGAGCCAGGATTCAATCCCAGGTGAGGCTAATAATCCAAAACCTTCTTTCAGTTCCTAACTTCAATCTCTTCCTCCAAATTTAGAGATGCTAACAAGAACTGGAACATTTAGATATTCTCTTCTCTTCATAGCCTCTAACAGATGGGCTTTCTTGGACTAACAGTCAGTATCATGATTTTATTTTTAAGTTGTGGCTAAAAGGTGGTGAAGATTGTCCTTTGTTCTGTGGCTAAATGGAATTTATTAAACAATAAAAACCCTCGGGGCTGGAGAAATGGCTCAGCGGTTAAGAGCACTGACTGCTCTTCCAGAGGACCCAGGGTTCAATTCCCAGCACCCACATGGCAGCTCACAACTGTCTGAAAATCTAGTTCCAGGGGATCTGACACCTTCATACCAATGCACATAAAGATAAATAAATCATAAAATTAAAAAAAAAACAACCCTCACACTTCAGTAGTTCAATGACTAATGTAAACCTTAATTTATAAATATAAAGCTGGTATTGGGTAAAATTCTATCTACTAAGTGGCCTTAAAATTTGAAAAGTGGAACTGCAAAGGCACTGGCTGCCCCTGCAGAGAACCTGAGTTCCATTCCCAGCACCTACAGCTCACAGTCATCTGCAACTTCAGCTCCATAGGATCCAATGCCTTCTTCTGATGTCTGCTATCACCAGGCATATACCCAGTGCACGTACAAACATTTAGATAAAACACTCATAAATATATAAAAAAAATCTTTAAAAAAGCTAGAAAGTGAATTATGGTATCAGAAGTGAAGAGAAAAGATATGAGCACTGCTATTCAATTCTGATAAGTCTTATACTTCACCATACTTTTGTACTGTATGACACACTAGTTAAGTACAGTACAAAACTAACGAACAAAATCTATCATTAGCTGGATCAATCTGATACAGTTCTTAGGAATGTGAGGTTAGTAGTGACAGGGTGGGGAGTGGGCTCTAGAAGAGAGCAGTCAGTTCAAAGTAGCAGAAGCACTTTTTTTTTCCTGGCTTTTTGAGACAGGGTTTCTCTGTAGCTTTGGAGCCTGTCCTGGAAACTAGCTCTTATAGCCAGGCTGGCCTTGAACTCACAGAGATCCACCTGCCTCTGCCTTCTGAGTGCTGGGATTAAAGGCGTGCGCCACCACCGCCCAGCAGAAGCACTCTTTCATCATGATGACAGATGAAGAAAACCTGAATAGGAAACAATGACCTGTTTCTGAGGGTGTCTTTAAGGGCAAGAAACTTGTCTGTGGTTCTTTTTTATTACGAGACTTAGCTATATGATTAAGAATCTAGCCAGGCGGTGGTGGCGCACGCCTTTAATCCCAGCACTCGGGAGGCAGAGGCAGGCGGATCTCTGTGAGTTCGAGGCCAGCCTGGTCTACAAGAGCTAGTTCCAGGACAGGCTCTAAAAAAGCTGCAGAGAAACCCTGTCTCGAAAAACCAAAAAAAAAAAAAAAAAAAAAAAAAAAAAAAAAAAAAGAATCTACACTCCTCTCCCTGAACCCCAGGAAATTCGTGTACGTCCATGTATCCACGGAGGTCAGCAGATAATGCTGGGTGACTTCCTTTATGCTTTTTTTTTTTTGAGTTAAAAAGAGTTAAAATCTCTCACTGGACCTGGAGCTCACCAACTGGTTGGCCAGTGAGCCTCTGGGCTGCGGCTGTCTCTGTCTCAGGGCTGAGACCTACTCATGCAAACACGCACAAAACATAAATAATAAAAAATTAAAAGAAACATGAAACTACTTTCCTCATTTAATTAACCAAAATCACAAGAAGAAAATCACAAAGTACTTTTAGGGACTACAGTTCTATAGCTTGATGATACAGTGAGTGCTTAGTACATGGGAGGCCGGAGGCCTTGGGGTTCAATCCTAGCATGCACGCACAAGTACACACATGCACGCATGAGCATACAATCACAAAAGTAGGAGGTAGTAAACTGTTTTTAACTTTTGAATTAAACGAAAATGAAAAGGTATCATAAGTTATGGGCTATGAGTGCTGTTAGGTATGGTGGCACACAACTATAATCCCCACACCTGGAAGGCAGAGGCAGGTGGATCTCTAGGAGTTCAATGCCAGCCTGGTTTGCATAGAGAGTTCCAGACCAGCCAAGGCTATACAATGAGAGACCTGTTTCAAAAAGAAAAAACAAAAACCTCATAAAACTCAATAAAGAAGTTTTGCTAAGCAGTACTTACAGAGAAAACTATAATTTCAAATGCTTAGATAAAATGAATTTGAAATCAATGATCTAAGCTTTTATATTAAAAAACTAGAAAACAGCCAGGCTGTGATGGTGCAAGCCTTTAATCCCAGCACTCGGGAGGCAGAGGCAGGCGGATCTCTGTGAGTTCGAGGCCAGTCTGGGCTACAAGAGCTAATGCCAGGAAAACAAACAAACAAGTGTCTCGGAAAACAAAAAACAGAAAACAAGAGTGAATTCAATTGAAAGCATGGAAAGAAAAGACCAGCAAGCTGAGGTACTTGTCACCATGCCTGGTGACCAGAGTTCAATCCCTGGAACTCACACAAGGAGAAAACTGACCACAAAGATGCTTCAGCACATGCATGCATATGTGCACACCATACACATAGACAAGTTCCTTTAAGACATTAAGTTAGTGAGCTAGGTATAGTGGCACACACCCAGCACTTGGGAGGCAGAAATAGGCGGATCTCTGTGAGTTTGAGGCCAGCCTGGTCTACATAGTTCCAGGGCATTCAGAGTTACATATTGAGAACCCTGCCTTGAAAATAAGCAAACAAACAAACATAAAAAGCAAACAAACAAAATGAAGTAAGCATTACCATGAGCAAGAAAACTAAAAACAATACTAAAAAAACAAACAAAAAAACCCCAGGATTTTTCTATGTAGACCTGGCTATCCTGGAACTCACAGAGACTGCCTGCTTTTGCCACTTGAAAGCTGGGATTAAAGAGATGCCCCACCACCACCCAGCTAAAAATCATTTTAAAAGGACATGGCAGGATGGCTGTGCTTGCTGTGTAAGCCTGATGACGTGAGTTTATGCCCTAGAACGCACAAAAAAGGGGAAGAAGAGAAGTGAGTGCCAAGTTGTCCTATGATCTCCACAGCATGCCATGTCAGACATTCCACATCCTAACTCCAACTCCAAGGGAGCCAACCTTCTCTTTTGGCATCTAAGTGTACCAGGCCCACACACAATGCACAAAAATACACAAAAGCAAAGCAATTGTATATATAATTAATTTTAAGAAAGAATAGAACTATAAATAATTACAACTTTAAAAATCCATTAGGGCTGAAATACAGCTTACTGGGAGAAGAAGATGTATTTAAAACATGCAAGCACTTAGGATGGAGTTGTAGGTGGAGATGATTGCCTACATGCATAAAATTGTCAAATTAAAAATATTCTTAAAATGAATAAAGATGATATTGAGGTGGAGGTAGGCACTCTATGTTGTAGTGTAAGGTAATTCAGATGAAGATCATCAATGAATTCTTAAACCATTAGGTAAAGTAAGTTGCTGGGGAATAGGATATTCATAAGATACTAAGATATCACCCCATAAATAACAGTAATTAAATGGCAAAAATGTACCTTACAATGAAAAGGTATGTCCATTAACATCTTAACAAACTTGGCAACGTTAGTTTAACAGCTTGTCACTGTGTCACATATGCCTCCAAGGTTTACAGAACACAAACACTAAATAAAACCCTCTAACCGTGGTATGCCCAGAATGCTTAATCTGAACCTAATTCTGCTTCTAGTTTACAGAAACACAGGATATGAATATCAAACTAAATGGCACTACAGAAACAATCAGGGGGTTGAAAAGTTAGTTAAGAGCACTGACTGCTCTTCCAGAGGACCAGGGTTCAATTCCTAGCAGCCACAGGGCAACTCACAACTGTCTGTATGTAACTCCAGTTGCAGGGGACCTGATACCCTCACAGAGACATACAAGTAGGCAAAGTACTAAACAAAAAAAAAAAAAAAAAAAAAAAAAAAAAAAAAAAAAAAAAAAAAAAAAAAAAAAGGAAGGAAGGAAAAACAGTTAAAGTTTAGAATATGGACGCACCTGTGAAGGAAGTGAGTTACATTAAAAGAGACTGAGACAATAACTAAAGATGTGAACCTTCATCAGATTCTGCCTCAAGTTACATTTGAAACACTTATGAAAATTGGAATATGGACTAGATATTAGATGATCTTAAGAAGTAATATTTAAGCCAGGCAGTGGCGTGCACACCTTTAACCCCAGCACTCAGGAGGGATAACCAGGCAGGTCTCTATGAGTTCCAGGATAGCCAGGACTACACAGAGAAACCTGTCTCAAAAAACAAAAATAAATAATCAATGAACATAAAAGTTTAACCTTATTAATTGAAACATTAGGTTTATCTATCATTATCAATGACAATAAAAAATTTCAGTTTCTGATCAGGACAATTGGTAACATATAACAAGAGTTTTTAAAATGTTTATATATACTTTACCTAGTAATTCCACTTCTAGGCATTCATCCTATAGAAATAAGAGTTGTACATAAACATTTATTGACTGAATGTTAACTACAACATTATTAATGAAAATACATATAACCTAATATTCCAAGACAGAATACTTTGTAATTAATACAGAATTTATTCTGATATTTGAGACAGGATTTCATGAAACACAGGCTGCCCTCAAACACTATTTTTTAAAAACTATGTTTTTAATGGGGAAAGAGTGGCACTCAAACACAAAGTAAAGCTTTTTTTCTTCCACCATGTGGATTCTGCAAATCAAACTCAAGTCATCAAGTTTGGCTGACTGACACAGACTTTTCTCACTGGGCCTCTTCACTGGCTCAGTGTTACCGCTTTATTTGGAGACAGGATCTCTCATTCTGTTGTCCAGGCTCCTAAATGCTGGGATTACAGGTATGTGCCACCACCTGCTCTTGACTATATATTTTTATTTATTTACTTACTCATTTTTTATTTTACTTAAAGACTTATTTTTATTTTATGTCTGTTTGCCTACAGTGGTTCTCAACCCATGGGTTGTGATCCTTTCATAGATCCTAAGATCACTAGGAAACACAGATATTTACATTATGATTCATAACAGTAGGAAAATTAGTTATGAATTAGCAACAAAAATGTACTAAAGGGTCACAGCATTAGGAAGTTTGAGAACCACTGGTCTACATATATGTACACTAGATGCATGCCTGGTGCTAGCAAAAGCCAGTAGGCGGCACTGGATCCCTGAACTGAAGTTACAAAGATTGTGAGCTGCCAAGTGGGTACTGGGCATTAAACCTGGTCTTCAACAAAATAAGTACACTTAATAACTGAGCCATCTCTTAAGATGTTTGTTTGTTTTGGTATTTTGAGACAGAAGGTTTCTCTGTATAGCTCTGGCTGTCCTAGAAATCACTCTGTAAACCAGGCTGGCCTCAAACTGAAAGATCCGCCTGCCTCTGCCTCCCAAGTGCTGGGATTAAAGGTGTGCACTGTCACTGCCTGGCAAGACCCTTGTGTTTAAATTACTGGATGTGTGACATGTGTAGGTGCATGACCTGTGGCACATCAGTGGAGGTCAGAAGACTCTGATGGAGTCAGTTATCTCCTTCTACTTTGACACGACTCTGGGGATTAGACTAAGACCACCATGATAATGCAGCAAGCACCTTTACTTACTGAGCTATCTAACTGGCCCTTGGCTAAAAAGATTAATGTGTAAATCAGACATGGTGATGCACCCATGTAATTCCAGCACAAAGGAGGATTATAAACTGGAAGATTAAGGACAAGCTGGGCCATACAGCAATATCTTGCCTCAAAAAAAATTAATATAGAATAACTAACATGGAAGAGTCCTTAAATAAATTGAGTACAGCTGGATAGTGGTCATGCACACCTTTAATCCCAGCACTTGGGAGCTTGGGAGGCAGAGGCAGGTGGATCTCTCAGTTTGAGGCCAGCCTGGTCTACAGAGTTGAGTTCCAGGACAGTAAGGACTAAAAAAAAAAAAGTCCACAAAAAAGGGGGAAAAAAGCAATTTACAAATTAAGGTGGTCCCTTCATAGGCTCTACTTTATAGGAAAATACAATATCCAAATGTTAATTCTGATATTTCTAGGTGGCAGAGTGGATCGAGAGGTTGAAAGAACTGCTGAGTTCAAGGACATCTAGGATGCACTATAAAACCGTATCCCAAGCCGGGCGGTGGTGGCACACGCCTTTAATCCCAGCACTCGGGAGGCAGAGGCAGGCGGATCTCTGAGTTTGAGGCCAGCCTGGTCTACAAGAGCTAGTTCCAGGACAGGCTCTAGAAACTACAGGGAAACCCTGTCTCGAAAAACCAAAAAAAAAACAAAAAAAACAAAAAAACAAAAAAACAAAAACCGTATCCCAGAAAAGAAAAAAACAAAAAGGGAAAGATGAAGACTATATCAGTACTGTCCTCATTTGTAATATGGAATACAAAATTCTCAAAACTTCAGTGACTAGGTATGGTGGTTTGAATGAGACTGGTCCCTACAGATCTGTATGTTTGAATGCTTGACCTTCAGCCAGAGATAACCAGTAAGACCTTTGTCTAAAAAGTTCAAATTCATCCTCGGCTACAAAGTGGTAAGAGGCCAGCCTGGCATAGATGAAACTCCATCTCAAAGAATCTCCAAAAAGCCTAAGATGGTGCGTATGTACACTGTGAATACTGTATAGGGAAAGAACATAAAAACGTAGTACTAGGCTAGGGAGATGGCTCACTGGGTAAAGTGATTGGTGTACAAACACAAGGACCTGAATTTGGATCGCTAATACCCATGTAAAAAGAGCTGAGAAAGACAGCAAATGTCTGTAACTCCAGCATTGGCAAGACAGAAAAGTGGATCCCAAGGTTTTCCTGGCCAGCCAGTCTAAGTAAAATGGCAGTCAGCTCCATGTTCAGTGAAAGAGCCTGTCTTGAAAAGTAAGGTGCAGAATGAAAAGGAAGACATCAGATCATGAATTCCTGGGCTCCATATGCATATGTATGCGTGCACATGTGCGTGCGTGCACGTTCGCGTTCACACACACACACACACAAATACAGGAAAAAACTAAGAACTGGTGAAATGGTTCGGTGGGTAAAGGCACTTACTTAATCGTCATTTATATAACAATTTATATATCTATATACAAATCCAGTTTACTTGAATTCAAAGCCCTGGAACCCACATTAAGGTGAAAGGAAAGAACTGACTCAAAAAAGCTGCCATTTGCCCAACATATGTATATAAACCCACATATCATGAACACCCACACAACAGTAATGAATACAATTTAAAAGCAATAACAACAAACTTTAATACCATACTGGATTACTGAAAGAAAGACAGAAATATCAGAGACCCAAGAAATTTTTAGAATAACTATATGGGAAAATATTATTAGATGTCAAAAAAGAATTTCCTAAAAGTCAGTTTTTAAAAATCTCATTACAGAATTTTTTCAGTATATACAAAAGTTAAACAGGGGGTGGGGAATAACTTATATACTCCTGTGTACTCAGTGTACAGTGGGAAATTTAGAAGAGTCACTGATTCTGGTTTAAACATCAGAATGAAGTCATTGTTTTTAGGTGTACTTAGGCTTTGAAAAAAATCACTGTGAGCTAGGCTGTGGTGGCGCACACCTTTAATCCCAGCACTCGGGAGGCAGAGGCAGGCGGATCTCTGAGTTTGAGACCAGCCTGGTCTACAAGAGCTAGTTCCAGGACAGGCTCCAAAGCTACAGAGAAACCCTGTCTCGAAAAACCAAAATTATAAATTTTGCTCTTCCAGTTCATTTACCATGAAAATTAAGCATTCATTTAAGCATTAATTAGATGATCAGGAAAAAAGAACATCGTCCATATATGAATACTAATACCTCCAGCAATTTAAACAGTGTTGGCTTAGTACTTTATGCCATGGCTGTGATTGTTTCTGCACTAGAAGTAGGGATTAATTGTTTCCTCTCATGAAGGGACCGCTGACACCAAGCTACTTCTGATACAAGGGGGGAAAAACATTTCTCATAAAGGAACTTTTAATATTGAGTTATTCAGACTACGAGGAAAAAACAAAAAACATTTAAACAAAAACCAAACAAGAAAATTCTAACTTCTGGGCCAGCTGTGCTAGCTCATGCTGCAGCAGTAGAGCCCCACCCATCACTCCTTGGAACTCAGATGTTGCCTCCTACACTGGTGGGGCCCTAGTCAGAAAGGGTTGACAGGCAGCTAGCAGCCAGAGAGCTCTGAGTTTCCTTTGAATCTTACAGAATAATTCTATTCTGAGTAGTCCAGTTATTTAAAATCTGTCTTACATAGGGTAAATGCATTTCCATATGCCACTGCTTCCTTTTTTTTTTCTTCAAGACAGGGTTCCTCTGAAGCTTTGGAGCCTGTCCTCGAACTAGCTCTTATAGACCAGGCCAGACTTGAACTCACAGAGATCCGCCTGCTTCTACCTCCCAAGTGCTGGGATTAAAGGCCTGCACCACCACCACCTGGCTGCCACTGCTTCCTTAAACTGCCCCAAATCTGTCATTTTTGCAGGTCTCCAATCAATCTGAACATAACCCAAAGGATATTGATTATTTGCAGGCACTTGCTGCAGAGTAACTGGAAACACCTGAGGTGGTATATTTATGACCTTAGGCAACTATTATTCCTCAATGCCTTCATAAGGAGGTGCCATAAGTCCTTTATTAAACATTTCCTTTTCTCTTCCTTTATTATTTTGTCTCTGGAGCTATTCTATTTGTATCTGTAAGTTTTGCAATTGTGCAGTCAAGTCTCTTTTGCCTAAGCCTGTCTCATCTGGAGGAGGAAGAAATTGTTCTCCATTATCCCGGCTCTCCTCACTTCCTCTGAAAAAACATTCTCCTCTGCTGACTGACAGTTCCTAACCAGAATGTCCTCCTTACTTGTATTTCTACGTCTGACCCAGCCTTTTCTGACTTTTCATCCTGTAGCGGCTCTAAAACATTGGGAATTAAGTTACAGAAAGACCAAGTCTTTAATGGTATAGCCTCCTCTCTCTAAGCTCGCAACATGAGGAGTTGCCAGAAGAAAGCCAGGTCACCTGTTTTTCATTCACTTTCACTCCATTTCCTTGCAGTAAACAGTTAACAATTGCACGTGCTGCTGCTCCTGAGGTGGGGAATCCCCCAAGTCCCTGCCAAAATCCTGGAATCCAGCCAGGTGCTGATGGTGCATGCCTTTAATTCCAGCACCCGGGAGGCAGAGGCAGGCAGAGCTCTGTGAGTTCGAGGCCAGCCTGGTCTACAAGAGCTAGTTCCAGGACAACAGGCTCCAAAGCTACAGAGAAACCCTGTCTCTAAGAAAAAAAAAAAAAAGAATACAGACCCCCCCTTTTCTTTGAGCCCCACATTTGGTCATCAATGCTGGAAAACTGAGTCACACAAGACGACTAAAGAGATATTCCAGGATGCAATGAAACCTTGAAAGCTTTCTCGGGGTTCAATCCCTTGAGGCTGTCCCCGTTCCTTCAAGGCTTCATTACATCCTTGACTGGTTTTTTCTTCAGTTCTCCTGTGTGACTCAGTTTACCAGCAACTCAGCTTCATTGATCAGTTTTGTCAAAGCTATTTTATTTTACAAAGTTTTTGTTTTATATCATTTGTTGAGACTTAAAATATATCACACTTGGAGCTGGAGAGATGGCTCAGAGGTTAAGAGCATTGCCTGCTCTTCCAAAGGTCCTGAGTTCAATTCCCAGCAACCACATGGTGGCTCACAACCATCTGTAATGGGGTCTGGTGCCCTCTTCTGGCCTGTGGCATACACACAGACAGAATACTGTATACATAATAAATAAATAAATAAATATTAAAAAAATATATATATCACACTATTTTACCTATAAAAACACTGCTATGAGCGTGGCACACACCTTTAATCCCAGCAGTCAGGAGGTGGAAGCTGGAGGATCTGAGTTTGAGCCTAGCCTAGTCTACATAGTAAATTCCAGGACAGCCAGAACTACATAGAAAGATCTTGTCTCTTAAAAATAAACAAATAAATTAAGAATAAATAAAATAACAAAAAGGATGAATTTTCTTAAAGATTTTTTAGTTTTATTTTTTGTGTATAAGTGTTTGTCTGAATACATGTATGTGTACCAAATACAAGCTTAGTCCCAGCCGTGGCCAGAAGAGGGCATCAGGTACCTTGGAATTGGAGATTTTTTTGATTAGTTTTTCTATACATTAGTTTGTAAATTGTCATGTGGACTCTAGGAAACAAATCTGGGGCCTCTGCAAAAGCCATCACCCCAGTCCTAAACTTGTCAAACAGTCCTAATTGTATTTAAAGTAAACTCTATTAGCTAAAACTGTATTAGCTTGAGCTAAATACCATCCTATACATTACACTTGTATTTGCACAGGTAATTTTGTTTCACACAAGCTAAACTACATTATTCTCACTTTGCAAACAGGTTCTTAGTGGCTCAAGGTTCCATCTAGTCAATAGTAGTGCTAGGATATAACCCAGAATATCATGCCAGTGGGATGGCTCATCAGGTAAAGGCGCTTGCCGCTATGTCTAATGACCTGAGGTCAATATTTGGGACCCACATGGTAGAGAAAACTGACTCCTACAAGTTGTCCTTCACACACGCATTGTGGCTGCACACCCCCACCTACATGCACACATATGTACAAAAGAGATAAAATGTAATAAAAATTAAATAAAAATAAGCCTAGACTTTTGTTTTTTCGGCCACTGAAGTGTTGCTTTCCCATTGCATCTCTAGCTAGTCTTTGCAAACAGGGCATAAATTGTAATTTCTAAGAGGGACTGCTGCATGAGAAAGATGCTAAAATGTAAGCAACTGCACACACCTCAAATGAAAAAGGAAACTATAACTAGATTACCAGTGCCAATTCCTAGGTCATAAAAGAAGGAGAAAAATAACAACTAGGGTTTGTTTGTTTGTTTGTTTGTTTTTTAACAAGCTTGAAGATGCACAAATTTCTTTAAGGCCTGCCCTCCAACGATATGGGTAGGAAAATATCTTTATTTCCAACAGACCTAAAAGTTCCAACAAAAAGATTCCACAAGCAGAGAACTAAGAAATGAACCAGTGATATCAAATTGCTTTATAAAATCTTGAGTAAGAAAAGAAAGGAACTTATTTTTAAGGATTTCTCCTGACGATGTCAGCATCGTCATGTGTACCTTTCATGTGTAGCCTTAAAAACAGAAACTACAGTTAGGATTAGGGTTAGGGGTTAGGGTTAGGGAAAAAAAAAGAAAAAAAAAAAAACAGAAACTACTAATCAAGGTCTTTTCAAGAGAAAGGAGACTCCTTTCTGCAGAACATCCTCCAAATCTTTCACAGAACAGATCTGGAGTCCAATGATAGCTTATGCCTTTTCTATGGAACACACACCTAGAACATCTTTCTCAATCATCTCCATTCTTCCCAAACATAAATCCCTCCTCGTTTCTACATTACTTTAAGTGTATTTCTTTAGAAAACTAATCATTTCATTAGTGCAATGATCTTCTCTAGTCTAAGAATTCCCAGCAGGTCAAGCAAGACCCACTGCTACTCTTCCTAATCTTCAAACTTAATATGCAGAAGTATTCCACAAAAGTTTGCTGAACAAGGAAAGAAGCTAAACATTTCAAAAAACAGAGTGACCTTTATGGGAAAAATTCTTTTATTAGTATAAAGCCTCTTAACATCCCATGCCTTCAATTCTGCTCCTTTCTCTTTAGGAATTTCCCATTAGCCCTAGGTCAAACTGAAAAAAAAAAACAGTATAGTATCCTGAGGGCTGGAGAAAGAATTTCTCCACTTTGGCTTGCAACAGCTTCAAATGAAGTATCTGGAGATTATCCTGTAGGATCTAGGAAATAGTTCAGAATTATTTCAAGAGCTTGTACTGAAAAACTATGACACAGGTTGAGGCTTTAAATGCTCAGGTAACAGGGAAAAAAAATAATTCCACATTTTAAAGTCACAAAACTAGATGGGCGGCGGAGGCACATGCCTTTAATCCCAGCCCTCAGAAGGCAGAGGCAGGCGTATCTCTGAGTTTGAGGCCAGCACGATCTACAAGAGCTAGTTTCCAGGACAGGCTCCAAAACTATGGAGAAATCCTGTCTCAAAAAACCAAAAGAAAAAAGAAAAGTCCCCAAACAATAATCAGTAAAGAACATCACTTCATCTACTTCTACTAGTTAACAGAGAAAATAATAACAACCTCCAGTTTAAAAAAGCATTAAGATCTGGGTTATAGCCGTCAACTATAGGGGAGAAACTTGTTGGCCAAACCACTTTGCACAATTATTTGCTTAAACAATCCTTAGAAGTAAATTCTGGGATAAAGAATATTTCTTCTTCATAATTTAAGAAAATTCAAAACATTCATGGAAAGAAAATACATGTTTTATAAGCCATTCATTGGTTACTATTACCTTGGTTGGCTTCCCCTGGGTCTTCTATATGAGCAATGACTTTGCTGAGATAAATGTCCTTCTTTTTTTCTAGATCTGACTGTGAAACCATCCTTGAAAAAAAGCAAACCAGGTGGAAAAGTAGTCCATTAGAGCCATGAGCAGTGCTTTGTAAAAATGTCACAAACTGATGGTAGTCAACCAACTTCCAGAGGCAATGTTAGTCAGTACAAAAGTGAAATCAAGTATAGAATTTAGAAGTAAAGGAGGAAAAGAAATGTAATTCCTGATAACAAAGACTATCAGAAGGTAAAAATAAAGTAGCTCATAGAGAGAGAAAGCATTTGTTGAGTAATTCAAGTTTGGCCAACTTCATCGAGCCACACAGAAAACGTTGAAGGAGATTAAGGCAATCATGGTCCTAGCAAGAGCAATTTCTGGTCCTCGTTCATACTGGCAGCTCTGTTTGAAAAGAATCAGTAAATAAAAATATTGACACTGTAAATTTACTAGTGTTCCAAGTGGCTTGTTTTATGTGTTTTGGTATAATTTCACTCTTAAATTCACAAAGTGGGGCTGGAGAGATGGTTTAGCAGTTAACCATGCTGGCTGCTCTTCTAAAGAAATCTGTTCAATTCCTGCTACCCACAAAGCAGCTCACAACTGTAGCTCCAGTTCCAGAGGATCTGACACCCTCTTCTGGCTTCTTGTGGGCACTGTACACACATGGTATACAAATATACACATAGGTAAAACACCTATACACAGAAAATAAAAATAAAATCTTGCCAGGCAATGGTAGCACATGCCTTTAATTCCAGCACATGAAGGCAGAGACAGGCAGATCTAAGTGAGTTCGAGTCCAGCCTGATCAACAAAGCAAGTACCAGGACAGCCAAGAATGCTAAACAGAGAAACACTGTCTTGAAAAAACAAAAAACAAACCAAAAAAGACTGGAAAAAATTAACAAGAGTTTTCCTCAATGAAGTAGAAAAAGAAATAAAACAAAACCCATAAAACTAAAATTTAGTGGCAAATAATCTTATTTGTCATTTTAAAAATGTTTAAGGCAGAATAAATATGCCATGAATGTATAACAAAAAAATTTTTTTTCCTCAATTGTACTTTGAGTAAAGAAATTGGATTCAATCTATAAAGTAGCTTTTCCAGTACATTCAATGGAAAATGGCCATGTACAGATGCTGCCATCTCCTGGTAACAAAAAAGTAAACTAAAAAGATGCCTCAAATTTGCAACCCTAATATTTGCCTCCAGTTGTATGCAAGAAAAGAGAAATAAGACTAAACTGTTTAATAAATAATTTTAACCTTTTTTGGTTAATATTCTGACTTCTCATCAAATATGTGATCAGGCCTCTTTATACATGAAAGAAATTTTGTATTTATATAATGTTTTACTAGCATGCCTTTTTTAGTTTCAAAATAATCTTGGGAGGTTATAGAAGGGCATCATTAGTTTCATTCTGACACAGAAACTAAACTGGTGAGGGATTATTTGATTTGCTCAAGATAACACAAATAGGTAGCTTCAGAATTTCAAGTATGCTTATTCTTCCTGCAGGATTTCCTGCCCACCTCCCACCCCCATACTGAGAACACACTGGGAAAGGAAGAAAGAAATGAAAGAGAACCACCAGAAACTCGAGTGGTTCTATGTCACACTACCTGGTTCTGGTCTGCAGGACAGGAATGACTTTGCCCAGTCTTCTCTCCACTTTCACCTCCCCGGGGTCCTTGTCAGGGGCATGCTGATTTGTTGTTGTTTCCAGAGCAGAAGGAAGGAAAACAATAGGAAAGATGGTTACCAGTTATAAGCAATTTTATAATTTCAGCTGTATCAGATAGCTGAAAACATCATTATGAGAATATATTTTTTTAATTGTTTTGTTCTTTAAGACAGGGTTTCTCTGTGTAGCTCTGGCTTACTACATTCGCTCTTGTAGACCAGGTTGGCCTCGAACTCACAGAGATGAGCCTACCTCTGTCTACCAAGTGCTGGGATTAAAGGAGAGCACCACCACCACCCAGGAAAATTCTTTCCTTTTTTTGGTACTAGGGATTGACGCTAGCACATGCTAGTCAATACTCTACTGGGGAATTAAGTACATAGGAACTCTTTCTGAGTGAAAACAATTTCATGTCTACTGTATTGAGAAAAATGTACTTACTCGGTTCGATGAACTGGACACAACTGGATTTCTCACTTCACACCCTGATTTATGTGATCCACTATTTTTCCAGGATGATCCCCTGTTAGGTACCTCTGAATGGTTGGAGATCTGAGAGAACACAGGGGTAGGTTTCTTACTTTCAGATATATTTTTATCAGAAGCAGTTTGTTCGATGTTATTGTTTGAAGGAGAAGAAAGCAGGAGCCCATCCCAAGCAGAGTTACTAGGACTGACCCCTTCAGGTTCAGTGCAACGTTTACTCTCATTAGGATGAAGGTCATCTTCTCTCGTCTGTTCCCCAAGGGAGGCAGGTTTTTCCGTATCTTTGAAGGAATCGATCTTGTTCTTATCAAGCACAGGATCACAAACTGTTGGATTAAATGGTGCAACAACAGTTACTTTTATAAGATTCTTTTCAAGAACAAAGTGTCTGTTCAATGATTTACTAGGAGTTGGTCCATGACCAATTGATGTACTTAATTGAGGTAGTTTGAAGAAGCCAGGGGTCACAGCTGCTGGTCCCAAGCTGCGCAAAGATTTTCCTTGAGGAGTACCAGGCAGGGTCTGACGCCGTCTGTCTCTGCACTCATCATGCCCACCGTCATCCTTCAACAGCATCTCGATCTCTTCCTCTGTGAAACTGAAATGGCCATCGTCTTCTTCTCCATCGGAAAACTCCAACAAGGAGTCATCCAAGTCATCTTCATCGAAGGAACCCCAAGGACATGAGGCACTTGCTTCAGGCAAAAAAGAGGTGCCAGAAGACTGTTCAGAGGGCAATAGTGAGCACGTCATATCTGAAAAAATACGAGGTTTGCTAAACAACAACAAGAAATAACTTAAACTCCAACCTACTAAATATACAGAGGAAGCATTCTAGTATCTCAAATCCTGTGCTTGCATTGTGATTTGTAACTTGAGAAATAATTAAGATATTATCCTTACCAGCATTATGGAAATAAAAAGTTTGAATAAGATAATTATGACAAAATTAAGATGAATGATAATCAAGGTTAGTGAGACTGTAGAGACAAGCACTCACTACTAGTAAGAGCATAAATTAATATAATATTTTGCAAAGAGTAACTTGGCAATACCATCTAATCTAGCAATCTTACTTCTGGAAATTTATCATATAAAACTATGTACTACAAACATACATAAAAACACACACGGATGGTCAAAGCAGTATTATTCAAAGTAGTCAAATATTAGAGGCAATCTAAATGTCCACCTCTAAGACAAATGTTGAATAAAATCATTCATGTCAAAAACATTCAACTATTTAAAAGCACATTAAAGTAGCTTTATATGTACTACCATGGGATGACTATAATATATAAGCAATTTACATGTTTTTAAAAATGTTCAGATACCAAGTTTATACTTTTAAAAAAGAAAACACATATTACTTTCCTGTTTTGGTGGCTAAACCTGGAGCCTCACACATGTAATTCAAAACCTCTACACTGAATTACATCCTAGACTATTTTTACTTTTTAATTTTAGATAGGGTACTACTAAGATGCTCAGACTGGACCTAACTTGCTCTGTAGCAAAACCAAACTTTGAATTTGTAATCCTCCTACCTCAGCCTCCATAGAAGCTGGGATTCCAGGCCTGTGATCCAACTGAAACATACTATTTTTTTTTTAAATAAATAAAAAAAATTAGGAGGAAAGGGAGGGAAATAGATAAATGTTGCCGGGTATAGCGGTACATGCCTTTAATCCCAGCACTCAGGAGGTAAAAGCAGGGGAATGTTACAGGACAGACAGAACTATACAGTGAGACCCTGCTTCAAAAAACAAAAATTAAAATGTCTTCCATACTTGTGTGGAGCTGCTGGAGCAATCTCTGCCTCTGCCACGAGACCAAATGGAAAAAGGTTTCAACTCCTGCTGCTGTTCCTTTCAGGAGACTTGTCAAAGTGATTGACTCCCACCTTCCTGCAGGCACAAAGAAAATTAAAGGATCTTCTCATCACTTTCAACTCTGCTAATTACAAAGTCAACTGCATTATGCTTCAAGGTGTTCCATCTATTAATTTTGATCTTGATTTTTTTTTAAATACCAGCAAGTTGGATTATTTTCAGTAAAGAACACCAAAGAGAAATCTTTAGAAGAAAAAATTATGCAACTAAGCACTGGTTTAGTTCCTCCCAACAACTGTCACTTTCTTAAGATTATTGTCTGCTTTAGTGGGGTAAATAAGACCTGGGAGTCCTCAACCCTAAGACCTGGCACTGTCACTAACAAGCCCAATCCATTTGTCGCTAAGCCATTTGGTTTCTTTCCTTGTAAAATAGAAAAGCGTTAGAGAAAGAGGACTAGGGCACGTCAAAGAGTCTACCAAATTCTAAAAATTATGACCATACCAAAAACCAATCAACCCCTTTCCCATTTTTAATATATATAAAATACAAAGAAAAAGCCAACAAAGATATAAACACAAATATTAACTATTACAGGGTCAAGCATCAACATCGTTCTATTCTTTTTCTTCTTGGATGTTTACTTGTATAAATAAAACGTAATGTGGAGGTAAGGGATATGGCTGAGTAGTTTAGTGCTTGCTTAGTATACATAAGGGAGCTGGGATTACAGACACACACCTTCACACCTACTTATGTGATACAGGGGATCCAGTAGAAGGCTTTGCTCATGCTAGGCACGTGCTTGTTTTCTGAGAGTCTCATACAGCTCAGGCTGGCATCCAAATCACTATGTAGTAGAGGATGATGGCCTTGAACTGATCCTCCTCCCTCCACCTCCCAAGTGCTAGAATTAAAGAAATTACCTCTACACTGGTTTCCTTTACAGCTTTTTTGTTTTGTTTTGATTTTCAAGACAGGGTTTCTCTGCAGCTTTGGAGCCTGTCCTGGAACTAGCTCTTGTAGACCAGGCTGGCCTCAAACTCACAGAGATCCTCCTGCCTCTGCCTCCCGAGTGCTGGGATTAAAGGCGTGCACCACCGCCCTTTCTAAACTGTAAAGTTTCCTTCACTTTACTACACTCCATATCCTTGGCTTTCAGCTTTAATTCATATATTCCTTCAGTAATAATTTCCCAAGCTACATAGTATGTCTCCATGATTTTTTTAAAGATTTATTTATTACATATACAATGTTTTGCCTACATGCCAAAAGATGGCACCAGATCTCATTAAAGATGGTTGTGACCATGTGGTCACTGGGAACTGAATTCAGGACCTCTGGAAGAGCAGTCAGTGCTCTTAACTTCTGAGCCATCTTTCCAGCCCATCTCTATGATTTTTTTTAAAAAAGATATAATTCCCAAATTCCCAGAACATATAAGTCTTAAGGTTTTTGGTTGTTGTTGTTTGTTTGTTTTTTGAAACAAGAGTTTCTCAGAACAGCCGTGGCTGTTCTAGAACTTGATCTGTTGACCAGGCTGTCCTCAGAATCAGAGATCCACCAGGTTCTACCTCCCAAATACTGGGATTAAAGGTGTGCACCATCATGCCTGGCAACATATAATAATGTTAGCAAGGAAACACCAGAAAATAAGTTCTAATATGAGATAATATAAAATGGTATAGACAATAAAGCACTAAAGAAAAAAGAGGAGAAAATATAGCATTTTATAATTAGAGGGGATCTAGTTAACTCAGAGTGGTGGGCCATGCATGGTAGTACATGCCTTTAATCCCAGCACTAAGGAGAAATGGGCAAACTCTGAGTTCTAGGTTGGCCTGGTCTTTATACAGATTCAGCCAAAGCTACAGAATCTCAAAACATCCTGCAAAGAAATAAAGAAAGAAAGAAAGAAAGAAAGAAAGAAAGAAAGAAAGAAAGAAAGAAAGAAAGGTAGGTAAGTAAAAAATAAAATAAAAAGTGTGATTAGGGCAAAAAGAAAAAGTGTATTTTTGGTCTAGTGACTAAGTTATTTTCTAGATTAAAATCATCTTTTTTGACAGCAGTAACAGTGCTTACTTTTAGAAAGCTGAAAGTACTATTAAATTTAAGAAACCTTGTGCCTCGGGTGGTGGTGGTTCATATCGTTAATCCCAACGCATGGGAGGCAGAGATAGGTAGATCTGAGTTTGAGGCCAGCGTGGACCACCAAGTGAGTTCCAGGACAGCCATGGCTGTTACACAAAGAAATTCTGTCTCAAAAATCCAAACAGAAAGGAAAGAGAAGAAGAAAACTTGTGCCAGCTGTAGCAGAGCACACTATAATCCCCCTACTTGGAAACCAGAATGGGCTACAGCAAGGATCATTACTACCACCCCCCCCAAAAAAAACCAACAATTTCAGATTATTAAACATAAATATCAAGGTACTGAGCTCAAGCAACTTTTTTGTTTTTTTTTTCGAGAAAGGGTTTCTTTGTGTAACCCTAGCTGTTCTGGAACTTGCTCTATAACCAGGCTGGCCTTTAATTCACAGAGATCCACCTCCCAAGGGCTGTGATTAAAGGTGTGCACCATTACCAACTATTTTACAACTGCATTTCTTAGAAACCCTTCCTGGGTCACTGCCCCCTCATCCCAATCACTCCAAAAAATACAGTTCAAGCACTTGTGTGGCCAAATGCACTGTTCAATAAGTTTTCATAGTGAAAGATGGGAGAAATAAAGTAACTTAAGTTCACTAGAAAATAATGCCAGGACAAGAATCCAAACTAAAGACTAATTCCAAAGGCAATCTTTTCCTAACTTCTGTGACAGACTTGCCTCCAGGGTCATTTAGCAAATGGGAAAATTAGAATTCAAACATTGGCTTCTAAATTTAGTATGCTTGCTAATAAACTATGGAATATGTAGATATTGAAGGCAGATTTTTATTACTTGGAAAAATAATTTAGGATACCTTAAAATGCATCAGAAGCTACTCTTGACCTCACAGATGTTGGCCATCATCCAAAGACACAAAACTGGCTCTTTTGAGCTTCTTTCATAATGTCCCAAAAGGCAAAAGCATCCAAAACAACATCATAAACATACAGAAAGACAGAAATAAATTTTAGCTCACACAATCATTTTCTTTGCAAATTTCCTGAGTTTCAAAAATTCTTTTTATTATAATTTAAAACAAGTAAGTAGTTGTTTGGTGGTGCGTGCCTTTAATCCCAGCACTTGGGAAGCAGAGGCAGGTGGATCTCTGTGAGTTCAAGGCCAGCCTGGTCTGCAGAGCTAGTTCCAGGACAAGCTCCAAAGCTACAGAAAAACCCTGTCTTAAAAAACCAAAAAAGACAAAACAACAACAAAACCTTGTAACATAATGAACCTCCACAGTCACCACTCAGCCGCCTGAACTACAACCTACTGCCAACCTCTAACTCCATTCATTTCTTTCCTTCACTGGATTATTCTGAAACCAAGCTCAGGCTCTACATCATTAGCTCAATGCTAAAAGCACTGGCTGCTCTTCTAAAGGACCTGGGTACCATTTCCCAGCACCCACATGGAGGCTCACAACTGTCTGTAGCTCTGGTTCCAAGGGATCCCACAACCTCTTCTGATCTCTGCAGATACCACACATACATACATACAGGCAAAACATCTATACACACACACACACACACACACACACACAAAACAAAAACAAAAACAAAAAACTTTTAAACTCCTAAACTCCTGTTCAAATTTCTAATTATCTTATTCATAATCTTATTCATATTTTTCAGGCTCAAGGAAAAGCAAACACACTAGCATCTAAGTAAGGCCTACAAAAATGCAACAGACTGATGTCTTCTAAAGATTTCCCACCTTTTCCCCACCGCAATTATCTATTAAAAAAATTTCTATGGATACATATACACATCACGAAATTATAAAAATATTCACAAGAATAAATAACACCAAATTCAGGATAGCAAGAACCAGTAGTGGCAAGGAAATAAGAATGGCAGGAGACATAAATCAGTCTTGTTATTCTTTTGTTTTGTTTTTTGAGACAAGGTCTCATATAGCCCAGGCTATCCTGAAACTTGCCAAGGATGTGGCCAAGGATGACCTAAATTTCCTGATTCTCCTTCCTTTGCCTCCATTGAACTATGGGAACCATACCAAGTTTTTTTTTTGTTTGTTTTTTTTTGTTTTTTTTTTTTTGTTTTTGTTTTTTTTAAATCAGTAACAAGAAACTCATCAAATATGGAGATGGATAATAAACCTGGACAGTAAGTATAATTATTATGCTACCTTGCTTAATTTTTTATATATTTGAAATATGTAATAAACATTACTTTTAGAGTAGGGGACGGCTAGACAGCTCAGTGAGTAAAGGTACTTGCCCCATAGGACTGGTAATCTGAATCCAATCTCTAGTGCCCAGGTAAAGACAGACAGAAAGAACTGAATAGGTTTTTGGACCTCCACTCCCACATCATGCACAGAAACTCATACACCACACACTACATAAATTAATTAAAAAAAATGGAGCCAAGTGGTGGTAGCTCATGCCTTTAATCCCAGCACTTAGAAGGTAGAGGCAGGCAGATTTGAGTTCTGAGTTCAAGGCCAGCCTGGTCTATGGCAAGTTCCAAGACAGTCAGGTATATAGAGAAACACTGTATTGAAAAGTAAAAAACAAAACAAAACAAAAAAATTTGGTTTTGGCCTTTTTGAGACAGGGTCTCAACCTGTGTATCACTGGTTGGCTTGGTACTATGTAGACAAAGCTAGTCTTAAAATTCTATGTGGGGCCGGGCGATGGTGGCGCACGCCTTTAATCCCAGCACTCGGGAGGCAGAGGCAGGCGGATCTCTGTGAGTTCGAGACCAGCCTGGTCTACAAGAGCTAGTTCCAGGACAGGCTCTAAAGCCACAGAGAAACCCTGTCTCGAAAAACCAAAAAAAAAAAAAAATTCTATGTGGGGATAGTAGAATACACTGTTAGTCCCATCACTCAAGAGGCAGAACAGATGGATCTTTGTGAGTTCAATGTCAGCCTGGTCTACACTGTTAGTTCCAGGCCAACCTGGGCAGCAGAGACCCTGTCTCAGAAAAACAAAACACAACACCAAAAGTTATTAAAGCCAGTGTGAAAAATACATCAAATACACCCCAAGTCTCAATATTTCTCCCTATAAAATAGGAAACTTCACAGCACATCAGTTTCACGGTTATTAACAAGAATTAAGAATTAGCACACTACAGATACAATTAAGTGGTGGCTACGGTTATTATCTCAACCCGCAACCTACATTTCACACCAAGAAGCTTAAGCAAAGAGGTGGTAGGGAAAAAGCTAAACTGGTAAGAAACTTCCCCTAGACCCATTGTAGAAATTATTCAGTATAATCTACTGAGTGAAAAATTTAGCCATTGTCACTAAACCAAACTGGATGGATAACTGAAACATCAGATAAATTCTCCAAATTAATGGCCCATGAAATATCTTGCATTAGAGGAACTGGGCTAAATTCCAAAGACCTCATTCATTTGAACTCTCAGAACTTCAATATAAATGAGCCCACTCATCTGTATTCCTAGCATTTAGGAGGGTGAGTTCAGGGCTACCTGAGGCCCCATTTCCAATTTCAAACCAGTATGGGCTACACATGTGAAAGGAGGGAGAAGACGGGGATTTTTGAGAGAAAGTCAATTTGAACTTTCAAGGGAGGAAAACCTTCAATAAAACTGAAGCTATAGCAAGGCATGGTGGCACACGCCTTTGACCTCAGCATCTGGGAGAGAGGCAGATGGACTTCTGAATTCCACCCCAGCCTTATCTACGCAAGCAAGCTCCAGGCTAGCCAGTGCATAATTAAGGCCCTGTCTCAAAATATTAAGAATAATAAACAACCAGAAGCTCTTAAGTTCCACAATCACTTCTCTCCCATCACCTGCACTTGGCACTTGCCTGGTAAATCCTTTAAATATGGTGGATTCTTTATTTTTAAGGGGAGAATATTTTCTTAGTCCCAAATTCTCTTAATTCTGCTCCCCATCTCTGCGTGACCCTATTCTGTCCTTCCACGTCTCTCACCTGTCCACCCCCTTCTCCACACGTTAGTGTACCGCCCCCTCTCTGTTCTCTAACCTCCTGGTTGCAACCTCAGAAACTGCTTCCCTATCTATTTTTATCTTACCTCAAAAAACCTACTGCCTTCGAGCACAAAGCCTCATTGTATTTAGGACAGTGAGACTCCCATGCCAGGTGTACACTACACATCCTCTTTCAAGACTCTTAAAACCAAAACCATTACCAAACTGGCTCTGATACGCAGGGTCAAAAGCAAGGATCATTTTGCGGAGGGGACTTCTCGCGGGCCTTTGAGTTCCAATCTCTCCAAAGCACAACACAAGTGAAGCACACAGCACACCAAAAAAAAAAAAAAAAAAAAAAAAAAAAAAAGCCTTATCACTGAAACGAAGCCAATTTTACAAACTAAAACAAAGTGAACTGGAATTATCAGAAAGGATTTTGCAACAACTACCTCCATGGAACAGCAAACGCTGTAAAACGCAAAGACGACCCGTTAGGAAATCTCTGCTTTAGGTAACAATTTCCGAGACTCCGGTGCCAAGAGTCCCACACCGGCTCCAGGCAGCAGGATTCTTCTACACTGAAGCAACAGGTCTCTTTTTATGAGAATGGTCTATTAAACGAAAAGAACAAAAATGAGGACAGCCAGGGAACTAGGTCCTCTCTTGGTGGCTCTCTTCCGGGCTCATCCTGAGATGTCTGGGGGCGTTCCCTAAGGCCCTGGAAGAAAACGAGCGAGGGTGGCCCAGGGATGCCTTCGCTAAGCTCCCGCTTGGCCTCCCCTGGAGGAGCACCGCCACCGCGCCCAGGGCCTTTGCACTTCCCTCCTCCCACTCGGGAGAGCGAGTACTCGCCTCCCTGCGGATAACGGGAGAAGCGCGGCTTTTCCCCGCGCCCCTCCCCCCCTCCCCCGGGGGCGACACAGGTCCCCGCCGGCACGGGCGGTGCACCCAACCTCCCGGGCACCGGCGTCGACAGCCACACCTCAGCAGGCTGAGGCCCGCGGTGGCCGGGAGTGGGTCGTCCTCCTCCCGCCCCGAGGCGCCGCGGGAAGCCCGCCATCCTCGCTCTCCCTAGCAACACCCACCGCGGCGCGAGCACTGGGGCGAGCTAGAGCCCTTCCTTCCCCCACGGGCAGGGCCGGAGACCTCGCTCGCGGCCCGAGGACCTGACAGCTCTTTCCCTCCTCGGGATGAGGGGCGTCACTAGCCCACGGAGGCGGAGGTGGGGGGCAGGGACAACCTCCCCGCCCGCCATCACCTCAGGAGCGAGAGCCAGCCCTTCCCTCAGCGAGGCGAGGACCTCCCTACTCCTCGCGGGGGAGAGACGATGTTCGCGGCCCCGTGGAGAAGCAACAGGCGACCCCGACCCGCCGCCCAGACGTAGAAAAGCCGTCCCTCCCGCTCTTCACCTCCGGAAGCCGGGCCAAAGCCTGGGCGAGCGGCTGCACCTCACTCCGCCCCCTGCGCCATTTTATCGCCCCCTTCTCGACCTCCCCCACCCCGAGGCAGCGAGGCCACCACAAGGGGGAGGGCGACCAAACAGTGATTGGCAGGAAACCGCCCCGCCCCCGAGAGGCTTGCGTCCCGGGCAGCCTTCCCAACCCCGCCTTCCGCACCGCCTACCCGGCCCGATGGCTCCGCCTCTTCCTGTTTCATCGATCCGTTCGACTCTCTGCTGCTTCTCACTCCGGGCTATTCCTGGGCGGAAGTGCATCTAGGCCTAGCAAGCGGAGCTACGAGCTCAGCTGATGCAACCTGAAGGGACTAGCGTGACAGTTCCCGGCACGCGGCGGCGGCGGCGGGCGAGGAAAGGGCGCGGGTGCCAGCTGAGCGCGGGAAGCGGAGAAAGCGGAGCCATGGGGGATGCTCCTAGCCTTGAAGAGAAGCTGCACCTTATCACCCGGAACCTGCAGGTCGGGCCTTGGGATTGGAATGCGCCGTTGGGTACTGGGGACTCCAGTCCGGTGATCCCGAGTCCAGCCCCGGGTCCTAAGCGTGTAGGGCGTCGATCTCCGCGCCTGGGCCTCTTTAAGGTCCTCTGCTAATTGATCAGTAAGTCAGTCAAGCAGCCATTCCCAGGATGCAAAAGAAACCACCACAACGGGCTCGCCTTTTGTGTGCACTTATCTTGTGCTGTAGCCATTCTGGGGCTAGGAACTCCATTCCATCATCCCATTTATTATATGCCGGGCGCAGTGCTAGGCTCTAGGGAGTCAGGGCCGTGTCCACTCAGAGCTCTTGTGGAAAGAACTAGAAGTTTAAAACGACTCATAACTCCAAACACTAAAAATAAAGTAAGTCGTGAAAGTTCCTGTGGCTGGAGTTCTGAAAAGAAATGGGGCCGGGTGGACTGAAGAGATAGCTCAGAGGAGCTCAGGGGTTCAAAGCCCTTGCTTTTTCCGAACCCCGATTCCGTTCCCAGCACCCATGTCAGGCAGCTCAACACGGCTGCAGAGGACCTGGCATCCCCTTCAGGCTTCCATGGGTACACATGTGTAAGAAGTAAAGAGCCGGGCGGTGGTGGCACACGCCTTTAATCCCAGCGCTCAGGAGGCAGAGGCAGGTGGATCTGTGAGTTCGAAACCAGCTTGGTCTACAGAGCAAGCTCCAGGATAGCCAAAGCTACACACAGAGAAACCCTATCTTGGGGGGGGGGGCGGGGGGGAGGAAAGAGGAGGAAGAAGGAAGGCTTCCTCAGAGGATGTGCCCTCCAAACTGTGCCCAACAACATATGCATCTTCTGTTTACTTAGCAGGTGCTTCTGTTGTCAGCAACTACAAGTATAGGGGTTAACCAGAAAAATCCTGAACAGCAATTTCAGACAGAGGGACCCAAGGGGAGCAAGAATTTGTGGTTCAGAGAGAAGGCTAGGGGTATGGCTCACTGGTCTAGCAACTGCCACAGCACCGTCTCCATCCTGCTCTTCCTCCCTAGAACTTACCACTGTCATTTGACTTGTCCTTTAGGAGAGGCAGACAGGAGCCCAGTCATGAGCACCTTGTAAAGTTTGTTTTACAGGCCAGATCAAGACTGTATTAGACTTATGCTAAGGGCAGGCGCAGCACTGAAGCGTCTTTCTGGCTTTTATTTTTTTTATTTTATTTAAGCTGTAATTCACAGTTCCTGGGTGTGGTGTGGTACATTCTTCTGTAATTTCAGCACCTAAGAGGCAGAGACAGGAGACTCACTTCAACTTGGAGGCCAGCCTCGTATACATAGCTCCTGGCTAGCTGGGGCTATTTATGGAGACCCTGTGTCTTAGAGCGCTCACCCCTTTAAAGGGGACAGTTTAGTCAATGTCTGTATATCCACAGGGTTGGTTATTTTCCCCCAGAGGAATGTGAACCCACCTGAGCATGGTAGCACAGGCCTGTAGTCCCAGCACGTGCTATATGATGACTTTGTTTCTGTTGTTTCTGTAGTGAGGAGCTGCAGGCTGCGTTCCCGCCCGGCTCCCGGCCACCTGGCTAGCTTATGCCCCGAAATAACACACAAATTGTATTCATTTAAATACTGCCTGGCCCATTATATCTAGCCTCTTCTTGGCTAACTCTCATATTTTGATTAACCCATTCTAATAATCTGTGTAGCACCACGAAGTGGTGTCTTACAGGGAAAGATTCAGCATGTCTGACCTGGTGGCTGGCTTCATGGTGACTGTCTCAGAGAGGAGAGGCATGACGATTGCCTGAGGCATCTGCCTCACTCCCAGCATCCTGTTCTGTCTACTCCACCCACCTATGTTCTGACCTATCAGGCCAAGCAGTTTCTATTTTTTTTGGGGGGGTGGGGGGGTTTCGAGACAGTGTTTCCCTGTAGTTTCTAGAGCCTGTCCTGGAGCTAGCTCTTGTAGACCAGGCTGGCCTCGAACTCAGAGATCCGCCTGCCTCTGCCTCCCGAGTGCTGTGATTAAAGGCGTGCGCCACCACCGCCCGGCCACCAAGCAGTTTCTTTATTAATTAACCAATGAAATCGTCAGATAGATAGAAGACACACCTACACCATGTTTCAATGATAAAAAATGTGCTCAGAACACCTATATAAAAGTGACCCTAGATGGTACCTCCCTGGGAAGCAGGAGAACATGTGTCCTAGACCACTGGGCAAAACAGAAAGAACCTGTCTCAAAACAGATGAACAAAAGATATGAAAAATGAACCATGGGGGCTGGAGAGTTGGCTCAGGTGAGGATCAGGGATTCAAGGCCACCTTCAGTTATGTAGCTGAATTCAAGACCCTGTAACATTAGCTAACAATTACCCATTTCCCACCCCCAGCCCTAGGGAAGCACTAATTGACTTTCTGTCTCTTATGTGTATACCCCTCCTGGACAGTTCCTAGCACTAGAATCATACATCATGTGCCCATTGGTGTCTGCTGCTTTCACAGAACAGCATTGGACAGGTTCAGCTGTGGTTTTGTCTCCCCACTTTGCCCCCAAAGTTTTGTCTCTCCCCTTCGCCACCACTCCTTTTCCTCCTCACCTTCTCACTTTCCTGCCCTGCTTTCCTTTCTCTAGTTCCATGTTCTCTCCCCTCCCCAGGCCTCTGTGTCCCTTACCTCATCCCGCTGGCCTATTCTGACCTTTGATCTCTTTCAGGAAACTGCTTCCCTGTGGGAAAGGGCTCTGGTATGTAGGAGGGAATTAGGAGAGGAAAATAGAAACCCAGAGACAAAGACATCCCAAAGAGAGAGCGAGAGCACACACTGACCAGGCATTTACAGAGACGAGAAGAATCAGATGCCTCTGCTCTTTATTGTTTAAACCTTTTAAAAAAAAAAAAATAGGGGGCTAGAGAGCTGGCTGGAACTTTAAGAACACTTGCTGTTCTTGCAGACAACCCAAGTTCAATTCCCGACATCTACATCAGGTGTCTTGCAACCACCTAAAACTCCAGTTCCAAGGGGTCTGATGCCTCTGGCTTCTGCAGGCACCTGCACTCATACACATACACCCAAACGCAGAGACACTTAATAAAAATAACTCTTTAAAAAGAAAAGAGAATGATATCTGCTGTCAAGGCTCAAGCTCAGACATCTCGGACCTGGTAGCCCCTTGTCTCCTCTCTCTTAAGCCTCTGCCTAGGCTAACAGTAACTAGGTCTGATCTACCTTCAAAATAGATTCCCACGCAGATCTGTAGTCTGCCTTTCTCTTTCCTTTTTTGAGGCTAATATTTCATTATATGAACGTACCACATTGTATTTATCCATCCTTTAACTGATGGACATTGGAGTTATTCTACTCACAACTTGTTGGTCTTTTTTTTTAATGTTTTATTTTTTGAGACAGAGTTTACATCAATGGTAGAATTAAAGAAAGATACTTCCTCTTAGAATAGTTTAGAACAAGAGAGAAGCCAAAATCTGTCTCTACTTCTCCCCCTGTGTCTTCATTCTGTCTGTAGTTTGTGGTCTGTGGCCTGTCTGCTGTCTGTTCCTGTGGCCTGTCTCTAACACGGGGGCTTGCTCAGAGTCTACTCAACAGCACAGAAATATGGCACAGGAACGGAATGAGGAACACTTTCCTCCAGAGATCTTTAGCAGAGTTTTACAAAGGAAGAAGTTACGTCATTGACTCAGAACAGCGCTCAAAGCCTCACACAGGTGTTGGCTGCTTTCAGTAAATGACTAACACAGAGATAAACAGATTGTTCTGGGTCAGGGGCATGGGAAAGTATATAACTTAAAAGAGTAAAAAAAAAAAAAAGAAGAAGAAGAAAAAGAAGCTCTGTATTTAGCTTGGATTGTAAAAGCTGACTGCATGGGGAATCCAAGGATAGTAAGGCTGGTTACATTGTTCTTTCAAAGGCAGGTTAAACTTACACAGACTGAGTACACAGTAGGTCAGCAGATTGAGTACATGGTCTTCAGTGGTCTTAAGGCATATTAACTCCACAGCTAGGTCCGGGAAAAGTTCTGTCTCTTTACAAATGGGGTATTTTCAGAAGTGGATATTATCACATGGTCTCTCTATGTAGTTCAAGGCACCTGGCTTCGCTTGAAACTTACTTTGGTTTGCTAAACAGGCAGTTCAGCAATTATGAGCATCTACTGCTCTTGCATAGGACCCAAGTTCAGTTCCCAGCACCCACATCAGGTAGCTCACAACTGCCTGTAACTCCAGCACCAAGGAGGCTGAGTGGGCTTCAAATACGCTTGTATACACCAATATACATACATACATATACTTTTTGGCCAGACGGTGGTGGCTCACACCTTTAATCCCAGCACTCGGGAGGCAGAGGCAGATGGATCTCTGTAAGTTTGAGGCCAGCCTGGTCTACAGAACAAGTTCCAGGACAGCCAAGGCTACTCTGAGAAGCCCTGTCTTGAAAAACAAAATAAAACAAACAAATCATTCAAAAATTGAAGCTAATGCTCATTTACCATTCCCCAAATACTAGGAATGATCAAATTAATAATTGTATTAAACCTTTGTTTTTTCTAACTTTTGGATTTTGAGCTGGTTTCTGATATAATCCAGGATGGCCTTCAGGGATTGCAGGTGTGTACCTTACCATCACACCTGGTTTTATTCAGTGCTGAGGATCACACCCAGGGCTTTCTTCACACTAGGCAAGCACTCTACCCCCTGAGCCACATCTCCAGCCATGTTTAAAACGTACAAAAGCCATACAGTGATGTAGACCCGTCATGCTTCGAAGCAGCCAAAGGGAGTAATTTAGACAGAATGTGAAATTAGGAACTAGATATGAAGTAGCTGTGTTGATAAAGTGCTTGCCTAGTGGACTGGAGAGGTGGCTCAACAGTTAAGAGCACTGGCTGCTCTTCCAGAGGTTCTGAGTTCAATTCCCAGCACCCACATGGTAGCTTACAACCATCTATAATGAGATCTGGTGCCTTCTCCTACCATGCAGGCAGAACACTATACATAATAAATAAATAAAATCTTTTTTAAAAAAAGTGTTTGCCAATGGCCAGTGGGCTGTGAGGCACTCAGCAATTAGGATGTCCACATGAGATTTGCCTTCGAGCACACTCGGTTTATTCACATAAACATCTCCTTACGATGCTGTGCTGTTTCAAAGATTAGATTACAGTAGTTTCATGCAAACAGATCTCTCACGATCAGGGAACAGTAGGGCAGGAAATGCTGTGGCTTCCACTAGACTCTCCTGTGAGGATGCTTCAGGAGCAGGCTTGACCTGAGTCCTTCAGCTGTGGCAAGCTGGGAGGATGACAGTTCTGAAAGTTCCAGAAGGTCCTTTAGAGTTTCAGTCATCAGCTAGGGCTGAAGGTGGGTGGGTGTGAAGTCACCAATAATGCCAGGAACTCGATGGTCACTGGAGACAGAGTCACAGTGGCCTGTGGGGCTCAGCACAGGGGTAATCCCGGGGTCTGCTATCTGGTTTCGGGGGTGGTTTCTGTTATTTTTTAAGATTTATTTATTTATGTATGTATATATATGGTGGGTTTTTTGTCAGCATGTACGTTTGCATTACCAGAAGAGGGCATCAGTTCTCATGAGACGACAGTTATAGACAATTATGAGCCTCCAGGTGGGAACTGAACCCAGGACCTCTAGAAGAGCAGCCAGTACTCATAACCACTGAGCCATCTCTCCAGCCCCTGTTTTTAGTTCTTAAACTCTTTGGGTGTGTCAGCCCATAACTTTATCAGACTCACCATTTTAACATACTGTTTTTCTATATTAAGTCAAAACTTTATGTTCACTTGTTTGTAAATATTTTTCTCCGCTTACAGCGGCATCCTTTAAGTCAAAACATGTTATATTCATTTTGTCAAAACAAATTTTCAGTTTAAAACAATATGACATGTTTTCAACAAGTTTCCAGGTTGCACAAGAATGGTTTCTCTCGTTGTAGCATACACAAAGGCCTGGGTTTGGTGCCTGACAAGGCATGGCATGGCAGTACACACCTGGACTCTAAGCACCTAGAAGTTAGAGGCTAGCCTGGGTTACATGAGACCCTGACTCAAAACAAAACAGAATGTAGGGTCAGAGGAGAATTGCTGACCCTTAATGATGGAAAGAGCAGTGGTAAAGATGCCTAAGCAGAAAGAGGAGGGAAGTAAGTGTTCGTTGCAGTTAGCTGCCTCAGGGTCCTCTGTGAACCTCAAAGGAGTATGGAGTGCCAGGTCGTGATGGCATATGGGAGGCAGAGGCAGGAGCATGGAGCTCACTGAAGTGAGACTGAAGCAGATGACAGCAGAAGAGATGACTATTAAGGTGGCTCCGGGGTCCAATAGTTAAAATCACTGGCTGCTCTTCCAGAGGACCTGGGCTTGGCTTTGATTCCTGGCTCCTTTCCTTTTTTGTCTTGTTTTGCTTTGCTTTGTTTTTCAAGATAGAGTTTCTCTGCATAACTCTAGCTGTCCTGGAACTCACTCTGGCTGGCCTTGAACTCAGAGATCCGCCTGTCTCTGCCTCCCAAGTTCTGAGGTCAAAGGTGTGCGCCACCACTGCCAGCATGATTCCTACCTCCTATATGGAGGCTTACAACCAATCTGTAATTTCCGTTCCAGGGGATCTGACACCCCCTTCAAGCCTTCTGGGTTACTGCACACAGACATACATGAAGGCAAAACACCTATATACATAAAATTTAAAAAGGAAAAATGCTTGTTGAGGTGACTACAAAAGGAAGGAGGGTAACTGAGGGTAGAGGGCGGATGGGCAGATCTGTGCCTCACATCCTAGCATCAGTGTCGTCTCCTAGAAGAGCAACCTACTAGCTTAGGTTGACTCTCAGCACTGAGAACAAACATGTTTGGACTCCAGTGACATTTGCCCACAGGCTCTGAGCCTGAAACCCCAGTGACACACGACTTTGTTTGCAGGGTAAAGGATGAGCAAGGTAAGGGATCAGCATTAAACATGCTCTTCTGCTTCCACAACAGGAGGTTCTGGGGGAAGAGAAGCTGAAGGAGACACTGAAGGAGCGGGAACTCAAAGTTTACTGGGGCACAGCCACCACGGGGAAGCCACATGTGGCTTACTTTGTGCCCATGTCCAAGATTGCTGACTTCTTGAAGGCAGGGTGTGAGGTAAGAACGCTTGCAGTCGTCATTGTTAAATGACAAAAGAGACCCTTAACAAGGATGGGGGTGGGGGAGGGAGTGGAAATCGCTGGGGCCGATTTACATTTTGGTGACTTCTTATTGTTTCCGTAAAGGTAACGATTCTGTTTGCGGACCTTCATGCTTACCTGGACAACATGAAAGCTCCCTGGGACCTTCTAGAACTTCGAACCAGTTACTATGAGAATGTGATCAAGGCAATGCTGGAGAGCATTGGCGTACCCTTGGAGAAGCTCAAGTTTGTCAAAGGCACCGACTACCAGCTCAGCAAGTAAGCACGTGATCACTCCTTGTGGATCTGGTATGCCTTTCTAATTACAGGGTGGTGCAGTCCAGGTACTCTTTAAATTTGGGTTGGGAGCTACTTGACATTACCTGTTAAGAACCATTAAACAGTCTGTACCCTTTGTTGGTTTAATTCACCCCTCAAAAAAGTACTGGCTTGGAAACACCTAGGTTCTATCCTGTTTGCTACAGATATAAATATAACCCTAACCAAGCCTCAGCCTTGGACCCATAGCCTGTGGCAAAAGGATGGGGAATGGCCTCCCTTTCTCCTTCAGCCTCAGCAAATAATGATAAAAGAAATATGAGAGAAGGCGGCCATCTTCCAACAATTCTATTGTTATGTTGCATGGAGATGCTAAGCCACCTTATGTCAGGGACAGTTGTGGGCATTGGTGGCCCTTGGTATAGATGGGACATCCTGAGATGCGAGGGGTATCTATACCTCAAAATAACTGCTAAGTCATGGACACCATTGCTCGTGAGAGACGATTTTAAAGATATTAAAGAATATGCTCTCAGGAGGTGTAGAGTACTGTCTTAGAAGCGGAGAACGGTTGACTGCTTGACCCTGGGAGAGTTAGAATCTCAGAGTAGGTCCAATGAGACAAGGTGCACCAAAGCACAGGGAAAGACTGAAAAATGAACGATATTAAAGTGAAGGCTTTGTAAGCCGGGTGGTGGTAGCACATGACTTTGATCCCAGCACTCAGCAGCAGAGGCAGGAGGATCTCTGAATTTGAGGACAGCCAGGGCTGCTACACAAGGAAACCCTGTCTTGAAAAACAGAGAGAGAGAGAGAGAGAGAGAGATTGCTATTTTTTGAAGTCCTGCGTAGAACTCCAAGAAAACTCCCATATCAGATTAAGACCTCCACCACATCAGAAGTAAAATTAAAAAAATATCAAGCCACAGGCTGGGGTGTAATCCTGTGGTAAAATAAATACTTAATACACATAAATTCTTGGTCTCAAGCATACATACACAAACACACACAAATGCAAGCCACAAATGGCCCAAATCCTCATGACACATGCAACTTTAATATCCAGTTTTTCAAAACTTACAGTCAGAGGCATAGTGGTATGTGCCTTTAATCCCAGCACTCAGTAGGCAGAAACAGGCAAATTTCTATGAGTTCAGGATTAGTCTGAGCTATGTGGTTCTAGGCCAGCTAGGGATACATAGTGAAAGACTGCGTCAAAAAATAAATAAATAAACAAAAAAATGATGATTAATTTTTTTAGTGACCCAATCAAGTAAAAAAAAGAGTTCAGTTGAGTATTTCTTAGAATTCTCAAGTGACTAGTAATCATATGGAAAAGAATAATGGCCCCTGGTTGTTATTCATTGTGAAAAATCACAATGTAGTCAGTAAATGGAAAAAAATTTTAAGAGGCAAAATGGGTAATAAAATTCACAATAATTGGTCTGAAGAGATGGCTCTGTGGTTAAGAGCACCAGCTGCTCTTCTAAAGACCTAGGTTCAATTCCAACACCAACATGGCAGTTCACGGCTGTCTGTAACTCCAGTTTGAGGGGATCCAACACCCTCACACAAACAAAACACCAATGCACATAAAATAGAAATAAATAGATCTTTTTTTTAAAAAAATTGACAAAATTACACTGGGAAATGGTTTGGCCTTATCTGTTGCAATTTGAGATGCAAATCCCCTGTGACCCTGGGACTCCAGGCCAGTAGGGGGATTTGCCAGTGTATACCTGTGTAGACGCTTGTTTCCCGGCCACTGCTTACAGAAACAAATGCAAAGCTGAAAAGTAGCCACAGGCTTAAAATAAGGTTCCTCTAGCGGGGGCAGAACTGGGTGGAATTAGGAGAGGGCACTGGGTACTGCTGAGGTTTTCTTTCTTTTTCGGGGAGTTTTTTGAGACAGAATTCTGTGTGTAGCTTTGGAGCCTGTCTTGGAACTCACTGTGTGAACCAGGCTGGCCTTGAACTCACAAAGATCTGCTTGCCTCTGCCCCTGGGTGCTGGGATTAAAGGTGTGCACCACCACTCCCGGCCCCCCAGGGGTGATATTTTTAAAATTTATTTTATGTGTATGAGTGTTTTGTCTGTGTGCATATATTCACACCCCTTGGATGCCTGTGCCCCAGGAACTGGACTTATATACAGTTGTGAGCTACTGTGTGGGTGCAGGGAACCAACCCAAGCAAGTCCTTTGCAAGAATAAGTGTTCTTAACCACTGAGCCACCTTGCCAGCCATATACCATATATTTAAAACTTTTCTTTAAAGTATGGAAGAAAGATTGGAAAATTGTAGTATTTATTGATTAGGGATTCCAGAAGAGAGAAGGGGTTGGCAAAGACGCAGTGCGTCACGAGATAATAGTAGAACGTTTTCCAGAACCAAAAGGAAAAACAGAAATTTAAAGTAATCGTTTGGATGAGTGGGTGGGTCTCACGTGATAGAAATGATGGCAGTGCTGTCTTTAGGACATCCTAAGGTTGGGGGGCTGTCCTGGGACACTGGGGCCTGGGCTCAGTCTTACAGCTGTCTCCTCTGCCATTCTTCCTAGAGAGTACACGCTGGATGTGTACCGGCTGTCCTCTGTGGTCACACAACATGATGCCAAGAAAGCCGGAGCCGAGGTCGTGAAGCAGGTGGAGCACCCTTTACTGAGTGGCCTGCTGTACCCTGGACTGCAGGTATGCCAGAGGGAGGGGAGGGTACCAGCTGCCTTTCTGCATTCTTTCATTTCTTTTTTAAGGGTTTTTTTAAAAGGCATATTGCTATATTTTCTCTCTCTCTCTCTCTCTCTCTCTCTCTCTCTCTCTCTCTCTCTCTCTCTCTCTGTGTGTGTGTGTGTGTAGAAGTGATGGCAGTGATGTGCTGTCTTTTTTTATTATTATGTATACAATATCTGTATGTATGTCTGTAGGCCAGAAGAGGGCACCAGATCTCATTACAGATGGTTGTGAGCCATCTGTATATGTGTGTGGGGGTATGGGTGTCCAATCCCCTAAAACTCTGGAGTTATAGACAGTTGTAAGCTACCATGTGTTTGCTGGGAATTGAACCTGGGTCCTTTGGAAGAGCAGCTGGTGCTCTTAACCACTGAACCACCTCTCCAGCCCTCTGCATTGTTTCTAATGAGTGTTCAGAAGCTTCTCAGGCACTGGCTGTACCCTGTACTCACTCTTCAGGTACCCTGGCTCTTCTCCTTCCTGGATACTTCTTTACTGTAATCCCCTTTCTCCCGTTTCCTTTCTGGTTTTTTTGGGTTTTGTTTTGTTTGTTTTTTGTTGTTTGTTTTTGTTTGTTTGTTTTTTGTGGTGTTTTGGGGGGGGTTGTTGGTTTTTTTTTTTTTTTCTGAGACACCACCATGCCTGGTTCCTTTTTGTTTTTAAGACTGCTCCTTTGTAAGTTCAAGGTTGACCTAGGTTACATAGCCAGAGTCTAGATAGATAGATTGATGGATGGACAGAGAGAGAGAGAGAGAGAGAGAGAGAGAGAGAGAGAGAGAGAGAGAGAGAGAGAGAGAGAGAAGAGCTAATTAAAGTTATGGACTTTAAATACTGCACAATAGCAGAATGTTTGCTTAGGTTTGATCCCTAATACTATATGGAGGGAAAAAGTTATCAAAATTTTAGCTCGACGCTGGGCATAGTGGGGTATGCCTTTAATCCCAGCACTCAGGAGGCAGAGACAGGTGGATCTCTCTGAGTTTGAGGATAGGCTGGTCTACCAAGCAAGTTCCAGGACAGCCAGCACTACACAGAGAAACCCTGTCTCAAACCCCCCCACCAATAAATTTTTTTTTCTTAGCTGAGCAAGATGGCACATAAATCTGTAGGATTAGCTACTAAAGAAACTAAGGCAGCTGGGTGTGGAGGTGCATACCTTTTAACCCCATCCCTCAAGAGGCAGAAGTAAATGGAATTCTTTAAGGTCAAATCCAGCCTGTTTTACACCACGAGTTCTAGGATAGCCAGGGCAACCTAGAGAGATCCTGTCTTAAGCTTAGGAGTTCCAAGCAAGCCTGGCAACAGAATAAACAAAAATGTGTTGTTAGGATGTTTCAAGACAGGGTCCCTCTGTATAGCCCTGGCTTTCTTGGAACTCACAGAGATAGGAAGTTCAAGGTGATTAGGCCTGTCTGGGCTACATGAGGAAATTATCCTCATTCCAGTTATGTGTTTGTTTTAAGTACCATCTAGTCTCCCAGTTGCTGAGAAGTGTTTTGTTTTATTCATTTTAAATATTTGTTTGTTTGTTTGATGTGTATGAGTGACCTGTCTTCACCCACACCAGAAGATCCCATTATAGATGGTTGTGAGCCCCCATGTAGTTGCTGCGAATTGAACTCAGGACCTCTGGAAGAGCAGCCAGTGCTTTTAACTGCCGAGTCATCTCTCCAGTCCCTAGTTTAGTTCTTTTAAGATAAGGTCATGCTATGTACTTCTGCCTGGCCAAAAATTTGCAGGAAGTTTGCTGGCTTTGCCTTCAGAGTGCTAAGATTAGAGGTATGCTGCACCACCGTACCCAACCTTTTTCTTTTCCTTCAATCAAATGGTGTAGATTTCTAGTCTGTGGTAACCATGTGTGGTTACTACTAGGAGGTGCTAGAACAGACAACCCAGAGAGAACATGCTCACGGTTACAGAGAAGTTCTGTGGACAGTGCTGGTGTAGCTAGTTCTTTACTCAGCCTTCCCGTGTGCCCGCTTCTTCGCTCCTAACCTCAACTAATTATGATCTAAATTTTACCAGTGTTGCTTTTTAAAACTCTTAAACTCAGGTCTAGGGAGATGATCCATTGGATAAGGGTACTTGCTCTTTCAAACCCCCAGCACCAACATTTAAAAGGGGGGGGGGAGGGCAGGCAGTAATTAGTTTGAGGCAGCTTGTTCTATAGAGCAAGTTCCAGGATAGCCAGGGCTACACAGAGAAACCCTGTCTCAAAGAAGAAGAAAACAAAACAAACAAAACAAAAACCCAGGCAGGTGTAAGGAACCTGCCTGTTAATCCCATCACTTGGGAGGCGAAGACAGGGAATCCCCAGGCAAGCTAACTATTAATCCCACTTTATGAGAGTAAAGATCACCAACCTAAAATGTTCAGTCAAATTAAGCAAGCTTTATTTTCTGTTACACAGCTCCCTAAAGCTGTGTTTGAGAGAATAGGGGTGTGATAACCCCAAAACAACAAGGCTAGGTGTTTCCAAGGGTTTTTGGTTATGTAGGAACTTGGTAGAACATCTTACCAGGGTAGAGGTCAGGGTATGGGGGTGTGGAATGTCAAATTTCAGAAAATGGGTCAAGACATGATCAAATAGTAATGAATTTATTTGACCTCAGCTTCTTTCTCGTCAGGCTGGTCCATTACTAACTAGCAAGACTAGCCAAGTTTGTGAGCTCCAAGTTCAGTGAGAGCGACTGCCTCAGGTGGAACGATGGAGGAAGACACCTGGCAGCCATCCCTGGCCTCCACACGCATGTATGCACACACACTTACACACATACCAGCTCTTAAACTGGGTCTTGCTCCACGTCGCCACTGCTTTAGATCATGGGTGTTTTTCAAATAGACTCTTACAATAGCCTGCTAGTGATGCTGTCTGTCTCCAGCCTACATAGGCCTCTGGTCCATGCCCAGCTGTGTCTGTAACTGGTGTCTTTCTTCAGTGCTGGTCACATTTCTCCTTAAAACTGTTCACTGCCAGGACAGTACTAAGACACCCTGGTATGACACTCGTGGTCTTATCTACTTTTCTTTCTTCTATTATTACTATTTTTGAGACAGGTTCTTGCTTTATATAGCCTTGGCTAGTCTAGACCTCACTCTGTGAACAGACTGGCCTTGAACTCACAGAGATCCACCTAGCCCTTCCTCCCTGGTGTTAGGATTAAAGGTGTGCACCACCACAATCAGTTATTTTAATTTCAAGACAAAGTCTGTGTAGGTCAAGCTGACTTAGAACTCGCTCTGCAGACCTGGCAGACCTTGAACTCTCAGGGATCTGCCTGTCTCTGCCTCCAGTCCCGAGATTGCAGTCACAAGCCACCAAACCTTGCCCTCCTCTTCTTGTCTAATCTTTACACTCAGCGTGCTCTACAGCTCTTGAAGTTTGCTTTTTTTTTTTTTTTTTTTTTTTTTTTTTTTTAGACAGGGTTTCTCTGTAGCTTTTTTAGAGCCTGTCCTGGAACTAGCTCTTGTAGACCAGGCTGGCCTTGAACTCACAGAGATCCTCCTGCCTCTGCCTCCCGAGTGCTGGGATTAAAGGCGTGCGCCACCACCGCCCGGCTCTTGAAGTTTGCTTTTGAAGACTGAATCAGTCACATTTTCCTAAACACTTGTCAGCCCTCTGCCCTCTCACACCGTCTCCTCTTTGTAGTAGAGAACCTCTACAGCAGTGTTTCTCAACCCTTCAATGTGGCGACCCCAACCATACAATTACTGTCATTGCTACTTCCTAACTGTACTTTTACTACAGTTAGGAATCATAATGTAAATATCCAATGGTCTCAGGCGACCCCTGTGAAAAGGTTGGTTGATAACCCCAGGGGTTACGACCCACAGGTTGAGAACCACCACTCTAGTTTTTTGGTGTTTGTTTTTTTAGAAACAGGGTTTCTCTGTGTAGCCCTAGCACTTGCTCTGTAGACCTGGTTGGCCTAGAACTCAAAGAGATATGCCTGTCGCTGTCTCCCGAGTGCTGGGATTAAAGGCGTGTACCACCATGGCCAGCTCTAGATGGCCTTAAAGAAAGTCCACCCCACAGTCTGACCCTAGGAAGACTTCCCCACAACCAGCTGACTGGAGCACAGGAATCGTTTCTTCCTTGGTGTTTGGTCCTGTTCCTAACGTGAGCATGTCGTTAGCCTTTACACGCTGTGTGAAATGATTCATTTCCATGTCTCTCCCCAAGTAGGTAATTGAGCTTCTTACAGGAAGGATGTGGATCTGATTCATCCCTGAATCCACGGGCTGGCACCAGGCCTGACAAGTAACGAGTAGTAGACACTGTTCAGCTTGTAGTTCCTGGTTTACTGCTTGGGGGGCTTGGGTTTGCTGTTGTTGTTGTTGTCTTGTTTGTTGTTATTGTTGTTTGGTATTGGGAAAGAATGGGACAGTTGGCCTGCAATCCACTTTATAGCATAAATTGATTCAAAACTCATAGCAATCTCTGTGTCTCAGCCTCTTGATTGCTGGGATTGTAGTTGTGAGCTCTATACCAAGGCCAAGTGCAGTGTTACCCTCCACATCCCTAAAGAGTATCAAGGAAACTGTACTCCAGAGCAAAGCAGTAGGAAGGCTCTGAATACTGGGCCAGTGGGATTGCTCGGGAAGTTAAAGCACTTGCCAACCAGCCCCGTGTCCCAAGACCCACAGGGTAAAGGGAAAGAATCCGCTCCTCCAAGTTGTAGGAGAGCATCAGGCCTCGTGTGAGGAACCTGTTCTCCCTTACATGAGCCTTTATAAGCCTTTATAAGTGAGATGAGTCATCATAAGCCTTTTGTTTGTTTCGAGGTTTGGTGCTAGGTACTGAATCCAGGACCTTAGACAAGTTCAGCATGTGCTCTTACCACAGACTCACACCCTTCCTCCCTCCCCTTTTTTTTCCCCAAACAGCATCTTACTATATTGTTCAGACTGGTTTTGACCTCATGACTTCAGGATAACCTCTTGCTTCTACCTTCCAAGTAGATGTCATGGCAAGCAGACAGTTCTTTGATGTGACACAAGCCATTTTATTCAGTGAGGGACCTCCAGCATCTCTCCCTCCCCACTGAATTAGATAGACTAGGAGCATCCTGAGAGCAGAGCCTACACCATATGCAGTAATGTCCACACACACAAGTTACTCAGCAGCTGTTTCTCAACCACCGGGGGCTCTGTGTTATTTATTTCCCTCCTGGCTCTACCCTGTTTAAAAAAAAAAAAAAAAAATCACATGATTTCAAATTTTTTGTATGAGACCCAATGGGGACAAATACAGCAGATGTTTATGCTCATGTTCCTCTCCACAGGCTTTGGATGAAGAGTACTTAAAAGTAGATGCCCAGTTCGGTGGTGTTGACCAGAGGAAGATTTTTACCTTTGCAGAGAAGGTCAGTGGCCACCTCTCTCTGAGATACACGGCTGAAGCTAACTCAGTTGTGATACGCAGTCACGCTGGTCAGACGCACACTGCATGGTGGGCATCCTGGCTCGGCAGACCAGAAAACAGTGTCTGGGACAGCACAGGTGTAAGCGAGCCAGGTCTGTCCGGCTCACCAGCCCACACTGTCTCGGTGCCGACCCAGAAGCTGCTCCAGGACTTGCTGGATTTGGTCCCTCCTGTTGCTCTTCTCTCCTAGAGCATTTGGTTTGCCCTGCCCTGAGTTTCGTAGAAACCACGGATCTCAGAGATGAGGTTTACCAGGGTTCAGGGGTCTGCACAAACACATAGTTCTTTTCTCAGAAAGAGCTTGAATATATTGAGAAGGTTGTTGTGGTTTTAGTTTGGGTTTTGGGGGTTTGGGAGGTTTGTTGTTGCTGTTGCTGTTGTTTTCTTAATGTTCATGGGTATTTCACCTGCGTATGTGGCTATGCACCAGAAGCCAGATAAGGGTGTCAAATACCCTAGGCCTGAAGTCACAAGTGGTTGTGAGCTACCATGTAGACGCTGGGAACTGGGCCCAAGTTTTCTAAAAGAGCAGCCAGTGCTGTTAATCACTGAGCCACCTCCAGCCTCTGCAGTTGGTCATTTTTGGCAAGGTGTAAAGAAAACAACTTAATCAGAAATATAAATTCCTGGAATACTTTGACAACTCTAAATCGTTCCTATCCTTTGACCTAATAATATCTGCTCCTGGAAACCTGACCTAAGGAAATAAAAACAAATAGACAAAACTTGAGTTGTGTGTGAGAGTACTTACCACGTTAGTAATTTAAAGCAAATATTTAGAAATAAACATATCCGGTGGCAAAGAATTAGATAAAAATGTTACACGGGTTGAAGAGATGATTTAGTGGGTAAAGTGCTTGCTTTGCAAACAGGAAGACTTGACTTTGAGTCACCACCACTCATTTAAATGCCTGCTGTCGTGGCGTGTGTCTGTGTCACAGTCTAGGAAGACCCACGGGTTCTGGGGCTCACTAGTAGCCAGCGTGGGCAAAACAACAAAACGCTGTCTCAGAAAACCATAGTGGAAAGGTAATTGAAGAATACATCCCAATGTCATCCTCTGGCCTTTATATGTAGCCACACGGGTGAATGCACCCTCATATATGCATATACGTGCGTGCACACACATACACACACACACACACATATAAAATATAAATATTTGTTAAAGTCTGCTAACATAATGATGACTTTTGAAAACTGTATATGTTTATTAAAAAGGCAAGGAAGAATGTCTGGTACATAGTGCCCTGAAGTTGCTGGTCAGACCAGATGCAACAGAGCACCGAGGAGAAATTTATATTAATATCTGCTATTGTTGTGCTTTCATTCCAGTACCTCCCTGCACTTGGCTACTCAAAACGGATCCATCTGATGAATCCCATGGTCCCAGGGTTAACTGGGAGCAAAATGAGCTCATCAGAGGAGGTAAGCTATTAACCATTTCTTTACATTTTTTTACATTTATTTTATCTATTTGGTGTGTGTATTTGTATGTGTGTGTGCATGTGTGTCCATGCGCCTTTACCAAAGATTACACATCTCCTTTCCCTTTTATTTAGAACTGGGGATTGAATCTAAAGCCTCTCCCATACCGGGCAAGCACCCTTCCATAGCTCCATCCTAGGCCACAACCACTTTCCCTTTTTCACACTGATTTATTTGTGTGTATATTTGTGGGTCCATACCTGCAGTGACCCGTGTATATAGGTCAAGACTACTTGGGGAAGTTGGTCCTCTCCTCCTACCATGTGGGGACCGGGGATTGAACTCAAGTCATCAGGCTTGGTTAGCAAGCCCTTTCACCCACCAAGCCATCTGGCTAGCCCCCCACACCCATTTCTTGAATCTAGAAAGCTTCAGCAAAAGACAGATTGAAGACTCCAAAGAACAGCGCCCTAGCTAACGAGAGTCTGGATGTCTGCACTGTGAGGCCAACTGTCATCCTGTTGTGTCAGCTGTGCTGCTGACGACCAGGGTGATCGGGTTTCATGTCTCCCGTCATAGGACTGTGGTCAGGTTCAGCCCTATTGCACTGGGCTTGGGAATGTCATCTACTCTGAAGGCTGAAGCAGGAGAATGGAAAGTACAAGTCAGCCTGGGTGGCAGACCCCTTTACCTGCTGAGACATCTCGCTAGTTCTGGCTTCAAACTGTTAATGAGTGATGTGCCACTTCACCTGACTAAAATCTCCAAACTTGTTCTTAGCCAAGCGGTGGTGGCACACACCTTTAATCCCAGCACTTAAGAGGCAGAGGCAGACCGATCTCTTTGAGTTCAAGGCTAGTCTGGTCTGCAAAGTGAGTTCTAGGACAGCCAGGGCTACTCAGAAAAACGATGTCTCAAAAAAAGGAATGAGGAATGTATATGGGACTAAAGAGATGGCTCAGTGGTTAAGAGCATATGCTATTTGGGGTTTTTTGATTGTTGTTTTGTTTTTAAGATTTATTATTTATTTTATGTGTATGAGTGTTCTATTTCCATGTACAACTTTATGCCAGAAGAGGGCATCAGATCCCAGCATAGATGGTTGTGAGCAACATTGTGGTTGCTGGAAATTGACCATAGGACCTCTGAAAGAGCAGCCAGTGCTCTTAACTGCTAAGCCATCTCTCCAGGCCCAACACTCGCTGTTCTTGAAGATGACCCAGGTTCAGTTTCCAGGACCCACATCCGGGGACTCACAACCGCTTGTTAACTCCAGTTCCAGGCATCCAGCATCCTCTCCTGGTCCCTCCAGGCACCTGCATGCATGTGGTACACATACACTATTTTTTTTAATAGATGGACAAATAGTTAGGGTTTGGGATATAGCTTAGTTGAAAGAGTGCTTACCTAGCATACATGAAGCTCTGGGTTTTAACACTGCATAATGCAAGCCTCGTAGTACATATCTGTAATTCTAGGACTGGGGAGGTAAAGGCAGTAAGATAGTTCAAGAATATTCTTCACTACAGCCGGGCGGTGGTGGCGCACGCCTTTAATCCAGCACTCGGGAGGCAGAGGCAGGCGGATCTCTGTGAGTTCAAGGCCAGCCTGGTCTACAAGAGCTAGGTCCAGGACAGGCTCTAAAAAAAAGCTGCAGAGAAACCCTGTCTCGAAAAACCAAAAAAAAAAAAAAAAGAATATTCTTCACTACATAGCAGGTTTGAGGCCAGCCTCAGTTACAGAGACCCTAGCTCAAAAGAAGACAAAAAGAGTATGTAATCCATGAAGGGGGGTGGGAGGCAATGGATAGATTTGACTTCATTAAAATAAACGTTTTAAATATTATATTGTATGTTAAAGCTAGTTATGTGTGTTCTCATTTTCAACCACAAGAGGTCTCTTTCCTCATGTCTTCCAGGAGTCTAAAATCGACCTCCTTGATCGGAAGGATGACGTGAAGAAGAAGCTGAAGAAAGCTTTCTGTGAGCCAGGCAATGTGGAGAACAACGGGGTTCTGTCCTTCATCAAGCATGTCCTCTTTCCTCTCAAGTCTGGTAAGAGTCCCCCGCTTGTTTCTCAGGGGCCAAGCTGGGAACTCCAAGTTCCTGCTTAGGACTGTCACAGTCCTGATGCCATATATACTATGCGCGTTGTGAGCTGTCCCTCAGTTGTCTGTGTGTCCATTATCAGGAAGGCTCTGAGAGATTGTTGGACTGCGGAGGATGTCAGGTGAGAGAGGAGACAGACATGTTGAACTAGAGTTCTTTTTTCTTTTGTTTGTTTTTCAAGACACGGTTTCTTGTAGCCCTGGCTATCCTAGAACTCACTCTATAGACCAAGCTGGCCTAGAATTCAGAGATGGTCCTGCCTCTGTTTGCTGGGTGCTGGGGATTCAATGTGTGCACCACCACTACCCAGCTGAATACAAAATAATTCTAAGCCATGGTTTTTGTTGAACACACAGTGTGGCTGCTCATCCAGTTAAAGAACAGGAAGGCTCGCTGTAGGGAGCTTATCTAACGCGAGTCAGCTCCTAGGAAGGCTCACTGCACTGTAGAGTGCACATCTAAATAGTCCCAGCACCAAAACATAAAATGCTGGGCTGCTGAGATGAATGGTAAAAGTAAAATACTTTAAATATGATACATGTGCACGCATGTGTGTGCACAAGCACATACACACAGAGATAGAAATAGCAAATCTACAAATAGTGATACATTGGGTGGAGGAATATTGTGTCTGCAGTTACTGACTTGTTTCTTGGTATGTTGTAGAGTTTGTGATCCTGAGAGATGAGAAGTGGGGTGGAAACAAAACCTACACCGTTTACCTGGAGCTGGAAAAGGACTTTGCTGCCGAGGTAAGGCTAGAGGAAGAATGAATACACACTGAAGTCTCACAGCCTCTTCCTCCCAGCTGCCAATCAAGTGAGCAAGCCACACACCTCTGTCCTGATTTCCTCTGAGACTGTTTTGTTAATGACTTAGATTTGGACTCAGGTAGAATGGCAAATGCCTAAAATAGTGATCTTCTTCACCCTCCAAGGAGCTAGATGCATTGCAATAAAGAACCTTTCTCCATGGCTGCACTTGTAGGCATATACCCGTACCAGATACACTTATACACATAATTAAAAATAAAAATAAAATCCTTCATTTAAAAAGATGAAGTAGGCATGTTTAGCTAGAAAGCAATTCTATATTCTGTCTTCACTATAAGAAGAGTTTCCCAGAGGAAAGACTAGGTTTTCTTGTGACTCCAGAGGATCGATACAAGACTGTGGGTTGGGAGAGAAGGGGTTGAAGACAGTTTAGTGATTAAGAGCACTTTCTGCTCTTGCAGAGGACTGGGGTTCAGTTACCCACATCAGGCAGCTCACAACTGCCTGTGACTCCAGCTGCTGTGCTCCTCTTGCCTCCACGGCAGTAGTGTACACGTATATGGGCACACACACATGCACATGTAACTTTTAAAAGACGAAAAAGACTTATATACATATCTTGAACTTGTTTTGGGCTTTTTTTGTTTTGGGTTTTGGAGAAAAGGGTTATATTGGATTTTTAAAACACGGTCCTTCTATGTAGCCCTGATTACTCTGGAACTCACCGGCCTCTGCCTCCCTAGTGCTAGGTTTAAGGTGAGTACCAACATGCCCCAACTAAGAGAAGCTTTCTAATAGCCTGGATAGTTGGTGAAAGTGAGCTGACTCACATGGCTTCGCATTCCCTTCCCTTAGAGGTGTTGGGGCAGCAGCTGGGGAACAACTTGGGGGAAGCTAGATGTAAGCAGGTTTGAGTTGCAGCCGAGAGACTCTGATCTCTGAGGTCTTGAAGCTTGTGTGGCCCATTTAGGGATGTGTTGAAAATATTACTCTGAAACCCTTCTCTGTTGTCTGAGGCAGGCCACAGAACCCACACCACTGAAAGCAGTTCTTTGTGGGAATGCTGAGCAGAATTAGAAGGAATGCTTCTGGAAAGTTCTGCAGCCGCATATTCCCACAGTACTTGCCACAGTGGAATTTCAAGTCTGGTGTGTCTGTATTTTAGATTTTCATTGCCTGGGACAGAAGCCACTCTCTGGTGGCATGTGGCTGTGGAGCACTTATGGTGTGGATACTGCAAGCAAGAAACTGAATTTTAATTTTCATCTGGATAGCTGCAGGCCTAAAGCTTTCATTCAAAGTCAACTATTCCCAAGGAAATGAAGACGTAGCATCAGAAACAGAAATGCTGTCATTAATGTATTACAATATTCATACCTAAGGGTGTCCCTTCAGAATATCTAAGTACTTCCAGATTAGGTTTAGGTACAAAAAGGTAACTTCAGGATATAGACAAGATACTAAATTTCAACTGGGAGGTGGTGGCTCATGCCTTTAATCCCAGCACTGTGCTGGAACTCTTTCTGAAGACCAAGGTGGCTTCTGAACTTACAGAGCTGCGCCTGCCTCTGCCCTGAGTGCCAGGATTAAAAGTGTGTGCCACCACACCGGGCAATGTGCCTGTGTTTTGACAGCAGCATTTCGTGTGAGGTCGTATGTGGAAGGCAACATGCCTGTGTTTTGACTGCAGCATTTCGTGTGAGGTTGTATTTGGAACTTTTCTTGTGCTGTCGTTGATGCTCAGACTTTGGAGCATTCCAGATCTGCCCAGCAGGTGAGGATGCTCAGCTGCACTACCAGGGAGCAGTGCCACTCACCACCGCCACCATGTTGTGTGGCTCAGTCCTCACTCTGACTCAGATATGCCTGCTGTCCTCATTTTTATTTATTAATGGTTTAAATTTTTTGCTTGTTTATTGTTTTCTGAGTCTGAATCTTACTCAATGCCTAGGCTGGCTTCGACATAAGCAACCTTCCTGCCTCAGCTTTTCGAGGGTTGAGGTTACGGGTGTGAGTCACACATGCAAAAGTCATCATCATCAAAACTTAAAAGGGGTTACACCACTAACCAGAACGTCAATCCTTACCTGTCTAACTTGGTCACCAGACCGAGGGTTACCCGGGTGAACATTTTTCTGTGGGTAACATTTGGTTTATGGCTCAAAGCATAAACAGAAAGACTAGTAGAATAGCAGAATTAAAATAATGAGTGCCAGGTAAAGATGGCGCACACCTTTAATTCCAACACTTGGAAGACAAAGGCAGGTGGGTCTCTGCAAGTTTGAGGCCAGCCTGGTCTAAAGAACAAGTTCCAGGAGAACCAGGACTATGCAGAAAAACTGCTTCAAAAAAAAAAAAAAAGAATGACAAGCACATTCAACCTATGAAAGCCTTTAACTAGAACAGAATGCCAAGTCAAGAGATCTGGATGCCAGGCTGAGTGCGGTGGCTGAGGCAGGAGGGTTGTGGGCTTGAGGGTAACCTAGGCTACATAGTGAAGCCTGTCTAGACAGGCAGGCACCTGACTTTGGGACCAGTCATCCCTCTCTGTTCTATCTTGTCTTGTAAGAGTGTTGTAAATCTCAAGACTGCTGGGAACATGCATCTGTCTCCCATGTCGCCTCTCTAATAGATTCTTGGTGTCCAAGCTTCATCTCACCAGGCCTTGTTTTCTTCTGTAGGTTGTACACCCGGGAGACCTAAAGAATTCCGTTGAAGTCGCCCTGAACAAGTTGCTGGACCCCATTCGAGAAAAGTTTAATACCCCAGCCCTGAAGAAGCTAGCCAGTGCTGCCTACCCAGATCCTTCAAAACAGAGTAAGGCCAGCTGGAAAGGCGCCTGGAACTGGGACCACACTTAGAACCTCCTAGTCTAGTCTGTGTTCACTCAACCTGCCCCCTGGGTTTGGTGATCTTGTCCCCAGTTGGTATTCACAGTGGCAGTCTGTTCACAGTTGCTCAGGCTTCCTGAAAAATCGCATCTTAACAGCCTCCCTGCTCCTGTCTCCCTGCTTCTGTCTCGTGAGTTGGTCCTCCAGTTACCAATGATGCTGAGGTGCTGCCGTAGATACAAATTCTGCATGGATTTTTATAATCAGAAATACCCAAAGGTAGCCAGACTACTACAGGCCCTGCCTTGCAGCTTACTTAGTAACAGAGAAAAGGCAAGGTGGGAATTGTAGAGTCCCTTCTGCAAGGCTGCTGGGTCTGTGGTAAAGTGTGGCTCGGTGGGTGGGCTCTGTGCTTCTCTCCTAAATCTTGCCTGGTTTCAGTAGTCTCATCCGGCACAATCAAAACTCTCCTGCCATTAGGGTGGGAGAGGAGAGTCCTGATTCCGTGGAGTTCTTCTCATTTCTAGAGCCCACCGCTAAAGGCCCTGCCAAGAATTCAGAACCAGAGGAAATCATCCCGTCCCGGCTGGATATGCGTGTAGGCAAAATCATCAGTGTGGAGAAGGTACTCACTTTTCACTACTACCCAAAGAGGCAGAGGAAAGTTAGGTTTGTGTTTCCATTTGGAGGAAACCTAGCTAGAGAAGGGAAGTAGCATCCCTGGGGTCATATTGCAAGGCAGAAGCCAGGTGTCTAATTGCAGGCAGTCTCTGAACTTTATACAACACAGCCAGGAACCTGGAGAGAGACACAGGTCAGAGAACTTAGCCATTAAATGTGGCCTGATGTACTATGTACCAGCTTGCCTGGACTAGCTTCTGTTCTTACCTTAGGTTGGCCAATTGCCCCTTAGACAGTGGCTGCAGGGAGGTGGACTTCCATTTTCTGCAGACAGGTCATGTGATCGACCAGTCATTGGCTGGGAACCATTGTTCTAGGCCTTTTTAACCCTGGTGTTGATTTGCTTGACACTGTATGGCCCTAAGTCTCCCAGCCACTGGACAGACTACTTGACGTGGCTGCTGGTGCTCCCACCAGAGAGAGTGAAGCCAACGTTCATCCACTCTACCTCCCAGGATAGAGACATCTGGAACCCTTGGTGTGGTACTTGGGGCACTAACAGTCCAGGCTACCTAATTTCTGCTAAGAGATTTTTCCACAAGCCATTAGGGTCATTTTCTCAACTCTAGCCCCTTGAGGAGTAAATGTTCCTTCAAGGCATGTTCTCAAAGCCAGGCATGATAATACATAATCATGATAATAATAATCCTAGGACTTGAGAAACTGAGGCAGGAGGATCACTGCAAGTTAAAAGCCTCCTTCGCTACATAAATGATAAAAGAAAAAGACAGGTGCAGGGAGCTTTGGAGAGAGCCGATGTGGCGATGGCCTCCTCCACTGTGATCATCTCCCATCTCCTTGTCTATTAGGGGTTGAAGGGAATGTGCCACATGTAGAAGACTCATTTCTCTCCTTCCCCTAGATGGCACCTGGGGAGCCAACAGGTGGCCAGCCTTGGCGGCAAGCACCTTTACCCACTGAGTCATCTCTCTGTCCCTCTGACAAGAATTTCTTGCTGGCAGCACCCAGATGCAGATAGCCTGTATGTGGAGAAGATTGATGTGGGGGAAGCTGAACCCAGGACTGTGGTGAGCGGCCTCGTACAGTTTGTGCCCAAGGAAGAACTACAGGACAGGCTGGTGGTGGTACTGTGCAATCTGAAACCCCAGAAGATGAGAGGAGTAGACTCCCAAGGCATGCTTCTGTGTGCATCCATGTGAGTGAGGATGGGGAGGTCAAGCGTGAGGAGTTAGTCTATGATGCCCTTCTGTGTGCCATGTACAAGCCCTGAGAAAATGCCCCTTCCACACTGATGCTAAACGATAAGGCATGAGCCAGGTGGTGGTGGCACACGCCTTTAATCCCAGCACTGGGGAGGCAGAAGTAGGCAGATCTCTGTGAGTTCGAGGCCATCCTGGTCTACAAGAGCTAGTTCTAGGACAGCCAGGGCTACATACAGAGAAACCTTGTCTCAAAAAAGAAAGGAAGGATTAGGGAAGGAAGGAGGGAGGGAGGGAGGGAGGGAGGGAGGGAGGGAGGGAGGGAAAAAAGATTAAGGCTTGAAAAGGGTTGCTGTGCATAAAAAATACACTGTTAAGATAAAACTAGATCAGTAGGTAGGGTACAGTAGCACACATCTTTAATTCCAAAAGATCACCAAGAGTTCAAGGCCAGCCTGGTCTACATAGCAAGTCCCAGAGCAACATAGTGAGACCCTGCCTTGAAAAAAAAAATTTTTTTTAGTTAAAAAATAAAATGAAAATGGACAGATGCTGGGCATGGCAGCACCTGCCTGTAATCCTAGCACTTAGTGGGAAAGGTCTCTGTAAGCCTAGTTTACATATCAAGTTCTAGGCCAGCCTGAGCTACACAGTGAGACCCTGTCTCAGCAAAAGAAAGGATAGACATTGGATACAACTCAGGTTGGTGGAGCTCTTGCCAGGCTGGCGAGCTCGGGGTTTGTTCTCTAGCACCTCATAAAAGTGAGTATAATAACCCACACCTGTGATCCCAGCACTAGGGAAGCAACGGCAGGTGAATCAGTTCAGGTACAGCCTGGGCTACATGAGACTCTCCAAACAAACAAACATAAATGAAGGTGTCACACTACGAGTAAGAGGTGGAGCCCGGATGCAAACCTGTTGTGATTGGGTACAAATCGTTGCTGGAGACCCAGATATTACTCTTTCCAGAAAAAGAGGTATTGAGTCCTGGGCTAAGTGTTCAGAGATGTGGAAAAGTGACCAGGACCTTCTGGGCTATGGCACTAAGGGCATCCTAAATCCCTTTAGGGTCCCGAACACTTTAACATCCACAGCTGTTGGGAAATCCATCATCTTGCCTTTTGTCCTGTCTTTCCAGAGAAGGGGTGAGCCGCCAGGTTGAACCTCTGGACCCTCCGGCAGGCTCTGCTCCTGGAGAGCGAGTATTTGTGAAAGGCTACGAGAAGGGCCAACCAGATGAGGAGCTCAAGCCCAAGAAGAAAGTCTTTGAGAAACTGCAGGTAAAATGCTACTGTTCTCCCTTGCCCAGGTTGCCCCAATGAGCTTAGAATTAGCAGTTGTCTCGTTCCCACTTCCCGCACTGAGTGAGGGACTTCAGACACTTGCTTGTCCATTTGATCAGTCTGAGAAAGCAGCAGATGGGAGGGAGGAAGCTTATCCCCATTTTACCTCAGGCTTTGACCTTCCATGCCAGAGCAAAAAAAGGAATCTTGAGTTTAAGGCACTCACTAATCCGAATATGGCCTGCCCCAGTTGTCCTGGACTCACTCATTTATTTTTTCAATAAATATCACGTTCAGAAAACTACAGAGAAACTGGTCTGGAAAAAAATAAATAAAATAAATAGTCATGTTCAGAATATGTGTCAGGCACTATTCTAAATGTCTGAACTACACCAGTGTAACAAATTAGCGCTCTATTTATAATAACAAATATTATAGAAACTGTGTTAAAGAGAGAAAATATCCACGGTCCTGCTGGGTATGTTGGTGCCTTTATGTAATTCCAATACTTAAGAAGCAGAGATAGGAAGAATGTCCCAAATTCATGCCAATCTGATTTTAAAAAGGAGGTCCAGGTCATCCGGAGCTAGGGCTACACAGTGAGACCCTTCTCAAAACAAACATAGACATTTCTAGTCCTGTCAAAGCTACTAAAATAAGCCTTGATTGCCTCCTTCAGATCTTCTGCTGGGCAGAGGAGCATTTGGGTTAGTCTGCTTTTCATCCCTGAGGAATCATGTGTATAGTGTATTGTGGCCTATTAGCCTGCTATAACCGGCTTGGGATGCATTTCAAGCAAGACCCTAGGTTTGATCCCTGGCAACATCACACATACCAGGGCTGCAATGATATCAGTAATCTAGAAGTCTTTGTATTTATTCATAGAACTGAATGTGCTTATCAAAAGATAAGAACATGGAAGCCTTTGGGAAACCACTCAGAAACCCTGAGCCAGGGATCATGTGTTGTAGTGCACACCTTCAATCCCAGCATTCAAGAGCAGAGACAGGAACTCTGGTCTACACAGAGTTCCAGGACAGCCAAGACTACTCAGGGAGATCCTGTCTCAAAATCAAAAAGTTGGGCCAGTTCATGTTAATAATGTAGTAATAATTTATTTTTTTGTTTGTCTTGTCCAGGCCGATTTTAAGATTTCTGAGGAATGCATTGCACAATGGAAACAAACCAACTTCATGACCAAGCTGGGGTCCATCTCCTGTAAATCACTAAAAGGGGGTAACATTAGCTAGCTGGCCCAGCATCCTCCTCACATTATCTGCCGTCTCAACTTGTGGCATCCATCACCCGTTCCCATCTCAGGACACTGAAGCTCCAAGTCTAAAACTGTTGATTAGACATGGGTCTTGGTAAGGGACAGCTTACCTTCCTACCATCTGGGATCATCCCACCTGGCTGCAAGGAAATTGACTGTTTGGGGTAAGGACGGCTGCCTAGTGCAGGCAGCTGTACCTCTTTCCCTTGGCAGCTGACTTGAGAAACCTGGTTTCAATAGAACTAATAGAAAAAGTTTATTCCACCATCCTTGTAATTGGAAAAACACTGGTTTCCAAGCTGGAATCTAGTGCCTGATCTGGGCTAATTACAGTTTCTCCCCAACAGGAAATTGTGGGATTTGAAAAGGAAAAATGGCCTAGAGGTCTACCAAGCTTCCAGGGCTGGCAGCATTCTCAAGGCCTGCCTACCCTGAGGCTTGGCAACAGTGGCAGGGTCTGCCCCAGCTCTGGGGTTTCCCTGGATCCGGCTAGGTTGGAACACTCCCTAAAGCATATGTGTCAGCAGCAGGATGGGCATGGACTGGCAGTGTAGTGCTTCCTTCAGAATGTGGGATACTTCATAAAGCATCTCAATCCAGTCACTGACCACCACTGTCAAATTCAAATAAAGTGTCTGAACAAGGGTGTCTGGGTGGATGTGTATGAACCACGCTAATTAGGAGATGGTATGAACGCACAGCAGCGGCTGTATCACCTAACCTAGGACCGCTGACTTTGGGAGGGAGCAGACACATAGATGACAGACACAGGAGACCACCTCTTCTGACCGTAGCTCCAGAGTGCACAACCAGGCTGTGTGGTTCCTTAGCAGGGGCTTAGGCTCATGCTGTTGTGAGATGTGCGCTCCGCAAACCTTATTACATACATCACTCAGTGTCGCCTGTTGTCACGTCTGGAAAGAAGAGTAGTCACAGCCAAGTTTCAGTCATTTAATTAATACCTTTTAATGAAACACAACTTTGTCACGTGTCTCAAGCTTCTGAGAGGGAGTGGGGGAGGGCTGTTTATATAGACATATCAAAGACTCAAAAATTTACGGAAATATATATATTTCTCTCTTCTAACATTCTTATGCAAACTACAAATCAGAGGCTTTTATCTCTCCATTTGCACAAGGTCCAGCTTATCTACCCCAGAGGACAAATATTAATTGCCCCTCTTAAGAATCTCCTTTCTTCTTTGTACTCTGGCCCACCCAGTGGGGAAACAAGCAGAGAAGATCCCAAATTAGGGCAAGAGCTCCAGTAACCCTGGAGGGGGAAGATGCTGCTTCCCACCCCCAGCAGCTCCCAGGTCTCTACTACCAGGGCCTGGTTTGGATCCTGGTGCAGAACAGTGCTTACTGAATGATTGTCCTCCCTCCCCACCTCATGGGACAGTGACATCCGCCTAGCAGCAGTCCCCATCACACTGGGCAAGGGAAAGACAGTGACAAACAAGCAATCCTAGCAAGAGGGCTAAGGGTCCTGACCTCTCACATTTCCCCATTTCTTGACAGGAAAGTCAGTAGCAAGGGGTTGTGTCGCTCCTGGTAGTGGAGAAGCTAAAGACCAAGATCTCTTGCCAGGCTCAAAGAGGTGGCCCTAAAGGAGGTACAGCCATGAGAGCTGCTAGACTCCAGCCTACCTAGAGGTGGCACAGGCTGACAGTAAGTCACTAAATTCCAGGAAGGGATTAGTAGTAGAGGCTGCCATCTGGGGATAGCCACCAGCCTGCCTACTTAGGATCACTGGGTATTCCCCCTTGGACTTCCCATCTTGCTGTTCAGCCTGAGCTCCCTTCACCTGGCTGAACAGCAGCTGCAGAAAGGACATGCACCAAAGAGTAGAGACAGGTCAGAGAAGGAATGAGGGCCAGGCCTGGGCCCACTGCCCAAGTAAGCCCCTGCCAGGCCCTCCTCTCACCTTGGCAGTATCCCCTGCCAAGATAAAACACACATCCCATGAGCTCCTGGCTCTGAAGTTGTGCCCATCCACCCAAACCCAATCAAGTGTCACAGGACAGGTGCCCAGCATGCCAAGATCCCAGATGGCTTCCTGGTTTTTGGTTTCTTAGTGCAGTGCCCACAGACCTCTGGTTCTTCCTCCCCTCATCCATGAGTCCCTCCCCTCATCCATGATTCCCCTATAAGGAGGAGCACCTGGCAGAACTGGAAGGCAGGAGAGTGGTTGGTGGTAAGTTGAGGCACAGGAAGGCTAGCCCCCTCTGTACCTTTTGTGCTTTGGAATTCCACAGCCCACTCCTGCCACCAGCCTGGGAAGCCTGTGGGGATGACTTGCCCATCTCCAAGAACTAAGGAAAGGCATGGACTGGACTGGCAGAATGGACAGATTGGTCCCAGCTGAGGGCTGGCTACCAAGGACTGATTCTGCCACCCTGTAAACAGGCTCTTGGAATGTGGTTTCGTGAGCCCTGGAGGATGGACATGCAGTCACTTTGCAAAGGGCTTTGATTCTGGACTACAACACACGATTCCCGACATGAGACAAAATAAACACATGTTCTGCTCCCACCTCTGTGGCCTTGCGGTGGGAGTGGGCGGTGGAGGGTTGGGGGCACAGCCACCCACTCCCACCAGCTACCTTCTTCAAGATGAGGCTAAGGCCAAGGCTGAAGGACTGCTGGAGGGGAATCCGTTGAGGAAAAGGCATGAGGGCGAGGGCAGGGAGACCTGGAGGATGGACATCCTTGCATAAACATGGAAGGCTGTGGAGATTAAGGCTGCAGGCATCCTTCCTTAGGCTAAGTGCCATGTCCTCTCTTCCTTGTAGCTGCTCGGGTCCCTGAGAGATTGTGTTCCTGGGATGGGTCAGCAGTGCCAGGTGATGATGGCCAGACCAGTCTCTTCTAGGGATCTGTGAGGAAAGGGACACACAGCAGGCCTGACAATAAAGCCTAAGACACATGCTCACCCAACCTTTCTTTATCCCCTCCCTCACTTCACCGATGCTGGGCAACACTTTTTTTTTCAAGACAGGGTTTCTCTGTATAGCCCTAACTGTCCTGGAACTCGCTTTGTAGACCAGGCTAGCCTCAATTCAGAGATCCACCTGCCTCTGCCTCCCAAGTGCTCGGGATTAGAGGTGTGCTCTATCACTGCCCCCCCAGCATTGGGTGAAACACTTTCAACAGACTAGAGCATGGGTGTCTCTGCCCCATTTTACAACATGAGATGGGAAATGATGTGAACAACTGGAATATATACTCAGCTGGCAGTGTTTGTATCCCATGTACCCCTCCTCCCTCCGATTCCTATCACTAGTGACTCCAGAGAACCGATTCTGCTCCAGTGCTTACAGTACCTGAACCAGCAGGGGGCATCTTCTCTGTACCAGCCAGCTGCACACCTCCATTCTCTGCCAGCTCCCCCTTAGTCCTGTCCTCAGCGTGAGGGAGCCCGTTGGTAGATGGAGCAGTAAGAGACTCAGCCCTAGGAAAACTGGGGGAGGGAGGAGGGACTCCCACAGAGGGTTTGCGGGCCACAGGTGGAGGAGCCTTGGAAGGCTTTTTCTGGGTCTGGGATGGCCGCTGCTCTGAAATGCTCCGAAGTTCAGCCACCAGATTGCGCTGAAGGTCAGCCTGGGCCTCGGGGGACACGGGCCGCTCAAGCTGCAGTTTTTTGGTGCCCTTGGAGAAGATGAAGCTGGCCTTGGAGGCAGGAGATTGTGGAGACCGTGGCTCTGCCTCTGGTGGTCCAATAGACAGAGAACTTCCAGGGCTCTCAGTGGCAGCCAAGCTGGAGGCTTTGAGTCGGACGGCAGCATGGAGCCCAGAGGAGGGGGCAGGTACTGGGCTAGCCCGCCCTGACAGGGCTCTTCGCAGTGGCTTCTGGGGGGCTGATGATCCTGGAGATGAACTTGGAACCCCTGTGGAAGCACCCACAGAGCGAAGCCGTACCATCTGCAGGAGTGAGGGTGTGACCAGAGGTGTGCCAGCATCCTCCTTAGGAGCCCCACTGTTCTTGCCCACAGAATCTTTCTGAGGGAGCTTGGCCAGAGGTTCTGAAACAGAACTAGCTGGAGGTGGAGGAGGTGGAGCTGGTGGAGCTGGTGGAGGGGTTTGGGTATGCTGGGGTGAGGTTTGGGATGAGCTAGCAGCTGAAGGGGTGGCAGCCAGGGAGCTGCAGGGTTCCAGAGGGCCAGGCTCCAGGCCTGCAGAGAAGAAGACCTCTTCAGGTGGAGGAAAGTCAGCCATGGACAGGTCCTGTTCCTCAGGGGCAGGTGGTGGTGGTGGTGGCCAGCTGGAATCTGGGAGGGACTCCTCAGCAGTCTCTGGAGCAGGGGGGACTTCCTCAACCACCTCAGGCTTCTTACTAGGAGGTGGGGGTGGGTGGTAAGACGGGGGTGGGGACGGTGGGGGTGACTGGTCTTTGGCGGCAATGGGAGACTCCTGGAGCGGAGTCAGGGTTGTCTGAGGCATGGAAGGGGATGCAGAAGCTAGCCCAGGAGCCACAGCAGGGGCAACCACAGCAGGGGCATCTTGGTTAGAGCTCTTGGTCTTGGACGGTGGTGGAGAGAAAGGAGCAGGCACCTTAGGATGAGGAGGTATGACAAACCTGTCACCCAAGGGGGTGGACATCTGTGGACCAGAGCGGTCGGAGGGAGTAGGGTCTGAGGAAGAGGAACACAGAGATGTGAGGGAAGAGGACACAGAGGCCCCAGGGGATCGAAGGGATGTCACTCGATCTGGTTTAGGGGGCTGAGCCTTGCCTGGGGAAGCAGGAGCACCTGCCAGACCCTTATGAGGGAGAGTTGGGGTACCGCTTTGGCTTGAGTATCCACTAGAAGGTGAAAGTGTCCGTTCTGGGGAACGTGGAGGACGTCTGGAGCCACCTGGAGACAAGCCAGAGCCCCAGCTGCCTGCTGAGCTGGGTGGACAAGCTGCTGCTCCCACTCCCGAAGACCCACCTGTGGTGGGTGGCCGGGGCAGCTGTGGTTGCAGCTTCCGCTCAGGTTTGGGCGGTAGCCCCAAGGGCCCATCGGGTACTGCGGAGCCCCGCTGATGGAGGGAGTAGGTCCGGCGGGGAGGCGGGGGAGGCCGTTTCATCTTACGCAGCGACACACTCCTGCCAGACAACTGCCCACTGCTGCGGATGCTGGCTGTGTCTGAGACCTCAGCAGTACTACCCCCACTGGGGGATCCCCTCCCACTACCCCCCGGAGGAGGGGAGACTATATTATTGCTAGCTACAGAGCCCTCTGGCTGGCCCTCAGAGCCCCCCTTAGAGGAGAGAGTGGACCCATCAGACACAATGGTCTCAGAGGACTGAGAGTGACTCCAGGTGTCACTGGACGAGGACGCATGGCGGCTGCGGGGCCGTGGACTTGAGGTTGAGGAGAAGCGGCCCAGCGAGCGAACAGAAGCTGGACTAGCAGACAGCAGGCTGCAGCGGCTCAGAGTGCGCAGGCTGCTGTGGCCCAAAGCCACCACATCCACTGTGGGCGGCAACACAGCATGTGGGATCAGCTTGGACAGGTAGGTGGCTTGGGGCGAGATAGACATGGCTGGACTCAACGGCTCTGGAGGTCCTGCCCCTCCTGTCAGTCCAGGCACTGCAAGAGACATAGGCCGGATCAATGGTGGTGGCCGGGTTCCCGTGGATCGACCAACAAGCGTGTCATCATGGTAAACACGGTCAATGTGGCGCTGTAGTATAGTCTCGGCATCAGTGCCAGCCTCCGTTTCTGCCTCCAGAGCCTGCAGGGACACCCGGACCCCCGTCCCTAAGGCCAGGCCTGGGGGACGACCATCCACTGTGGGAATGCGGACAGCATCCCGTGGACCTTGAGGCTGTGGAGTGCCTGGGGCCTCACGATTGTTGCGCAGGCCTGAAACAGACAAGGAGATGGAGTGAGCAGAGGAGCTGGCCAGGCTCTCCGTCCCTCTCCATCCCTCACCGCCGCCCACCTAACAAGGGCTCACCAAGTTCCTTCTGCACATGCTGAGGCAGCCCCAGCACCGTGCTCCTCCGCTCCCTCCGTCGCCGCCCTGACTTTCCAGATTTGGGAAATGAGTCATGGGGTCTGAAGGTGGAGCCTAAAAACCAGCCCAGGGGAGAAAAGCCATTAGCGCAAGGTTCTGAGCACTCCAGAGCACGCTCTGTGCTAACGCAGTGCTAGTAAGTGCTCGGCAAGGCCAGGGTTAAGGCCTCTGGAAATCCCCTTACTAAGTCAACAATGATCTTTCCATTCAGTGAGCACTTCTTATTACTTAGTGAAATATTATGTCATCATATTAAATGCTAGTCATTACAATAAGATGAATGCTCTTAATATCCTGATTTTTTTTGGAGCAAGGGGTACTACTAAGATTGAACCCAGAGTCTTACACATGCCTCCTGAGGCAGTCCCGAGCCAGTCCTTTGGCGTCTGTTTTGAGATGGGGTCTCATACAGTCTAGACCTGCCTCTAACTCACTATGTAGTTGAGGATGACCTTGAATTTCTATTTCCCAAGTGCTGGGATTACAGGTGTGTACTAATACAAGGTTTTATATAATGCCAGGGACTGAACTTAGGACTTCCTGAATGCTAATGCAAGCACAATACCAACTGAGCCAATCCTTTATCATTTGTAGAACTTCAGTCAGACTCTCAAAGAAGTGAGGAGTTTATATTCCTGGCCACCCTGCAGCTAGGATACCACAAATCCAGGTTCTCGAACCCTTAACTACCTTGCTTTGGGTCAGTGTCCACCATGGACCTCCAAGAGGATAGAGGAGAGTGTCTCCTAAATTCCCTAAATCACTAAGCCTGGACGAGGAGGAGAAGGGGAAGCCCAAGGTACTCCCCGGCCTAGGAATCCCAGCAGCTGGCAACACACCTCTGCGCTGGATCATTTCTGAACGGACGGAGAGAGCATCCTCTGCCGTGGAGCTCTCGGTCATGTAGGACTTCTGACTGCAGAAGGAAATGGTGTCTTCATCCGGCCCCATCTGGGATGACTGTTGGAAGAAGATCAGCTTGGACAGGCTGCCTCAGGCCTCTGGCTGGAATTTTCCCTCACAGATTCTCCCAGCATCACCGAGCACTGAGCAGGTACCAGATGGAGCAAGCCTGGACTAGCTGTCAGAGGTCATTTGATCTACCTCTTCAACATACAGAAGAAATCAATCCAGGGAGGCCCAAAGCCATGCATGCTGGAAGCTAAGTCAGAAGGAAAGAGCAGGGCAGAGCTGGGCACAGGGCTCACCTGGATGCTCTGGGTGTCTCCATGGTCCCAGCCACCCTTGCTCAGTTTCTGTCTTTCTAGAAGATACCAGAAGGGTGTGTTGGCCTAGGCCCCTGACCCCTAGGAGCTGAGAGCAGCACCAGAACAGGGCAGCGGAGAGTTACCTTGGTGCTGTAGGGAGCGGAGCCCCTCCTGGGCCTGCGTGTGCAGCTCCTCCAGGTGAGGTGGTCTCCCGCTGGGGAAGAAGACATTGTCCTGGTGTTCATCTGCTGCAGATCCTGGCCCCTGGCTGGGCGCTGCACTCTGACATTTCTCACTCTCAGCCTTGGCAGAGCCTGATGGGATGGGAGGAGGAAGTGAGACCCAAAGACATACGGGTACTGGAGATTCCTAAATACAGTAACACAGGCAGGTAGCGCACATACAGTCGCTGTCTACCCCTGTGACACAGACCCCATGCATGCACACTAACTATGCCCAAGGGTGCGTATATCTGAGTAATCACAACACATAAGGAACCACACAAGGTCAACACAGAGAACACAGACCCACTACATCCATACAACATTCCCAGGCTTCTGCTGTGTTTACACATGAACACTATTCAAGTATAAACCCATGACTGTACCTATGCCAGCTTCCACAGACCCACATGTGTGTACTATTCTGCGTATACACAGACAGTGTCTAAGGTTCACAAACTGCATCCGTGAGTCACTCAGGGCTCTACACAGACGTCCCTGAAACACACAGCGCCCACAGCAAATACATTTCTTGTCTCTGAGACATGAAGCTTCATTTTAAAGGAAAACAAACCACCTTCTTCAAACCATCCCTTGGCCAGAGTCCAAGGAGAAGATGCCACGGAAAACCAGGGAGCTGTCAGTCTCAATCGGGGAGGATAGGCCAGGGACACCTACTCACCCATATGGCTGCCCTCTGGGGAATGGGCAGGAGAGGGAAGAAGAGGGCTAAGGTCCCTCAACTCCCACTGGGAACTTAGCCTCTCTTGGGGGAACAGGCCAGGTATGGGCTCTCCTGGAGGCCCTGGCCTGGCCCAGGTCCAGAGGAGCCAGGGCTCTATTACAGAGGATCCTGTTACAGGCTCTGCCCACAGAGGGGCTAGTCATCTAATCCTGAGGATGGGGGCTGCATCAGCACTTTGCAGTCCCAGCCCCTCTTTAAATGAAAGCCACAACATAAGCAAAAGTGCTGGGCGAGTCATGTGACCTTGGCAGTACCCCAAAGAGGGGCAGAAACAAACAAGGCCTTTAACAGCCCCGCCCCAAGAACTGGGTCCCTAGTGCAGACGCCTGCCGCTCCCGCTTCAGTATTCTTCAGCAGAGGACCTGCCCCAGAAGTCACAGGAGTCTCCCGAGTCAAAGATGAGAGGAGCCCCAGGGGGTCTTGGGCCTCCTGCCCCCCCATACTATGATTTTGCCAGTGGAGAAACAGGCTCCAGTGGAACTGTAGCTACAGTCACAGCAAGCGGCTGGGGCAGCCGGGACAAAGTCTGCATTCCCAGAAGGGACCCTACCCTTGAAAAGCCAAGAAACTCTAACTCCTCCCGTCAGAGTCCAGGTCTGACCGCCAGCTCCCAGGCAGAGAAGTGCACCTGGTCTCCTCCAAGTGAGGTCCCAAGGCACTCTTTCCTTGCTGCTCCCACGTAGCCTCCCACCCCTGAGACGACTCAGGAGGGGGCTTCCTTCTCTCTAAGCTGGGATATTGAGTCACACCCAGTAAGGGAGTGGGCACCCCAGCGAGCAGACAGTCTGGCCCTAGGGCAGCAGATTCCAAGGTCAGAACACCTGGTCCGTCCTCCCGGATCCCAGGCAACACTCAGACAAAGGCGGCAACAAAGCCGCTGGACAGAAGCATGGCTGCACACTCAGCGTGTGGCCAGCCTGGTGACCAGCACCCCCAGCCTCATCATTCTTCCTAGCCTTGGCCCCCACGAAATTGAGGGTCTGGCAAAGGGAGCTGTCATCCCTTCCCTACCCTGCCCCCACAGCCACACCCACTCACCCTTCTTAAACACCTCAAGAAGGGCCGAGAGGTGTCGGCCCAGGAACACTACCATGCCTGCAGCAGATGGTCCCCAGAGCACCAAACAGCACTTTCAATATAGCCCAGCCCCAAGGGGACTCAGGAGATTCAGGGACGCAAAGCAAGCTCCCAGCCAGCCAGCTGCACAGCACAGTTCCAGCAGGAGGAGGAGGGGCTGCTCCAGATTCTCCTCCCACCTTTGCAAAAGATCCCGCCCATACACTAACGCCACCCCCATACTCCCATACAGGAGGCAGGGAAACTGAGGCCCAGAGACTGGGTGCTTTGCTACTGAGTAGGACTGGAGGCAGCAGAGAGAAGACACACAATGCCAGCTATGGATCACTGACTCGGCCCCCAAGTTCTTGTCAAAACATTTGGGTGCCAGAGCTAAGGGAAGGGTCCCAGCTGCCAGATGGTAGGTGGAAGAGCCACCAGACCAGACTTGGCATGGTGCCTATGAAGACCCAGCCATCCTGGCTAATAAGGTAATTTTCTGAGGAAAGAGTTCAGTTCACGGAAAATGAGGCTTGTGAGGGTGGCAGGGACAGAGCTGGCTTCAGAATAAAACACACAGTATGAGGCCAGGGAGATGCCCAGAGAATCGGAGCAGCCAAGGGCAACAGCTACTCCACTCACGTGCTTGCAGAAGAACTTTCTTGCCACTCCCGCAATGTGATTAGAAAGGCTGAGAAACAGACCTGTTCCTTCAGCTACAGCTCCTCCCAGGAGCCACCCTGAGAAGTGCTCACCAGGTACCAAAGTAAAGAATTAGCCCAGAAGCAACCCTTACGTGGAGTTCAGAGAAAAAAAAAAAAAAAAAAAAAAACTAGAGGTGTGCAGGGAAAGGGAGGGGAGGACTAGGGAGGGGAGACAGGAGAGGAGTTAGCAAGAATGTTTGGTTTGGGTACAGACTCAAATCTACCACACAAACTGTGACCTTTCATAAAAGCAAGGTCAACATCTGGCATGGCTTGGCGGCACACAGCTGTATTCCCAGCACTCAGGAGGCTGGGGCAGGAGGGTGGTAAATTCAAGGCCATCTGAGGCTACCATAGTGACTTCCAGGCTAATCTGGGCTACACAGCAAAAACCTGTCTCAAAAAAAGGGGGGGGGGGCTTGGTAGGGCAGGTATGGAAAAATGGCTCAGTGATTCCAAATGCTTGTTACTGCTAAGGAATCGGTTTCTAGGGCTCATACTGGGTAGCTCATGACAAGCTGCTTGTAACTCCCTCCAGGACTGGACAGCTAGCTCCCCAGGCATCAGACAAGAAGGCCAGGTACACAAACACATAGGAAAACTGAATGAAAATGGGCGGTGGTGGCACACACCTTTAATCCTAGCACTCGGGAGGCAGAGGCAGGCGGATCTCTGAGTTCGAGGCCAGCCTGGTCTACAGATCGAGTCCCAGATGCCAAAACTACACAGAGAAACCCTGTTTCGAAAAGGAAAGGAAAGGAAAAGAAAGGAAAGGAAAGGAAAGGAAAGGAAAGGAAAGGAAAGGAAAGGAAAGGAAAGGAAAGAAACAAACATTTACGGGTCAGATTACGTGGCATTGAAGCAAGTGTCTACACAACAACCTCAAGAAGTGTAGGCTTGCTGGGCGGTGGTGGTGCACGCCTTTAATCCCAGCACTCGGGAGGCAGAGGCAGGCAGATCTCTGTGAGTTCGAGACCAGCCTGGTCTACAAGAGCTAGTTCCAGGACAGGCTCCAAAGCCACAGAGAAACCCTGTCTCGAAAAACAAAAAACAAAAAACAAACAAACAAAAAAAGAAGTGTAGGCTTTTTTGTTTGTTTGTTTGGTTGGTTGGTTTTACAAGACAGGATTTCTCTGAGTAGCTCTGCTGTTCTGGAACAGTCTGGCCTCAAACCCAGGAGATCTGCTAGCCTCAGCCTCTGGTGTGAAAGGCAAAACCTGTTTCAATAGCCCTGGAGGCAGGTTCTCTCCTAGTACCTCAACAAGGACCCAGGAGACTTGGGAGCTAAAGACTTCCTTTCCCAGAGCAGGGCAGTTCCCCTTAAACAGAGAAAAGGGGGCTGGGCTCCTGCTAAATTGGGGTAGGATGACTTTAGCTCAGAGGTCCTAGCCCCACAGTTGGCATTCAAGGTCACAGCTGCAAGAAAAAAAAATCCCCAGCCAGAGCCAAGGTGCTTATTCCTGATAACATCTGGTGGCCCCAAAGCCTCTCCCCCTACCCAGAGCCTGTTCTGACTGTGGCTAACTTAGGAAGGGGCTCTACAACCTGAGTATCTATTAGGGAGGGGCACCTCACAGAGATGATAACAGGGGTATGGGAGGGGCTTTCCAGGGCCACTTCTGCCTCCAGCCTGCAGAGACCTTGAGGCACAGGCTCTAGCTGCCACCACCCCCACCTGCCTAGGGAAAGAGGCCTACAGCTCTCAGAAGCCTTCCTGCTCCCAGCCGTGTCCCATCAAGTGTGGCACACCAGGAAGTACACAGTAAGCTCTTGAATGCAGACACAGCCCATTGCCAGGGGCAGAGGATGTGCCCTGAGAACGTCCCACGGCGGCCACCTCCACACATGGATACGTCCAGGACTACACCAACAAAGCTTACTCAGTTGTCCCCTCCAGCCTACACCCTGCTGGACTGCTGCAGACCCACACGGGGCCTGCCAAGTGGCTGCCTGTACAGGAAGGCAGGTGTGTGTACTTGCTACCCAGGGGCTTTCCTGAGCCTGGGGACAGGGACAAGGGCCTGTCTCCCTCCCTCCAGAGCCACACTCACTTGTGCGCATGCGCGCATATTCTCTTGGCAACATCCTCTATGGGGTGAGGCCTCAACCTGCCCCATTCCAGAACAAGGGGTGGGGGTGGCGCACCCACAAGTGAACAGGCCTGACTCAGGGGAGAAGAATGAGGGGGGAGGGTACATCTGGCCAGGTGGCCTTGCTCAGGAGCTGGCACCCTCTGGCCAACCCTCTGCTCCTGTCTTTTCTGCCCTTGGCCACCTCGCTGGCCAGGATTCAGGGTATTTAAAGGGTCTTGGTCTCAACCCCTCACTACATCCAGGTAGACAAGCTGAGGACTGGAGAGAGGGAGGTTTCTTCCAGACGCGCATTCTAGAGGCAGAGGCAGAACCAAGCGTCCTAGTTGCTCTTCCCCCCCAAGGAAGCAAGACAACAAAGGGACCAAGCCTACTGACTAACTCAGTGGAGACACCTTGATGCTAACAAACACTCTCTCTTCCACCATCAGCCAACAAGGTGAAGTCTGCCTTTTTATAAAGAGCACAAGGAGACTCAAGGGGAAGAGACTTCACTCGCTGAAGGTCACCCGGCCAGGAAGTTGTGGATCCCACATTTAAATCACACCAAATGCCATGGCAAACCCAAATCTGTTAATCAGCAAAGAATAGCTAGAGCTTCAGAACCTCCCTGACCAAAAAAGGTGTACCCCACCTCTGAAAATGAAAAAGTTACTTCCCTTCTCCCAGAGTCCAGCTCCACCTCCGCAGGGGCAGAGCTGACAGGCCAGGCCAGTTCTAATGTAAATATTGGGGGGCAGGGAGTGCCTGGAGCTTGATCGTGTCCCACAGGGTGCCCTAGGGGGACAAGCAGTAGTAAAGGGAGGAATTAGCTACGATAATATAATAATATAATAATATAATATAATATAATATAATAATATAATAATATAATAATATAATAAATGTCCTAATAAGTTTCCAGGTCAGCATTTGCCACAACAATGACATAATCACCCCTTCGGCCAGGGAATTCCGAATTTCCAAACGAATTTCCAAACCCTTTCTTTTTTTTTTTTTTTTTTTTTTTTTTTTTTTTTTTTTTTTTTTTTTTTTTTTGTGGCAAATGCTCAGGGTTAAATCCAAACCCTTTCTTTCGCTCCCTCGAAGCATGATTATCCCCATTTTATGGATGCCAGAGAAGCAGCCAGCATGAATCGGTGGGGGAAAGGCTAAGATTCAGAAACACTGGATTCCAGGCTCTGGACAAATAAATTAGGTCTCCCCGCCTCCGTCTGCTCTTCTCTGAAGTAGGACTGATGTCCACCTCCCCTCAGAGTGCCTGGGGATACAAAGAAAGTCACTCACCAGCTGCTGTGGTGATGACACCTATAATCTCAGCACCTGCGGCAGAGACAGGAGGACTACCATGCCTTTGAGACAGCCTGTCTCAAAGAGGGGGCTAGAGAGCTGGCTCAGCAGTAAAGAGCACTGGCTGTTCTTCCGGAGAACTGGGGTTCAGCTCTCAGCACCCACATGGAGACTCACTATCATCTGTAACTCCAGTCCCCAGGGAATATTCTGGCGGCACAGCACACCTGGTGAACAGACAGATCTACAAGTACTCCATAACTATAGGCGGTCAAGACACCCCTACACACAAAGTAAAAAGATAATTAGAGAGAGAAAAGTAGCTAGCTACACACGGGAGATATGGCTCAGTGGCAGAGCACTTGCCCAGGCCGCATTGAGAGGCTCTGGGTCTGATACCCAACACTGCCCATAAAAGAGTTGATTGGACTGGAGACGTAGCTCTCCACTGATAGAGTGCTCACAGGAAGCCCTGGGTTTGATTCCCAGTACCGCATAAACCGCAGCACAGTGGCCTGTGTCTGTAATACCTGCACTCAGGATTTGAGGCCAGCCTGGCTATGCAAAGCCCTGTCCAGAGAGAGCTCCACAACCCAGCATAAACACACAGTGTTGGATCAGATCTGGCCTCAGCCTGTCCAGGGCGTGGGCAGAACAGAAAAGGCCTTTCCACTCACAACACCGCAGCAACTAGTATTCCTGAAGACCAGCCGAGCGGACACTAAGTCCTTTTGTTACTGAGGCACACCTCAAGGGTCAGTGACTTGCCCAGGTCACAAAGCTCGTAAAGACAGAAGAGTCATGCTGTGAACCAGCTCAGACTAGCTGCAGAGCCACAGTCTTCCCTTGCAACCAGCAGCTCACTACCCCTGCCCACTTCCGGAGCTCTCCTCCAATCTTAAGTGGAGTTAATGACCATTAAGATAAAGTTTGATAAAGCACACTTAACACCAGCTTCCTCAGTGACCTCGGCCCTTCTGAAAGTCCAGGCCCAAGCACAGGCAGGCTCCAACCCTGGGAGTCAGAACTAGCAGGCACTCTGGCTGCCCTTAACTGCAGCTTCTCCATTGTTTGTAAGCCTGTTTCTCCAACTATAGTGTGGGAGAGACAGTCTCTAAAAGGTCCTTTTGCATGTCTTATTCTGCCCCTAGAAGGGGGACAGTGGTCCCCCATTCAGGATCATGCATGAAATATAAAGGTGGTCCAGGGGCTGGAGGGATAGCTCAGCAGTTAAGAGCTCTGACTGCTCTTCAAGAGGACCCAGGTTCAATTCCCAGCACCCACATGGCAGCTTGAACTGAACTCTCTGGAACTCCAGTTCCAGAGGATCCAACACCCTCACACAGACACACTGCAAGCAAAACATCAGTGCACATAAAATAAAAATAAATCATAAAAAAATGAAAGGTGGTTCAGCTTATCACAGACACCTCAGATAAATCCCTTATCTGGAAGCCCAGCACTTCCACAGGCAAGTTCAGATATCGCACAGTTGGTCACAAGTCTCCCCCAAAAGAGGAAGGGGGACCAAGGGAGTGGCCTCTGCCTCCTCCCAGTCTTGGAACTTAGAAGGCCTTAGGCTCTCCATCTCTAGAGGCAAGGAGAGGTCACAGGAAGTCCAGACAGTCTGACCCACCAGCTCCTTCCCTTGGTCTCTCCACCTGCAAGCTGGAAATGGTAACTCCCCCAGGCCTTGTGTGCCTGACAGGACAGTGCAAGAGAACTGGAAAGAGGGTGGGAAGACAGGTGGCTCTCCTGAACTCTGTCTGCAGTGCTTGGTCCCCGAACTGCCCTAGACCAGGCACCCTGCTAGCCTGGAGGACAAGTTGTACTGGACACTAAAAACCAGGACGCAATGTCTTTTTAGCCTCACCCACTCTCCCAGGACATTTGACCAAGGCAGGCCTTCACCTTCCTTAGATCAGGGCTTCCCTGTCTCTCTCTAAGCCCTGGGGGCCTCAAAACCTAACTCCTGCCCCTCTCGACCAGTGCTTCCTAGTCTCGTGGGCTCCATAGCACCCAAATCTCCCAGGGCTCAGGTTTTTTCTGTCTCAGACCTGTGGACCATAGTTACAATGTGAAACCCATCTACCCATGAACTTGGGCTGGAATCACACTTTAGCTCTCTCCTCACTAGAAGCATTGTGAAAGTGATTTCACTTATCCAAGCTCTCTGCCTTGCCCTACATAAAACAGAGCGAAGATGAGTTTCTCTCTTGTTAACTGTTGCAAGAGAAATGAATTGAAGAGAGATAGCATTATTTTTTAGCCTTATTTTTCTCTGCGTTAACATCTCTGATGCCATCCCACAGTCAAGCAGTCCTCTGTAGGCCCTGCTCTCAACATCTGATTAATCCCAGGTATTGTCAATTCTGCTGCCTCCTCCCCTCCGCTCCCACAGCCCCCACCCTGTCCCAGCCCTCACCTCATCACCTCTCCCCTGAATTACTGCAATAGGTTCTGAGTTTCCACTCTCACAACCCCACCCCCTACCCTAACCTGCCCTACCTGCACCTGTTACCCTGGAGCCATCTTCCTAACACACCAGTTTTGTGGGCTCCTCCCTTTTTTCAAACACCTTCACTGGCTTCCAATGGTCTGGATTCTCCAGTGATCTCCCGCCACCTTACACTTCCTCAGTCCCTTTTCACAGACTAATAAAGTGTGCAAGCATTCAAATTCCAGTCCTACACCTGGGCCCCTGCTACTGAGAGAACAAATGACCTTGAATCTTCAGGACAAAGGGACTGAAACTTAGCTGGGCCTAGTGATCCACGCTTTGAATCCCAGCACTTGGGAGGCAGAGGCAGATGGATCTCTGTAAATTGAGGCCAGCCTGGGCTACAGAGTGAGTTCCAGCACAGCCAGGGCTACATAGTGGGATCCTGTCTCAAAAAACCAAAAGGGTCCTCTGGCTTCATTAGCAATCCAGAACTAATCTCAACCCTGTAGTTACTCCAAAGCTGAGTTCAGAACTTTGCCTTCTCTGTCTAAAACTTACCCCAGCACAACAGAGTTGATGTACAGCCTGGGATAGTTCCCAGCCCTGGCACTGGTGTTGCCTTGACAATGCTTCTGGCTTCTTAGCAACACCTTGGAGCCTGATTAGCTGTGGAGCTGCAGCAGGTCAGTAGAGCACAAGAGCTGCTGGAAGCCAGAGTGAAACAGGACTGTGGAAGCCAGGCCTAGTGGCCCTGCCTATAATCCCAGGATTTGGGATTACCGCTTCATGGTAAAAGGATGAGGCCAGCCTTAGCAAGGTGAGACCCTATCTCAGGGACAACACTCCATCCTTCAGGCCCTCGCTGTCATGACCAACTCCAAAACCACCTTCTTAAGCCTTCCTTCAGTCACAAGCTTGTACCAACACTTGGTTCTCAGGAAACAAACACATCAGATCAACCATCAGAAAGCCAATAAGAAGCCCTGCCCAAACCCAGTCCTGGTCGCTCAGTGTGGCTTCTAGAGCGAGAAAGAGCCACAGCCAGGACTTCACAGTTGACAGAGCGGGGAAACTGGAATTTCTGTGAGTCCACATGAACAATATTAACCCTTTCCTACTGGTTTGGCCATCATTACAATAACTCAAACATTCAAATGCAAATGACCTTGAATCAAGGGAGGCCCTTTCTCTAGACCCCAATCTCTTCATCCTTGAAATGGCCAGCCAGAACCATAAGGGTCCCAGGTCACCAATGCAGAGGTTCCCTCCTTTCAGACAGGCCCAGTGGAGGAGCCAAGGAAATCCAGGAGACCAAAAGAATCTGAGCAAGGTCACCAGCACCTCTGGCAGTGCCACACTGAGGACAGACCCCCCTCTTCTCCCCATCTAGGCTTCCCATCACCCTCATGTGGAGAGCTGATGGAGGAATGAGATCACCAGGCTCCATGCTGTCCTCTAGGAAAGTGGGCCATCCTGAGAATAGAGGTTCCCACTATAAGGGCTCCCCATCCCACTTCCTCTTGGATTCCTCCTTACCCAGAGGAGTGGGTAGCATTCTTACAACACCTGCCTCTATTGAAGACCCCCTTTTTTGAGGGGGGTGCAATTTTAAATCCATCACCTTGCCCCTCCCCAGTCTCTGCACTTACAAGGTGAGAAAACCGGGCACCCCCTCCAGAACCCTTGGGACTCTGGGATATCCAGAACTGCCACACTGACAAGGGAAGACCAGGAATGCCATCTCTCAGCCTTGGGATTGGAGGCCTTCCTCATTCCCTAGCCCCCACCCTTGGAGACTGGAATGTGACCCGCGGAGGGATCCCGCAGCACGCTGGGAAGGGCTGCAACTGCGTTCCAGCCCGGTGGCTGCATTGAAAGGGGGGGTAGACGGGGAGGCGACCTCGGGAACTGCGGGGGGTCTGGAGTGAAGGAGAGAGGATGCTGTAGCGAGGTGGGGGTGGGTTCAGAGAAACAGTAAGGCTCCCGATTGCGATCGCACCAGATGAAGGAGGTCCCCAGCCTTCAGCCCTAGTTTCCTGCTTCTCCCTCCCACCTTTGTCTCCCCTCCCTTCTGCAAACTTTCAGGTTGTTGGGGCAAAGGTTTGGAGAACGTGTGTGTGTGTGTGTGTGTGTGTGTGTGTGTGTGTTGTGTGTGCACGTCTACGTGTGTCTTAGGACCTGCCTGTGAACCTGTGTGTACAGCTGGGTGCCTAAGACGTTGGACAACTGTACCTACATGACTCATGTGTATGCCTGTGTCAACCTGAGCGTGGGTGTAGCTCATGTGGCCATGTATGTAAACCCTGTGCACAGGTATATATGTACCTGTGCCTCAGGACAGTGTCCCGGTGCCAGTATGTGGGTGTGACTATATGCGGTTTTGGTCACTGCAACGACATACATGAGAATGGGTGTTGTATGCAAATGTAAAAATATACGCGTGCCCGCCCGCGGTCATGAGTGGGTATGTGTGTGTCCGTGCGCATGTGAGGGGTGGTATCTGAGCGGATTCCCGGCCCCCCACTCTCACGCCTACCAGGCCCTGGGAGGGGAAAGGACGGCGGCGGCAGGGACTGCAGGGACCCTCCTCCCCGTCTGCCCCGCCCCCACCCCTACCTGCCGGCCGCTTCGCCGATCGCCCGAAGCGCCAGAAGCTGCGGGTCCGGGGGCCGCTGGGGGCCTTCCTCTTGTGGTGTGAGTTGCCCATGGTGAGTGCGGGAGCTGGCGTAGGCACCCGAGCGCGGCCCAGCCAGCCCGGCTGCCGGGCCCGCAGCCCCGGGAGGGAGGTAGCGAGACGCGCGGGCGGCCACCGCGGGCGCCCCCAGCCCCAGTCCGGTCACGCCCCCTAGTGCTGCGGCCAATGGTCACGCCGAGGGCGGGGCCGAAGGAGGGGCGGGGCCTGGCGCGCGGCCCTTCCGCTCCACCCCTCCAAGGGACCTGGGAGACCTGCTGAGCCGCCCCGCCCTGAGCGTTCGGGAAAGGGCTCTGGCTGTCCAGGTTGGGTAGGCGGATCGCGGGTTCTCCCAGCCCAGTGTGCCCTGCCTTTCTGGGAGGACTGCAGTGGAACTAGAAGAACTAGGGGCTGTCCTGTCGTCCAGACAAGCGGGGGTCGGACCCCTGCTGCTGCTGAGCCCACCACTCCGTGAGTGTCACGTGTTTATGTATCGCCTTTCTCCTGTTACTGGCACATGTATCAAACTAACTGTATCTGTGTACTTGGGGTGTTAAAAATTATAGTAGTATCTTTTTACTTCGTGCTCAATGTGTGCGAAGCCTGTGCTACCAGCTTTCATGCGGTGTTTCACTTCATCTACAAAATAATTCTACAAGGTAGATACTTTTGTCGTGTGCATTTTACCGATGGGGAAACTAGGGTTCCTTAAAGTCAGCTGACTGAGAGCATCCATTAAGTACAGAGCTAGGAGCCACATCCAGACTCACCCGAACCTACAGCTTTCCATGCCTTTCTCTCTGTTTATCTGTCTTTGACCTTGAAGAATGAGTACCTGGACATCTATGTGTAACTGCAGACATTAATATAGCTACATATTTGTGTAGATGGATATATATACCTTCTAACCTAAACATTTGTGTTGTCTCTGACTAGTATGTATGGTGCATGTGTGTCCATGTAACTCTGCCTTCATATCTGAATGTGTACTTTGTTTTGTTTTGTTTGTTTTTCTAGACAGGGTTTCTGTGTAGTTTTGGTGCCTATCCTGGAACTCTCTCTCTCTGTAGACCAGGCTGGCCTTGAACTCACAGAGATCCACCTACCCCTGCCTCCCAAGTATTGGAGGCACCACTCGGCCTGAATGTGTACTTTCTGTGTGTGTCTGTTTGCTTAGCACTGTGACTGTATTGCTCAGGGTAGCTGAATATCACTGATTTGTATTTACGTTTGTAACCATCTGTCTGTGTATGTGTGTGTATATATATATATATATGCATAATGTTTGTCAATAAGACTGTTTATGTTTTGTGTATAAGTATGAATGCAATCGTGTCTGATGCCTGTGTGTGCATGTAAGTATAGACATCTGAAGTCACCCATGTATCACAATGCAAAACCCACACTAAGCCTGACCGCTTCTGAAAGTCTCCTAGGCTACCCAAGGGCCTTACCTCTGTCCTCACAGCTGCCCTCAAGCAATGCCCTGCATACCACTGCCCCACAGCGTGGACAGCAACTCTCCATCATCATCATCACCATCATTTTTACCTAACCTCTCAAACTGGGCTAGGAGTTCAAAGCCCTTGGTTCTAGTTTGGCTGTAGTTCTGCCAGCTGAGCAAGCCTTTCTACTACACTATACCACACTGCTGGAATGCCCAGGGATTCCAGGACATTCGACTCCCTTCTTGCTAAATGAGAGAGGGTCAAAGCTGATCCCAACCCTCCCAGAAGCCCCGTACCTGAGGTTAGCAACAGTGCTGTCCCTGAAGAGCTGGCATTTTACTCCTCTACAGAAAACATTGTCTGTATACCAATCAGTATGCAGTCTCGCCACTGTGCACAGAGAACAGAATCCTGTACCGAGCTAGGAGAGGACTGGCTGGCTGGCAGGTAAAAGCACCAGCTGACATGCTTTACCAACTGAGTTACAGTTCCCATGAGCCACTTGGGAGGACACCAACTCCCATTAGTTGTCTCTGCCCTCCACACACATGCTGTGGCATGCACACGCAATAAATATATAAATGAACACGTCAAAAGGAAAGAGGCAAGAAAGATGGAAGAAGACCATACAGATCTACTGCCTCAACTCTTATTCACAGATGAAGAAACTAAGGTACGTAATGGAGACAGGCAGTGTGTGGGAGCAGAGCAGAGAACACTCGCAAAGTAAGTGCACATCTGTCCTTTGGCATGAACTGAGTGTGGACGTGCCTGGAAGGGTATTTGGAGTGAAGGGTGCCATGGCCACCAGAGGCCCCTGCCTGTCACAGAAGCCCTCTCTCCAGCTATGTCCTCATTCTCAGAGCTCCAACTACACAAAGGGACTTGGCCCTCTCTAGTGTAAACCTCCAAACTTCACATCTGCTGGCCGCTCTCCTTGCCTGGAAGACTCCTTTTCATTTCATTATCAAAGCCTTGCTTGACCCTTGGCTCTTCCATGTACCCTTCTCTCTGGCCCAACTTTCTGTACCTCCCCAAGTATTACCAACCAAAAAAATATCCACAATAGTAGGAACTCTGTGTGTCATCCTTGGCAACCCAAGCTCAGCACATAGTAGGTGTGCCCTGTGTGATGCTGAGTCTGGCAAAAATGGAGATGGTGAGGCCTGCTTACTATGTACAGAAGCAATAGTGTGGCTCTTGTGTCTGTCTGGTGGTGGTAGTGGCGGTACTGATGGGGGTAGCAGCAATGGCACATTAGTGCTTTTTGTTTCAAAGTCAAGACCGGCTGCAGGATCAGGGAAGAGCTTTAGCCCCTGGCTGCCACATATGGGTAAGTAGGTGGGTCAAGAGCCCAGGAACCACATGATTAGCCTTGAGTACTTTGTGAGTCCACCTCCACTTGCAGAATGGGGGCTAGAGGCTAGCAGGAGAGAACATCCTAAGCAGACAGGAGGCCTGACATGGTTATCTCCTCCCACCCTAGAAACCCAGTAGGTAGATACCCTGCCACAAGATTCAGGTTCGGTGCCTGTGCAGGCCAAGCTGTCCCCATAGCAGCTGTGCGTGTAGCTAGGGCTGCAGCAGCAGTACTTTGCAGAACCAGCCGGGAGGACAGAGGAGCAGAAAGACAGAGTGGGCTGGAACACTGGGCGAGGTGGAGGATTTCATTCCTCCTGCCCGAGGCAGCTGCTTTCACCTCCTTCCTTCCTGCTTTTAGCCAAGCAGCTGGATGTAGCCCTGGGGGCTGTGGACCCACTCTCCCCCACCCCACCATGCTTAAGCCAAACACTACACAATGCTTCCTCTCATTCCAGTTCTTCAGCTTGTGACAGGCCAGGAGCAGCTGAGAGGGCTCTGAGGGTTTGGGAGAGGGGATTTCCAGGAGTAGGGGAGGGTGTCCTGCTCTGCTCCCTGCTGATGTCATCGAGGGGGGCGGTGGATTCTCCTGGTCATGGTATCTGTCAGGCTACCCCCATTCTCCAGTTCAACAGACCCTGTGGCCAATGCTGCTTCCGGAGCTTGGGGTGAGGGGTAGCAGTTGGGGAGAGCCCATAGACTGCAGCCTCTTCCAGGCCTGAGGGAGGTTCAAGCAAATGGCTGGATGCAAGAGGCAAGAGAACTGGAACAAGGCCTGAAGGTGTCTGAGAGAGGGAAGGGGAGGTTCCCTGAGCTCCTGGCTTCCTTCCTTCTCTTCCCTCCCAGGTAGCGGCACCTTTGTGGGAAGGGCTTTTCTGTTTGAAGTCTGAAGAAAGGCCTGGGGGAGGCTAAAGTCAGCCCCCACCCCACATGGCTGGGGTTGGCTCCAGTCCCTCACTAAGACCCAGCCAGTTCAGGTCAGCCTCCCAGAGGAGTTAGGTCCTTGACCAAGTCAGGCCCTCCTCTGGGGGCCTACCTGTAAGTGCCATGGGGGGTTCAGGTCCTTGAGCAAATCACCCCTCCTCGGGCCTATTTGTAAGCACCATGGGCGTTCCTTATAATAGCAGTTTTAACCATCTAGGATTTAAAGCTGCCCATGCTGGATCATCAATGACCCAAAGTCACTTAGTGCTGGGCCCTGTACTGGGCAAGACCAAGGCAAGAGCCATTCCACCCAGCTCCTGTCCTCATGGTACCTGGATAGTAAGGTATAGTGACAATGCAGGTTTCCCCACAAAACTCCAGAGAGTCAGCCAATGACCACCTAATCCCAGTGCCACAAGTCCCTTTTCCCCAGCTTCTTCTCACCCCTCAGTTCTACTGCACATGTCACCTCAGGGAGACTGTCCTTGACCTCCCCAAAGGATCTCTGGTTTAGTTTTTTCAAACAGGGTCTTATGTAGCCCAGGCTGGCCCCCAACTTGCTGTAGAACTGAAGATGACTAAATTCCTGGTCCTCAGCACTCGGGAGGCAGAGGCAGGCGGATCTCTGAGTTCGAGGCCAGCCTGGTCTACAAGAGCTAGTTCTAGGACAGGCTCTAGAAACTACAGGGAAACCCTGTCTCGAAAAAACAAAACAAAACAAAACAAAAAAAAAAAAAAAACAAATAAATTCCTGGTCCTTCTGCCTCTACCAGCCAAGTGCTGGGACTGCAGACTCTGCCCCACACCTACCTCTGGTCATCATTTCTGGCCCTTCGTTATTTGTTCAGCAATTGATTCATCCTTCCTAGCTGGCACTCTCTCAGATTCTGAGACTCAAGAGGGCTGAGACTTCGCCTCTCTTGTTGATGCCCGGTTCAGTGCCCTGGCACACAGGAGGTACTGAGCATTTGCAAAGTTAGTCGTCTCCCTTTGCTGTCTAGACCCAAGGCAGGCAATACCCATCCGAGCACAGGGGCTAGAAGATGCACAGAACAGCCACTCTTCTGTAGTGGAGGGAACCCTGCCTCCATAACCATGGCCTGGGCCCCCAAACTAAAAACCTGGGCAGAAACGCCACAAAAACTCTCCTAACCTTCAGTCTCTTAGACAGGGTACTCTAAAGGCTGGGGCTGTATGTACTGTTCCCCAGGAGTATCCAAGAGATGGGGACAGTGGTGCTGGTGCCCTCAAGGATGACTCAATGGATAGAACGATGAAGGCCAACACATCCTGGGGAAAGGAATGCACATCAAGTGACCACACCTGAGAATACGTGAGATGCTATAGAAAGGCAAATAGATCCAGCCTCAAGCAAAATGTGCCCAGAGACTTTGGTCATCACTTTGTTTTAGGTGATAAAGACAGTCACGCAACAGTAGTCTTTAATCCCAGCACCCAGGAAATAGGCGAATCTCTGAGTTTGAGGCCAGCCTGGTCTACAGAGTGAGTTCCAAGTCAGCCAGGACTACATAATGAAACTCTGTCTCAAAAAAAAAAGGGGGAGGGGAGAGGAATGGGCTGGAGAGATGACTCAGTGGTTTAGAGTATTGTTGCTCTTACAGAGGACTCCAGTTCAATTCCCAGCACCCATGTGGTGGCTCATGACTATTAGTAACTCCAGTTCCAGGAGATCCAACACCCTAACACACTCTTCTGACCTCTGTTGGCACCAGGCACACACACATGCACATAACATACATACATTCATACACATAAATAAATCTAAAAAGTGAAATTTAAAAAAATTGTTTGTGTATGTGCATTGATGTTTTGACACACACACACACACACACACACATATATGTCTGTGTGAGAGTGTCGGGTCCTCTGGAATTGATTGGGGTTGCAGACAGTATGGAGCTGCCTTGAGGGTGCTGGGAATTGAACCCAGGTCCTCCTCTGGAAAAGCAGCCAGTGCTCTTAACCACTGAGCCATCTCTCCAGCCCTGTTTGTTTTTTGGTTTTTGGTTTTTTTTTTTTTTTTTGAGATGGGGTTTCTCTGTGTAGTCCTGGCTGTCCTGGAACTCATTCTGTAGACCAGGCTGGCCTCAAACTCAGAGATCTACATTCCTCTGCCTCCTCAGTGGTGGGATCAAAGGTGTGCGCAAAAAAGAAAGGGAAGAAAGAAAGAAAGAAAGAAAGAAAGAAAGAAAGAAAGAAAGAAAGAAAGAAAGAAAGAAAGAGAAGAAAAGAAAAGAAAAAAATCAAGGCTAAAGGATAAGGTGACTCCACTGGAGTCTAGGATCTACTCAGGAAACAGTCATCCTAGACACTCCACAGCCCTATACCAAGGACAGCCCTCCTGCAGCCAGTGGCCAAATGGAAGGCAAGGAGTTCCTAGGGTGACCTCTGCTGGGCCTCTAGGGTGAACTCTGCTGAAGGAGTTCCTGAATTCTACCACTGCCCAAAGGGAACGGGAGGAAAACAAACCCCTACCCCCAGGATAGTCCTGCCGCAAGCTGTCTCCTTAGGAACTCATCTACAATCACATTACTAGGGAAAGTATGGCCCTTGAAGATTGTCACGCAGTGCCGTGACAGATGTCATTTATCATTTACACCGACAAGGGAGAGTCTCAAGTCACGTGTCCCAGGCTGGCCTAACCACCCTGTGTGTCCATGAAATAACCTTGAACTCCTGACACCTCTGGCAGCCACCTCCAGAGCCCTAGGCTGATAGGGGTGTACCACCACACCCAGTTCATTCTGTACAGCAGCTACAGAGATCAGAGCCAGTGCCCGACCTATGCTAGGTGAACTCTACCCACTGGACTACGGCCCTATCCCCAAGCTGCCCAGCTGCCAGTCTTTAGAAAAAAAAAATTATTTTACGTATAAGAGTGCTCTGTCATTCTGGGCATCAGATCCCATTTCAGATGTGAGCCCTGAGACACCAGGTACAAGCTGGGAATTGAACTCAGGACCTTGGGAAAAGCAGCCAATACTCTAAATCACTGAGCCACCTCTCCAGCCCCAAGCTGTTAGTCTTGGCCTCAGGCATTCCCATCACTCTGAGCAATGCCTGACTGTGTAAGTACTAAAGACCCTTTCTCAAATGCAAGAGATCAGTGGACCTTGGGCAACTTGCTTCCAACCTGAGGACTTTTCCACCTGTACTGGTGAAAACTGCTTACCTCCAAACACAGAAAAGCCTGCAGTGTCTGAGCCACCAGCCTTCTGTTGATTCTCCTCCCCCTTCGAACTGGCCCTTCTTCCTGCTGGCCACCTCCAGAAAGCCTTCCCTAGCTAGCCACCGGACCTGTCCTGGCCTCGGTCCCAGAACACTCCATCCCCACATACTTGTTGAGGTGATCTTTCCGGAAAATATAGATTCCTGTTTGCTTTTGCTTTTTCGACTTCCTCTTATGTCTGCCTCCTCCTGTGAGACAAGGGAAGACTCCACCTTCTGTGACTCCGCATCAGTATGAACATATGTGTCTGAGATGCGATTGAAACATGGACTAAAATGAACTAAACCAATGTCCAAGTCCTCAGCATCCCACACGAGAGGACTGCCATCGCTGGACCGCACTCCACAGTTCACAAAGAGTTCGCATGGCTGCTATCTAAAGGATTCCTGAACACCCTAGTTTTACGATATGGAAGGGTAAATACGCAGCCTGTGTCTTGTAGCTCGAGGGACAGCAGGGTATTTCTCGTTGGCCTCCAAACCCACTCCTACCAGACTCGTGTTGACTAAACTTATAACAGAATCTAGCAACCCCTTGCCTTCTGCATTGACTTTTCTTTCCTGTACGTTTTCTGTCCTCTCTTGTAAGAACCTTGAATCAAGGCTGCGTCCAGGGAAAGGTCACAGAGAAGTTGCTTGTCCGGTGTCACGGGTCTTAGTAGCTGTATGAGAATTGAACTGCCTGACTCTCGTACTGTTCCCACTCTAACGAGTTCCCTCAGCTCTCTCTGGGCTGACTCCTGTCTGTAGAGCGAGCTTTGTAAGATCTCCAAGTCTCGCCTGGCAGTGGTGGCGGGCACCTTTAATCCCAACACTCAGGAGGAAGAAGTAGGTGGATCTCTGTGAGTTCGAGGCCAGCCCAGTCTACAGAGCAAGCTCCAGGACAGCCAAGACTGATTCACAGGGAAACCCTGTCTCAAAAAAAATAAATAAATAAAACACAAAACAATAACAACAACAACAAAAAGCTCTCTAGGTCTCAGCCCTGGGTCTTCTGGAGAGTCATGTTAGTTTGGGAGACTTCTGATTTTCATTTTTAATCTCAGTCTGATCAAATTAACCATTCACTGCCACTAAGCCTCGGGGTTTTCATCTGCAAAGGAGACTTTTTTGTTGTTGTTGTTGCTATGTAGCCAGGGCTGGCCTCAAATTTATTCTCCTGCCTCAGTAGTTCCAGTGCTGGAATTCTAAGTGTGCAGGGCTCTGCAAATGGGCTCTAGTGAGGAAATGGATGTAAGTCTCCCGACACATCCAGGGTAGTCAATCAATGTCAGATTTCTTCCTCTCCACGTCTGAAAGGGGAAGTGCAAGAGTCCTGCGGGAAGACGTGCAGCTCAAAACTCCACTGCTAGCACTGTCTCCCACTTTACAGTAGAACAGCGAGGGGCACGGGGACCTGTGTCTCACATCTCTGGCTCTCAGAATGAGATGAGGCCTTCCTGTCCTTCCAGAAAGTTCCCTCCTGTATCCCTCCTTCCCCAAGCTCCATCCTGACAGCCATTTGCTCTGAAAGAGTTAAGCCTCCAGCCTTCCCTTCTTGGCCAGTGGAGATTAGAGAGATCGGATTTATTTCTCTTAATAAACAGAAAAGAAGTTGGGCCAGGCAGGTGACAAGGAAACAGTCGGAACAATAGAAGGCTGAAGCAAAAAGGAACAAGACTGCCCTTGGAAGGACCCGGGGCCACCGCCAGACCTGGGAAGACAACAGCTCAGGGCAGAGGGTGTCACCCATGCACGTGGGCTCAGTGAGGCCGACATGCTGCCCAGAAAGCCCAGTGCCACTTAATACCAAACACAAGGCAGGATGACCCCAGGAGGCTGGAGTATTGGCAGCCCTCTGCCTCCAGGCTGGTTGCCTGGAAAATAAGAAAGGAATCCACTCCCCTTGGGGTAGACCACCATACCCTGACAACCCGACCACAACCCAGTCAGCAGCAGTTCTAACGCAAGCTCTCCTAAGGGAGAGGGGAATGACTTCACCCTCAACCCCAGTGGGGAACCCCAGGACAGACTTCCCCTCCAGTTTGGGGTTGCAGAACACCTGGAAACACCCCTCATCCAAACCTTCCCTCAGGGCTTAGCCCATTCATCTCAGTCCCAGCGCCCTAACTTCTATTTGTGGCAGGGCCGCAGGGAAACAGGGCCCTTATCCAAAAGGAAGATCAGGCCGGATGCAAAGCACAAGAGGTTTTCCACCCTCTTCCTGACCCCTAATGTTCCTTCTAATTCTCCAGAGGTGGTTAAAGGACACCGGAAAGGTAAACACGGGTAGATGGGATGGGCCCTGACCCCTCCATTCCCTCACCTTCAGCACTGGGGCTGGGCAGTATAGGAAAGACACTTCCAGCGGCAGCCAGCCTTCTACTCCCTAGCAAAGCCTAAAGGTCTCCCCCACCAAACTGAAGCCAGAAGCAGATGCAGGAAAAGCCAAACAAGTGGCCAACATACAGTGACCCTAACAGGGATGGGCCAGGTCCTTCCCCGTTTCTCAGGCTGCCCATCCCTTAGGTTCCAGGAAGAGCCATGGGCTCAAAACTGCATGAAGACTAGGAAACAGCAAACAGCTGCTAGACTTCACCCAGCCTAGGCACAGCCTCTCAATTTAACCTGGACCTCAGTTTCCCCCTTTCTCAACAGCAGCAGGTCCCTACCAGGACTAGGGAAAGGAGTGAGTGAGGAGGATAGGCCTTTGGTGATCTCACCACCCCAGGAGGTGGATGTTTGTGGTTTGGCCCAGGTAAGGAAGGGGTGGGGGGTGAGAAAAGCTAACAGTGGTTAACAACCTAAGGTAAAGGCCTCTAAGCTGAGTCCTTTGTGGGGCTGGGAACCAGGATCTACCTGGAGGGCAAAAACTCCTTTGGAGCAGGTTGACCTTAAAGACCCAAAGAGACGGCCACCCCAAGACCCAAGGCCACCTACCTCTCCCATTGGCCCCAGGCCAGAGTCAAGTCTCTGACCCCCTGACTCAGCAGAGGGCAGAACCTGAGAGAGCAAGGGGAAGTGTATCTCCACTATGAGGGCCAACCAGCCGACACTTCCTGCTTCAGCCAGGGGATCCCTGCCCCAGACAGGGGTCTCGACCCCTTAAAGTTGAATAGACTGTATCCCTGGAGCGACGCAGGACCTATGTTGGGGTACCCTAGGTTCTTCACTTCCTCCAACACCACTGCCTAGAAGACAACCTTTCTACAGAGGTCGACCCCCCAGAGGACCCACCCTGCCACACCCTCGGAGCGCTCAACCCAGGTGACCAGCCACCTTACCCCGGCCTTTGCCCTTGGCCCGCTTGGCCTTGTCGTCTGCCTTCTTGGCCCGGGGGGTGGCCGAGTCGGCGCCCTCGGCCCCGGCCGCCTTCTTCTTGCGCCGTTTGACCCGCAGCCAGCTGAAGGCGCGGCGGAGGCCGGAGCGGGACTTCTTCCTGCGCGGGGGGCCGCCGGGGCTCCCGGGCTCCTCGGCCGCAGGTGCGGCGGGGGGCGCGCGGGCAGCCATGGCGCGGGGCTGGGGGCGCGCGGTGCCAGCGGCGGGGGTCAGGCCCCCTGCGGCGCGGCGCCCATGCGCGGGGGCGGCCGCCGCTGGAGACGCGCCCGGAGAAAAGTTTGGGCGGCGGAGGCCGAACGAGCGCTGCGGGGGCGGGGGCAGCGCGGGCGGGGCCGCGGGGCGGGCGGGGCGCAAGCGGTGGGAGCGGCCGTCGGGGTGGGGGGGGCGGTGGCAGCGCAGTGGCAAACCGCCCCTCCCCGCCAGCAGAGCCCCGAGGAAGAGGTCGGGCTATAGAGGAGGGGGGTCTCCCCAGCTGCGAAAGTCTGTCCCGCGGAGGACCCCGAGAGAGTTGGGGATCCCTAGGGCATGAAGGGGCATCAGCGAAGGGCTAGGCTAGGACTACTCCAGGAGAGCTGGTCGTCTGGAGTACGTTTGAGGAAGATTTTTTCCCAAACACCTGGGACCTGTGGCGGGTAGCAGGTATTCCCCTGGCTCAGGACCACATCAGACCCAGCCTTCAGCGACATTCTGTGTTCCTGATTGTTCCTGCTACCTTCCTGCGTTCCTGGAGTGGGATGGTAAGGCCTCAGTTTACCCTTAATTGACCTTCGATTGCCCTAGGGCACCCTTGTTAAGAGTTGGGCTTTCCCACTGAGATGCTCAACGATAAATTAGGGTGGGTCTTGACGTAGGTGCCTAGAACGTCTGGAGTAGCTAGTAAGAGAAATCTGGAAAATGCTGTGTTCATTTCCTTGCAGGCCTCTGGTGCTGACCAAGCCCTTTTAGATCTCTGACTCTACAAGCTATGAGGAAAGCAAGGTAGGGAATGTTACCCTTTAGGACAGAAGGAAGCTCATCTCTGCCTGGAGGCTAGAAATCCTACTCCTAGGTCCCCAGAAAGGGCTTGTGGTCGCCCTACAGAGTTGTCCAGCATTATCAGCTTGAAACATCACACAGCTTGGTCCTTGTCCTGTTCATGGCCTAATCTGCCCTGGCATGCAATAAACCTCACTCTAACAGAGAGATGACTGACTACTGCACCTGCCTTAGCCCCTGGAAGTCCCAAGGCTCCAGCTGTGTAGAACCTGGGCCCTGAGGCAGATCACCTGCTACCCAGTTGGGCCTCAGTTTCCTGATAACACCACTCAAGCCTCTCTCTCTCTCTCTCTCTCTCTCTCTCTCTCTCTCTCTCTCTCTCTCTCTCTCTCTCTCTCTCCCTCCCCCCCCCATTCCCAAACAGGCAATGGGCCCTACTGCCCTGGGGGGGGGGGGACTTCTGACCAAAATCTAAGTTAACCTCAGGACCTCATCTCTCCCTGTGTTTACTGTCAAAGGAAAGGTGTCAAAGACAGTACTGAGACTTGCAGGGGGAAAGTGAGCAAGGTCTCAGGAAAGGGATAGTCTGCACACATTCAGGAATGTGAAGGCAAACACCCTGGCTTTTTTCACGTGTAAACAAGTCTTTTCTTAATGCCAGCCACGCACAGCAGGAGGGGGAAGGTGGACTAGGAAATCCAACTGCTTGCAGCTCTTGCTCTGGCTTTTGGCAGGAGCCAGGAGCGTTAGAAGAGTGTTCATTATTTCTTGCCCACTACCAACTTTTTTGATACTCTTCCCAGTGGCAGAGTTTAGCTATATAATTTGCAAGGCCCCTTGTTCAACTATCATATCATCATCTTATGATGGACCTAGGTAAGCTGCTATCACCACCAAGCCTGAGTACAAAGGAGGACCCGGGTTCATGGCAACTTCCAGCTCTCTGTAACACCAGTTCCAGGGGATCCAGCAACCCTCACACAAATACACATGCAGGCAAAAAACACCATGCACATAAATCATTGAAGTTGTATTATTTAAAATAAAAAAAAAATCATTGCTTTCCATGAACTTGCAGCAGTGGCAGGGAGCTTGCCTCCCTTGCCTGAGACCCTGGGCTCTTCACTGCGCAGAAGGAAGAGAGAGAAAAGAACTTCAGGAAGCAAGGGTGCTGGTAGTAGCTAAGAGTGCTTGCACCAACACAGAGCCCTGTCTCCAGCCCCAGCTCTCTCTCGAGATCTGTATAGTCCAGTTGTGCTAGTGCCATCTGTAACCCCAGCTCTCAGGAGATGGAAGCAGGAAGGTCAGTTCAAGATCATCCTGAGCTACAGAGAGAATCTGAGGCCAGCCTAGATTTTATGAGAACCTTGGTGGGTGGAGCAACACCTAAAGGTTCTACCTAGCCCAGGACCTTTCTGAGTTCAAGGCCATTATGTGACTCTTTAAATCCTCCCCGGAAAGGCTCCTCTCACGACAGAATCCCCTGGAATTAACTCACAGAGCAGAGCCTCTGCTTCAGAGAGGAAGGAAAGAATACAGAAAAATCAGGATTGTATTCCATTCCCTCTTCCTCGGTCCGGTGCACAGCAGGCCTCCCCAGGCTCAGTGCAGCGGCCCCCTCTCTTTTCTACTGCTTAGATACGCTTCTGGGACACCCAGCCTGGGAAGGGCCAACCCGGGCCCCAGCTGTGGCTGAGTGCTCCCCTGGGTTCATGATTTCCTGGCTGGGCTCCCTTACTTCCGTGGCAGGACCTGGAAGAGACTTCCCAGCAGTCCCTGTAACCCATGCACAAAGTCCAACCTGGAGCCAGGCTGTCACCTGACCCAGCAGGAAGTTGCCAACCTGTCCCCGGAGAGGAACTAGCAATAACCAGACTTAGGGCCGCAGCCCAAGGGCCCTCTAACTTTGCTCTAATGTTTTTGGAAAGCTCAGGACTAGATCTGCCGCCCACAGGCACCTGCTTCTGTCTCTGTCTGGGCCCGACTTCTCCAGGTACAGACTCCTCTTGGTCAGGCGGTGGTGTAAAATGCCCCTCATTTCAGCTGGATACTAGAAAAGGATTGGGAGCTCCTGTGCCTACCCCCTCCCCTGTCGGCTTTTGGACCAATTGGAAGGGCTAGAATCTTAGTGAAGGGTGGAACAGTCCTGCTAAATTGCAGGCCCCCAGTAAACCCTTGGAAGAGAAACACACACACACACACACACACACACACATCCTACAGAGCCATGCCACCACCTACCTACCAGCATGCCCGCGCCCTCTAAGTGCCCCCCACCCCACTCCACCTAGCAGCTTTGTTAACATTTCAAACAACCTCCCCGCTGAGAACTTCTTTGATCTTCCTTGCAGAGCCCCAGACTAATTCCACCCATTCAGCCTCTCCCTGCCCTTTCTGGGCTGAGAGGTGAAGTAACTGCCCAGGGTCATGGGTAGTGGCCCGGTGCAGGTGCGCCCAGCTCCCAGTTGATGCCAGCTTGCTAGAAACTGAAGGAAAGAAGGAATGAGAAGATTTTTTTTTCCTTTTTTTTTTTTTTTTTTATTTTGGTTTTTCGAGACAGGGTTTCTCTGCAGCTTTTTTTAGAGCCTGTCCTGGAACTAGCTCTTGTAGACCAGGCTGGCCTCGAACTCACAGAGATCTGCCTGCCTCTGCCTCCCGAGTGCTGGGATTAAAGGCGTGAGCCACCACCGCCCAGCTAGGAATGAGAAGATTTAAGAGCAGAGAGAAGAGGTCACAGCCACCACACAGCAGCCTCCCCTGTGGAATGGGTGGTGGTTCCCTTCATTTTCTCTGTAGATAACTTGACACCTGTTCTGGGTTCCAAGCATCCAGAAATGGGCCACAATCACTGGTTATTATTCACTTATTAAAAATAATGATTAATATCTTGTGTATGAGTGTTTTGTCTGCATGTATGTATGGGTATCACGTGTGTGCCTGGTACCCATGGGGGCCAGAAGAGGGTGTTGGATCCCCTGGAACTGGAGTTACAGAGGGTCATGAGCCACCCTGTAGGTGCTGGGAACCGAATTAACCTGGATCCTCAGGGAGAGCAGCCAGTTCCCTTAACCTCCGAGCCCTCTCTCCAGCCTCTATTATTTGCTTGTAACAGAGTGCAATAATTGGACTGGCGGCTGTATTGTCAGCAGCTGTAATCCAGCTACTCAGAAAGAGCATGACTTAGGACATTCGAGTCTAAGACAGCATTGAGAATCCTGTCTCAAAAAGAGGTGCTGGAGATGAGGAATACAACTCCTCAGTGGTAGAGTGCAGACCTAGCATGGCCTTGAGTTCAATTCCCGGTCCATACTGATTCTTTTTCAGTGATGCCACATATTTCCTCTCTCAGGGTCCATTATTTCTACACCCTCCCCAGTCAAATGAACAAAACTCTTTATGTCACTGAGGAGGAGGATAACCTACGCTCCTGACTCGACTTGACTTCCTGATCCTCCCATCTCTACCTCCCAAATGCTCGGATTACAAGTGTCTGCCACCACTCCTGGCTTACGTTGCACTGCAGAGGAACCAACTTGGCTCTCAAAAGTGCTCATCAACCTCAAAAATGTATACCTAGGCCTTGTGGGGTTTCCAAGAATTTTTTGTTTTTTGTTTTGTTTTTGTTTTTCGAGACAGGGTTTCTCTGCGGCTTTTGGAGCCTGTCCTGGAACTAGCTCTTGTAGATCAGGCTGGCTTCGAACTTACAGAGATCCGCCTGCCTCTGCCTCCGGAGTGCTGGGATTAAAGGCATGCACCTCCACCACCCAGCGCTGAACTATTTTATTTTTATTTCTGTGTATGTCTCTATGTGAATATGTGCATACCTCAGAGAGGGTGTTGGATGCCCTGAAGCTAGAGTTCTGTGTGGGATATGACCTGTCCCTTGAGAGTTCTGGAAATCAGACTCAGATACTCTACCAGAGAGCAAGCACGCTTAGCAGCTGAGCCATCTCTCCAGCCCTCTCAACCTTTGTGGGGTTTTTGTTTTGTTGATTTTCTTTTTGGAGTCAGAGTTTCATATTGTAGTTCAGGCTGGCCTAGAACTTACTTTATATCCAGGGCTAGCCTCAATCCTCCCACTTCAACTTCCTGAGTACTGGAACCACAGGTATGACCCATCATTCCGGGCTTCATTTTTATTTTTAGTTGTTTTTATTTTTTTATTTATTTTGTATTTTTTTTGGTTTTTCAAGACAGGGTTTCTCTGAAGTTTTGGAGCCTGTCCTGGGACTCACTATGTAGACCAGGCTAGCCTCAAACTCACAGAGATCTACGTGCCTCTCCTCCTGAGTGCTGGGATTAAAGGTATGCACCATCACCACCAGGCACATTTTTTATTTTTATAAATTGTATTTAGTGTGTATGTATGTGCGCACGCACACACGTGCAGGAGTGTACCATAATATGTGTGGTCAAATATAATTTTCAGAGGTTGGTTCTTTCCTTTCATGAGGTGGGTTCAAGGAAGGAACCTGCCAGGCCTGGTGACAGGTGCCTTTACCTGCTGACCCGCCTTGCCCAATCCTTGCATTTCTGGAGAAGGAGTCTCCCTGTGTAGCCAGGTTATCTTCAAACTCATGATCCACCCGCCTCCACACACAGCCCACCCCACGTTCTAACAGATAAAATAGGTAAAAGCCGTGCTCTGTATGAATCAATTTTATTTTATAAATCAAAACTTTCAGGCTCTGAGAGTAAAGAGCCTCCTGTACAAGGATAAGAACCGGAGCTCGAATCCCCAGAACCCATGTGAAGTTGGACACAGTATAGGGCATCTGCAGTGTACAGGAAGTGGGGGGATAGAGACAGGAGAGCCCACAGAAGCTCTTGAGCCAGACAGCCTGGGCAAAGATGCATGAGTGAAGAAGAGACCTTGCCTCAAACAAGGTCCAGAGGCAAGGATAACATGTGAGCCTGTCCTCTGAACAAAGTACAGACACACACTTTTTTTTAAAGATTTATGTATTTATATATTTTATGTTTATGAGTGCTCTGTCTTCATGTACACCAGAAGAAGAAATCGGATCCCATTACGAATGGTTGTGAGCCACCATGTGGTTGCTGGGAGTTGAACTCAGAACCTCTTGGAAGAGCAGTCAAGTGCTCTTAAAAACTGAGCCATCTCTCCAGCCCCGGAGCCATCTCTCCAGCCCCACATACATACTTTAAAAAAATCAAAACTTCATAGCCTTGGCTGGGTATGATAACACACGCGTGTATCCCCAGCCCCTGGGAGATAAAGGCAAGGAGAATCAGGAGACCAAGGCCAGCTGAGTACCTTCTACCCTGTCAGGGAGAAGAAAGAAAGAAAGAAAGAAAGAAAGAAAGAAAGAAAGAAAGAAAGAAAGAAAGAAAGAAAGCCCACATTGTAATATTAACTTGCCATAAAGTGAATCAGGAAGGGCAGCGATGACATTTTGATGGCCTCAAACTGTGAAACGCTGAGTTATAGGTGGTGGTTATGGTTTTAAATGAGTGCCAGTATTTAATTTATTTCTGCTACAGTTGTGTTAGCCGGTAATTAGAAAATGCTGAGTCTCAGAGACAAGCAGGGACAAATGGGGAGAGTTTTTTAACAACTTGGTAGAAATGTTGGCCTTATTCTGAGTTCCGCCTAGGATCTCATCACCTAATCAACCAGGCTTAAAGCTGTGTGTGGTGGCATAGTGGGGGCCCAGCCTGATCCACATAGTGGGAGCCCAGCCCGATCCACATAGTGGGAGCACAGCCTGATCCACATAGTGGGAGCACAGCCAGATCCACATAGTGGGAGCACAGCCTGATCCACATAGTGAAACCGTATCTCAAGAAAAACAAAAAGGACTTGGAGGTGGTGGCGCATGCCTTTTATCCCAGAACTCAGGAGGCAGAGGCAGGTGGATCTCTGTGAGTTCAAAGCCAGCCTGGTCTACAAAGGCTAGTTCCAGAGCAGGCTCCAAAACTACAGAGAAACCCTGTCTCAGAAAACAAAACAAAAGAAGTCCCTATTGCTTGAGGGGACAGGCAGGTTCTCAGAAGGGTCCTGCGCTGGGCTCTGCCCCTCTGCCTCCTGTTCTGGGACTAAAGGCTTGCGCCACCACACTCAGCAATTGACTCTGGCAGAGGACTTTAGTTTGGTCCTCAGCATCCACATGGAAGCTCACAGCCATCTGCAACTCCAGTTCCAAGGGGCCCAACAGGTGCCACATAGCACACATACCTATATGCAGGCAAAATATTCATACACACAAAATAAGAAAATATTTTCAGGACTAGAGAGATAACTCTGCTGTTAAAAATGTATATCATACCTACGAACACCTGATCTTTTGACAAAGAAACTAAAAATATAAAATGGAAAAAAGAAAGCATATTCAACAAATGGTGCTGGCATAACTGGATATCAACATGTAGAAGAATGAAAATAGGCCCATAACTATCACCATGCACAAAACTCAAGTCCAGATGAATCAAAGACCTCAACATAAAACCAACCACACTGAACCTCATAGAAGAGAAAGTGGGAAGTACACTTTAACGCATTGGCACAGGAGATCACTTCCTAAATATAATCCCAGTAGCATAGACACTGAGAGAAACAATTAATAAATGGGACCTCCTGAAACTAAGAAGCTTCTATAAAGCAAAGGACTTCATCAAAAAGACAAAATGGCAGCCTACAGAATGGGAAAAGATCTTCACCAACCCTACATCAGACAGAGGGCTGATCACCAAAATATACAAAGAACTCAAGAAATTGGTCATCAAAAGAACCAATAGTCCAATAAAGAAAAATGGGGAAAAAATAAAAAAAGAAAAATGGGGTATAGACCTAAACAGAGAACTCTCAACAGACAAATCTCAAATGGCTGGAAGACACTTAAGGAAATGCTCAACATCCTTAGCCATCAGAGAAATGCAAATCAAAACAACTCTGAGATTCCATCTTACACCTGTCAGAATGGCCAAGATCAAAAACACTGATGACAGCTTGTGCTGAGGAGGATGACGAGTAAGAGGAACACTCCTTCATTGCTTGTGAGAGTGCAAGCTGGTACAGCTGCTTTGCAAATCAGTATGGCGATTTCTCAGAAAATTAGGAAACAACCTACCTCAAGACCCAGCAATACCACTTTTAGGTATATACCCAAAGGATGCTCAAAATCATACCACAAGCACATGTGCTCAACTATGTTTATAGCAGCATTATTTGCAATAGCCAGAACCTGGAAACAACCTAGGTGCCCCTCAACTACAGAATGGATAGAGAAAATGTGGTATATTTACACAATGGAGTATTACTCAGTGGTAAAAAAAAATAATGACATCTTGAAATGTGCAGGCAAATGGATGGATCTAGAATAAAACATATTGAGTGAGGTAACCCAGACCCAGAAAGACAAATATAATATAATATATACTCATTCATAAGTGACTTTTAGACATAAAGCAAAAAAAAAAAAAAAAAGAACAGCCTACAATTCACAACCCCAGAGAACCTAGACAACAAAGAGGACCTTAGGAGAGACATACATGGATCTACCTAGGAAAGAGAAAAAGACAAGATCTCCTTAACAATTTGGGATCCTGGAGGTTTGGGAGAGGGTAGAAGGGGAGAGGAGAGGAAGGGAGGGGGATGGACAAAAATGTATAGCTCAATAAAAAAACAATTTTATTTTTTATTTTTTATTTTTTATTTTTTTTGGTTTTTCGAGACAGGGTTTCTCTGTAGCTTTGGAGCCTATCCTGGAGCTAGCTCTTGTAGACCAGGCTGGTCTCGAACTCACAGAGATCCGCCTGCCTCTGCCTCCCGAGTGCTGGGGTTAAAGGCATGCACCACCACCGCCCGGCCTAAAAAACAATTTTTAAAAAAAAAATGTATATCATTCTTACAGAGGAGCAGAGTTTGAGTCCCAGCACCGACACTGGGTGGTTCACAACTGCCAGGAACTCTGCTTCATGAGGCTCTAGTGCTCCTTCTGGCTTCCGAGGGCATCAGCATTCATGCTCACATAGCGTACACATCACACACATACTTAAAAATGAAACCTTTTTAGAGATTTATCTTGAGCATGGGAGTGTTTTGCTGGCATATAAGTATGTACACCACATGCATGCCTAGAACCTAGTATGTACACCACATGCATGACTAGAACCTAGTATGCACACCACATGCATGATTAGAACCTAGTATGCACATCACATGCATGCCTAGAACCTAGTATGTACACCACATGCATGCCTAGAACCTAGTATGCATATCACATGCATGACTAGAACCTAGTATGCACACCACATGCATGATTAGAACCTAGTATGCACATCGCATGCATGCCTAGAACCTAGTATGTACACCACATGCATGCCTAGAACCTAGTATGCATATCACATGCATGACTAGAACCTAGTATGCACACCACATGCATGCCTAGAACCTGACAAAGTCTGATGGAGGACTCTCATTGGTTAATAAAGAAACTGCCTTGGCTTTTTGAAAGGGCAGAATTTAGATAGGGGGAGTAGACAAAACAGAATGCTGGGAGTGAGGCAGATGCCTCGGGCAATTGCCCTGCCTCTCCTCTCTGAGAGACAGACGTGATGGAGCCAGCCGCCAGGTCAGACATGCTGAATCTTTCCTGGTAAGACACCACTCGTGGTGTTACACAGATTATTAGATATGGGTTAGTCAAGATGTGAGAATTAGATAATAAAAGGCTGAAACTAATGGGCTAGGCAGTGTTTAAATGAATACAGTTTGTGTGTTGTTATTTCCGGGGCTAAGCTAGCTATGCGGGAGCCGGGTGGGACGAAGCAGGCCTGCTCCCCTCCACACTACAAAAGTCAGAAGGCACCATTGTCTATCCTGAAGCTGGACTTCCAGGTGTTTGTAATCTACCACGTGGGTGCTGGGAACCAAACCCAGGTCCTCTGCAAGAGCAACTAGTGCTCTAAACTACTAAGCCATCTGCCCAGCCCCAAAATTTCAAAGAAAGAAAAATACTATGTTTTCATATCCTGGTATGATGGCCTGTGCCTAATACCCCAGCACTCAAGAGGCTGGAGCAAGAGGATCTGAATGTGCAAGGCTGGTCTGGACTTCATAGTAGCGAGTTTAAAGGTAGGGAGCTTGGTTATAGAGGGAGTCTCAGCCATCAAATAACATCTTTCTTTAATATTGTTTTTGAGATAGGGTTTCTCTGTGTAGCCCCAGCTGTCCCGGAGCTTACTCTGTAGACCAGGTTTGTCCCCCACCTCTGAGATCTGCCCACCTTTGCTTTCCGCGTGCTGGGAGTACAGGTGCACATCACCACCACTGCCCGGCCTTATTTTAATTTAAAATTTTTTACTTTTGGTGCTGGAGAGATGGCTCAGAGGTTAAGAGCATTGCCTGCTCTTCCAAAGGTCCTGAGTTCAATTCCCAGCAACCACATGGTGGCTCACAACCATCTGTAATGGGGTCTGGTGCCCTCTTCTGGCCTGCAGGCATACACACAGACAGAATATTGTATACATAATAAATAAATAAATATTTAAAATTTTTCTTTTACTTTTATTATGGTTGGAGTGAAGGCACATACTTGTGCCAAAGTGTGTGTGTGTGTGTATGTGTGTGTGTATGTGTGCGCATGTGCGTGTGTGTGTGTGTGTACACGCGCGCGCCGCAGAGGACAACTTTTGGGAGTTGGTTCTCTCCTTCTGGAACTCGGGTTGTCAGGCTTTCGCAGAAAACACCTTTATCTGCTGTGTCAACTTGCTGCCGTCCAAATAAACAGAGTGAATGAGTGTGAGTGTGCATGTGTGTGCACGTGTGCGTGTGCGTGTGTGGTCTCAGATGGTTGTTGACTCTCTAGTTGTTCTCAACCTTCTTAATGCTGCGACCCTTTAATACAGTTCCTCGTGTTGTGGTGACTCCCAACCATACAATTATTTTTGTTGCTACTTCATAATTATAATTTTGCTACTGTTATGAATTGCAATGTAAATATTTTTGGAGATAGAGGTTTGACAAAGGCGTCTCGACCCACAGATTGAGAACCACTGCTTTAGCACGAACCCACAAAAGGAGCCCTGAAGCCAACCTCATTCCCATACCCTCCTCCCACCTTGTCACTAATTGCTGGGTGTCCTTGGGCAAGGAACTTGCCTTGACTGGACACAGCTCTCCCTGCTTGAAGATCTGATTTGCAGATGAGCCCTGCCGCTGGAAGTGTCTAGGTATGCTGGGTGTGAGGGTGCAGCACACATATGCAGAAATCTTACCATCTTCCACTCACCCCCATCCCAGAGCTGGGCCCAACTTGGGCCCCATGAAACCACTGAACTGCCCAAGTTGGAAGGCAGAGGCGGGTTGCCATGGAGATAGGCTTTGTTTCCCCCAACTGTCTGACAGTATCTGAGACACACACAAAGCTCATCCAGATGGATGATGACCTAGCCTGGGTGAGCAGGCGTTTCCTGACCTGAGGGGCTCACCGCTCTCCAAACACAGGGGTCAGCACTTCTGTGACACAGGGCTGTGAGTAGCCTGGTCTGTCAGCTGGAAGAGCTTCCTGGAGGGAGTGTGAAGGGGCCCCTCTCTAGGCATTTGCTGACACTATGCTGGTCCTCAGCAGCACCGCTGGCCCTGTGCCCAAGGCAGGGCTTGGAGGGCAACACCCCCATGTGACTTTCTGGTCGCTGGAGGAGTCGGGGTAAAGCTTCCTGCCCATCACCACAGGGAAAGAGATAGCTGAGGGTTCTCAAAGACAGCTTCCCCAGACTTCCATCTACAGTGGGACACCAACACCGCGGGACACACCCACATACACGGTGATTCATCCAGACACATGAAAACACAAACTCAGATATGCTAAGACAGACAGACATCTAAACATGTGTAAACAGAACAGAAACGTTCTGAAACACTCAGATGCCCACACACTTACAGTACACACACACACACACACACACACACGCTGCCAGCACACCCGCTCCATCCGTTTCCTCCTCAGGCACACTCAGATGACATCAGTGCACACGTCCCCAGATGCACAGACGTTCACTGATACATACTGAATACATGCAGACAGACGCATGATCTGCAGCCCATGGCGACACAAACGTAGACACCAAGATGCAAACAGCTGACACAAGTAGCAAACACAGGCCCAGGCAACAGAGAGAAAAGGGAAGAGGGCTAATCCTTAGTGAGGGCCAATGCTTCAGCAGGCAGCATGAAAGGATGTTTATCTGTCAGATCTTTTTAAAACTCTTCCAGCAAGCTGTGTGGCGGGTAGTATCATCCCTAGTTTATACAAATGTGATTATGTAAAACACACAGGCTTGGGCTACAGAGTGGAGTACCCAAGGCCCTGGATTAGACCCCTGGCCTAATGAAAACATAGTAAGGGAAAGAGGTGAAAGGAAGAGCAAGGGAGAGAGGGGAGGGAGGAAGAATGGACAGAGGGGCAGACAAAACGCCAAGAGCTGCTGAGGAGCTAGCGCAGGGTAAACTGCTTGCTGCATAAGTGTGAGGACCGGAGTTCAGATTCCCAGCGCCCATGTAAAAAGCCAGGGCCTGGGCTGGGGAGATGGCTCAGCTGTTTAGAGCACTGGCTGCTCTGCCAGAGGACCCAGGTTCAGTTCCCTGAGCCCACATGGCAACTCAAACTGCCTGTAACTCCAGTTCTAGGGGGTCTGACACCCTCACCAGACACAGCAGGCAAAGCATCAGTGCACATAAAATAAAAATAAATCATTAAAAAAAAAAGCCAGGACATTGCTGTCATCCTAGAGTCCTCCCAGTGTTAGGGGGTAGGAGACAGTTGGGTCCCGGAACTCTCTAGCCCCGCCCCGCCCCTCAGTTCACTTTCCAGTGAATGAACTCAGGTGAGCTCCAGGTTCCGCGAGAGAGCAATTGAAGTAGACACTAGCATTGACCTCTGACCTCCACATGAGTAGGTATGTGCACCATACCCAAGCATACACACACACACACACACACACACACACACCACACATGCACGCACGCACGCACGCACGCAAACACGCACTGCAGAAATCAAGAGGGTAAATTACAGAAATGCTTCTTTAAATACACTTCTCCGCTGCAGCCTGGCCACTATCCATTTACTCTCTATCAGGCAATTTCTATTCTTCTAGTCTTCTCCTGTATACACGCATGGGAAGATATTGCTAATTTGACCATTTTCCACAAAACTGGCTTAGGGAAGATGAGATAATTGACCGAGGTCAGACGGCTAGTTAGTAGTAGAATCAGGCTTTGGATTTAGCCCTGACAGGGCTCACTTCAAAATGCCATTTCTGCTGCCTCAGCCAGAAGACAACCACAGGGATACAAATCCACAGAGGGAGGCTGGCCGCAGGGGCAGGAGGAGGGGCAGAGGGAGAGACAGGATCTCTACAGTGGAAACAAAGCTCCCTCCACCCCCACATCCCCAAGGGCTGGATCCCTCTGAGGCATGGAGCCCTGATCTAATCCCTAGGGAAGGTTCTGGCCATTGTCCCTTCCTGTCCATTCCTATTAAGCGGTGACACATCCCTGGGAAGGGAATCTTTGAGTCACTGACTTTAGGTGAGCATTCAGATGACTAAAGATGGCGGTCACAGCTACAACTCCTAGGCCCTCACACCAGTGACCTGTCTCCTAAACCCTCCTCTCCTCAAACCATTATCTACCCAGTCCCAGGGGGGCTTCAGTCAAGCTGGAGGTTGGCCTTCTGCTGCCTGCCTAAATCTTTTCTTGTTGTTTCTGGGGTCCCCCAGTCTCCTGGGGGCATAGAGCTCCTCACACTTCCACCTACACTGCACTCACTCGTGTGTGTGTGTGTGTGTGTTTGGTTTTTTGAGACAAGGTTTCTCTGTGTAACAGCCCTGGCTGTCCTAGAACTCAAGCTGTAGAGCAGGCTGGCCTTGAACTCACAGAGATCCGCCTGCCTCTGTATCCCGGAGTGCTGGGATTAAAGGCCTGGACCCCCCCCACCCCCAGTTTACCTTTGTGTTTTGGTTGGCAAAGTATTTCTCATCCGTTAGGATCACGTGTCTCCTCCTTTTTTTTTTTTTTTAAGAGACATCTTCTCATGTACCCAAGGCTGGCCTTGAACCTTGAACTTTCTTTTTTTTTTTTTAAATATTTATTTATTTATTATGTATACAATATTCTGTCGGTATGTATGTCTGCAGGCCAGAAGAGGGAACCAGATCTCATTACAGATGGTTGTAAGCCACCATGTGGTTGCTGGGAATTGAACTCAGGACCTTTGGAAGAGCAGGCAATGCTCTTAACCGCTGAGCCATCTCTCCAGCCCGAACCTTGAACTTTCTAATCCTCTGCACCTCCACTTTCCGAGTGTTGGGAGTATAGTTTGTGCCATGCTGAGGCAGGACCCAGAGCTCCATGAAGGCTCCACAAACACTGTACGCACAGAGCTCCATGAAGGCTCCACAAACACTGTACGCACAGAACTACATCCCCTAGCCTTGTCACATATCTGTCCAGCCTTCCGACATCAGTCAGGATCCTGCCCTGTGGGACTGCTTCCCTTAATTCCACAGCCCTGTGGAGGTCAGAATTATTGTTCCCATTTGATAGACAGGTAAATGAAGGCCTGGAGCAAGAAGTCCCTTTCCTCCAGGCTCTTGGTCAAGACACATGCAATCATAATCAGCAAACGTGTTTTCTATTGTTCTCCCAGGTAGGCCACAGGGCCTGAAGTCACAAAGCCTGGTGTCCTTTGTATGTGTAGTGCTACCGTAGATCTGGCACAGTGGGAGGACTCAGAGAAAGGTGGTTGAGGGGCATAGCCATCTATTTCCTGTCCCCTTGAGTGGCAGGAGAGAGAATAGGAGGGAAATGTTGGAGGGTAGGGTATCCTGGGGTCCTGATGGCTGGCTCCTTGGGTATGACAGAGTCTTCCCTTCAGGAGCTGTTCCTGGGCCCCAGGGAAAGCTCGCCAACCCTGCTGGGGAAGCATCTGGCTCTGGTACATCCCCCTTGAGTAGAAGGTCTCAACCAATGTGTCCTTAAACATTTGCTCTTACCTAGTCTATTCAGTGTGGTCCTAGGGCCTAGAGGAGATGACTGGAGATGACAGGGGACAGGGATGGTCCCTAGTTACCGGTCACGTACCAGTTACTACAGAACCCTCCCCAAAGTCCTGCAGCGCGAGCTTCCAGCCAGGGTAAGGCCGCTAGCCCCAGGTCACACGATCAGTGAGCCAGGACCCACAGTCAGGTGTGGCTCATCCTTCCTCTTCGTCCAGCATCCCCGCCACCAGCCAGGGAGGATGTGGGCCAGACTTGGAGGAGGCTCAGGGAAGCCATTTTTGAGGTGGGGCTGTGGCTGGACAGAGCCTGCAATAACAAGGGCTTGATCCTCGCCCAGCACTTTCCCTGCTGTTAGCTCACTCAGCCCCCCCCCCCCCCCCCCCCCCGGCGGCTGTCCTGTGGGTGCCTATTATTATCTCCACTTGACAAATGAGGGGAGGAAGCTCAGTGCGGTTGAGTGACTTTCCCAAGGTTGCACAGCCCAGACGTGGCGGAGCACACACATGGGAGTTCTCGTTTTATATGGCGGAGAGGGGGGGTCAGGGGGCGCGGCGAGAGATGCAGTAACTCACAGAGTTCTTAACCAGGGCGCAGAATGGCCTGCCGTCGTCTGCTAAGAGTAAGATCTTTCCCTGGGTCCTGCTGCCTTGGGCTTCTGTCCCCTCCACCCTCCTCTGCACCACCCCACGGCAGCTCTCTCTGGGGAAGGAAAGTGATCTCCTAATCCCTGCTCCCTCAGACCTCACACTAAAGCCCGGGGATGTTTTTTCTGCCTCGCCCTGACTTGTCCACCTTTCTAACTCCTCTTCTGCCTGCAAGTGCCAGGCCACCTACTGACTTCCGTGAAAAGGCTTCCTGAATTGACTCACCCAGTCTTATATACTCCTCCTAAGGCACAATGTCCTATGTAGAATTTATTTTTCCTTTGAGAGAGAGTTTCTCTGCATAGCCCTGTCTTGTCTGTCACTATCTAGGCAGGCTGGCCTCAAACTTAGAGACCCACCTGCCTCTGCCTCCCAAGTGCTGGGACTAAAAGTGTGATCCACCACCACCCAGTGAGAGAATTTTGTTTGTTTGTTTGTTTGTTTTGAGACTGGGTTTCTCTGTGTAACTCTGGTTGTCCTGGAACTCATTCTAGAGACCAGGCTGGCCTCGAACTCACAGAAATCTACCTGCATCTGCCTCCCGAGTGCTGGAATTACTGGCCTGCATAACCACACCTGACCCAATCCTCCATATAAATTTTTAATGAACCAATTATCTTATTACATTGTTCGTCTGCCTGCCTGCCTCTCTCGTCAGAATGAGCCCCTTCAGGGCAGAGATAATGGGTTTCCACCATCTTCTCTGCACACAGCTGGAAGTCTTTGCTGAGTGCTTGTTGAATGAATGCAAAACATCCCTGAGGGCTGACTGCGGCCAACACGGCTGAGCTCTAGCCCAGCTGAGGCCTGAAGAGAAACTGATGTGTAGGATGATGGATGCTTCCAGGCATTTGGAATCTGATGTGTCACCAAGACAAATCCAGCCCAGAATTTCCCATAGGCAAGAGTTGGGGGCAGAGGGCGAGAAAAACTGGACCGGAAGAAGAAAGACTATGATGGATGACCTGCTGTGTGTGCGAGCTCAAGCACTAAATGCTGTAGCTCTGGCGAACCTGCCCCAGGGAAGTACAAAGTATCCACCCGCTCAAAGGAGGAGGAAACTGAGCCTTGGAGAAGAAACTAACTCCCCAAAGTTACACAGCCAGAAAAGGCAGAGGCAATGGCCTTCGCAAGGCCCTGGGTTCCACCTCAAGCGCCACACCACCAGGCACAGGCTGGTAACAGCAGCACACAGCAGGGGGCAAGAGGGTCAGAAGTTCAAGGTCATCCTTGACTAGTAAGTCCTTTAAGTCTTTAAGTCAACCCCAGCTTCAAAAAAAAAAAAAAAAATCTCTCACAGGGTGGTGGTGGCGCACACACACCCTTACTCCCAAGCACTGGGGAGGCAGGCTGATATCTGAGGTTGAGGCCAGCCTGGTCTACAGAGTGAGTTCCAGGAAAGCCAGAGAAACCCTGTCTCAGAACAAACAAAACAAAACAGAAAAACCCAAACTCTCTTAGGAGGCTTTTCAGTCAGGTGTGGGGATGCCTATCTTTAAAACCAGTATTTAGAAGGCAGAGGCATGATGATCAGGAATTCATGGCTAGTCTTGGCTATATAGCAAGTTCAAAGCCAGCTTTGGCTACCTGAGACCCTGTTTCAAAAATAACACTGTAGAAACAAACTCAGGACTTGAACCCAGTTCCATATGGCACCGTGCGCCCAATCCCACGGACATGTGGTAGGTGGGGAAAGACCGAAACAGAGAACACATAGAAAGAGGGAGAGGAGGTGGAAACCAGCAGGGTGACATTTGAGACCAAGAAAAGAGCTCAGAGAAGGGCCTGATCTGGTCCCTGGGCCCTGGAGGGATCCTGGGGTGCGGTGGGAGATCTGGGCAGTAGGAAGCCACCTTCCTTAGCTTAGCACTGTCCCCAGCTGCCACCAGCAGTAGTAAGGAGGAGCTGAGGAAGTAGAGGCTGTTGGCTGGGGAAGGGACCTGAAGGAAGGAAGCTCTCTGTGACTACGTGGGCCCTGGAGAGCAGGGCAGATGGTCTGGACCGATTTGGGAAAGACAGGCACGGATGTGAGCAGGCAGGAGTGGGAGGGGGGAGCTTGAACACGTTTGCTTTGCACAGGTGTTCCAGGCCATCTTCACTTTCTTTGGAAAGCATGGATCCCACCTCCTCTACCCCACCTTGCAGGCCTAGCCTGTGCTGTCCTCACGCCTTCCACTGCCCCTACCACCGCCCCCACCCACGGCTCCCCTGGGTTACCCAGGACAGCTCCAGCCTGCTGTCTCACCCTCCCTGGCCCAGCCTGGTGAGGCAGGAGGGAGGAGTTTCCAGGCAGGAAAGAGCTGAGTCACTTGGTGGCACATCTGGTCTCAGATCTTGATACCCAGCTGGAAGGGGCAGGAAGGAAGAGGCCACCTCCCCCACAAACTCTCCTATGTCCTAGGCTGCTGCCAACTGTGTGGGGCAGGCTGGGAGCCGCCTCTGGCAGGGTAGCAACAGCCTTCGCCAGGCTGCCTCGCCCACTCGACTGGGTCCTTGGCTACTGTGATTGCCACTAATGTTCCTAAAAGCCTGGGAAGTCTGGCCGATTGTCTCTATTGTGCAGGTGAGGTTACCCAGACAAAGGGGCTTGCTCAAGAGCATATCTTGGAGAGCTGGCTTGTGGGTGTGTCCACTCCCAAGTGGATATACAAGAGGGTGCAGTATTCAGGGACTCAGAGACAATGGACCACATCTGAGAAGCTCGAGACACACCAGTGGGTGATGACCGCAAAAACCATGACCGGAATGCAGCTTATTGGTAGAATGAAGGGCCCTGCACTCCATCCTGACAGCGCGGGGATTTACTCTGGGTGATAGGAAATCCAAGTCACTGGCCAAATGCTCCCTTCCCAAAGTCACAGTATAGGAGGTCCATCCTCCTTCTCCCCTCCACCCTTTTGTCTTTCCTGTTCTGCTCTGCTCTGTGAGACCCTGCTCACAGAAACTCACTCCCCCTCCCTACTCTCACACACTTACCCGCCCTCACACACATGCACACACATATGCACACATACACACATACCTATACACACATACGCATATACACATACACACTTACATACACACATGCACACACATATACATACACATGCACACACATATACATACACACACGCACACATATACATGCACACACGCACACACATACATGCACACACATATGCACACATGCGCACACGCATATACACATACACACATACATACACACATGCACACACATACACACATATACGCACACGCACACATACATATGCACACATGCATATACACATGCACACATGCATGCACACACATACACACGTACATACACAATGCATGCATACACACACACACACACACACACCCTCAGATTGATTCCGCAGCATGATTTTGTCCTCTCTCCACTTCCCCATGCTGAGAGGAGCTTTGGCAGAGGGTGTCCCATCATCCAGTCCTCTGAGGGGGCATAGGGACATAGTGTTCTCATTGTCCTGTGTGGAAAGAGGTGTCCGGTCCTGGGGAGAGGAGGGTGTCATGCCAATATCTCTGATTTCTCTCCAGGCTGTCCTACAGCCTTCTCTCTTCTCTCGGAGCCCCAGCTGTGTTTCCACACAACATCCTGCAAGACACTGGCCAGGTCACTTCCCTTCTCCCGGCAGAGCAATCCCACATATATACATCAGACCCGGCAAGTCTTCGCGGTTCCCTAGATCCAACCCACCCATAGCCTTAACTTTGGATTGATCTCATTGTATATAAAGCGGCCAAGAGTCATAAATGTATCCTGGCCGCGTGACCTTCAGACTTGTCTGAGTCATAATTTCCTCCTCTTCTACTTTTTTTTTTCTTTTTTGTTTTGCTCTCTTGGGGGCAGGGTTCAGGTTCTGTAGCCCAGCTGACCTGGAGCTGTCTACCCAGGCCTGAACTCTTGGTGTGCTTCCTGCTTCATCTGCCTGAGCTAATCAAGGAAGGCAAGCAGATTAGGCCCCACAGGCCAGCTGCTGCCCTGAGTGAAGAGGCTTTAGGCTGAGAGGGTGAAGAGTCCATGATCAATTAGTGATGCCTGTCACGGGAGCAGGAAAGGTAGTAGAGGTGTATATGCTGTGTGCTAGGTGCTGAGTGTAAGAGGCACTGAGGGTCACTTCCTTCTGATATATTTTTTTTTCTTTTTCAAGACTGGGTTTCTCTGTGTAACAGCCCTAGCTGTCCCAAAACTAGTTCTGTAGACCAGTCTGGCCTCGAACTCACAGAGATCTTCCTGCCTCTGCCTCCAAGTGCTAAGACTAAAAGGTGTGCGCCACCACCACCCGGCTGACTTTTTTTTTAATTTTACTTTTATTTTAATTTATTTCAAGTTGAATTTATTCCTGGGCCATATGTTTTTTGTTTCTTCAGTTTCTTCAGGGATATCTTTTTCTTCTGTGCAAACTCCTCTTCTGGCTTTGAAACAATTTGTCCTTACCAGTGGGTGTCATCTCAATGTGGCAGGGGAGTCCATGTATGGGTTAATGGGCCATCAGCTCTGTAGATTTGTCAGCACATCATGGGTGATCTGTGTTCCTGGATACATTCAGAGACCAGAGACTCGCAAAACTTAAACTTGGCATTATTCTCTACATTTTCAAGGGTGTCCAGAAAAACTTCAGCACTCTTTTTGAGCTCTAACCCCATGTCCAGCCCCACTGTTTGTCCTGGGTGACCCTACCAACTCTACCATTATACCCACTGCCAGAATAGCAAACGTGATGTCTCTAAAGTCCGTCTTTCAGATATTTGGTGGCTTTTGGATGAAAATACTCTTGATGACCGGGCAGTTTCACAAGTGTTTTTGGTCTTGTTTTTTTTTTTTTTTTTTTTTAATTTTCAAGACAGGGTTTCTCTGTGTGTAGCCCTGGCTGTCTTGGAACTCGCTCTGTAGGCCAGGCTGGCCTCTGACTCACAGAGATCCCCCTGTCTCTGTCTCCTGATTACTGGGATTAAAGGTGTGTGCCACCATCACTTGGCCTTTGCAGGCATTCTTTTTTAAAATTATTTTTATTGAGCTATATATTTTTCTCCACTCCTCTCCCTTCCTCTCCCCTCCCCTTCTCCCTTCCTCTGCCCTCTTCCAAGGTCCCCAAGCTCCCAATTTACTCAGGAGATCTTGTCTTTTTCTACTTCCCCTATAGATTAAATTCATGTATGTCTCTTTAAGGTCCTCTTTGTTGTTTAGGTTCTCTAGGATTGTGAATTGTAGGCTGGTTTTTCTTTACTTTATATCTAAAAGTCACTTATGAGTGAGTACATATGATATTTGTCTTTCTGGGTCTGGGTTACCTCACTCAGTACGATGTTTTCTAGATCCATCCATTTGCCCACAAATTTCAAGATGTCATTATTTTTTTTTTTCTCTGCAGTACTCCATTGTGTAAATGTCCTTATCCATTCTTCGGTCAAGGGGCATTTAGGTTGTTTCCAGGTTCTGGCTATGATAAGCAAAGCTACTATGAACATAGTTTAAGACATGTCCTTGTGGCACGATTGAGCATACTTTGGGTATGTACCCAAAAGTGGTATTGCTAGGACTTGAGGAAGATTGTTTCCTAATTTTCTGAGAATTCGCCACACTGATATCCAAAGTGGCTGTACCAGTTTGCACTCCCATCAGCAATGGAGGAGTGTTCCCTTTACCCCACGACCCCTCCAGCATAAGTTGTCATCAGTGTTTTTGATCTTGGCCATTCTGACAGGTGTAAGATAGAATCTCAGAGTTGTTTTGATTTGCATTTCTCTGATGGCTAAGGATGTTGAGTATTTCCTTAAGTGTCTTTCAGCCATTTGATATTCATCTGTTGAGAGTTCTCCGTTTAGATCTGTACCCCATTTTTATTGGATTATTTGTTCTTTTGATGACCAGTTTCTTGAGTTCTTTGTATATTTTGGAGATCATCCCTCTGTCTGATATGGGGTTGGTGAAGATCTTTTCCCACAGGCATTAAGCGAACGGGAAGATTTGATCCTCTTGATTTGCGTGATTGTGTAGAGTTTTCTGGGTCAAGGGAGTAGTGACCCGTCTTCACAGGTCACCTAGGCAGCTTACAGGAAAAGGCTCCTGACCCTCCAAGCCTTTGCCCTCTTCTCTTTCTGCTGCACACTCCGGAGCTTGCCTTTCTGTATGAAACAGGACAGAGATCTTTGCTTTTTCCCTCCCTCAGTGCCAAGACACCTGTGTGGAGGCCACTCAATAACTTACTGGAGTTGGTTCCTTCCTTCTACCAGATGGGTCCCAGGGATCAAACTCAGGTCTTAGGACTTAGTGGGCAGGTGCCTTTATGAACTCAATGTGTAGCCAAGGCTACCCTAAACTTCTGAGTCTCCCTCCTCTGCCTCCCAGTTGCTGAGGTTACAGGCATTTGCCATTCTTACATGTAGCTTTTGTGTTGCTGGGATCTGAGCCCCAGGCTTTGTATGTGCCGTGGCAAACCTTGTACCAGATGAACCATATCCCCAGCCTTACTCCGTCACCTTTGACATCACTGTGTCTTCTCTGCAGATCCCAGTCCAGGCTCTCAGCAAGCCAGACTCCTAACATGGTGACCTTGGGGAGCTAGAAAAGGGACCGTGTGTGTGTGTGTGTGTGTGTGTGTGTGTGTGTGTGTGTGCTTGTTTCCAGTAAAAGAGAAATATGCAAATGGCATACTTTAGAGTCAGTCCTCTTCAGCCTAGGCATAAACATTTGCATATTAAATTACCCTATGCAAGTTAATGCAGAATGCAGACAATAGGCCTAAGGAGGGCAGAGTGGATGGAGCCAGTGTCAGGCCAGACCTCTCCACAGGGGGAGCAGGGTGGCACCTGCACATCTCAGCTCAGGGATGGCTCCAGTTCTGGTGACAAGACTGTGGGGGAGGCTCGGGGCTCCCTGAGAGGACAGAGACTCAGAGCTCAGGGTTGGGTGTAGATTCCAGCAAAGCTGAGATCACCAATGAGAGATGAGGGGCTTAGTCCTGGGGGAGGTTGGTGCTTGTTAGAAAGCCTGAGGAGGGGACTGATAAGACCTGAGCTTTGTATGAACTCCTGTCCCAGGAATCTGTGGTGTGGACCTGTGGCGGCCCATTCTCTTCTCCCTGAGCAGGGCAGTGGAGGCAGGCGGATCTCTGTGAGTTTGAGGCCAGCCTGGTCTACAAGAGCTAGTTCCAGGACAGTTTGAATAGAAGTGAAACACGCCTCCTAGTCTGGCCTACCTTATTTCTTTCTTTCTTTTTTGGTTTTTCGAGACAGGGTTTCCCTGTAGTTTCTAGAGCCTGTCCTGGAACTAGCTCTTGTAGACCAGGCTGGTCTCAAACTCCGAGATCCGCCTGCCTCTGCCTCCCGAGTGCTGGGATTAAAGGCATGCGCCACCACTGCCCCGCTCCTTATTTCTTACTTTGGAATATCTCTGTGTCCTTATCCCTTCCCTCCTTCCCTCCCTCCCTCCCTCCCTCCCTCCCTCCCTCTCTCCTTCCCTCCCTCAGCCTTTATCTCTTCCCTAAACCTGACCAGCTACCAGAGATCCACCCTCTCTAGCCCCATCCCTCTTCAGTTACCTAGTTCCCTGAACAAGTCTTGTTCCCATTAGCCTCCAGGTCCCATATAAGACATATCAAAGAGCAGCCCTGGGGTCAGCTGAGCAATTCAACAGCCTTTGCCATGCTATACCAGCCATTTTACCTCATCTCAGGGCACAGGCTGTGAGACAGAGGAGCCAGAGGCAAAGGGATCAATGAAAGCTTGAAAGGCAAAGCCCAGCTGAGGTTGTTTGGGGGATCCAGGGTAGCCAGGCATCGTGGAGAGCTCACCCCAGTATGCTGCTACAGGCAGAGAGGCAGCTTTCTGGCTTGCCAAGACTGAAGCCAGGGGCTGGAGTCCAGAGCAGGACAGGCTCCACCCAGGTCATCTGAACAAGAGCTGTACTGTGCATACCCTCAACCCCTACCCCACCCTTCAGGTCAGGCTGGGGTCAGAGAGGCCACCCATGGAGCTGGAAATAAAATACTCTGGAAGGGAGGGAGCAAGGGAGAAGACTCAGGTGGGGAACAACCTGCAGGCTGAGGTTGCATGTCTGTACCTGGAGTCAGGGGTGGTAGGCAGAACCAAAGAGCCCCAAGTGCCCCAGGAGTCCCAAGACTTGAAAAACCAGGCTCATGTAAGAGACCCAAACCCAGACTCAGAGGATGTCAGGCCCAGATGATGGGAAACCTCAAGGATTCCAAACAGGACACACTACAGGGCTGTAGCTTTTAGCTCTTGGGCTCCTGACTGACCCTGCTCTGTCTTTTCTTATTTGTTTGTTTTTTGTTTTTCGAGACAGGGTTTCTCTGTTTAGCTTTGGACCCTGTCTTGAAACTCACTTTATAGACCAAGCTAACTGCAGCGCACCGCGCCCCCATGTCTGCGTTCGGTGCGCTTGAACCCTGTTACCGAGCTTCGGGTAAGGGGCTGGAGGTTAAAATACACAGACACACACACTGACAGGAGACAACGACACGGGTCATCCTTGAATTCCCCAAGAATGCCCCCTTTATTGTGTTCAGGGGCAGATTATATAGAGATAACCACGCCCCAGCCAAACCCACCAGAAACCACTCTGCCATCAGGAACTCCTGAAGGTCTCGTGCTCAGAGCAGCTGTAGGCACTCAGATCAGATTACAAGAAATTCAGGATCTGGGGTCTCACTACTCCCAACAGCTGACCTCGAACTCACAGAAATACACTGCCTGCCTCTGCCTCCCTGGTGCAGGGATGAAAGGCACGCACCAACACTGTGGTCCAGCACCACTCACTGAAGCTTTACGCTGGGAGCCCCATACTGGACCCTTAAAGGCAAAGAAAAAAGGTACCATGATGTTTAATGTTCATTCTCAACATGAAGGAATTTAGTCACCATGGAAACACACTTCTGGGTGTGTCTATTTGAGTGTGTCTAGAAGTGTTTAGAGAAGGAAGACCCACTCTGAATGTAGGCAGCCCCATCCTGTTGGCTGGGGCCCTGGACTGAATAAAAGAGAAAACGAAGCGGAGCTGAGTGTCATCATTCATCCTTCTCTGCTTCCTGACTGCAGAGGCATCAGCTGCGGCCTCACCTTCCTGAGGCCATGGCTTCCCATCATGATGGACTGTACCCTCAACCTAAGCAACCATTCCTTCCAAAGGTGGCTTTTTCGTTGGTTGCTTTTGGTTTTTCAAGACGGGGTTTCTCTGTGTAGCCCTGGCTGGCCTAGAACTTGCTTTGTAGACCAGGCTGGCTTTGAACTCAGAGAGATCCTCTTGCTTCTGCCTCCCAAGTGGTGACATTAAAGGTGTGAGGCGGGCTGGAGAGATGGCTCAGTGGTTAAGAGCACTGCCTGCTCTTCCAGAGGTCCTGAGTTCAATTCCCAGCAACCACATGGTGGCTCACAAGCACCTGTAATGAGGTCTGATGCCCACTTCTGGCTTGCAGGCAGACACACAGATAGAATATTGTATACATAATAAATAAATTTTTTTTTGGTTTTTCGAGACAGGGTTTCTCTGTAGCTATTTTAGAGCCTGTCCTGGAACTAGCTCTTGTAGACAAGGCTGGCCTCGAACTCACAGAGATCTGCCTGCCTCTGCCTCCCGAGTGCTGGGATTAAAGGCGTGCGCCACCACCGCCCGGCTAATAAATAAATATTTTTAAAAAAAGAAAAAGAAAAGAAAAGAAATAAAGGCATGAGGCGGCAGACCTGGCTTTTGTCACACCCATAGGTTGCTTTAGTCATAGCAATAAGCAGAGTAACTAAGGTAGCTCCTCCCCTTCCATGGAAATGATTAGAATCAGGCTCTGGCTGCAAGGGCGTGTGGGTCACATTCTGTAGGCCTGACCCAGGCGCTGGCCCTTCCTCAGTCAGCTGATGCCCATGAAGTAACCTGAAGTTGTACTTGCAGAATCCAATTTACTGGACCAAGAAAATTTTCCTCTGGGGAAGAGCAGTGACCAGAGAGACTGGGCTGCTAACAGCTCTATGAGGAAGCAGGAGAAAGGGCAGAAGGACCCAAGGCAGGAGAGAAACCAGAGGAAGGACAGAAGCAAAGACCAAGCACATTGGAGTTATTGTGACCCCAGAATCAGAGTGTCAGACACTTGGAGCTTGGGGGAAGACAAGATCTCTAAGGCTTTCTGACCATCCATGAACGTTTTGGTGGAGGCCCAGAAGCCAGGGGTACTGCCTTTCTTCCTTCCCCACTGATCTTATAACAGATGTATTTCCTGAAGCACCTGTATCACCAAAGCCTGGTCCCCTTCACCAAAAGGACACTACAGCCCCGCCTCTCTGCCCCCTCTACATCCTAATCCATCTCCCAGAACCAAAAGAAGCCAGAGATGGTGGAGCCCTGGGCTTAAGATCAATACGAGGTCCAATCTCTGCCTTTGCTGTGTGTCTGCCTTGGAGCCTCATTCTCAGCGGAAATAAAGGAGCCCCGTGTAGAGGCACGTACCTGTACCCCGACTCTCAGGGGCACATATCTGTACCCCAGCTCTCAGAGGCACATCTCTGTACCCCGGCTCTCAGGGGCACGTACCTGTACCCCGGCTCTCGGGGGCACGTGTCTGTACCCCGGCTCTCAGGGGCACGTATCTGTACCCCGGCTCACAGAGGCTGAGGCAGCTCCCTGCATGTAGAAGCCAGTCCAGGCTGTGTAATAGGATTCTGTCTCAGAAAAAAAAAAAAAAAGGAAAGAAGGAAGAAAGGAGGTAAGGAGGGACGGAGGGAGGGAAAAAGGAAGGAAGAAAGGAGGGAAGGAGGGAGGGAGGAAGGGAAAAAGGAAAGAAGGAAGGAAAGAAGGGGAAAAGGGAGGAGGACAAGGGAGAAATATCTGCCGTCCCAGCAGCTGCTAGGAGAAGAAATGAGGCAATGGTTGAGCAGAGCAGGTAGGTAACGGCCTTCCTAAGAGGTCTGCCTTTTACATTCCCATCCTCCCTGCTGCCCTTTCGTCTCATGTCCCTGCTCTGTCTCCATTCCAAAGGGGTTCTGCTTTAACATAGAAATTAGGAAGGCCGGGCGGTGGTGGCGCACGCCTTTAATCCCAGCACTCGGGAGGCAGAAGCAGGCGGATCTCTGTGAGTTCGAGACCAGCTTGGTCTACAAGAGCTAGTTCCAGGACAGGCTCCAAAGCTACAGAGAAACCCTGTCTCGAAAAACCAAAAAAAAAAAAAAAAAAAAAAAAAAAAAAAAAAAAGAAATTAGGAGGAGGCAGAGGTCTGTGGACCCGCTTGGGAGCCGTCAGCAGGCCGGGAGCTCAAAGCCGGGCTCTCCTCAGCTTAAGGACTAGGAACGGGGCAGGGAGCTAGACAGTGGCTAGAGCAAGAGGTCCCGTGTGGACTCTTGTAGACCACGGGGGACCGTGTCACCCCAGCTCTGGGTACAGCTGCACGCTGGCTAACTGGGGTGCCCATCCCCACCATGTGTTCCTCCTTCTGGGTTCAAATCTCTGCCCAGTCACTCCCCTGGTGACCCAGGCAGGCTGCCTTAGCTGTCTCAGCAAGAGTAGGCATGACAGTCTAGGGCTGTAGCTCAGAAGAAGTCCGCACAAATATCCCAGAGGCCTGGGGTTCAGTCACCAGTACTGCTCTGACACCCCCGCACGTCCCCCCCAAAAGACCTCTGGGCTGGTGTGGTATACATGCTTGTAGTCCCAGGACTTGGGGACCTGAACCGGAGAATTGAGATTTTGAGACCAGTCAGGGCTATACAACAAAATTTGTCTCAACTCCCAGCTCATCCAAAATTATTTCTTTTTTTTTATTTATTTTTTTTCCAAAATTATTTCTAAGCAAGACTTAGGTGAGCTGGAGAGATGGCTCAGCTGGGAAAGGCACCTGCCATCAGGCCTAATGACCTGAGATCAGTCCCCAGGATGCCCATGGTAGAAGGCGAGAACTGAATCCCTCAGATGGTCCTCTGTGCACACACAATAAGCAAACAAACAGAATGTAATAATAATTAAAAACAACGGAGGCCAGAGAGATGGCTTGGTGGCTACCAGCACGTACTGCTCTCTTTCCTGGGGCTTGCATTTGATTCCCAGCACCCATGTCAGGCAGCTCACCCCAGCTGGGGCCTCTGACCCCAGCTCAGGGGGATCTGACGCCTCTGATCCACATGGGTGTCTGCACTCACCGCTCCCATGCACGTACCCCACATGCACGTGCATACACACACACACGCACACACACACACACACACACACACACACACACAATTAAACAAAAAAAAATAATTGAAAGGAGTGGAGGGAATGAATCACTGGGATAGCGGCTCCCACCCGTAATTTCAGCACTCAGCTGAGGCAGGATTGCCACGAGTTCGAGACCAGAGAAAGCTCCTTGAGCTGGGGATAGTTCAGGGCAGAGTGCTTGCTTCCACGCCTAATACCCTAGGTTCCGTCTCCAGTGTGCTCCAGTGTGTGTGTGTGAACACACACATACGTTGTGTGATGTTTTACTCTCTTAGTTCTTTTTTTTTTTAATATTTATTTATTTATTTGTTTATTATGTATACAATATTCTGTCTGTGTGTATGTCTGAAGGCCAGAAGAGGGCACCAGACCCCATTACAGATGGTTGTGAACCACCATGTGGTTGCTGGGAATTGAACTCAGGACCTTTGGAAGAGCAGGCAGTGCTCTTAACCTCTGAGCCATCTCTCCAGCCCACTCTCTTAGTTCTTTAGTCTTTTTAGGGGGCCCATCGCCCAGCTCCCAAATAATCACACACAGAGGCTTATTCTTAGTTAGCAATGCCCAGCCTTAGCTTAACCTGTTTCTTGCCCACTTTGGTTTTTAAGGATTTATTTATTTTAATTTTGATGAGCATTGATGTTTTGCTGGCATGTGTGTCTGTGTGAGGATGTCAGGTCTCCGGAAACTGGAGTTACAAACAATGTGAGCTACCAGGTGGGTGCTGGGAATTGAACCTGTGTCCTCTGGAAGAGCAGTCGTTGCTCTTAACCGCTGAGTCATCTCTCCAGCCCCACCTGCTTTTCTTAATTTAGATTATCCTATCATTATCCCTTCGATCTTTGGCCTTGGGGCCTTTGTCTTTCTCTGTTCCTGTAAACCTTTTCTCTCCTTCTTACTTCACCTCTGGTGAAGCTGGGTGACCCTGAAGTCCTCCTCCTTCCCCTCTCCTTGCTGCTCCTTCTATTTATCCTCTCTGCCTGCCAGCCCCACCTATCTTTGCTCCAGCCTCGCTGTTGGCCATCCAGCTCTTTATTAGACCATCAGGTGTTTTAGACAAATCACAGCTTCAGAGTTAAACAAATGCAGCATAAACAAAAGTCACACATAAAATAATATTCCCCCACACACAGACACACATGCACACATACACACACAGACACATGCACACACGCGTGCGCACACACACATACACACACGCACACTGGTTCAGTTGGTCCAAAAAAGGCACATTTGCCTGTACCCGCATACTCAGGGGCCACAGACACCCCTGTACGTACACTCATAAGCTCGGCCATCCACACACACATTTGTTTATTTAGAGATAGGTTCCGCTGTGGAGATCTGACTGTCCTGGAACTACGACCAGGTTGGCCTCAAACTCACGGAGATCTGGCTGCCTGTGTGCTCTAAGTCCTGGGAATAAAGGCATGTGCCACCACGGCCACCCCCCCCCCCCCATCTTTACCTTCAGCTCTGTCTGCACAAAGGCACACATTCTCACATAGTCCCAGTGTCCTTTCCACCTGGACAGGAGAGAGCACATGGATATATGCACACACGTGTGCAACTGCACTCACACACAGACGTGCTCCCGCTCCTTTCCGTTGGAGTTTTGAAACACAGTCTCACATATCCCAGGCTGACTTGAAGGCACCCATGTGTGAGGATGACCTCGAACTCCTGACCTCCAGCCTCTACCGAGGGCTGGATTAAAAGCAGCACCAGAAGGAATGTCCACACACCCACCCCACACGAAGAAGTATGTGGTGATATTCACGCTGTCTGTTTTCTTTTAGAGACGGTCCCCTTGGTGTAGCCCTGGAACTCACTGTGTACATCAGGCTGGCCTCAGACTTCTGCAGGCCTCCTCCTGACTGTGTCCCCAGTGCTGGGGTCACAGGTGGGGATTGCCTGGCTGACACGTTCTGACACACAAATTTATACACTTCAGTCAGATTGTATCTGGACCGTCAAGGCACACACGCATTTTGCACACAGTTCTGTACATTCTGGGACACTCACAGCTACCCTTGAGCCGCACAGTGACTTGTTGGGTCAGGGACACTCACACACGCACACAGCTTCCTCACCCACCCCCGAGGCCATCTCCTTCGTAGGAGTTCCTGCCAACTACCGACTTGACTGGCTTTCTCCCCACCTATTTCCCACCATCCTCTGGGGCTACCGGGGCCTCCCTTCAGAGGGAGGGGACAGGGCAGTGTTAGCCCTGCTGATGTGGCAAGCAGCTCACCTGCAGCCTAGGCCACGCCTACCACTGGGAGAGGCTTAAAGGCACAGCAAGCATTTCCCCGCTGCTTTGGCTCATAGTCTGCATTTCTCAGACAGGGAAAGTAAGGTCTGGAGAGGGCTCATAGTTTGTATGGGACTCGAACCCAGTGTCTCGTGGGGAGAGATGGCTGTACTAAGACAGGAAGCTGGGACCCAGACCCACGTCTTGCCTTCAGGACTGTCTGTCTGCTTCTCTCTTTCCAAGCTCCCTAACATGCACTCCCACCCTCTGGCGGGCGCTGTCCAGGGAGCCAGCACCTTCTGGGTTCCCTGCCAGAAACCTGGGCGTCCCTCTCCACACCTCTCCCGGCAGAATCTGTCTCCTATTCCTTTTTCAAAGCTGGGTGAGATGAGCCTGCTCGGTGGGCAGCCCAGCTGGTTACTTCCCAGTCACGTGACAGGGCAATGCACCCTTCCCGGTCACGTGACAGGGCAAGGCCCTCTTCTCAGGCCCCCATTGCCGCATCTATACATGAATGAGAAACACAATTGACCCGCCGGGACTGGCGAGTTAGGTACAGGTAGAGTGTGGCAGGGCCAAGCCCAGGGGCTCGGGACTCGCTTGGCAAGGGAGCCTCAGAGTTGCAGGGATCTACTGAGAGGGGCCAGGTCATCCCGCTGAACATTGGTTCCCACTGCTCTCAAAGCTGTGACAGCCCAGCCTAGCCTCGATCACCGCTGTGGTGCGAGGAGTGTCTGAGAAAAGGGACAGGTGGTGGAGATGGGGAGAAATCAGGAGACCCAGCCATACCCTTGGAAGTCACCCGAATAATGGAGAAGATCTAGCCTCGTCACCCCCAGTGCTAGAGATGGAACCCAGTACCTAGAATTTGGCAGGCAAGTGCTCCACACTGAAAGCACCCACGCTGGGATACCTGGCTTTTTCAGGGAAAGCCATTGGATTCCAGGACCAGTGAGCTATGCCGTGCCCCAAGGGCCTCGCTTCGGATGGGAGAGGCAGTCAGAGCCAAGAAGAGCTCATGTGCTATAGGGAGGCACTCTCAGTAGCAAGGTCCACAAACTACGTGAGGCACGTAACACTTCCCAAAGATAAATACACAATCTATTGGGAACATTCACCCTCTCTCAGGGTTACCAGGCTGGAGAAAGAAACACAACCCTCAGGGACCTGAGTTCCATTTCCCATGCCCATATCAATCAGGCGGCTCACAACAATCTGTAACTCCAGCTTCAGGGCATCCAACATCCTCTTCTGGCCTCCACAGGCACACACAACACACAGAGTGCACACACACACACACACACACACACACACGCACGCAAAAATTAAACATAAATAAAAATTTCTACAAATTGAATAGTGTTTCCGAGGCTAGGAAGTTAGAAGGCGTGACTCGGCGTGCTGGCTGCACAGCAATCTCATGCGGCCAGCCAGGGCACACACGGTCCACATTCCTAACACCAAGCTTCAAAGCCACACATTCCGGCGCTAACAGGCATGATGCTCATTCGTGGGGCATGCACTGACTGCTCACTCTGCTTCAGGCGCTGGAAGAGCCTCTGAGGATTCCTTGAAGCCATTAATAGAAGCCATACTCGCATACAGGCCACAACTGTGCAATCAGAGGGAATTATATTCAGCAAGGAATCTGGTGTCTGGCACGGCAGAGTGGGACTTGTAATCCCAGCCCTCAAGAGGTAGAAGTGGGGAGGTGGGATCAGGAGTTCAAGGCCAGCCTAGTTCCAGAATCTGTCTCAAAAAAAAAAAAAAACCCATATGGTGGAGCTGGACAGATGGCTCATTGGCTGCTGTTTCAGAGATTCAGAGAACCAGGGTTTGAATCCTAGCACCCACATGGTAGCTCACAACAACCTATATAACTTCAGTCCCAAGGACTCCAACACATTATAAGGGTACTACACGTGAAGTATACATCCATCCATCCATCCATACATACATACATACATACATACGTGCAGACAGACATATGCAGGGAAAACATTCATACACACAAAATAATAAACAACTGAAAACTAAAAAAAAAAGTTAAAAAAATTCTCTTGCCGGGCGGTGGTGGTGCACGCCTTTAATCCCAGCACTCGGGAGGCAGAGGCAGGCGGATCTCTGTGAGTTCGAGGCCAGCCTGGTCTACAAGAGCTAGTTCCAGGACAGGCTCTAAAAAAGCTACAGAGAAACCCTGTATCGAAAAACCAAAAAAAAAAAAATTCTCTTGCTCCCCCCCCAAAAAAAAACCCCAAACACAGAACACATCAGATTGATAAATAAGGTACTTCCCACCAAACCTGATGATCTGAGTTTGATCTGCTTTCCAACACAGTAGGAGAAAATCAACTCCCACAAGCTGGCCTCTGACCTCCACGTATGTAAATTTAGGTGCCTCCTGCCTGTAAACCAGACACTTAGGAAGCAGTGGCAGGCAGATCTCTGTGAAGCTGAGGCTAGCCTGGTCTACACAGAGAGTTCCAGGACAGCCAGGGCTGCACAGTGAGACACAATCTCAAAAAAAAAAAATCTACAACGAAAATCTGGATGAGGTAGCTAGACGCTAGCAGGGCCTGGAGTGTAGAGGGTGGTGGGAGAGGACTGGGGAAATGTTAGATCACACTTGCCTGGGGACAGAGGCCTTGTCCAGAGGAGCCTGAGAGTCTAAAGGGACGATCCAAAAAGGACAGAAGGAAGTGCTGAGCTGGAGGGCTGCCTGTGGCTGTTTCAGGAAGAAGCCGCTGGGAGACCCGTAGGGTCTTGGAGAATGCCCCAGCGATCTTCACATGGAAAAAGATTATAGTTGCAGCTTCCCACTCAGGGCCCAGGTAAGAACTGCAGCGATTGCTGGGCTGTTCTCCAGGAATTCCTTTATTCCTCCTAAGAGAGATAGTGTTGGTGTTTTCCATTTTAAAGTCCAGGAACAGTCTCAAGAGTACAGAGAGCCATGAGGGGGAGGGAGCCGGATTTAACCTGCAGTTTTCTGAGCCTGCTGTCTGGCTCTTCCGCTTGAGCACAGCTTGCAGCTTTTCAATGTTCCTCTCAAACGGGTAGAGCTGGTGGCTGGTGCTCTTATTATATTGTTGTTTATTTATTTATTTACTCATTCATTGTGGTGCGGGGATTGAACACAGGGTCTCATGCATATCAAAGTTAGCTCTAGGATAGAGTTACACACCCCATCCTTGTTGGTTTCTAATCACTCCTGTTTGTGTGTGTGCATTTAACACAAAGTTTTCCATAACCCACACCAGCCTCTGAATCAGCTGTGCAGCTGAGGATGACTTTGAACTTTTGATCTTTCTGCCTCTACTGAGGGCTGGGATTATTGGCAAACAGTACGCCAGGTTTATGCATCTCAGAGGATTAAACATAGTGCTTCGTACGTGCTAGACAAGCACTCTGCCTTCTGAGCGATATCCAGTCCCCGCCCTATTTATTGCTAATTATTGCTTTGATGACTTGGCTCACCTCGGGCTCTGCCCTCCCAGATATTTGCACAGGCGGTTTTGAAAACGCAGGTCCAGTGCGCCCCCACGCGGTCATGACAGGAAACACATGTCCCGCTGTGCTGGGCGTTGGAGTGGGAAATATGATGTCTACGTGACGCTCCCTGTAGGCCGCGCTAGACATTGCAGACGAGTTTAACCTGTGGAAGGCAGTGACTCACCCCCCACCTGGTACCCTGTTTGGCACTCATCACCGGTGCAGAATGATACACAGCAGCGGGAGCAAGGAGAAAAAAGGAAATGAAGGGAGTGACCCTTATTGAGTGTCTTTTGTATGCTACGCAAATTGATCAGCTTTCTCCAGTCTTCTAATTTAACATGTGTGCCTAACACAAAAGCAAAACCTGACATCCAGGGAAATTAAGCAATCTGTCAGGAGATCTGTCTGGGGGGCTGGAGATATGGCTCAGTGTCTAAGAGCACTGACTGCTCTGCCAGAGGACACGGGTTCAAATTCCCAGCGCCCACATGGCAGCTTGCAACTCTCTGTAACCCTAGTTCCAGGGATCTGATGCCCTCCTACAGACATATATGCAAGCAAAACACCAATGCAAATGAAATGAAATTTTTAAAAAGAGAGATCTGGCTGTAGTCTGTCCAGAGATCTGTCTGTGGTCATGCCTGGGCGTCTGGAGAGTGAGCTTAAAGAGGATAGGGCCCCTGGACCCCACCACACTGACCATAGCCTTGGGGGGGGGGTTCAGGGATAATGACATCTCAATAGTAGCAAGGAAGTGTTGGGTGCTACAGAATCTGCAAGAGTGATTCTGGCAACAATGCTCCGCCAGCCTGCTTTCTTATCAACAAAGGGACTTTAGAACAGCTCCATTGGACAGGGGACTTCTGAGGATCCATTGCAAGGACACGGGTACAATGAGCAGCTTGTCATCTGGCATGCACTGTTTACTCCTTAATGCATCTACTTGTTTAACTGCATGTTTTACAGGCCTGGGAACCGAACTCGGGACCCCATGCATCTCCTAGGCAAAGGCACAGACTTGCTCCTCCAACTCCAACTGCTACTTTCATGAAAAGCTGCAGGTCAGGCCTACACCTACGAATAATTAAAAGCCCTGTTCCTCATGCAATGCCAGCGCTCAGGAGATGGAAGAGGGGTCTCAAGGTCAAGCCGGGCACGGAGCTACTTAATAAGACGAAAAAAACATTTTAAAGCCAGGCAGTGGTGGCTCACATCTTTAATCCTGGCACTCAGGAGGCAGAGGCAGGTGGATTTCTCTGAGTTAGAGGCTAGCCTGTTCTACAGAGCAAGTTTAGTTCTGGGACAGCCAAGGCTACACAGAGAGACCCTGTCTCAAAAAACCAAAACCAAAAAACCAAAAATGTCTAAATAAGGGCTGGAGGGATGGCTCAGCAGGTAGGAGTACATACTACTCTTCCAGAGGACCCAAGTTCAGTTCCCAGCACCTATGTTAGGCAGCTCGACAATTTCCTATAACTCCAGATCCAGAGGGATCCAAGTTCTGGCCTCTATAGGCACCAGCACTCATATGTGCGTATCTTACACACACACGCACACACACACACGCACACACACACACACAAGCACAATCAATCAATTAATTTTTTTTTCTGAGATGGGGTTTCTCTGTGGGACTGTCTGGCTATGTCCTGGAACACAGTTCGCAGACCAGGCTGGCCTCGAACTCACAGAGATCTGCCTGCCTCTGCCTCCCAAGTGCTAGGATTAAAGGTGTGCGCCACCACTTCCCAGCATCTTTGAAAGTTTTTAAGGAGATAATGAAAGCTAAAATTCCTGGCCCTCGATGAAACACCCCATGAGTTTGTTCTCACAGTACAGCTGTGATCTGAGAGGACCTGCTCAGTTGCCTGTGTGCTGCAGGGCCCCCAGGGAGCACAGAGTTGGAGGTCAGGCTCCATCCAGCCTCTCACTTCCAAACCTGGACCTGTACCCTGGCTCTAGACAAGGTGACCGGAGAATCCTGCAGGGCATCTCAGAACCACTTTTTTCCCACCCGTGGACAGTTGTGGGGCACTGTCGGCACAAGGAAACCAAGCAGAATGGCTTCCACGTGTGTTGTGATGGGGTTTGGGGGGCACCTTCACTGCACCAGCTCCTGTGCTGGCCTCCCATCTGGTCACTCCACTCTCAGAGAGGATAGGGAGCATCGTTCCCATATGATTTAGGGAAGGTTCTGCGGTACAGTGAGGGACTATTGCAGATGTCTCCCCGGCTGCTCTCCAGTGCTCCCCACTTCCAAGCTTGCCATTCGGTCAGCCATACGACCATTCTTTCCACCTTCAGGTCCATGGCTCAGAACCCCACCTGCAGACCCAAGACTGAGGAAGAAGGCTCATGCCCCCCGCTTTATGTGTATGCATTGGTCTTAGTTACTCTTCTATTGCTGTAACAAAACACTGTGACCAAGGCAACTGTCTTGGTTAGGGTTTCTATTGCTGTGAAGAGACACCACGCCCACAACTCTTATAAAGGAAAATATTTAATTGGGTGGCTTGCATTCAGAGGTTCAGTCCATTATCATCAGGGTGGGACATGGCAGCATGCAGGTAGACATGGTGCTAGAGTTCCACATCTTGAGCCATAGGCAACAGGAAGTGAACTGGGTCTACGCTGAGTGCAGCTTGAGCATAGGAGAACTCAAAGCCCACCCCACAGTGACACACTTTCCCTAACAAGGCCATATCTACTCCAACAAAGCCATACCTCCTAATAGTGCCACTTCCTATGAATTTAGGCAGGGCCAATTACATGCAAAGTACCACAGCAACTTGTACAAGAAAGCACTTAACTGTGGGTTTGCTTACAGCTTCAGAGGATTAGTCTGTAACCTTCCAAGTTAGGAGCATGGCAGCAGGCAGGCAGGAAGGTGAGGGTCAGGAGCAGTAACTGAGAGCTTGTGTGTTGAGGCAACAGCTACAAGGCAGATAGAGAGAAAACTGGGAATGGTATGGGCTTTGATGCTTCATGATGTTTGATTATGGACGTAATATGGAAGCCCACTCCCACTGACACACCCCCTCTGACAAGGCCGCTCCTCCAAATCCTTCCCAGACAGTCCCACCAGCTGGGATCAAGCATTCACATTTGAAAGTCTATGGGGGAGCCAGGTGGTGGTGGCGCATGCCTTTAATCTCAGCACTGGGGAGGCAGAGGCAGGCGAATCTCTGTGAGTTCAAGGACAGCCTAGTCTATAAGAGCTAGTTCCAGGATAGGCTCCCAAGCTACAGAGAAACGCTGTCTCAAAAAACCAAAAAGAAAGAAAGGAAGGAAGAAAGAAAGAAAGGAAGAAAGAAAGGAAGGAAGGAAGAAAAAAAGAAAGAAGGAAAGAAAGAAAGAGAGAGAGAAAGGAAGGAAGGAAGGAAGGAAGGAAGAAAGAAAGAAAGAAAGAAAGAAAGAAAGAAAGAAAGAAAGAGAAAGAAAGTCTATGGGAGCCATGCACATTCAAACCACCACAGAATGTCTCTGTGTAAGGGTGCCACATGGGGGCGCCCAGACCGACCAGAAGGGAGTGTCACAACTTCTGGAGCTAGAGTGACAGGTGGCTGTGGGACATCTGACTTATGTTGCGAACTGAACGCTGTCCTCTGCAAGAGCAGCAGGTGATCCTAGCAGCTGAGCCAGCTCTCCAGCTTCTTTCCCCTCTTTTTCTGTCTCCACCCCCCTAGTTCTTTGTTTGCTTGTTTTTCTAGGCAATGGCTCTACTACTGAACTATCCCATCTTCCTTTTGTTTGTTTGTTTGTTTTTTGCTTTTCCCGAGTGTTGGATTCAAAGTCTTGGGCACCGAGTCTGTGTTACTCAGCTACATACCAGCCTTGCTCACACTCCTCTCGTTTTGGTGTTCAGTAACCTCCCTTAACCCCTGTGGCCTGGGCCTGCTCCCTTGGATCCAGTTCTCCCCTTGGAGGTTTTATCGGTAAACAGGCCATCTTAAGGCCTTTGCTAGCAGAGAGCTCAGGAAAGGACAGTTCATAGAGGCCTTTGCCGGAACAGGGAAGCACCCCAGGCTCTGCAGCCCCGCGAGAGACACTACCCTGAGTCAGAGGAGAAGGGGAGTTGGTCTCACCGGGAAACCTGCTGACAGCCGATAGCCGAGGGCTCAGTACGACACACACACACACACACACACACACACACACTAGTGGCTGCCAAGAAACACCTCACTGAGAGAGAGAAGCTTGATAAGCAGCCTGATCCCTGGCTCTGGCTACAGCTCAGTGGTGGAGCCCAACTGCCAGGCCCTGGGCCCAGCCCTCAGAATAGCGGGGGGAGCATGGGGACTATCCTGGTCACATTCTCCCCCTTCTTTTTCTACCATGTCTGCTCAGCTGAAGGCAGAAGGCCAGGGACCTGTGAGACTGGCAGGGACCGGACCCTGGACAGGCAGAGCAGTGGAGAAATGGAGAGAGGTGGTCAAGCAGAGAATGGGCCAGCCTCTGGCTGCTCTCTCTTCTCGAGTTTGGCTTTGTGGATATACTTTTTTTTTTTAAATTATCTATTTATTTTTATTTTATGTGCATTGGTGTTTTGCCTACAGGTATGTCTGTGTGAGGGTGTCTGATCTTGGAGTTATAGACAGTTGTGAGCTGCCATGTGGGTGCTGGGAATTGAACCTGGGACCTCTGGATGAGCAGTCAGTGCTCTTAACTGCTGTGCCCTCTCTCCAGCCCCCAACACACTTGTTTTTAAAAGCACCCTCTGTGTCTGTCTCAGGAAAACTCCTTTGCTTATCCTTCCAGGCCCAGACACCCTGTCTATGGAGGCAGTCCCAGGAGGAACCTTTCCCACCCCTGGGCCCCTTGGAGTCAATACCTATCGCTACATTGTTTAGCCTAGTGATTGACATTACTCTCCATGCAAACTTGCATCCCCAGGAGACGGTTCTGGCGCCTTCTACACAATAAGCTTCTTGCAGACTTGGGCCAATAAAGCCATTTGCTCTGATACAGACTCAGCACAGACCAAACGTCAATGTGTGCCAAGGGACTGAGTCCTGTGACCTTGCTCGCCGAAGGCCACCTGGGTGGATGCAGTCTGAACACGTGGATGTGTCTGTCTCCCAGAGTCCACTGCAGCTCTTTAACCATGGGCAGTATGAGCCTGGCATGTGGCCAGTATAATATGTTGCTTGAGTTGGTCTGGATACTATCGGCCAGCTTCTTTTCAATACTTCATTCAACAGACATTGTGTTTGCTATTTTTATTATCGTGTGTGTGTGTGTGTGTGTGTGTGTGCGTGCGTACACATGATATGTGTGTGTGGGCATGGCGGTACATGTGCCACAGGGCATGTGTTGAGGTCAGAGGATAACTGTGTGGAGTTGGTCCTCTTCTTCCACCCTTACATGGGGGAAGATCTGGGATTAAATTCAGTTGCCACGGAGACCGTCCCACGAAGTCTTCTATGATGTGCAAGGACACAGCAGTGAATAAATAAATCACACAGTCCCTGTCCTCAGGCAGCTTCTGTTCTAGTGGAAGAAGCAGGAAGGAAAGGAATTACAAATGAACACTATTAGCCAGCCAGTGATGGCACCTGCCTTTAATCCCAGTGCCCGGCAGTTCAGAGGCAGCAGGACAGGCAAGGCTGTGAAGTGAAACCCTGCCTCAAAATGCACCCCCCAAAAATCTCTTGTTTTTTTTTTTTAATTATTTATTTATTATGTACACAATGTTCTGTCTGCATGTATGCCTGCCCGCCAGAAGAGGGCACCAGGTCTCATAGATGGCTGTGAGCTACCATATGGTTGCTAGGAATTGAACTCAGGACCTCTGGAAGAGCAGCCAGTGCTCTTAACCTCTGAGCCATCTCTCCAGCCCTGTTTTTTTTTTAGATTTATTTTATTTATGTGTCTGTATATCTGTGTGTGAGTAAGTACAGGTGCCCGAGGAGGCTAGACATGTGGGATCCCCCTGAAGTTACAGGCAGCTGTGAGCTGCCTGGGGTGAATGCTGGGAGCCCAACTCCTGCAAACCCCAAATAAGGCCTAATGTTTCCTACTGTGCAGGTGATAGATAAAGCGGGTCTGAGGATGCGATGGGGTGCTTCTCTGAGGAGATGACACGCGGCCTGAGCTCTGAGGGAGAGCAGAAGCCAGAGGAGGTGCTATACACAGAGACAGCAGCAAGGACAAAGCGCCAAGCTTGAAGGAGTTTCTGGGACTTAGTAGAGATCCAGTTTTTCATCTGAAGGAGCTTTGTGGGAGCTGCTTGGAGTTAAGGATGCAGCCTTGGGGACACTCATGACAGTTCCTGAGCCAGGGGGCTGGAGGAGCAGAGGCAGCCCCTGAGAGTGCCACCCTTGCTGCCCCTGTTGCCTAGCACCTTCGGTAAACAGCAGGCTGGCTGGCAGGCCTTGCCCTTGCTCCCTTCCTTCCCTCTGACTGGCAACAGCTGTCCAGCAAGCAGCCGGAGGCCTTGCCAACATCCTCCCCTGGAATATTTCAGGGGTAAGTCAGAAAATGACCAGCAGCCTCCAAAATGCCTTTTCTCCCATATACCTTACATGGGTATATTGGGTTCTCTGGGTGTTGAGCTCCCTCCCCTTGGAAGGAAAAGATGAAGACACACAGTCACAGGAGGCGCCCTCAGTGCACAACTGCCGTCACACACCTACCCCAAGCTGCCACACTGGCACACGTCAGCCCAGTCAGGTTCACACTCACACCCGGCTTCACATCTGTTCCACAGCCAGTGCTCCGTTTTCCCGAAGAGCCCTCACAACCGGCATCATCATCCACACGCGCCACACTAAGCTGTCAAGTCAGACAACTGCACTTCCACAGCTCACACCACGGGGTAGGAACGGAGCCACGTGGGACAGACGACCGGAGATCGGTCTCCTGCTCCATACCCAGAACCTTTACCAGATGTTCCCAGCTGTGGGTGGGCACATGGAACCCAATGCACAAGCCACCCTCTCAACACACTGGCATCAGTTCTGCTTCTCCATCCCCATCGATGACACCGGTGTCCAGCCTCCTCCCGGCCTGGGCCTGCTGGGTGCATAGCATTCTTCTGCAATTGAATCAAAGCCCTCCTCCCTGACACGGGACTAAGTGGGAAAAAAAAAAAATCAGAGGAAAAATGCCTGGGGCCCAGGTCTGGGAAGGGGCCCAACAGCTTTTACTGGGGGTAGGGGAGGGTACCTTTAGTGTGGAACGCTTCCCCGACACGGGCGGTAGACTGAGGACTCAGGCGTGGGTATATGCCTTGAAACACAACAGCAGCGGCCACAAGTGGAGCTCTCAGAAGACCTCCCAGGTTGGGGGGTGGGGGAAGGGAGGGGACCTGAGTTAAACACACACTCAACTTTCTGGTCTTAAGCCTTTTTTGCAGTTCTTTCTCAGCCCTTCTCTAACCCCAGCCGTGGCCCCCAGCTGTCCCCAGACGCATGGGGTGTGGCGGGTAACCCCCCTTCTCCAGCAGGCGCCCTGCCCCACCCCTTCACGACAGCTGCGGGACACCGGGAGGGTGGCCGCTCTCCAAGCCCTTGTGCGGGTGGGGATCTCAGGGTGCCGACACGAGGGGCTCTGGGTCCCTCTGGATACCCCGCCTCCATTGGGCTCGGGAACTGCTCCCCTGAGACTGCACAGCCCCTTCCTCTCCTAGCCAAGCAACCCGGGCCAGAAGGAAAGGTGGAGAGAGAAGAAGGTTCGGGAAGCGCGGCTGGGCCGCCCCTCATCTCACCCCACCCCAACCTCCATCCCCCTCCCACCCTCTCCCCGCCCCCAGGGCCGCAGGGCCCGCGCCCTCCTCCCGCGGGAGATGGTCCAGGCCAAGTGGGTGCGTCAGGCCCGGGTAGCCGGGATCTGGTGTCCGCTGCAGCTGGCAGTGCGGCGGACGCGGGCACCGGCACAGCCGCCGGCGGGGCCGGCTATTAATAACGCTCCGGGCGAGCCCGGGGTCGGGCAGTTATGGCCAGTCCGGAACCCCTGCGCGGCGGGGACGGCGCCCGGCCTGCGAGGTAGGAGCCTCCAGGGCCCGTGTCGCCACCCAGTAGGAGAGGGGGTGCTAGGTGGGCTCCCGTCCTTCACCCGCACGGCCCCTTCCTCCTCGCTGTGGGTAGTGGTCCGGCCCGGGTGTGGCACGGGGCGGAGTCACCCGGGGAAGGGAGATGGGAGGCCCTGGCTTGGGGACCTGACACCTCTGGTGGTCTGTGGTATTTTGGGATACTTCTTCCACCGGCTGCATGAGAATTAATCCTTTCAGGCTAGCAACCTGTTAAGATTTACTTGGCTCAACTGGCGAAGCATAGTACAAGTTTTATTTTTATTTTCCTTTATTTCTCATTCACTGTTCTTGGGGCAAGGAAGAAACCATTTGATAATCCACTGTATTTGAGCCACTTGGTGCAGGGTTGGGCACCTGCCAGCTTGAAGTTAAGAGTCTGTTCAGTCAGCTTGTTCTTCCCTGTGTGGATCTGGTGAAGGCCTATAGAGGGATTTTTCTCTTAGCCCAGCGCTGGGCCATAGCTGGACCCAGCAGCTGCCCGCACTGTGGATCTGACCACTGGTCGTTGTGGAGTCGTTCTGCCCCAAGTCATGCTGTGGCCCAGAGACTTCCCGGTCTATCAAATCGTGGGAAGACTTCCTGGTACCCTCTGTTGTCACGTGAGAAGATAGAGCTGAGCTGGACCTTAGGACATGCATTTTGCCTGAATCGCCCACACACATACTCACAAGCTTGACGTCAGACACAAGTTCTTGTCTGCCTGATGTCATACACACAACCAGTCACAGTCTGATGGACAGCGTTAAGGAGTTGTCCAAGTCCTCTGGGGGCAGGGACAGAGCAGCAGTGGCGCGGAGGTCAGGGGCCCCAGCTGAGCATGCTCCTCTCGGCTTGGCCTCCTATAATCTGGTACCCAGGGTAGTGTGGCAGCTCAGCCCAGACGTCAGGAGGCCTGCCTGGGTCCTACACACCGGCTCTGCCACTTGACCTTGGGCTAGGCAAGTTCTCCCCATCTCAGCCTCACCCCCCCACCCTACACCCCACAACACCCTAGAAAGACATTCGGAGCCAGGTGGTGGTGGCATGTGCCTTTAATCCCAGCACTCTGAAGGCAGAGGCAGGTGGATCTGTCTGAGTTCAAGACCAGCCTGGTCTACGAAGTAAGTTCCAGGACAGCCAGGGCTACTCAGAGAAACCCTGCCTCAAAACCAAAACAAAACGAGAAAAGACATTCTGAGTGCAAGGCTCCAAACCCTCCTTAGGCCTATGCGCAGTCTTAGGCAGAGGGTGGCTCTGCTGCCTTCTCCAGAACCTCAGGTGCGCTTCCCATACTTTGCACCCTGGCTTGCTCGTCTCTGCACTGGGCATAACAGATGAACGGCTAAAAGTGAGTGTTCATGTAAGCGCTTAGAATAGTGCCTCGAACATGGTTAAGTCGTTCCAAGGTGGAACATGACGCAAAGGCTGTCAGCTGGGAAAGCGGAGACTCTGGCTGAGCAGGGTAGGTGTGCCTGCCGGAGCAGGTGCTCCTTCCTAGCGCCAGGAGTTTTGCCTTCTCCGGAAGCTCGGGTTAGTGTTTTTAGGCACATTGGTATTCAGGAAGTTGCATTTTTCAGCTAGATCCTTCAGATATTGTGGGCCCAGAGTAGGAGGTGTGAAAAGTTACCACATGTTCTGGCTTGTCAAGCGCTGGGGGTGGGGGGGGGGGGGAAGGGGTTGCAAGGGTGATGTGAGCTGAGGCTAAAAATGGTGAGCTAGGACCACCTCTTTCAAACTCTGAAAGCTGGGCCTGGAGACACATGTCTGTAGTCTCAGCACCTCGGAGGTTGAGGCAGGAGGATTGTTAAGACTTCCAGGTCTGGGACTGGAGAGATGGCTCAGCTGTTAAGGATACTTGGTGCTCTTGCAGAGGACCTGGATTGGGTGCTCAGCACCCACATGGTGGCCCACAGCCATTCATAACCCCAGTTCCAGGGAATCTGATGCCTTCTTTTTATTTGATAGTTTTTGTTTTGGGAGGGACAGGGTTTCTTTGTGTAGCCCTGGCTGTTCTGGAACTCACTCTGTAGACCAGGCTAGCCTCAATTTAGAGATCCACCTGACTCTGTCTCCTGAGTGCTGGGATTAAAGGTGTATGTCACCACTACCAGGCTCTGATGCCTTCTTTTAACCTCTGAGGGCACCATGTATAGCTGTGGTGCACATACATGCATGCAGGTCAAGCATCCATACATGTAAAATAAGTTAAAAAAAAAAGATAGAGCTTTAGGCCAGCTTGGACTACATAGTGAGTACCAGGTCATCCTGAGTGTTATAGCAAAGGCTTTGCAAATGTGGCATGGAGCAACCGTGTTGTAGCCAGCTAATTGTAGCTAGACTGAGCTGCAGAGAAGCAAGGAGGCCCCTTAGAAGACAGGTACAGCTATGTGGTGGCGACACATGCTTTTCTTTATTCCTAGAACTCAGAAGGCAGAGGCAGATAGATCTCTGATTTTGAGGCCAGTCTGCTCTACAGAGCAAGTTCTAGGACAGCTGGGGCTGCATAGAGGAATCCTGTCTTAAAAACAAAAGCAAGCTGGTACGAAATAGAGCAAGCAGACCGTGGCTTGCACTAGGGACTGACAGTGGCTGGGAGAGGCTGGACGGAGGCTGCAGGCTTCCTCTGGGAAGGGCCAGTTTTCAGGGAGATGATGCACGGAGCAGGAGCCAGCAGTGCACATCTCTTGCTACTCTACCTGCCCTGGGGGCTTGGAGAACTGTAATTTGAGTGCAGCCTGAGTTCCACCCCCAAAACCCATACATAAGGCGAGAACTGCCTCTCAGAAGCTGTTCTCTGACCTCACCGTTTACACTGCAGCACACACGCCGTCCTCCCGACACACGTACGCACATATTAAATAAATAAAATGTAAAAAGTATGTAAATTTGAAACAATCACCTCGTCCCTTCACTTTTTCCTCCCTCGTGACAGGGCTCCTCTGTGTAGCCCTGACTCTTCTGGAACTCACATTTTAGATCAGACTGGCCTCTGACTCAGAGATCTGCCTGCCTCTGCCTCCTGAGTGCTAGGATTAAGACATGCACTACACTCACCAGACTTTTTTTTTCTCATACAAGGTCTCAACATGTTGCCCTGGCTGGCCTGGAACTTGCAGTGTAAATTTGACTGCATTAGGACCTATTGAGAGCTCCCTGCTTCTGCATGGGATTAAAGGCATGCACAATAATGCCCCACCCACTTTTTTCCCCCAAAGAAGTAGATTTTGATTATCTTCACCTGGTATGTTTTGGCACCTCAAGCTCAGCTGCCCCCAAATTATAGTTCTCTTGAACTATATATATATATGTGATATATATATCATATATATTATATATAGTTATGTATATAGCTCAGTCAAAACAGTACTGGTTGGACACCACCAACCACCTGTAATTTCAGCCCTGGAAGGAAGAAAGAGCCGAGCCGGGAATCCCCAGAGCAGGCTGGCTGGGAAGGTTAGCCAATCTGTGAGCTCTGGGTTTGATTGAGAGACCCTTCCTGTTGGAGGAGGCTGCTTGTTCGTTTCCTGGCTGCCCGGAACATAAATAATCACACAGAAACTATATGATTTAAATCACTGCTTGGCCCATTAGCTCTAGTTTCTTATTGGCTAACTCATACATTTTAATTTAACCCATCTCCATTAATGTGTGCATCACCACGAGGTCGTGGCCTACCCGCAAAGTTTCAGCACACCTGTCTCCAGCAGCGGCTTTATGGCTTATCCCTGACTCTGCCTCCTTTCTCCCAGAATTCAGTTTAGTTCCCCTACCCCCAGCTCTATTCCCCTATAGCTCTGCTATAAGCCCAAAGCAGTTGCTTTATTAACCAATGATATTCACAGCATACAGAGGGGAATCCCACACCACCTTCCTCAAGGACTAAGGGGGAAAAGCTATTCAGCATGATTCTTAACATTAGGGTTTGGATCCATGGGCATATATGTGCATGTGCACATATACATATATGGGTGTCAGACTGAATTTGGACTCTCTATGCTGCCGAGGATGACCTTGAACTTCTGATTCTCCTGCTTCTACTTCCTGACGGCTGGGGTCATAGAAATGCACCACCAACCTGTTTGCTTGTTTGTTTTTTAAGCTTTATGACAGTGTTCTGCCTGCATGCATACTTGCACACCAGAAGAGGGCATCAGATCTCATTATAAGTGGCTGTGAGCCACCATGTAGTTACTGGGAACTGAACTCAGGTCCTCTGGAAGAGCAGCAAGTGATCTTAACCGCTGAGCCATCTCTCCAGCCCCACACCTGGTTTTATGTCGAGCCAGGATCAAACCCAAGGCATCCTACATGTCGCTTGAGCACTATACAAACTGAGCTATGCTTGTGTGAACACACATAGCTATTGCTTCTGTGTTCACGTGCATGCACATACGTGTGCACGTGTGTGGAGGCCAGAGGTCAATTTTTGGTGTCCTTCTCAGCATTGAAACTGGAGCTCACCAGTCAAGCTACATTAAGTCTCTGGAGTTCTCCTGTTCTATCCACTCGGTGCTAGGCTTAGTGTGACCACAGCATCTGGATTTTCGTGTGGGTGCTGGGGATCCAAATTCAGGCTCTCATTCTTGTGTGGAAAACAAGCACATTTACTGACTAGAACCATCTCCCCAGCCCCTTGGTTTGGTTTTGTTTCCAGTTTTTTTCAAGATAGAGTTTCTCTGTGTAGCCCTAGCTGTCTTGGAACTCACTTTGTAGACCAGGATTGTCTCAAACTCACGAAGAGCCCCTACTTCTGCCTCTAGAGTGCTGGGATTGAAGGTGTGTGCTACCACTGCCCAGCGGCGGCTGTGGCTTTTTATTTTTCTTTACTTGGTTTTACATTTAATTTTTAAAATTTATTTTTGGTATGTATGTGGGGAGGGGTGCATGGGGCCAGAAGAAGGTGTCATACCCCCCTAAACTGGAGTTGCTCGTGGTTGTGAGCCATCACAAGGGCGCTGGGAGCCAAGCTTTGGGTCCTCTGTAACAGCACCCAGAGCTCTTTACCACTAAGCCATCTGTCCAGCACTGCTCCCACTTTAAATATTTACTTACTTATTGGGGGGTACACTCCTGGGACAACTTGTAGAAACTGGTTCTTTTCATTACGACACCAAGGATTAAACTCAGTTTATCAGTCTTGGTGGTGAGTGCCATTATATGATGAGCCACTCCCTGAACCCCCTTGTGTGTGTGTGTGGGCAGATTCTCATGAAACTAGGTTGGCCTTAGCTCTCTAAGTACCTGAGGATGGCCTTGAATTCCTGACCCCCTCCTTCCACCCCTTAGGTCCTGGGATTGGACTACCACTTTTGTCTTTCCGTGTAGTCCCTTGGACGCGTTGTGTGGAACCGTGGGGCACCCGGCTGTACCTGAGAGTGAGTTTTCTGTTCTTGAAGTGACCTAAGCAGAGGCTAGCCAGGGTCGCTGTGGTGCCCTCAGGGAATGCGAACAGTGGACTGGCTGGTTGTGGAAGAGGCAGATTAGCGAAGGGAGTAGAGTCTGCGAGGCTGCTGCAGCTAGCCCTGAGGTGGAGGCCCTGTTGACTCCTCAACAGAATCGGACTCTCGGGCTCTCCTTCACCATCCATCATCTCTCTTGCAGGGAAGCAGGCACAGAGGCCAGTTCTCCTCTTCAGGACGCCGAATCTCCGAAGGAGGCCATGACTTTGAGCCCAGAGGCTACTCTATCTTTGGAGGGGACTGTGAACCTAGAAGACATTCTCTATCTGGGGGACTCAGTGGACTTTGAAGAGAGCCTCTACGTGGAAGAGTCTGAGAAGCCAGAGGAGATACTATGTATCGATGAATCGAGGCAGCCGGAGGAGGCTCTGGATCTGGAAGAGCCGGTGAGTTCAGAGGAGCCCCTGTTTGTGGAGGAGCCTGTGAAACCAGATGAGGTACAGTTGTCCCAGGAGCCTGTGGAGCCAGCTAAGAACCCAAGCCCCGAGCAGACTGCTTGTGAGGGAGAGATGGTGGCCCCGGAGGAAAGCCTTCCGGCTCCACCGATTCCCAGCACAGAGGAGGACCTCAGCATGGAGGACCTGGAGTTGCTGGAGGGCCGGTTCGAGGAGTGTGTACAGGCTGTATCCCAGTTGGAAGAGGAGAGGGACCAGCTTATCCACGAGCTTGTGCTGCTCCGGGAACCAGCCCTGCAGGAGGTGCAGCAAATCCACCAGGACATCCTGGCTGCCTATAAGCTGCACGCCCAGGCCGAGCTGGAGCGGGATGGGCTCAGGGAGGAGATCCGGATGGTGAAGCAGAAGCTGTTCAAGGTGACCAAGGAATGCGTGGCCTACCAATACCAGCTGGAGTGCCGTCAGCAGGACGTGGCTCAGTTTGCTGATTGCAAGGAAGCGCTGAGCACTCGGGCAGCCCAGCTCTCGGGAGAACTCACCCAGCTCCGCGACGCCTATCAGAAACAGAAGGAACAGTTGCAGCAACAACTAGAAGCACCCCCAGCCCAGAGCGATGGGCACTTCCTCCAGGAGAGTCGGCGGCTGTCGACACAGTTTGAAAATCTCATGGCCGAAAGCCGCCAGGGCCTGGAAGAGGAGTATGAGCCTCAGCTGCTGCGGCTCCTGGAGAGGAAAGAGGCAGGGACCAAAGCGCTGCAGGACACCCAGGCCGAGATCCAAAAGATGAAGGAGGCGCTGAGACCCCTGCAAGCCGAGGCCCGTCAGCTCCACCTTCAGAACAGGAACCTGGAGGACCAGATCACACTCGTGAGGCAGAAACGTGACGAGGAGGTTCAACAGTACAGGGTAGGCCTTGTCCTCTGTGTCGGAGAGTTTTGCTATGTCCTTCAGGCTGGCCGGGAGACCTTAAGAAACTTGGGACCCTTCCTGCCTCAGCTATCTGAGTGCTGGGATTATAGGTGTGTGCCACCATAGCCAGCAGAAATGAAGTCATTTAGGTGAAGGGAAGTCTGAGGTCTGTTTTATTTTTTTCCTTCCAAAATAAAGTTTCTCTGTGTAGCCTTGGCTGGTTTGGAACTCACTCTGTAGACCAGGCTGGCCTCAGACTTAGAGATCCACCTGCCTTAGCCTCCTGAGTGCTGGGACTATCAGTGTACCATACCCAGAGAGGTCTAATGCATTTGGGGTGGGGTTACCATTCAGTGTGAAAGCAGGGACCTGCTCTTGGGTCCGCTAACTCATTCTTTCCCCTGGCTCTGTATTAGTTTCATTTGGTTAAGGCCAGCGTTAGGATTTGATGGGTATTTGAGTTCTTGGTTTACACAGCTGTTTGTGTGTGTTGGGGATTTAACCCAGGGTCTTGTGCTTGTTTGGCAAGCACTGCACCACTGAACCATATCCCCTCCTCACCCCCTTTTAAAAAATCTTACTCTGTTTACTTTATGTATATGGATGTTTTATCTGCATGTATGTATGTGCACCATGTGCATGCAGTGCCCAAGACGGCCAGAAGAGGGCGATGGATTCCCCTAGAACTGTGAGCAACTGTGAGGGTGCTGGGAACTGTACTTGGGCCCTCTTCAGAACAGCAAGCACTCTTATCCCTTGAGCCATTTCTCTAGCTCCACATCTGACCCTGATAATTCTTTTCACTTTTGTTTTATATAACTCTGTAGTGGTGGTGGGGGCAGTGGATCCCAGAGATTGGACCCAGGGCTTCACGCATGCTTGGCAAGATCTCTACCAAGGAGCTTTATCCTCAATCCTCTCTCTCTTTAATAGATTTTGTTTGTTTGTTTTTTGAGACAGGATTTTTCTGTGTAACAGCCCTGGACTCACTCTGTAGACTAGACTGGCCCGGAACTCCCAGAGACCCTCCTGCCTCTGCCTCCTGAGTGCTGGAATTAAAGGTGTGTACCACCACTGAGCTTTTAAATACAATTTTTAAGATTTATTTATTTTATGAATATGATGCTCTATCTGCACCTATGCCTACAGGCCAGAAGAGGGCATCAGATCCCATTGTTGTGAGTCACCAAGTGGGTTCTGGGAATTGAACTCAGGACCTCTGGAAGAGCTGCCAATGTTCTTAACCACTGAGCCATCTCTCCAACCCCCCCCCCCGGCCCCCAGTTCTCTTTTTATTTGAGACAGGGCCCAATTTGACTAGGATTGTCTTGAACTCAGAACTGAGCCAGTAGCTCAGGCAGGCCTTGAATTTGAGATCTCCCTGCTTCTGTCCCCCCCCCCCCCCATATAGCTAGGATGGCAAACCTGTGCTATCAGGGTAAAATGGGCTGCCATACCTGGCTTGGATTCTTAGGTTTTAAACACAAAGAAACTGGGGCTCAATAAAGTAGTTTGAACCTGAGCCTGCCTACTCCTTCCACGGAAGCCCCTTTAAATTCTAACTCAACAGTGATTCATGCTTGGCTACAGGGAGAGCCCGAGAGGCCGAGTCCAATGGATTCATTCCTTCCTCTACCGGCCACATTCACCCCCAAGTACCACCTAGCCATCCTACATCGTAAAGCTGTCCAGGGTTTGGGCTGGAATCTCTGCATTTTCCTTTTTTGTACATGCCACCATATCCCTTGTACCCGAGTTATTTCTGATTAAGTGTGAGCCAGTTCTAAGTCCTTTTTAGAAGAGTGGGGTATAAATACCGTGCGAATAAACAATTACGTCTGCGGCTGCACAGGCTGGGCGTGCGGAAGGCGGGGGCTATCTCTGCTTATCTCCTTTTATTGTCTGCCACGCAGCTTAGGGGACACACTAGGCAGATGCTGAGCGAAGAGTTGCTAGGCACGCTGAGAAAGCTTCCACGTGGGGCCTTTCACAGCCGGGCTTTGTTTTCAGACAGGGTCTCAAGCAGCCCAGACTAGCTGCAATGTAAATATTACCTGGAGCTCCAGATAACTCCTGCCTCCCTCCGGTCTCACTCCTGCCATCCTCCTGCCTTAGCCTCCCAAATCCTGGGAGGACAGCCATGTGCCATCATATCCAACTTGCTATATTTGCCTTCTGAAACATATATCTCCTTGTATAAATTTGAAATTGTATGTCTTTCCCTCAAGAGAAATCTTGGAAATGTTTTGCTGAGTGTCTTACTGTAGTGTTTATGATTTTTCAAAAGATTTTATTTTTATTTATTTATTTATTTACTTTTTGGCTTTTCAAGAAAGGGTTTATGTGTAGCCCTGGCTATCCCGGAACTCACTCTGTAGATCAGGTTGGCCTCAAACTCACACGTTCCGCCTGCCTCTGCCTCTCCAGTGTTGGGATTAAAGGGGGGCCACTACACCCGGTTAAGATTTTATTTTTAATTATGTGTATTTTGGGGGTAAGTGCACATGAGTGCTGGTGCTCTCAGAGGCTAGAGGCATGGAATCCCCTGGGAGCTGGCCTTACAGGTGGCTCAGAGCTGCCTCATGTGGATACTGGGAATCGAACTCAGGTCCTCTGCAAGACCCACTTCTCTGTAGAGGACATGCTAGCCTCAGACTCTGCTCTCCTGTCTCAGCCTCAAGAGTTGAGGTTTCAAGGCCTATCTCACCTCCTAGCTCCAAATTCTGTTTTTCTGAAAGGGTCGCTAAACAGTGTTTGCTGAAGACTTTCCTGTTTCATTCTGGTTACTTGTCAAGGGTGCCCTGGGATTTCTCAGGCTGGGCCTGCCCCCTCGGAGTCAGTCTGCTGATATCATCACCTCCACCATCCCTCCATTCACCATTTCTGTGTCTAGTATGAATCAGGCTAAGGCGCTGGCAGGAAAGACAGAAAATAGTCGGGGATGACGTGTTGCTCTTCTCCCAGTTTGCAGTCTGGGAGAGATGCCAGACAAAACGAACGTTTTCATAAAATCCAAACATCATTGATGTTAAGCAGGTGTCCTAAGTTGGGGATGTAGCTCAGTGGTAGGGAGCTTGCTTGGCATGCACAAAGCCCTGGGCTTGACCTCTGCTACTGCACACACAAAACAAGAAGAATGAGGCCTGACATGGTGGCATCACCTTCAATACCAGCATAGAGGATGCAGAGGCAGGCGGATCTCTGAATCCGAAGCCGGCCTGGCCTATAGGGTGAGTTGTAGCCCCTCCCCCTGTACCAAAAATGCTTGATTTGAGAAGGTTAACCATGGCAGTCTCAGACTCGCTGAAATATGCAGTTCGAAGTGAACGTACTTCGATGTGCTGAGCAGTGGAACAGTCTAGGAACAGTCTCTGTATGGATGAACTAGGTACGCTCACTCCTGCCTGGGGAAACGAAAACAAAGGGGATGGTGGGTGGTTAACAGTAGCCATTATGTACTAGAAAGTTCTCTGCAGAATTCATTACTTCTCAGACCTCTGGGAGGTACGAAATGTTTGGAAACTGAGCAGAGAGGGGAGACAGAGGAGCCGTTTGTCCGGCGTCAGCCGCTCCAGTGTAGATAGCATGAGGCTATCGCCGAGTAACATGAGCCCTGCCCACTCTCTCCATGCAGCATTGCAGGTGGGCCCTGACCCAGTTCACCACATGGTTAAGGTGAAAGTATTCCAGGCAGAGGGGACAGCTCATCCGAGAGCACGGGGCGTGAGCTCAGTGTGGCTGGGTTCTAAGGAGTGACTAGACAGATGTGGGTAGAGTGGAAGATGGAAATAAAATTACATCAGGGACTCCCCGTTTTGTGTGCATGTCTGTGTGTAGGTAATGCTGGCCTGTGCAGGCTTAGTGGCCAGGGTGTCCTGCTCTGTCACGCTCCACCTTGTTCCCGCGAGCAGTCTCCAACCCCCCTCTGAACAGGGAGCTATGCTAGTAACCAGCTCTGCCTCTTCCCTCCCCCCCCCCCCCCCCGTGTTAGGGCCGCGGATATGTGTGGTCACATTTGAGCTTCTTGTAAGAGTTCTAGGGATTAGAAATCATGCCCTCATGCTTCTGCACCAAGCACTCAGCTGCTGAGCCATCATCTTCACCCAAGTTTTCACTAAGGTCACAGACTCCTCTCTCTCTATTCCAAATACTCTATTTTTTTTTTAAATATTTGATGGGCTGGAGAGATGGCTCAGAGGTTAAGAGCACTGGCTGCTCTTCCAGAGGTCCTGAGTTCAGTTCCCAGCAACCACATGGTGGCTCACAACCATCTGTAATGAGATCTGATGCCCTCTTCTGGCCTGCAGGCAGACATGCAGGAAGAAGACTATATACACGTATAAATAAATAAACCTTAAAAAAATTACTTGACAGCCAGGCAGTGGTGATGTACACCTTTAATCCCAGCACTTGGTAATCAGAGACAGGTGGATTTCTGAGTTTGAGACTAGCCTGATCTACAGAGTGAGTTCCAGGACAGTCAGGGCTACACAGAGAAACCCATGCCTCAAAAAAAAAAAAAAAAAAACAAAACAAAAAAAATCAACAAAAAAAAAAACCCAAAAAACCCCAAAAACTTCTTTGACGATTTCATATGTGTATATAATGTATTTTTATTTTATTTTTATTTATTTTTTCCCATGATATTTATTGAGCGCTACATTTTTCTCTGCTCCCCTTCCTGCCTCTCCCCTTCCCCCTTCAATCCTCCCCCAAGGTCCCCATGCTCCCAATTTACTCAGATCTTGTCTTTTTCTACTTTCTACTTCCCATGTATATTATATCTATGTAAATCTCTCTTAGTGTCTGTATTGTTGTCTAAATTCTCTGGGATTGTGGTTTGTAGGCTGGCTTTCTTTGCTTTATGTTTAAAAACCACCTATGAGTGAGTAAATGTGATAGTTGTCTGTGTCTGGGTTACCTCACTCAAAATAATGTTTTCTAGTTCCTTACCGTTTTCCTGCAAAATTCAAGCTGTCTTTATTTTTTTTGCTGTGTAGTACTCCATTGTGTAAATGTACCACTTTTTTTGTTATCCATTCTTTGATCGAGGGGCTTTAGGTTGTTTCCAGGTTCTGGCTATGACAAACAATACTGCTATGAACATAGTTGAGCACATGTCCTTGTGGCATGATTGAGCATCCTTTGGATATATACCCAAAAGTGGTATTACTGGGTCTTGAGGAAGGTTGTTTCCTAATTTTCTGAAAAATCACCACACTGACATCCAAAGGGGCTGTACCAGCTTGCATTCCCACCAGCAATGCAGAAGAGTTCCCTTTTCCCCACAACCTCTTCAGCATAAGTTGTCATCAGTGTTTTTGATCTTGGCCATTATGACAGGTGTAAGATGGAATCTCAGAGTTGTTTTGATTTGCATTTCTCTGATGACTAAGGATGTTGAACATTTCCTTAAGTGTCTTTCAGCCATTTTAGATTCCTCTGTTGAGAGTTCTCTGTTTAGGTCTGTACTCCATTTTTTTTAATTGGATTATGTTATCTTTTGGTGTCCAATTTCTTGAGTTCTTTGTATATTTTGGAGATCAGACCTCTGTCTGATGTGGGGTTGGTGAAGATCTTTTCCCATTTTGTAGGCTGTCGTTTTGTCTGTTGACCATGTCCTTTGCTTTACAGAAACTTTTCAGTTTCAGGAGGTCCCATTTATTAATTGTTTTTCTCAGTGTCTGTGCTACTGGGGTTATATTTAGGAAGTGGTTCCCTGTGCCAATGCGTTCAAGTGTACTTCCCACTTTCTCTTCTATAAGGTTCAGTGTGGCTGGCTTTATGTTGAGGTCTTTGATCCATTTGGACTTGAGTTTTGTGCATGGTGATAGATATGGGCCTATTTTCATTTTTCTACATGTTGATATCCAGTCATGCCAGCACCACTTGTTAAATATGCTTTCTTTTTTCCATTTGATATTTTTTGCTTCTTTATTAAATATCAGGTGTTAGAAGATGTGTGGATTGATATCCGGGTCTTCTATTTGGTTCCAATGGTCCTCCTGTCTGTCCTTATGCCAGTACCAGGCTGTTTTCAGTACTGTAGCTATAATGTATTTTTTATATTTTATTTCAATTTATTTTTATGTGTATTGGTATGAAGGTGTCAGATGCCCTGGAACTGGAGTTACAGACTGGAGTAGCTGAGCTGCCATGTGGGTGCTGGGAATTGAACCCACGTTCTCTGGAAGAGCCATTTCTCCAGCCCTATATAATATATTCTGATCACATTTACCCACTCACTCCCTGTCTTCCCTCACCTCTGCCAAGCCCTCCCTCTGTGTTTTTGTTTTTGTAAGTCTCTTTAGCAGAGCAGTGTGGAGTGCCAGGCACTTCATTTTGGCCTTCTGGGGTTTCACAGAGAAGACAGAAGAGTCTGCATCTAAGGAAAGTAATGAGGGGTGAGCTCAGAGCCAACTGCAAATCCTGGCTCCACTCCCTCCCAGGTAAAACAGGATCATACCCGATTTTAACCAAAAGGCCAAGAGAGTAAAAATGGGATTTCTGGGCCCAAGAGATGGCTGGTGACCAGGAGGAGCTTGCTGCTCTTGCAGAGGTCATTTCCAGTATCTGCACAGGGTCATTTGCACCTTCTTGTAACCCCAGCTCTAAGGAATCCATGCACTCTTCTGAGTGCCCTAGGCACTGCATACACTTGCTGCATGTATATACACCGAGGTATTGATGAGTGTTATTAGTTTTTTAAATTTATTTATTATGTACACAACATATTTATTATGTATACAACATTCTGCCTTGATGTATGCCCGCACGCCAGAGGAGGGCTCCAGATCTCAGTACAGATGGTTGTGAGCCACCATGTGGTTGCTGGGAATTGAACTCAGGACCTCTGGAAGAGCAGCCGGTGCTCTTAACCTCTGAGCCATCTCTCCAGCCTGAGTGTTGTTAGTTTTTAAAAAATAGGACTGAAGGTTGCTTTCCAGCTTGCATAGAATGAGCTAGTTATTGCTTGTGAAGCTCTTACAGTGGCGCCAAGCTCAGAGCTATACATATTTTCTTGAGACATGGTTTCGTTAGTCTTGGCTGACATGGAACTAGCTCTTGTAGACCAGGCTGGCCTCAAATTCACAGAGATCCACCTGCTTGTGCCTCTTAAATGCTGGGATTAAAGGCGTGTGCCACCACTGATGGCTGACTTTGGAGTTTATTAAAGAATATTGATTGACTGGAGAGATGGCTAAGTGGTTAAGAGCACTGACTCCTCTTCAGTGCCCAACATTAATTTAAAAAAATTTATCTGCCGGGCGGTGGTGGTGCACGCCTTTAATCCCAGCACTCGGGAGGCAGAGGCAGGCGGATCTCTGAGTTCGAGGCCAGCCTGGTCTACAAGAGCTAGTTCCAGGACAGGCTCTAGAAACTACAGGGAAACCCCGTCTCGAAAAACCAAAAAAAAAAAAAATTTATCTATGGGTGTTTTGCCTGCATGTATGTCTGTATACCATATGCATGTAGTGCCCAAGGAGGCCAGAAGGCAGCATCAGATCCTATGGAACTGGAGTTACAGATGCTTGTGAGCCGATATGTGGATGCCGGGAATTGAACCTGAGTTCTATGAAAGAGCATCAAATGCTTAAACACTGAGCCGTCTCATCAACAGATGGTGGTGGTATGTGCATCACACCACGTGGGAGGCAGAGGCAGGTGGATCTCTGAGTCTGAGGCTAGCCTGGTCTACAGAGCAAGTTCCAGGATAGCCAGGGCTACGCCAAGAAACCCTGTCTCACAAAACCAAAACCAAACCAAACACTGAGTCATTTCTCTAGTCACACGCCACCCTCACCCCTTCTTTTAATAACGGGTCTATTGAGCCTTGGCTGGCCAGAAATTATTCTGTGGGTTGGGCAATGGTGGCGCACACCTTTAATCCCAGCACTTGGGGAGCAGAGGCAGGCGGATCTCTGTGAGTTCAAGACCAGCCTGGTCTACAGAGCTAGTTCCAGGATAGGCTCCAAAGCCACAGAGAAACCCTGTCTCGAAAAACCAAAAAAAAAAAAAAGAAAGAAAAAAGAAATTATTCTGTGGATCAGGTGGCTTCTACCCACTTATGCCTGCTTCCTCACCTAAAAGGTGTCCAGCTTCACCCAGTTTTCTGAGATGGTCTTCACTGGCCTGGTGGTGGTGAAGTCAGATTTACTAGACTGCAGAGAGCCTCCAGGCACCTGCCTGTCTCTGCCTCCCCCGCCACTCCCCAAAACTGGGATCGTAAACACCTATGATTCTGGGGATTAACAGGTTCTCATATTGTGTGGCCAGCATTTCACTAGGCAATTTCTCCATGTATTTATTTTTCCCGCTTTTTAAGTTTTGACACAGGTTCTCAACACAGCTCTGTCTTGGAACTCACTATGTGGAGCAAGCCGGTATTGAACTCACAGAGCTCTGCTGGGATTAGAGGTGTGTGTCATCCCACCCAGCCTTTTCTTTTTCTTTCTTTCTTTTTTTAAACTTTTTTTGAGATGGAGTCTCAGGGACTCCAGGCTGGCCTCCTAACTCACAGTGATCAGGAATAACCTTGAGTCTGGGTGGAGTGCTGGGGTCAGAGGCAAGCATCACCATGCTGTCTTTATATACCATGCGGCATCACCCCACCCCACCCCATGTGCTTTGCTTTATCAAAAGTGGGGCAGTGTGCAGAAACCTTCCTTTAGATGCTACATTCCTAGGTGGTAAGGCCACATCTGTGTGGTCCCCCAGGCAGGGCTGGACACTAAAAAAAGAGCTTTTGATAATGTTGGTTAAAGGGGAGCTGGGGAGCTTCCGCAAGTGCCCAGCAGCACAGACGGATGCACCTCTGAACAATATCAAAGCTGACTCAGAACACCTTCTAATAATAGCTGTGCCCAAAACGGACTCAGTTATTTCTCAACTGCCCTTTATAAGACTTCCCCACGGCAACACCCTGTGTCCCCAGGGCCCTGACTCTTTTGTAGACAAGGTCACATAGAGCCCAGGCTGGCGGGTCAAACCCAGGGCTTTGTGGACAAAAGGCACCATACCAAGTGAGCTCTATCCCAGCTTCCCCATCCTGAGCCTTCAAGGATCCAAGCCGGACTTGCTGAGCATCTTCCCCTCCTCCCTGAACTCAAGGCAGCAGAGCGCTCAACTGCTGTCCTCAGCACCACACACACATTGTTAGCCTATACTCATTTACTTTAAAGGTAGTGTCTTATGTAGTCCATGCTGGCCCCAGATTCATTATGTAACCAAGAATGATTTTATTGCACTTCAAGACCCTCTAGCGTCCACCTTCAGAATGCTTGTGTGTTCCACCACGCCTAGTTCCTAAAACGTTTCTCCTTTCAGTGCTGAGGGTGACTAGGGGTGGGCATACTGGCAGGTGCTCCACCACTGACCGACAGCTCTAGCCCTTCATTCAGGTGTGACTCTGGTTTTACCTGTGAAATGATTTTTTTAAATGTGTTTATTTTATGTGAACTGGTGTGAAGGTATTGGATCCCCTAGAACTGGAGTTATAGTTATAAGCTGCCAGGTGGGTGGGGGAATTGAACCCAGGTCCTTTAGGAAAAAGTCCCAGTGCTCTTAACTGTTGAGCCATCTCTCCAGCCCCCATGAAATGATTTTTAAACCTTAAAGAATCTCAATAATTGTTGAAGTGCAGGTAAATCCTTAACACCTTCCAACCCATATAAAGTTTCTTTCTTTTTTTTTTTTTTTTTTTTTTTTTTTGGTTTTTCGAGACAGGGTTTCTCTGTAGCTTTGGAGCCTGTCCTGGAGCTAGCTCTTGTAGACCAGGCTGGCCTCGAACTCACAGAGATCCGCCTGCCTCTGCCTCCCGAGTGCTGGGATTAAAGGCGTGCGCCACTGCCGCCCGGCCCCATATAAAGTTTCTTAATATAAAGTTTCTTAATGTTTCTAGAAGAAAGTTTATGGTGTCGTTTTTCAAAAATATTTGTTCATTTTGTGTCTTGCCTGCATGTATGTGTCTACACGTGTGTTTGGTACTCACGGAGGGGAGAAGAGGGCATCAGATCTGGAGCCTAGAACTATTTATCAATAGTTGTGAACCACTGTGTGGGTGCTGGGTCCTCTGCAAGAGTAACAAGTGCGGGGCTGGAGAGATGGCTCAGTGGTTAAGAGCATTGCCTGCTCTTCCAAAGGTCCTGAGTTCAATTCCCAGCAACCACATGGTGGCTCACAACCATCTGTAATGAGTTCTGGTGCCCTCTTCTGGCCTGCAGGCATACATGCAGAGAGAATATTGTATACATAATAAATAAATAAATATTAAAAAAAAAAGAGTAACAAGTGCTCTTAACAGCTGAGCCAGCTCTCCAGCTTCCCTTTCCACCCTTGTTAATAATTAAATAATAAAATGGTTGGTGACTTTTTTTTTTAAAGATTTTACTTATTTATTATATATACAACAGTCTGCCTTCATGTATGCCTGCAGGCCAGATGAGGGCACCAGATCTCATTACAGATGGTTGTGAGCCACCATGTGGGTGCTGGGAATTGAATTTAGGTCCTCTGGAAGAACAGTCAGTGCTCTTAACCGCTGAGCCATCTTTTTTTTTTTCCTAAGTTTTTTTTCTAACTTTTTTTCCCCTAAGTTTTTCAACAGGACTTCTGTATAGCCCTGGCCTAAAACTCAGAGATCCTCCTGCCAGCCCTGGAGTGCTGGGGTTAAAGGCGTGCACCATCACCACCAGACCTCAGAACTTGTTTCTTAACCTATCCTATGAAGGTAACATCAATCTCAATATCACTATAAATATTCAGTGATACAGGCCGGGCATAGTGGTGCATCCTCTTTAATCCTTGCACTAAAGAGCCAGAGGCAGGTGGATCTCTGAGTTCGAGGCCAGTTTGTTTACAGATCATGTTCCAGGACAGACAGGATGCACAGAGAAACCGTGTATTTGTGTGTGTGTGTGGGGGGGGGGGGGGGAAGGGAGAACCAACCAAATGGTAACAAAACGATCAAAAAGCAATGTCCAAGTGCTGTATATAGCAGATGTCATGTGTTTATTGTCTGGCCCTTCTGTGCAGGAGCAGCTGGAGGAGATGGAGGAGAGGCAGAGGCAGTTACGAAGTGGTGTGCAGGTCCAGCAGCAGAAGAACAAAGAGATGGAGCAGCTGAGGACCAGCCTCGCTGAAGAGCTTTCGACGTATAAGTCAGTTTTCTGTGCTTCTCAAGCCACGTCTACAACTGACTGATGGGGGGAGGGCTCATGGAATATCTTATTTAATGAAAGAAAACAAAATCATTTGGGAAACTGACTTTCAAACAGTTGGAAAACAGCTCTCTCTTTTTAAAGGGCTATGCTACCCAAGAGTCTGGAACAGGCTGATGCAGCTACTTCTCAGGCAGGTGGAGTTGAGGCCCAATCCCAAGGTGATCTTTGTGCACAGATGATGGGGATTTGCTCGTCATCGCTGCTTTCCTAACAGTGCTAACTAATGCCTTATTCTGGAGGGTCTTAGCTGTTACCCTTGCTTGGGATCCTCTTACCTCAATCTGCGTAGTTACAGGCATGTGCCTCTGTACCTGGTTACTTAATATCCTTTTACTATTGTTATTATTTTGTTTTTTTCAAAACAGGGTTTCTCTGTGTAACCGACTTGGCTGCTCTGGAACTTGCTTTGTAGACCAGGCTGGCCTTGAACTCAGAGATCCGCCTGCCTCTCCCTCCCAAGTGCTGGGACTAATGCCTGAGAAAGCTTTAATTTTTAATGAGACACAAAATTACATTTGGCCATTTTGCTAGGCCTCACCAATTTTTTTCTTTGGGACAGGGTCTCACCTTGTAGCTTTGATTGGCCTTCTATGTAGGCCATGTTGGCCTTGAACTCACAGTCTTCCAAGTACTTGGATTCATTACCACGATCGTCAATAGCTTTTTGTGTTTTATTTTTCAAGATACAAGTTTTTCTGTAGCTTTGGAGCCTTCCTGAACTAGCTTTTGTAGACCAGGCTGGCCACAAACTCATAGGGATCCACCTGCTGGGATTAAAGGTGTGCACCACCACCATCCAGAGATGGTTCAGCAGTTAAGAATGCTAGCTGAGAATACAGGTTTGGCTCCCAGAACTCACATGCAATTCAATCGTCTGTAACTCCAGTTCTAGAGGATCTGGTGCCCTCTTCTGGCCTTTGTGAGCACCAGGCACAGGCAAACACGCAGGCACAACATTCACTCACACGTAAAATAAAAGATATTTAAAGCAAACAAAATCCAGGCTCTATATACATCCTTCCAACTCTGACATTCAGTTCCCTTGGTATGGCACAAAAGACAATCCTATTATCAAATTAAGACTGACAAAGGAGGCCAAGAGGAATTGATGACTCATTTATAAAGCCATTGAAGATACCCCTAGAGCCCAAACTTAGTCAATGTATAAAATAATCACCAAGCATGTCCACTCACCTGTCAGAGAGGGTTTGAGTACAGTACCTGTGGAGCACAGAAGCTAAAGGCAGTTATGGGCTACCCCACTAGGTGCTGGGAGCCACACTCATGTCCTCTGGAGGAGCAGTGTGTGCTCTTAAATGCTAAACCATCTCTCCAGCCCCTTTGCACATAATAAAAACACAAAAGCTGGGGACTTATTCAGTAGTTGGGAAGTTTTAGGGCCTAGTATCTTTTGATCAAACCATTCAAGTCTAAGAACTCAGAAAGTTGAGGCAGGACTATCACATATTCAAGTCGCTTCTCTGGTTAAACTTAGATTCTGTCTCCAAAAAATATTAAGTTAATTAAAAGGGCTGGGAGAACATAACTAAGTGGTAGGTTGTTTGCTTGGTTTCTTTTTTTAAGATTTATTTATTTATTTAAACAGTATCCTGCCTGTAGGCCAGAAGAGGGCACCAGATCTCATTTATAGGTGGTTGTTGGGAATTGAACTTAGGACCTTTGGAAGAGTAGTCAGTGCTCTTAACCACTGAGCCATCTCTCCAACCCCATTTGCTTAGTTTCTATGGGGCCCTAGTTTAATCCCAAGCATTGAAAACAAAATACACACACTCTCTTTCTCTGTAACGGATATAACTTGTTCAGCATGCATATGACAGCAAGTTCTATAACCAAGAAGGAAAAACAAAGGAACAGAAGCTAAGTTGTATACAATACAATTTGGATACCAACTGGTAAGCAGTAACTTCAACTGATTCATTCTGTAAGTTTCTAGATTTTCTTTTATGGTTATGCTGATCATCTGGGAGTTACAACCCTGCAATTGACAATGACCTGATGAGCATTTTTGTATGAACTGGAAAGGTTAACAATCTAAACAGAGGATCCGAGCAAAGAATGCAGCTCAGTTGGTGAAGTGCATGTATAGCATGAACAAAGCCCCAGCACTGCATAAACTGTGAGACGAGACATAACGGGAACTTGGCTGTAACGAGTTCCCGGATTGCCTGGGCTGAAGGAGACTGGTGCTAGATATGGTGCAGTGCTGTAGAGCCCTTGTTCTTGCAGAGGACCCGAGTTTGATTCCCAGAGCCCACAACCACCCATAATTCAAGTTCTGGGGCATCTGATGCCCTTTCCTGGCCTCCTCAGGCACCAAGCATACACACAGGCAAGCAAAGCACATATATATAAAATTGAAAAGATCAGGCGGTGGTGATACATGCGTTTAATCCCAGTACTCAGGAGGCAGAGGCAGGAGGATTGAGTTTGAGGCCAGCATGGTCTATATGAGCTAGTTCCAGGGCAGCTTGAGCTGTTTCATAGAGAAATCCTTAAAAAAAAAAGGGGGGGGGAACAACAACAAATTAAAAGAATAAAAAGAACATTTGCTGTGAAGGATGATGGGTCAGTTTCCACCATTCTCATCAGGCAGTTTTCAACTCCTGTGACTCCAGCTCCAAGGGATATGGTGTCTTTTTCTGGCCTCCAAAGACACAAGATAGGTGCACACATGCACAAAATCTTAAAACCAAATTGAGGGGCTGGAGACATGGCAAAGTGATTCCCAACACCTACACGACAGCTCAAAACAGTGTAACTCTAGTTCTAAGGGACCCAGTGTCTCTCTCTGACCTCCATGGGCTCCTGTGCACACATCACACCCCCTCAAAAATCAAAACAAAAACCCAGAACCTTGAACTTGTCCTGCCTCATCCCGAGTGCTAAAATTGTTGCCATACACCACGTCTGCTTACGTATTCTCTCACCCCACTGTCACAGAAGACTAGTTTTTATATTGTAGCCAGGTATGGTGGTACCAGGCACGCGACTTTAACCTCTACATTGAGGCAGATTGGATCTCTGAGTTAAAGGTCAACCTGATCTACATAGTCAACTTCAGGTCAGGCAAGGCTACATGGTAAAATCAATCAAACTACAGTCTACCCTAAGAAAACCTTGGAAGCTCATTGTTATAAAATTTTCTAGTGTATTATTTCAAATTGTACAAAGTGCAAACTTAATTGTGTTTCTTTCAATCTTACAGGAACTCTTTAGAAATGTATGGCCGGATATGTAACCCAGAAACAACAAAGCATTTGTATCAAAGCACCACCAGGGATGGACTTTTCACCAAACAGGAAAGAGTGCCAGCAGCTGGCAAGCAATTCATCCTGTGAAAATTACACACATTGGTTGGCTTGCCCAGAGATTTTAGGGTTGGCTGGAAGCAGAATACTAGTCAACTGGTATTATCTGGATTCTTTTCTGTAGGCTGCTAGTACTGATCTTAATGCACTGTGGAATGGGAAATGAGCCTTTTTATCCTTCAGCAGCACACTGGGTATAAGAGATGTATCACATCTGGCAATATTGTGAAGATTATTTATTGCTTTGTGCTGACCCAAACCAAGAACATTCAAGGGAAAAAGGTGGGGTCAAAAGGCAGCCAATCTTTGCTATACAGATCCACCACTTGAGTCCCTTTGAGCTATGGTATTAGATTTTAAATGACTCTTTCACAAAGCTATTTCCCCCTTAATGTCTGCACTCAAATATTTATTAAAACAGAGCCAAGATAGCTATTTTATTTTTGGCAAAGGACCTCACTTATATATAGCCCTGGCTGGCCTAGAACTCACTTTTCAGACAATGTTGGCCCTGAACTCACAGAGATCCGCCTGCCTCTACAGTACTGAGAATAAAGACAATGTTGAGTTTGTCTTTTTTGAGACAAGATTTTCAAGTAGTCTAGGCTGGTTTCTAACTTGTTATGTAGGTCAGGATGACATTGAACTTCTGATCTTGCCTCTACCCCCAATTACTAGGATTACAGGTATCTGTCACCAAGACACCCCCCAAACACAAGGTATCACCATGTAGTGATCTGGCTTTCTTGGAACACATTACATAGACGAGGGCCTCAAACTCAGAGACTCTGCCTCTGCCTCCTTAGTGCTGGGGTTAAAGACGTGTGCCATCACAGCCAGCCGGACACACACTAAAACGATGAGAACAGGTACTACTTCGAAATTGGACCAGATACTCCATTATTCAGACTTACAAAACAAAACAAAACAAAAACACACCACTGGTTTTGGAGGCGAGAGTCATTGCATCTGGTCTTTGCATGTGGTATTAAAGGCACTCATAGCCAACCCTGTCAAAGTAGGTGTCCCAGTAAAAAACACTGGGCAGATACAAGGTCTCTAACACAAGCCTCTTTCAAATTTAAACTCTGCCTTAAATTCTCTATTATACTGCCTTTGACATCTTAGAAACTTGTATAGCTCTTTTAGGGAAGACTTCAAAAATATGTAATTTTACCAAGACTAGTTTGTGTACTGTTTGGTAATGCCTTCACTTTCCCTGGCAGGAGTAAAGTTCTTTTTTTATGCTTCTGGGTCAATTACATTTATTTTAATCTTGACAGTCAAGACCACGGAAAAGAACTGTCATCCAAAACAAATCTTACTGGTGTTTGATGGATATTGAAAAAAAAACTCAGCAGCACAGGACACTTTATAGAAAAGCAATTTATTCCATTATAAGCACTTACACAGTTAGTCATGAGAGTAGTAACAGGCCTGATGGTGAGACAGGTCAACCAAAATGGAGATGGCTTCAAACTATAGTGATCAAGGACTAACTCCTAAAAAAGCAACTCTTATCAAGGATTAATTTAATTTTAAAAACAAATACAAACTAGCAATTCACTCTTTCTCAACTTGACAGTTCACCAGTGGTATGACTGTCAGTTAAAAACATACATCTCACAACTTGGTGGTCCCAAGTTTAAAAAACAAAAACAAAAAACCGCACAACAAAAGCCAAGTGAAGTAGGTGTCTGAGCCAGGAGTATAAATATTGCAAGATGTCATTTTTATTCCTGAATAAAATTTCTTCATTTTTATAAATTTATAAATTTTTCTTCAGGAATTTTCTAGTAATAAACCCAGGTCTAAAGCAGCTCCAGAAATGGGACATATTATGTGTGATTATTTTTCTTTTTAAGCTATATCCCAAATTTTTCATATTCTCAAGTGGAGAGAGTGGATAAGGAATAAGTGAAGTAGGTGTTCGAGCCAGGAGTATAAATATTGCAAGATGTCACCTTACAATATTTATAGAACAAACAATGCTCCATTTCTGAAGTTACTTTAGACCTGGGTTTGTTACTAGAAAATTCCTGAAGAAAAATTTAAATATAAGTCTGTGGCTTTGTTGAATTAATCCCCCCAGTTAAGATTTAGAAAACACCCATGGTTTGGGCTAATAGTACTGTTGGTGGCACCTATTGTAGCCGGATAGCTGAACAAAGTCTGTGTCTCAAACCAGTGTTAAATCCATCTCAGGGTTCAGAAGAAAACAAGGGGAGTCTAAATCACAAGTGCAGACATGTCTAGGATCCTTGTCCTTCCGGATCCACACTTCCTTCAGGGTCTTCATCATTGTAAATGTTCTCTGCCTGCCAGAGAGAGAGCAGTTATTTCTTTTTTCTTCCTCCTTTCCCTTCTTTTCTTTCCCCCACTCCCACCCAGGGTTTGGAGCCTGTCCTGGAACTCCCATTCAGACTGGCCTTGAACTCAAGAGATCTGCCTGCTGGAATTAAAGGTGTGTGCCATTACTGACCAGCAACAGTTATTTCTTGAAGTCTATTTCCATAATATATTACGCCAGGGTGCCTGATAACAAGGTCCCTGATAACATTTCAAATAAGGCCATATAGTTCTAACTATTCAATGCTGTTGCTGAATAAAAACAGCAACAGGCAATGCAGACAAGATGAATCATAAACAGAACAGGTGTGTTCCAGTACAAACTAGGAGCAGGCCATAGCTTCTACTATAGGGCATTTTTACAAAGTGTGGATGATCTTCATTCCTGAACTCTTAAACCAGATATATTATTTGTAATAGCTAAAATATAAGCCACAGGATTCTATGAGACACACAGAAATTGATGCTTTTAAGCACAGAATCTCTTTTAAGGATGACAAAAATATTCTAATATTTTTTGTGATGTGTAACTCTGGAGTAGGAAAAAAACCCCACTGAATAGTAAATTTAAATGAAACTACCCAAACTTTATATGCAAATTTCAATTTATAAAGGTCTTGAAAAGCTACTTTTACATAACAAAACACCCACCCTCAGTAGTTGATGAAATGTATAAGTCTAAAATCAAATGTGTGGAACCAAGAACCCAGTCACATCAACAATCACCAATACCAGACCTAACAGGCATCACACCTCAGGAGAGCTGTAACCCCAAATCCGCAGGCTTACCCTGTCACTTCTATCCAACATTGCTATAAAATGAGGGTTTTGCAAAAACTCCTTTGACTGGTTTGAAAATTTGCTATGATTCTAAAGAATGAGACTTTGACGTTTATATATTATGCATGTGATCTCTTGCTTCAGTTTTCCCAAGATCTAGGATTATAGAGCTACCATGCACTCTGCTTATTCCTGGGGTATCTATTTTATATGTCTGTATTTAGAAAACCCAGGGACCAAATGGAAGAGATACAGAAGGGAGCAGAGCATATTACTCTCCTAGCAAGTCAATGTGACCCCCAGAATCTGGATGCTCAAACTACCTAGAGGAAGCTAAGAGCTTAATCTCCCTTCCCCACTGGGGTGGCAGAGTTCCAAGTGGTTAATTTTCAGCACTCCTGTTGACTAGCCCAGCTATGAGGCTATCTAGGGGCCTCACCAAAACCTTAGAAACAGACTCAGGTATGGTACAAAAGGCACCATCATCATGAACAGAACAAACTGAGCTAGAAATCCCAATGGTTTCTTAGCAGAATCATGCCAAAACACAGGACAAAGTCTAAGCATGTACTACTTATTATGGGGACATATCAAACAGAGGCAGTGACCCCGGAGGAGATCTAATTCATCTGCCTACAACCTTTTCTTTTGGTCATTTTTCTCCAAAAATAGGCTTTCTCTGCTACCCTGGAACTCTGTAGAGCAGGCTGGCATTGAACTCAAGACATCCACCTGCTTCTGCCTCCTGAGTGCTGGAATGAAAGGCACACTTTCCCACCCTGCCTCCTTCTTGGCTTTTTGGAGACAGGGTCTCTCTACACAGTCCTGGTTTTCCTGGAACTCAGTATGAGTTTCAAAAAGCAGAGATAAGATAAACTATCTCTTAGTTCCCAGCACTCGCATTACACAGTTCACAACTGCCTGTAATTCCAACTCCAAGGTATCTGATTGCCTTTTTCTGGCCTCTGAAACCAACACACACACAATAAAATAAATCTTTAAAAAAATAACATACCCTTCATTCTGCACACAGCATAGCCATGGACAACAGGAAAATCACAGGTTATAAGACCAGTTCAAAGTAATCAAAATAACTAGCTTCTATCTCTAATACTACTTTTGGGGCTCTTTTCTTTTTTTAAATATTTATTTATTTATTATGTATACAATATTCTGTCTGTGTGTATGCCTACAGGCCAGAAGAGGGCACCAGACCTCATTACAGACGGTTGTGAGCCACCATGTGGTTGCTGGAAATTGAACTCAGGACCTTTGGAAGAGCAGGCAATGCTCTTAACCTCTGAGCCATCTCTCCAGCCCCCCTGACTTTTTTCTTTCTAGGTCATAGACAGGTCTTATTCTTACAACTTTTCTGGCTCAGCATTAGTGTTGAGATTACAGCTAATATTTTTGAAACCTAATAGGACAATATAACTAAACCCAGAGGTGAAGAGACTTGAATTCTTGTAGCTTTAAAGGCTAATTAAAGATACACTGTATCTAATGTCCCCTAAATAAATTGCTAAACACTTACCATCTGCCATACTTGCATGATATTGTCTTCTGATACAGAACAAATCACCCAAGGTTCATTGGGATTCCAGGAGAAATCAGATATCTTGGCAGTGTGACCACCATGAATAAACTGGAAGAGGGACCAAAACCAAGACATTAAACACAGACATTAAATCATAGCCTACTGCTTAAAGCACAGAAGACCCCAAAGTGCCTGAAAGGTTATAACATACCAGCAACTCTGGTGGGCCATCTTCTGCATCTTCTGGGGACTGTTCTTCTCCAATTTTACTTAACAAAAAAGAATTTTAAGTCAGAAAACATTACCCTGTGTGGTAGTTTGAATATAACTGGCCCCCATACGCTCACAGGCACTATGAGGTGTGGCTTGTTGGAGGAAGTATATCATTGTGGAGGCGTGCTTTGAGTCTCGTATATGCTCAAGCCACATCCAGTCTTTTAGCTCACTTTCTGTTGTCTGCACAAGATGTAGAACTCTCAGCTACCTCTCCAGACCATGTCTGCTGGCACACTGCCCTGTCACACCATGATAATAATGGACTAAACCTCTGAATTATAACCTACCCAATTAAACATTTTATAAGAGCTGTTGTTGGTGCAGGAGAATTGTCTGTATTCTGTCAATCATGTTTTAAATAAACGCTGATTGGCCAGGCAGAAAGTATATGCGGGTCAACCAGACAGGAAGTAGATGTGGGGCAATGAGAATAGGAGAATGCTAGGAAGGAGAAAGTCCATTTCTCCCACTCCTGCCCAGACTCCGAAGAAGCAACATGTGATCTGCCCCGGCTGTGAAAGGTACTGAGCCACATGGCTAACATAGATAAGAATAATGGGTTAAGGGGCTGGAAAGATGGCCCAGTGGTTAAGAGCATAGGCTGCTCTTCCAGAGGTCCTGAGTTCAATTCCCAGCAATCACATGGTGGCTCACAACCATCTGTAATGAGATCTGGCTCCGCCTCCTGGCGTGCGGGCATACATGGAGGCAGAATGTTATACACATAATAAAAATAAATAAATCTTAAAAAAAGAACAATGGTTAATATAAGCTACAAGAGCTAATAAGTAGCCTGAGCTAATGGGCCAATCAGTTTATTATACATAATATACAGTTTATACATAATATAATAAATAAATCTTAATAAATAAACCAACCGATTGGCCCATTAGCTCAGGCTACTTATTAGCTCTTGTAGCTTATATTAACCCACTGTTCTTTTTTTAAAGATTTATTTATTTTTATTATGTGTACAACATTCTGCCTCCATGTATGCCCGCACGCCAGAGGAGGGCGCCAGATCTCAGTACAGATGGTTGTGAGCCACCATGTGGTTGCTGGGAATTGAACGAACTCAGGACCTCTGGAAGAGCAGCCAGTGCTCTTAACCTCTGAGCCATCTCTCCAGCCCCTGGGCCAATCAGTTTTATAACTTATGGAGATCTCTGTGTGATTTTCTTTGGGGCACCTGGCGGGACGGAAACCCCAACGAGCAGGCCCCCTCATGTTACATGCTGTGGCCATGGCTGTCTCTTTATAGAAAAAGAAAACCTAAGACAGCCTGAGCACTCATCTTTGAAAAATGTAAAGATGCCGGGTGGCGGCAATGCACACCTTTAACCCCAGCACTCATGGAGGCAGAAGCAGGCAGATTTCTGTGAGTTTGAGGCCAGTCTGATCTACAGAGCGAGTTTCAGGACAGGCTCCAAAGCTATAGAGAAACCCTGACTCAAAATCCAAATAATAATGTAAAGACAGTAACTTTGCCAGGCTCGGCACTCAGGAGGCAGAGAGAGGTGAAATTATTGAGTTTGAGGTCAGTCTAGTCTACAGAGTGAGTTCTAGGATAATCAGGACTACACAGCGAAACCCTCTCCCGCCCCCCCCCAAACAAAAAAACCAAAACAAATCAGTAACTCCACGGATAGGGTAACTAACACAAAACTTACCTTAAATCCCACACATTCAACCTACGATCAGTACCGCTAGAAGCCAAAATAGTTTCATTGTGAGGTGACCACTGAACCTAAATCCAAGAGAAGAATTCAACAAATTAGAAAATAGAATGGGAAAATATCTCAAATTATATCTTACAAAACTGTAAATAAAAGGCAGTGAATACTGTTAAAACGGACAAATATTAGCAGGGTGGTGGTGGTGTATGCCTTTAATCCCAGCACTCAGGAGACAGAGGCAGGTAAGACCTCTGTGAGTTCAAGGCCAACCTGGTCTACAGAGTATCAGGACAATCAGAGTTCTCACATAGTGAAACCTTGTCTCAAAACAGACCAATCTGTGGAGGCAGTAGTTCAGATTTCAGCTAAGCCCAAACGACACATAGCAAGCTTAATGAATGAATGAAAATGAGAGGAAGGGAGGAGAGAGAGGGAAGAAGGGAGAGAGAGGAAAAGAAAAAAAAAAAGAAAAGGAGAGAGAATCGAGTATAAAGAGTAACATTGATGTACAGGTACCTCACTTCCAAAATCTTGAGAAAGGGTCTCATTTCTCAATGTGGCTCACACTGCCCTTGAACTTATTCTGTGCTGTGGCTAACCTTCATCTGTTGTTCCTACTTATATGTTCCTAGTGCTGGGATTACAGGTATGTGTCACTATGCCTGGTTTATGAGTTGCTCTGCATGACAGGTAAAAACTCTACCAACTGAGCTTCATTTCCAGGTGCTCTCTGATTTGTGAGCTTCTCAAGTGCTAGAATTATTGGTGTGTACTCATATTCTGTACAGAGAGGGAAAAAAGGGAGAGAAGGGGAAGGAAGGGAAGAAAGCAAGCAACACAGGTTTCTCTTACTTGGAATATTTCATCCTTATGTGATTCAAAGGAATGCAACTTGAGTTTCAGATTTCTCAGATCCCACAAGGCAACAGTCTACGGACAATAAGATAAACTTATTTAAAAAAAGCCTAGGGCCAGCAAGATAGTTTAGTGGATAAAGGTGCTTGCTGCCAAGCCTGGTAGAGTCTGGTCCCAGAATCCACATAGTGGAAGGGGTAAACAAGGTCTGGCAAGTTGTCTTCCAACTCCCAGACAACGTCATTGTATATACACCCATCCCTGACAAATAAGTAATTTAGAGTGTGTGCATATACACACTTGTTCCATGACAACTGTGTAGAGATCAAAGGCCAACTTGTAGAAGTGGAGTTGGTAATCTCCTTTAGTCATTTCGGTCTTGGGGACTTTATTCAGATCTTCAGGCTCAGCAGCCTGATAATAATTTCTTAAAAAAAATTTCAAAGACAAGACAACCTTTAAAACATTAAGATATCTTTGCACATTTAAAAGATACTGAAGATGGCTCAGTGGTTAAGAGTACTTAGTACTCGTCCAGAGGGCCAGTTCAGCACACACTTGATGTGTCACAAATATATGTAACTTCAATCCCGGGAGACCTGACACTATCTTCTGGTCTCAATGGGCACCAGGCATATACACCATGCTGAAGACATGCATGTAGGTGTAATTCCCTTAACCATAAGATATAAAACCTGAACAATTCAAACACAAAGCAAACTGACCTTGTCAGCTGATCCTGTGGCAAGAATGAACTCACTGTAAGGATTGAAAGACAGGCAGTTCACTTCAGCAGTGTGAGCATCGACTGAGTGGCTTGGCTTGGAAGTATTGTTTGAACGAGTATCCCAACTTCATTTAAGAAGAGAGAAAGCAGGAAAAGAAGCTTGAAATGGTGACTAATACAACACTCTGAAAACGTACGTATTAATAAACAATGGGGTCCACTCACATCATAAGTTTCTGGTCATCAGCAACAGACCCAAACAGAGACTCATGGAGCAGATGCCAGGAAACGTCCTCTACTACTGCTGTATGCCCCGTGAAGATGGTCTTTGCATCCACCACTTTCCCTTCCTTTGGAACTGCACTGATGTCCCATAGGCAGATGGTCTTAAAAGATAAAATTAACCATTATATAAAAGACCCTCACTTCCCCACATATCTCCCCAATTTGGCAGTAACTCCAGATTTTCTTCAAAACTGAAAGGATACGCACATGGTCATCTGAAGCACTGAGTAAGTGCCCGCTGAGATTTGGATTCCAAGAAAGACCATAACCTTCCTTCTGATGTCCGCGGAGACGCAAATCTGGGTTGCACTCTCCAGAAGGGTCTGCAAAGTAACAGATATATCTAAACTATCCAGCCCATTGCCTCTCTAGGCTTATTAAGCAAAATGATGTCAAGCATCTATTATACAGCTCACAACTGTCTGTGACACACCTTTACACCAATGCACATAAAATAAAGTTAATTAATTATATATAAAAAAATTAAGGGGGGGCTAGAGAAATGGCTCAGAGGTTAAGAGCACCAGCTGTTCTTCCAGAGGTCCTGAGCTCAAGTGCCAGCAACCACATAGTGGATTGTAACCATCTATAGTGAGATCTGGTGCATTCTTCAGATTTTAAATAAATCTTTAGAGAAACAAAACGCCTATTATACAAAATACAAACCCATTATGGCCAACTATATAATGCTCAGTTGCAAAATCATGATTTCCTCTACATAAAGCATTGTTTCACTTGAGAAGCATAAAAATAACCCCACATATCAATAAAAACATAAGATGTTAAATTATAAAAATAACAGAATATTTCTGAGTAAATGGAACCTGTATCTGATTAAAAAGGGGGAAGTACCTGGTTTAGAAGGATGCTTTGTGTAGTCAAAAACAAGCACATCACTGGATGGAGTCTTTGTCGCAATGATGCAAGGGTTCTGGGGCATGTACCGAGCCCTGTTTACTTCTCCTTCATGGTTGATCTTGATTTCTATTTCAATTTTCCCACTGACAGAGCCAAAACCTCCAAATTCTGTACAGAGAAGCAAAAAGTATTTAATCAACCAAGTGGTATGACTAGAAGACTGACCCATTTAGAGAACCACAGTGTCACATTTATACATACACCTGTAACTACAGATAGGTCAGTAATAAGCACTACATTACCAACTAAAATCAAGAAGGTATGAATCCCAAGTCAGCCATGGCAGTGCTATACCTTTAAATCTTGGCACTCCCAGGAAGAACAAATGAGATCTTTGTGAGTTAGAGGCCAGCCTAGTCTGCAAAGTGAGCATTATGCTACTAGCTAAGGCTTTATAGAGAGATCCTGTCTCAGGGAGGGGGAATTAAAAAAAAAAAAAAAAGGCTTTGTGAGTCTCATTCTGTTTGTTTTCCAGACAGGCCTTCAATTCACTACACAGAGGTTCTCTGTCCTTCATCTCTTTCTCCCTCCCATTCCTTCTCAAAATCTTATTCTACAGCCTAGCCTAAGCAATTTTCCTGAGTGCCAAGATTACAAATATGATGGCCACTATTCCTTGCTAAAAGGTTGTTCCTGGAAGTTTTCAAATCTCACTTGATGTAAAAATAACTTGGGGCCAAGTATTGGTGGCGCACACCTTTAATCCCAGTATTCAGGAGGCAGAGGCAGAAGGATCTCTGAATTCAAGACCAGCCTGGTCTACAGAGCAAGTAGAAACCCTGCCTCAAAAAACCAAAAGAAAATTAGGGAGAGGGGGCTGTTTCAAGACAGGGTTTCTGTGTAGCTCTGGCTCTCCTGGCACTCACTCTGTAGACCAGGTTAGCTTCGAACTCAGATCTGGCTGCCTCTACCTCCTGAGTGCTGGGATTAAAGGTGTGCTCTACTACTGCCTGGCTAAAAATATTTTATGTGTGTAAGTATTTTCTTACATGTGTGTTAATGTGTATCTGGTGTCCATGGAGGTAGGTAGATCTCTGTGAATTTGAGGCCAGCCTGGTCTACAGAGTGAGTTCCAGGACAGGCTGCAAAGCTACACAGAGAAACCCTAGCTTGAAAAAAGCAAAAACAACAGAAGTACCATCAAATTGCATCTCTTAAAGGTTTTTTTGTTTAGTTTAACGAGAAAACAAACACACCACAGTCTCCTTTTCCAGTCACTTCTTTCATGTTGGACCCTAGCTTGCTCTATCACTGATCTGCATCGCTAGGCAAGCAAACTCTTGTAACTACTCATTTTTAAACACCTTTTCACTGAGTTGACCAGGCCGGATTCCAAACCTTGAAGTCCTCCTGACTCAAGTCTCCTGAACAGCCTGGATTACAGACCTGCTACCAGGCCTAGTAAGTTCCTTTTCATTAGCATCCCTAAAATTTTATGAACTATTTTATTATTGGGCTTTAGAGACAGGTTCTCACTATTCAGCCTTGTCTGTCCTGGAACTCGTAGAAGTATGTTCTAAAATGTACTTATTGTCATTATGTGTGCCATGGTGTACATGGAGGGCAGAGGACAACTCAGGAGACAAGAATCTTTTCCTTCTGAGCCATCTCGCGTGCTCTTCATTCACATTTAACTATCACATGCACGTAGGAGAACTCTCCCAAGCAGCGCTACAAAATAATCTGTGGTTATATAAAATAAATGAGGGTAATTAATGATAGAAGACTTACAGAAGGCAGGATATGGTAGAAAATACTAAGTGTTAGATAGACTTAGACCCAAGTAGCTCTGTTGCTTCCCAGTTTGGTGATCTGGGGAAGGCTTTAAGTTTAGAGTTATGTACAGATGAAAATGTCTGTCATTAACACTGCCACTCAAATGTTACTTCACTTACTGATTGACTGACATGGTCTCATTTAGCACAAGCTACCCTCCCACTATGTAGCTAAGGATGGCCATGAACTCTCTCCCGCTCTGGTGCTGAGATAACAGACGTACACTACTACTCCTAGAAACGTGTCACTAGCTAAAGGATAAAAATATTTTCAGAGAGCAAAGATATAAATAACACTGTTAGCCTATTATACAATTTTCAACCTCAAAATAATTCTTATTACATTCATTATTTACTTATTTTGAGAGGGGGTCTCACTGTACTCCTGACTATCCTCAAACTTGCTATGTAGACCAGACTAACCTGGAATACACATATGATCTACCTATCTATTTCTGCCTCCCAAGTACTAGGACTGGAAGCCTCAGCCAACACATTTATCTGTTTTGCCTGTATGTGTACACACTATGGAAAACATCTTGAATCCTGCCTCTAGGGTGGCAGAGGCAAGTATATCTTTTGAGTTCCAGACCAGCCAGGTAGCCAGGGGTACATAGTGACACCCTGTCTTGAAAAACAGCTCTAGGGTCTGGAGAGATAGCTCAGAAGTTAAGAGCACTGGCTGTTCTTTCAGAGAACCAGCACCCACATGGCAGCACACAATTGTTTATAACTCTAGTTACAGGGGATCTGGAACCTCATAGAAACATACCATGCAGGAAAAACACCAATATACATAAAACAAAAATTTTTTTTTAAAAAAACAATAAAGTAGCCGGGCGGAGGTGGTGCACGCCTTTAATCCCAGCACTCGGGAGGCAGAGGCAGGTGGATCTCAGAGTTCGAGGCCAGCCTGGTCTATAAGAGCTAGTTCCAGGACAGGCTCTAGAAACTACAGGGAAACCCTGTCTCGAAAAACCAAAAACAAAACCAAAAAAAAAAAAAAAAAAAAAAAGAAAAAGATTTATTTATTTATTATGTATACAGTGTTCTGTCTGTCTGTATGCTTGCTGGCCAGAAGAGGGCACCAGCAGCATCTCATTACAGATGGCTGTGAGTGACCATGTAGTTGCTGGGAATTGAACTCAGGACCTCTGGAAGAGCAGTCAGTGCTCTTAACCTCTGAGCCATCTCTCCAGCCCAATAAAAAAAGATTCTATAAAGATGGGGGAAATCAATAAACCTTTGCATATACGCCTGACTCTACGACATACTGAAGATGTAACACAGGACGAGGAACTTAAGCATTCACTGCACCAGTAGGACAAAAATATCGAAGACCCTGCCTCAACAAGGTGTAAGGCAGAGTTGCCCTCTGACCCCCACATACAAACACAACCCATATAGGCACGCATAAATAAATGTTAGAAAGGATGTAACATGGCAAGCAATCTCAAGGAATTCAGTCTAAGTACATGGTAAGTATAGTGATATTCTATTTATGTTTAAATAAATAAAGCTTGCCTGAAGATCAGAGGGTAAAACTAAGCCACTAGAGGCCAGACAGTGGTGTCACACACCTTTAATCCCAGGGTTTGGGATGGCAGATGGAGCTCTGTGAGTTCAAGGCCACCCTGGGCTACACAGAAACAGATCCAGGTGGTGATGGCTCACTCCTTTAATCCCAGCACTAAAGGTGAATATAAGATGGGAGGAGACAGAGGCTCCAGGCTCAGTCTGCAGTCGCCCAGCCTTGGTAAAGTAAGACTTCTCTGGTGGCTTGGCTGTTTTGTTTGCTCTTCTGATCTTCAGCCTGAATCTCAATTTCTGTCTTTGGGTTTTTATTATTCATGTTACAGGTAAACACATGGCTACACAAGACTTGACTGTCAAAGTAGCAACATACAGGAGAAAAGCAACACTTGGCAGAACCCACAGAAAAGGGGGCCATCAGTCATACAATGCATGTTTTCATTTGGGGCATATACTTAAAAATTATAATAGCAGGAGCCCAATTTTAGAAACTTCAAATTGAGAATATTTTGTTTTGTCTGCCCATGTCTCAGTAGCCCTGCTTGCTTCAAACTAAAGATCTACCTGCCTTCCAAGTACGGAGACTGCAAGGCATGTACCACCATATGCAGCTCTCAAATTGAGTTAACACAGATTAGGATGTGTCTTTTTCTTTTTACAATGAACCAAAGGCCACAAAGATTACCACTGAAACATTATCACTCTACCGCTACACCTACTTAAAATCATAGATTGTCACTATATAGTAGATAGTGGAAGGACCCATTCAAAACAGGAAACAAAGGCCTGAAATATTAAAAAACTGAAAGTAAGAAATTCTTCCTAGCTTGTTTCTTCTAACAAAGGCAAAACACTGCTAAAACCACCCTAAAGCACAGCACCAACAGAATAAAAATGAACAGACTCTGTGGCTTTGTAACTCCTTATCCATATGTATACCAGGAGAATACAAACCACAGTGAACACATTCCCATGGGCCAGAGATGGCTCACTGATGAAGAGCACTGGCTGCTCTTCAAGAGGACCCACAGTTTGATTTTCAGCATCCACATGTAACTTCAGTTCCAGGGGCTCTGATAATCCTCTTCTGGTCTCCACAGGCACTAACTAGGTACACATGTGGTGAGTGCACTGACTTATATGCAGGGAAACACTCATATACATTAAAACAGTAAAGAGGATAATAGAAACCCCCCTTTAAAAGGCTAAGTCAGGGGCAGGTAGATCTCTGTGAGTGCAAAGCCAGCCTTGGTCTAAAAAGCAAGTTCCAGGGCTGTTACACAGAGAAACCTTGTCTCCAAAAACAAAAGGCTAAATCAAGAGGATCACCAGTTCAAAGCTAGCCTTGACTACTTAAGGGAGTTTCAGGCCTGCCTAGACTACATAGAGACTGCCCCCCCCCCACTAACCAAAAACAGTAACAAAAATTGCCCAAACAAAACATTTCTAGCACCCTAGAAGGTTGCGGACCCCTAACCAATACTATGGCCAAACAAGGTTCCAACACTCTGATTTTTTTTTTTTTTAAACCAAAGTCACTTGTCTGAGTCATAAACACTGTGGAATTTCAAAGAATGTATTTTAACAACAATATATTTTAACAAGCCAAATAACCAAATTATTTGATCACAATCAATGATGATACTTAACTCATGAATTTTTATAATGCATTTTCTTTTTTAGGTAAGAAGTTATTTACCTAGTAATCTCTCAAAAAAAAAAATCTTTCTTTTTTAATCTGTGGTGCTAGGTATGGAGCAGTCTTTTTTTTTTTCGTGAACAAGGTTGGAGCAGTCTTGTAGATGCTAAACAAGTGCTCTATCACTGAGATACAACCTAAGAGACTTATGTAGTAATATTTTGAATTTTAACAAATAAAGCTTGCCTGAAGATCAGAAAGTGCAGAGCTAAGCTACTATAGGCCAGGGAGTACTGGCACACACTTTCAGTTCCAGGACTCGAGAGATAAAGGCAGAGGGGTCTCTATGAGTTCAATGCCACCCTGGGCTACACAAGATCCAATCTGTCCATAAGAGAAACAGCTCACAAAAAGGTGATCCCACGCCTTTAATCCCAGCACTAGGGTGATGAAGACAGAAATGATGTCGCTTGGCAGAGGGGAATATAAGGTGGGGGGAGACAAGAGCTCACTGTAGAGCAACAGGATTGCCTGTTGGGTTTGAGCATTGGTAGAGGTAAAAAGGTCTCTCTAGTAGCTGTCTGCTCTTCTTCTCTGATCTCTCAGATTTCACCCCCCAATATCTGACTCTGGGTTTTTATTAAGAACAATTAGAATTTGTGCTACAGACTTATTAGACATAACTGTACCCATCACTGATGAGCTCAACTGAAGTCACCACTCCCCCACATTTAAGTACCAAGCCTATCCACTTACTGGTTAAGGGATAAAAGGGAAATAAGGTGTGTAACCCTGGGGTAGTGAAATAATCAAATTTAAAAATCCATAGTTGTTTTGAGACAGTTCAGTCAGGATCCCAATAAGCAGACCACGATGGCCTTGAACCTGTGATAATCCTTTCCCATCTGGCACTATGGTACATACCTACACCAACACACAAAACCAAACTAGTCAGAGGAAGAAGCTCAGAGATAGACAGCATACTGCCCCCAATTCCGCAAAGCAAGAGAAACATTCAGGGAACAGGACTTAATCTAATCACACACAGAGCAGCAAAATAAACAAAGACCAAAGTTTATCAGTTAAAGTACTAGGAATAAACAAATGATATTTTGAAATCTTGGAACGGGGAAGGCATTTCAAAGAAGGACAGAAAAGTTGTAGGGCATTAAGAGGAAAAGTTAATAATTCATAATTGTACAGTTTTTCTTAACAAAATAGCAGAGGTCAGGTTTGTTAACTCAATCCTTCCCAGAACATCAAAGTGAAGACAAGGATGATTACAAGTTCAAGCCAGCCTGGGTTATCAGTTACCTGAAAGCCTATTCAAAAACAACCAAAATATAATACACACAAACTTAGAACCTTAAGTTTATAAATAAAATAAGCTTGGAGGATAGAGATGGTTTAGAAGGTAAAATGCTTGCTACCCAGAAAGCAGGAAGACCCGAGTCTGAATCCTTAGCACCTACATAAAAAGCCAGATATGTTGGGCTGGAGAGATGGCTCAGGGTTAAGAGCACTGCCTGTTTGTTCTTCTGGAGGTCCTGAGTTCAATTCCCAGCAACCACATGGTGGCTCACAACCATCTATAATGAGATCTGGTGCCCCTTTCTGGCCTGCAGGCAGAACACCACATACATAATAAATACATTTTATGGAAAAAAATAAAAAAATAAATTTATTTATTTAAAAAAAGGCCAGGCATGACTTTGAGTGTATCTGTAACACCAGGATTAGGGTGTAACGACAAGTAGCCTAGCTGACTGGGCAAGCCTCCAATTCAGCGACACTGTATCAAAGGATTAAATAGAAGAATGGCAGAAGAAGGCTCTTCTGAGTGTGTTGGCATGGACACCAGCACACACACACTCACTAGCACGCAAAAATGAGATTGGAAGTTATTGAATCTACTGCCAGAAGAGCAAATTATAAACCTATACCAAACATTCTGTACTGCATCTCAGGTACCAAGAAAAACATCTCCATGTAGTAAGTACTAACCCCACCCCCCCCCCCCGAACAAACACCAATCCTCCTACATCAAGTGTATACTACCATATACGGTTTAGAATCCAGGGCCTGTCAGGCAAACATTTTACCAACTGAGTTATATTCCCTAATTCCTTTTTTTAAAAAAATCTTACTGCACACACACATGTAGGTGGGTGTGTACATGCTTCTACACATGCATAGAGGTGACAGAGCAACTCTCCTACCATGGGTTTCAATGATTTTTTTTTTTTTTTTTTTTTTTTTTTTTTTCGAGACAGGGTTTCTCTGTAGCTTTGGAGCCTGTCCTGGAACTAGCTCTTGTAGACCAGGCTGGTCTCGAACTCAGAGATCCGCCTGCCTCTGCCTCCCGAGTGCTGGGATTAAAGGCGGTTTCAATGATTTTTAACTGCTCAGCTAGCTTTTTTTTTTTTTGTTGTTGTTTTTTTGGAAACAGGAGTTAGTTATGTTGCCCAGACTGGTCTTGAATTTGCGAGCATTTTATCTCAGCTTGGAGGGCTATGATTATGAGTGTGCAATCATGCCTATTCACATCATTTGTTGAATGACTGATTTAATATTTTGATTCCTTTAAGAAAACAAGATATGTTATTAGCACTACTTTCTGAGGGATTAGTTTATAGGGAAAAGGACAGTGTCTATATTATTTTAAAATATATTTATACATGAAGCAATAGTAATCAGAACTTTTCATACCTATAACAAAAGCCCATTTTGTTGTATGAGTGACTGAATCCAGAGCTTCAGATATGCTAGTGCAAGTATTCCACCACTGAATTACAATTCCAGCTCCAAATACAATTCAGACAAGATTTATCTCATTTAGTTCTGAGGATGTAGCTCAGTGGTAGAGCATTTGGCCTTAAACACACAAAACACTGGGTTCAATTACCCAGGAAATCATTAAAATAGAAAAAAAAAAAGACACTTCATTTAACTGATAGGAACTATAATACTCAGGTTAAATGACTTATCCTAAAACTACAAGCTAGGCTGGGCGTGGTGGCACAGGTCTTTAATGCCAGTACTTGGGAGGCAGAGGCAAGTGGATCTCTTTGAGTTCAAGGCCAGCCTAAGAAAGCAAGTTACAGGACAGTCAAGGCTACACAGAGAAACTCTGTTTTGGAAACAAACAACAACAACAACAACAAAAAAAAACAAAACAAAACAAAAAAAACAAACACCAAACCAAAACAAGCACATAGCTAAATTGTGGCAAATGGGATCTCCACCCACCCTCACTCTGAAAGTCAGTGTTTTCCTTGGGATCCAGAGACTAACTTTCCAAAAAACTATTCACTTTTTAATACACAAAATTGTAGTTGACTATTATCCTAACAACCTATTTTGCACTCGGTACCATAGAAGATTAAATGTGGAATAACCAGGAACTAAATAACACAATTGTTATCTTGGCCAACAGTTGGATCCCAAATAAAGTTACACATAAGGGCATAAATGTTAATGAAAAAAATCCATTTTCTATTTTTTGTTTTATCTGAGACAGGTTTTATTCAAGGAAACTCTCCTAATGACCCTACCTTTTTAACATTTTGGTATGAGGGCCATAAAAGAAAACTGGGATTAGTTTAAAAAAAAAAAAAAAAAAAAAAAACGAGCAGTTATCTTAGGTTATCTCCTAAAAACTGGTTGTGAAAATATTTTTATGGATATAACAGATACCACATTATCGCTACTGTTTTAAACGTTTAAGGATAATTTAGTGGTTGGGCAGTGGTGGTGCAGCCTTTAATCCCAACACTTGGAAGGCAGAGAGAGGAGGATCTCTGAGTTAAGACCAGCCTGGTCCACAGAGCAAGTTCCAGGACAGTTAGGACTACACAGAGAAACCCTGCCCCCCAAAAGAAAACAAACAAACAAACAAGGATAATCTATCATTTCTCACCCCCCCCCACTAGTTACCCCTAAGAAATTTTTATAAACCCAAGTCGGCCTGCAACTTGTGATCTTTCTGCCACCTGTGCTTGTAAAACACTTAAAACGTAGGGCTGGAAAGATGGCTCAGCGATTAAGAGCACCTGGCTGCTCTTGCAAAAGACCTGGGTTCAATTTCTAGTGGTTCACAAATGCCTATAACTCCACTCGATCCTTTTCTGTCCTTTATAGGCACCACACACACAAGTGGTGCACATATATACAGGCAAAACACTCAAACATAAAAAAAGGGGGGGGGAGGGCCAGGTGGTGGTGACAAAGTGGATCTCTGTGAGTTAGAGGCCAGCCTGGCGTAGAGCGAGTTCCAAGACAGCCAGGGAGAGAGAGAAACCCTGTACTGAAAAGCCAAAAAGTTGTAGCAATCCCCTATCAATTAATTTCTGTCTCTTCGGGTCAGTGTCTTTCCTGTTGAGAATACACAACAAAAACTTATGGTAGATCTTTGCTCCATTAACTGCAGGAATCCCACCATGACCATTACAGTAGAGGGCAGCTTACAGCAAATACACAGAACCAAATTTTGTGTTGATTACTCTTTATTGCAAACTAGTTTTCCCAATAACATATAAGAGGCCACCCAACTAAATTGTGTACCTCAATGTAATTTGGATCTGAAAGCCATAACCCATACACCATTACTTCTTTCATCCCCAAGAGTCCTACCTCCTTTCTCACTGTCATAGTGTGAAGCATCAAACTGAGCATCATCATTAGGGAGCTGGACACTGGCTATCACCAGGTGGTTTTGTTCATCCGATGTGTGTGTTCCCAGGACAAGTCGATGAATGCTGAAATCTTTCCCCTCAGGCCTGTAATAACAACAAATCATCACTATTCAAATTGGTAACCCAAGAAATCATGAAGTCAGTAATGTACACCTGACAACAACAACCAATTACTGAGAACTAGTTCCTACTTTAAAAAACAAACAAGCCAGGTGGTAGTGGGCATACCTTTAATCCCAGCACTCGAAGAGGCAGAGGCAGGCAGAGGATCTTTATGAATTCAAGGCCAGTCAGATCTGTCACAAAGAGAAGCCCTGTCTAAAAAAACAAAAACCAAAACCAGCCCCATGTGCTTAAATAGACATGCATATGGATACTAGAGAACAATTAAGTGTTACTAAATCTTAAGATACTATTCATGACTGGTTGTGGAGGCGCAGGCCTTTAGTATCAGAACTCTGGAGGCAGAGGCAGGAGGTTTTGCATTGAGTTCCAGGACAGTCAGGGTTCGTACACAGAAAAACCCTATTTTGAAAAAGCAAAAACAAAAAGAGGCCATTCACCTCTGTTAATTCTAGGCTTGCCTTATTGTCTTAGAGCTCACTAATAAGGTTAGCAAGGCTGGCTGTGGAGCCCGAGGGTTTCTTCCCATCTCCCAATCACTGAGAGACTTCAAGGGCATATGCCATCACTCTGTCTTTTATTTGTCTTGTTTTGCTTTTAAACATGGGTGCTGGGCCGGGCGGTGGTGGCGCACGCCTTTAATCCCAGCACTCGGGAGGCAGAGGCAGGCGGATCTCTGTGAGTTCGAGGCCAGCCTGGTCTACAAGAGCTATTTCCAGGACAGGCTCTAAAAAAGCTACAGAGAAACCCTGTCTCGAAAAAAAAAAAAAAAAGCATGGGTGCTGGGGATCGACCGCATGGTCCTGATGCTTGCAAGGCAAACACTTTACTGAGTCATTACTGAAGCCCCTATTTTCTTTTGGAAAAAAAAAAAAAGTACCAGAAAGATGGTTCAGCACTTAATAGTGCTTGCTACTCTTACAGAGAACTTGAGTTCAGTTCCGAACTTCCCTCCCATGCCAAGTGACCCACCTCCACCTGAAATTCGAGCTCCAGGAGACCCTGAGCACCCACCCACCACCCACACTGAGAATGCAGTCACCTCCCTCCAAAAGAAATAAACCAAATGACAACCTTTGTGGATCTGTTCTTTCTTTCCATCACAAAGATCCAGGTGACCAGAATTAAGCTGTCAAGATTGGCAATAGGCACTTTTACTTACTGAGTGGACTTGCCAGTCTCTATTTCCTACTTTTAATAGCTCTCTATTAAGGCTAGAATACAAATACAGCACTTAATTTTTATTTAGCTTGACCAAAAACTTAAAATTACTCTAGGGAAGTTACTCTTCTCCCAGTTTATTGGAATAAAAATGTGAGTTAACTACACACCCTTTACAATGGGTGAGAAGAAAACTGCCTGAGTCTTGTTTACCAAGAACTTTGTTAAGAGGCAAGAGACAAAAAGAGGAGAGTTTTGAGAAACTAGGGCATAAAACCCCACGGTAAAGTTTGTGCCTGGTCATACGCAAGAGTTCTTATAATCCCCAAAGAAAAAGAACACTAGGTGAGTGGTGGTAGAGCCTGCCTTTGATCCCAGCATTTGGGAGGCAGAGGCAGGTGATCTCTGTGAATTCAAAGACAGCCTGGTCTACAGAGCAAGTTAGTGAATAGAATACATTGTTCCAAACATTTTGGAAGTAGGGATAATTCTTGCTTTTTACAGAGAACCACTAAGAGAAGCAGGAATGTAAATCATTCAGGGTGACTCCTCAATGGAGGACATACAAACCAAATACCTGCTGCATCCAGAAAGCGGAGAGCGGAGGTTGTTAATGACCTTTTTGCTACCTGTAGGGACAGACCTTACTCTAATTCCCCAGAATTCTAGACTCTTCCTTCCCTCGACCAATATCCATCCTTAGGTTAAAAAGTACTTTATGGCCTGCTGACCTCTATGCTGTCAGAGACCACATTAGATTGTAGGTGTTTCATTTAGCTATAGAACCCACTCTCATGTTTGCATGTAGTTCGTAAAATAATTTCTATGTAGTCAAACTCTGTGCCTTATTGTACACATGGAATTGGACTGATTGTTGCCTAGAAACCTTTCCCCAAATTGTACTGTATTTTTTTTTTTTTTTTTTGAGAGAGGGTTTCTCTATGTAGCTTTAGAGCCTATCCTGGAGCTCACTCTGTGAACCAGGTTGGCCTTGAACATAAGAGATCCATCCACCTGCCTCTGCCTCCTGAGTGCTGAGATTAAAGGCATGCGCCACCGCTGCCCAGCTCCAAATTGTAGTGTTTTAAATACACTGACAATGAACCTCCTCCTGGCCTTCGACTCCTTGAAGTTGGACCCAGGTTGATGAAGTTAATCTGCACAAGGTTTTCATTATTAGCTCTTTGCGTGGTTCACTTCCCTGCCAGAATACCTGCAAGGACCCCCCCCCCCCTCAGAACCTAGAGTTGGCATTCTCTTTCCTTCCTTCCAGTATGTATATATGTACTGTGCTTGTACATACACTTGACAAAGGGTCTCTTTCTTGACCCCTTTCCTCCAGACAGACCAAAGACAATCACTCTCTTGAACTCAGAACTCACTGGTTCTGCTAGTATAGCTAGTTTATTTCAATGATCCTGACTCTGCCTCCTGGAATTACAGGTGTGCTGCCATGTTCACCTGGCATTTATACCAGTGCTGAGGTTTGATATGTGGTCCTTACAACTGCTTTATTTAGTGTACCACCTGCCCAAACTAATGCTTTATATATTCAGGTAAGCATTCTACCACTGAGCTACATACGTTCCCATCTGAAACATTGAGATTATTACACATGACTTCCCGGAGCTGGAAAGATGACTTGGCAGTTAAGAATCCTGGTTCAATTCCCAGTACCTAAATGGAGGCACAGAACTATCTGTAATCCAGACCCATGGGGATCCAATGCCATCTTCTGGCCTCAGTAAACCCGCACATAGCACACACACATAAATGCAGGCAAAATATGCATACACATAAATCCAAAACAAATAAAGAGCCTAGAGTAGATGATGGAGATGGCTCAGTGGTTAAGAGCACTTGCTGTTCTTGCAGAGGACCTGGGTTCAGTTCCCAGAACCCACATGGTGGCTTACAACTGTCTGGAACTGGAGCTCCAGGTGATCTGACACCCTCTTCTGGTCTCACCAGGTACTAGGTACAGACACACATGCAGGAAAAAACAAAAACCCAATGCTGGTTAGTCTGTGAACTTGACACACACTTGAATCATCCAGGAAAAAAATGTCAATTGAAGAATTAACTCCATCAGACTAGCCTGTAGGCAACTTTGAGTATTTTCCTGCTTAATGATTTATGTAAGACCTAGCCCAACATAAGCAGTACCTGGGCAGGTGGGCCTGAGTTATGTTAAGAAAGCAAACCGAACAGACCAGGAAACAGTGCTCCTCCATGGCCTCTGCTTCAATTCTGGCTTCCAGGGGTCCATGATGGACTATAAACTGTTAAGGTGAAATGCCCCCACCCCAAGCTGTTTTTGGTTATGTTTATATCACAGCAATAGAAAGCAAACTAAAACACCCATACATATAAATTTCCTTATAAAGTAAGAAGTAATTAATAATGAACACAAATAGTAGGCAGTATTTACTACATGAAAAACACAAAATAACTGGAATTTAACAGCTAGAGGATATACAGCATAGAGTGTTAAATTAGTATCCACGAGGTCCTAGGTTCAATTCAGTAAGACAAAAAATACTGGGCTGGGCTAGACTTAAATACCACAACATTATGAAGAATTGTTCTCACTTGAAGTGAAAAATATTTGATATTGGGCTGGGGAGATGGCTCAGTGGTTAAGAGCACTGATTGCTCTTCCAGAGGTCGTGAGTTCAATTCCCAGTAACCACACGATGGTTCACAACCATCTGTAATGAGATCTGGTGCCCTCTTCTGGTGTGTGGGTATACATGGAAGTAGAATGTATACATAATAAATAAATAAATCTTTAAAAAAAAATTTGATATTTAAGAAACTTAATGCCAGACAGTGGTGGCGCACGCCTTTAATCCCAGCACTCAGGTGGCAGGGGCAGGCGGATCTCTGTGAATTCGAGGCCGGCCAGGCCTACAAGAGCTAGTTCCAGGACACGCTCTAAAACTACAGAGAGACGCTGTCTCAAAAATAAATAAATAAATAAATAAATAAATAAAAAAAAATAAAAAAAGAAAGAAACGTAGACAATGTGGCTGAGATCACACAGCTACTAAGCCACAGAACTGAGACTAAAGTACATCTCTAGTTTTGGAAATGGAAAAGCCAGATGAAAGATAAACCTAGGAAGATGATTAAAATCACTGCCTAATTTCTTTTTTTTTTTTTTCAAATTTATTTATTATGTATACAATATTCTATATATGTGTGTATGCCTGCAGGCCAGAAGAGGGCACCATACCCCATTACAGATGGTTGTGAGCCACCATGTGGTTGCTGGGAATTGAACTCAGGACCTTTGGAAGAACAGGCAATGCTCTTAACCTCTGAGCCATCTCTCCAGCCCTGCCTAATTTCTTGAATGTCAGTTTAAGGCAGTCTGGATTTTATACTGTAAGAAACAAGGAATACTAAGTTTCAAAGAGACATAGCTTAATACCATTTTCTGGGAGGATAATCAAACAGTTCAGACCATCAGCCCCAGTACCATAAGATATCATCACAAGGAATGAAAATTCTCACTTCTATAGAATCACAAGTCTCAGGGAGCAGAAGACACAACGTTTTACAACCCCTCGAGCTGACTGTGTTGTACACTACAATCTAAAACCCCTTTGTCAGATGGGAAAGACGCTACACAAACAGCACTGGATTATAGGCCTGTGCACCATGGAAAGTTTTCTTCTCCAACAGGCTGGCCTTGACTCCTCATCTCAGCGCTCCACCTCCTAAGGGCTGGGGTTACAGTTGTGCACCATCACAGCACTCTCAGAACCAATGGTTTAATGACCATGAGAACAGATAAAATGCTCTATATTAAGCTTGAGTTCCCAACTAGTTTTGAACCTGACCGGTCACATTTTAAAAAGTTCCAACTGCAAACGTCCAGGTGTCTGCCGTGGATTTGCACAGCACCCTTCAAATAAAGGTCTCCACTTTCCCTACACCGCTGCAGAGGCAGCAGCCTCATCCTTAGTTTTTAGTAAAACACACAAGAACTTCCTGTTACACACAGAACAGAGATGTAGCTCAGAGGTACTGCCTGCTTACCATGCACAAGGTTCAACTCCTAGCAACCTCAAACAACACGACTCTTCACTCCCAATTTCTCTGAGCTGTTGACCTCAGTCTCACAGCCGGATTCTGCACATCTTACTGAGTTACAAAAGAATTCATACGCAGTTTCGCCAAGTTCCCATCAAAAATAGTCGACATTCACCTTTATCTCTGTATCGCTTCCTTCTGCCAGCTAGTGCTGGTATTAAGTTGACAGATGTTTCACTTAGCTAGAACATTTTGTGTATGCAACCTCACTAGGACTCAAGGATCAAAGTCCCTGCCAGTATGCGCTCTGTCACTAAACATCACACCCCCTCAGCCCTCCCTCTTAAAGTGTTACCTTAACTCCTTATCTAAAGCTCAAACACCTGCCCCTTCAACCCAATGGATTTCTTGAAGGCAGGTCCCAGATTTACCTCGCTATCACAAATGACTGAGGATTCAAATGTTTTGTCGAACGAACTGGACACAGAATACTTCTGAAATCTGTCAAGTTGTAACATTACACGGTCAACGACAGTTATAAGATAGCAATTCGACTCAATGCTGAGGATGAAATCCGTTTCTCCAGCAGGGTAAATTACAAAATTATCTTCTGTTTTCTACCCTTACTACTTACTGGTCGAGGAAAATAAACATCACTCAGAGGCTCTGATCATATGCCCCTTCTAGTGGCTGGAGAGAAAAACAAAAACACGGAAGACCAACTCAAGACCTGAAATACCAAAGAAGTAATATCCAAGAGATTGGTGTCACCTGGTAACATCTGGAAGCCACTGGGCAGTTAAACTGGGCCACTCCAGGGCATGGGTCATCACCAAATCATAAAGAAAAGGGGTGTTTTTCTTCCATATTTTGTACTCCTCGTTGATCACACGTTCTTCCACCGCGTCGTCAAAGGCAGCTAAAATTTAAAAAAAAAAAAAACAAACAAATGAGGTTAGCGGACAGAAACGGAAAGCGAGCAAACCTCTTAAGCCACTGGTGAGGCTCCCCGGTTCTGACACCGAAATGGAGATTCGTCTTAATCTCTCCCAGGGCGCAGGCACCAACGCTGCTCTCCGCCACGGAGGGCCGGAAGTCCTCGGGCCATCCGAGCCAGACACTCCGTTACTCGGCCGGCTTCGAGGCACCAAGTCCACCAAACCCAGAAGGAGGCCTGCGCACCGGGCCCCGGGAGGCAGAGGGAGCGACGGAGAGTCGCCATCGCCCGGGCCTGAGAGCTGGCGTCGCCCCGCATCCGCTCTGGAGGAGCCTGCGCGCCGTTAGCCCGCCCCGCCGGAGTCGCTGGGATCGGGCTCGCCAGAGTAGGGCCTGCTCTCCGGATTAGGCCGCGTAACAAGCCACGACACAGCCCCGCCACCCCGCGCCTCCTTCCCAAGCCCGCCTCGGCACACTCACCTTCCTTGTCAGCCATGGCGGTAGACGAGCCGGGAGGGGCTGGGGGATCCCGGGGTCGTGCGTTGCAGGAGGAACGGGGAGGCGACAAGCGCTCGCTCAGCGCGCGCGGCCTCTATTGTTTCCTGCGGCCCGTGCGTGGGGGGCCGGCTTGCGGGCCTTCGCGCCAACATCGGCCAATGGGAAAGCGGGAGCCGGCGGGGTGGGCGGAGCATCCGTGGCCGCGGCCAATGAAGACGCACACAGTCGCTTTTCGCGGGGCCCGGGCGCGCGCTCCGCCCTTCCCCCCCCCTCAGGCCGGATCAGTGCGCGCGCGCACACCCCCTGCTGGGCCGAGTCCCGTGCAGGTCACGTGAACGGTTTAGCCTTCACACGCTCACGCGCAGCCATTTTCTTCGGGGCCCGTTATGCTAACGACTCCTTCAGGGTAGCGAAAGAAATTTGAAGTGTTTCTGGGTCTGGTTAGCAACTCCGAGGAGAAAAATGCATCAGCGTTTAGACTTACAGGTGCCTAACTCAAGGTGTCTTTTAACTTACTCCCTTCGATTTTAGGAAGAACTAGTAGTAATAAGTGCAAAGCGTAGGATACTTATTATTACTGATCTATTAAAACATGCTATGTAGAAGGCAGGACCTAGGCTAGAAGGTGCAATAGGTAGTATCCTTCCGCCAGCCCCGAGAATAGAGTCCTGGTCCTTTTAGCCTGGCTGCCAAGGGGGTGGGGTGTAGGGCGGAAGTTATGGCGCAGGACCGAAGTCTAGCTGCTGAAGGGCGGAAGTAGAGTCCTGAAGTCTTGCAATCATGGCTCAAGAAGAGGAAGATGTAAGAGATTACAATTTGACGGAGGAACAGAAGGCGATCAAGGACAAGTATCCTCCGGTCAATCGAAAGTACGAATGTGAGTAGGTGGCTCACATCTCTTGCGGAGGGCGACCTCAGCGCCTTACCTGCAGCTTCCTGTCTCGCCCATTCTTTGCTCCACAGGTGCTCCTGGTATAATCTCAAGTGTGCCCGCATTGTAGATCGTTTTGTACCTACTATAGGGGGAAGGTGAAGAAAAATATGACTTTATTTGGGAAGAAGAAACCTGAGCCCCTGTTTCTCCTTACAGTCTCCTAAAGGTCCACGTGTGGCTAAACCACATTTACCTTTCTTCTCTGGGGATGTAGCTCAGTGGTATACCTCTTGCCCAACATTTATCTTTATAAATTATACTAGCGCTCTAATTTTATTTTCGAGCGTTTCCTGGGTTGTCGTCCTCAAGTTTCTCCCAGTAGAATAGTGTGACCACGCTAGCTGACTGGGAAAGTAATCAAGGGATGCCTGTCTGTCTCCACAGCCCAAGGTCGGATATTATTATATACTTAATGAATATATTGCATCACGTTAAAAGATATTTGAAATAAGAAATACCACTCTAAACTTTGACACAATAAGTTTTTTTTTACAGAAATGTGATTCATGTTCATTAAAATAGGGTTATTATTTTTAAATGAGTATTTTGAGATTGTTGGGGTTTTTTCTTTTTTTCGTTAAAGACCCTGTGTCAACCTCCACACCTTTAATTACAACCCTCGGGCGGAAGAGGCAGGAAGATCTCTGAATTTGAGCCAGCCTGGTCCACACAGTGAGTTCCAGGACAGCCAGGGCTACAGAGTAAAACCCTGTCTCAGAAACAAACAAGACTCTTGTGTCTTTAATGGGTCTGCTAGACCAGTGAGTGCATGAGCTGGTCTACCACTGAGCTTCAGCACTAAAGTAATCTTTGAAGATAGGGTTTCTGAGATGAAAGAATTGGAGAACCACCCTGTTTAGCAATAGATCATCTTTTTATAAAATTTTAAAGAATTGAGTATAACTAACATATACAGGAGTAACGTGTTAAGCTTTGCTTTTTGTGTGACAGGGTATCAGCCTAACCCTCACTGGCCTGGATCTCACAATGTGGACCAAACTTAGAATGATCCTCCTGTCTCCCCTTCCTTCCTTGGTGCTGGAGTCACAGACTTGAGCAACCACACCTGGCCCCGATTATTATGGCTGCTAAACAGATACACCTGTGTGAGCAGCTCTCACTTTGAGATAGGACAGTTCTGTCATCTTAGAACATTCCCTCCGTTCCTTTCCAGTCTCTTAGCCTTGAAGCCATTTCCTATTGTATTTTCTATTTCTAGAGTGTAATTTTCTATGTTAGCGGTTCATAGGAATGAACCCATACTCTCTTCTTTTATGTTGGGGGCTTCTTCGCCCCCATCAAAGGTAGCACAGGCAGACACAAATTGGAGTACGGTGACGCTGATGGTGAAAATGAGCTTCACTCGGTTCACATAGCGACTGTTTACAAGGAGAGTGAGGAGGGCAGGGCAAGGCTCCTAAGTCAGGAGTAACAAAGTACAATAGATTAGTCATTATAATTGCTATAGTCAGCAAGCCAAGGCCAGCCAGTTCTATCTGTTCCCTGGCAGTTTGGGAAGTTTGAGTTCTAGCCTCCCACAGACTTGAGACAAGAGGCTGGGCTGTGGGAATGCTAACATCTCAAAGAACAGGTCCTTGGAAAGATTCTTTGGAGCCAGAAAGGATACATATTCACAGTTTTTGGGCTTCTTTGGTACTTGCTGTAAAATAGGGAGATTAGGAGCCTTTTATCAAGTGTTGGCTAGAACAAAAAGGGAATTCTCTAACCTCTCTTAGGCTTTTCTCAGGGAAGCATTTTAACTAAGACTTGTGCTCTATCTGAGATGTGGCCTTCTGCTACTAGAAGCCATAATAGACTTTAGTCAAATGCGGGTGTTCTGATAAAGCAGTTATATACTATGAGTTCTGCAGTTCCCAACAATAATTTGAGATTTATGTTAATGCTTATTTATTTACTTCATTTGTTATAGCAGAGATTCAATTCAGGGTAATTCTCTACTCCTCTACTAATCTCCATCCCTCACTCCCCTCCTTTTAAACTTACTCTCATTGGGGTCCGTGGTCTTTGGAAACATGACATTCTATGAACTTCATACCTGAGCGCAATACATATACCAGACTGGCCTCAAACTGATGACCTTCCTACCGCACCCAACTTAGATGTTTTAGGATACCCAGCACTCCAGATGGAGGTTGAGGCAGAAGGATCAGACCAGCCGGGACTGCATTGGGAGACTCAGTGTCTAAAATCAAAGCAGAATGAGACAAAACACCTAGAAGACTCCTGCCTTGGTACTTTCCAGAATTTGTCATTCGTTTAAATATGAACAAAGTGGGTAGGCTACTTTGTTTATAAAATAATACTAGGAAAGACTTAACTTTGAGTAATTATGTAATAATAGGTCTCACTTCCTTGTGTTTTCCTACTTTTAAGAATTTTTCTCTAATTTTTTGTAGATTTGTTTATGCTTTATGTGTATGAGTGTTTTGAGGGATGTATATACGTGCACCACATGCATGCCTATTACCCATTAAGGTAATTGGATCCCCTGGAACTGGAGTTACAAGTGATTGGGAGCCCCCATTCAGTGCTGCAAATCCACATTTTCTGCAACCAGCAAGTGCTCATGGATGAGCCATCCATCCAGCACCATCTCTTATTTGCTTTAGCTTCATATATGTGATGTGTCAGTGTATATGTGCATGTTCAGGGGTGTGAGTGCACATGTGCACAGAAATCAGGACAACCTTGGATGTCAGTCCTTTTCTGCTTTCCCTTTTTTTTTTTTTTTCAAAGCAGGGTTTCTCTGTGGAATAGCCTTGTCTATCTTGGAACTAGTTGTGTAGACAAGGCTGGCCTTGAACTCAGAGATTTGCCTGCCTCTGCCTCCCGAGTGCTGGGGTTAAAGGAGTGTACCACCACCACTCGGCATTTTCTGTCTTCTTTGAGACGGGGTCTCTTGGCCCAGGAATATCTAGATCAGTGGTTCTCAACCTTCCTGATGCTGCGACCCTTTAAAACAGTTCCTCTTGTTGTGCTGACCCCCAACCATAAGATGATTTTCATTGCTACTTCATAACCGTAATCTTGCTACCATTATGAATTGTAGTGTACATATGTGTATTTTCTGATGGTTTTAGGTGACCCCTGAGAAAGGGTCATGACCCACAGGTTGAGAACCACTGATACAGTGATTCTTGTTTCCTCTTCCCATTTCCTGTAAGCATACTAGGATAATCAATACGTGTGCTGCTGTGTCCACTTTAACATGGATTCTGGAGATCAGAACTCTCTTCATAGTGCCTTGCACAGCATGTGCTTTTACCTACTCAGCCATCTCTCCAGATTACACTTTATTTCTTGTGTGTATGGGGCGGGGCGAAGGATGAGTGCGTGGGGCGAAGGGCAATTTCCAGGAGTCAGTCTTCTCCTTCCACTAGATGGTTCAGGACAGTAAGTGCCTTTAGCCACTGAGCTATTCCCTTGCCTTTTTTTTTTTTTAAATATTTATTTGTTTTATGTGTATTAGTGACCTGTCTTCATACACACCAGAAGAAGGAATCAGATCCCATTACAGATGGTTGTGGGCCACTATGTGGTTGCTGAGAATTGAATTCAGGTCCTCTGGAACAGTAGCCAGTGCTCTCAACCGCTGAGCCATTTCTCTAGCCCCCTCTTTTTCTTTTTTTTAAAGATGCGGCGTTATTGTATACCAGGATTTAGTAGCTTGGGCTGGGCTAGAATTTGTGATCCACCTGCCTTGGCTACTTAAGTACTAGGATTACAGGTGTGAGCCTAATCTCCCACTAGGATGATGTTCTTAATGAGTAACAATAGGCTAGAGGTCCTTTCAACTGCTGTTCCTGCCTGCTGCCTGTTAACACCGTAGGGTAATGTTTGTCTGTTTTGAGGATCAAGTTGAGTGGCTTACACATATTTTTCCCTTTCTCCCTCAGATTTGGATCATACGGCTGATGTCCAGTGAGTACAAGAGTTATTCCTCTAAACTATGTCTTTAAATACAAGGATGAATGTTTTAGTTTTTTAATAAAAAAATTCAATTACATTTACTTTTCCAATATTTATTTTATTGCCAGGCGGTGGTGGCACACATCTTAAATCCCAGCACTTGGGGGGCATAGGCAGGCAAATCTTTGTGAGTTTGAGGCAAGCCTGGACTATAGAGTGAGTTCCAGGACAGGCTCCAAAGCTACAGAGAAACCCTGACTCAGTTTATTATCTTATGTGTATGGATATGTTGCCTGAATGTATATATGTACCACATGTGTCCCTGGAGCCTGAGATCAGAAGAGGTGGTCAGATGGGACTGGAATAAAGATGGTTGTGAGACACCATGTGGGTACTAGAACTGGAACCTGGGTCTTCTGCAAGAGCAAGAAATGCTCTTAACCACTAAGCCAACTCTCCACCTCTATCTTTTCTTTTCTTTTCTTTTTTTTTTTGAAAGATTTATATTTATTATGTATATAGTGTTCTGCCTGCATGTGTTCCTGCAAGCCAGAAGATGGCACTGGATCTTAGTGCAGATGGTTGTGAGCCACCATGTGGTTGCTGGGAATTGAACTTAGGACCTCTAGAAGGGCAGTCAGTGCTCTTAACCACTGAACCATCTCTCCAGCCCACTATCTTTTCTTTTTTAAGATAGGGTCTCACTGTATAGCCCTGGCTGGCCTGGAATTTGTTATATAGATATACAGATCAGGCTGGCCTCAAACTCATAGAGATCCACCTTTCTCTGCCTCCTGAGTGTTGGGGTGAAAGGCGTGCCCCACCATGTAATGACATTTTTATTTTGTGTGGTGTGTGTGAGAGAGACGCACGTGTGTGGAGAAAACATGAGTGCTACAGTTCATGTGTGGAGGTCAGAAGGCAAATTGGGGGAGTCAGGCTTGGTGGCAAGCACCCTTACCTGCTGAGCAAACTTCCTGGCCCAAGTGTATTTCTTTCTCCTTTTATTTTGTTTTGCTCTAAATGTAAAATGATGGTCTAAAAGCATCCAATTTTGATGCCTTTAAATTAGACATCTAGTTTTATATTTATTAAATTGATTTCTTTTGACTTTGTTGTGGAATTTTCTCTCTTGTAGTGGATTATATTATAAACACTGTGGCTCCTTTTATTTTTGTCTTAATTTTAATTTTTATTTTTTTAGGTTACATGCATGGGGAGATACCCTGGAGGAAGCATTTGAACAGTGTGCCATGGCCATGTTTGGTTACATGACAGATACTGGCACTGTGGAACCCCTCCAAACAGTAGAAGTAGAAACCCAAGGTAACTGATTTATTCTCAAGGGAAAATTATTATATTTGAATATATTGTCACAGTAAGAACAATAGGATAGATTATGAATTTTTAAATGAGCCAGAGAACTTCATTGTACTTTAACCAAACTCCTGGAGAGCAGTCACTAAGCATCATCCTTTCGTGGTCTCGTCCCTGTGTAGGAGATGACTTGCAGTCTCTGCTGTTTCACTTTTTGGATGAGTGGCTTTACAAGTTCAGTGCTGATGAATACTTCATACCCCGGGTAAGCACAGGGTTTGGTTTCCTTGTTTGTTGAGTAAGTAGGTTCTTTGTTCATATTGTAAAATTGAGCCAATAATTGAAAATAAGGTATATGATCCAAAAACCAGTTCATATAGACTTGTAAGGTAATGTTGATTTGTACAAATTATGGGTCTTTTTTTTAAGATGTGGGTTTTGTTGTTGTTGTTGTTAAAAGATTTATTTATTTATTTACTTAATGTACACTGTACTTAATGTTTCGCCTGCATATACTGTGTGAGGGTGTCGGATCCCCTAGAACTATAATTATAGACAGCTGTGAGCTGCCATGTAGGTGCTGGGAATTGAACCCAGGTTCTCTGGAAGAGCAGTCAATGCTTGTAAACCTCTGAGCCATCTCTCCAGCCTCAGGTGTTGTTTTTTAAGACAGGGTTTCTCTGTAGCTTTGAAGCCTATTTTGGAACTCCCTCTGTAGACCAGGCTGGCCTTATACTCACAGAGATCCACCTGTCTCTGCCTCTTGAGTGCTAGGATTAAAGGCATGTGCCATAGCCACCTAGCTTGATTTTAGATTTCTTCTTCGGTTTTCTTTTTTGATTATTTTATGTGCATTGTTGTTTTGCCTGTATGTCTGTGTGAGGGTATCAGATCTTGGAGTTACAGACAGTTGTTATCTGCCATGTAGGTGCTGGGAATTGAACTCGGGTCCTCTATAAGAGCAGTTGGTGCTCTTAACCACTGAGTCATCTCTCTAGCTGATTTTAGATTTCTTAATGGAAAAAAAAAAAAGGAAAAGGCAAATGCAAAATGCTTGCTGCGGTCAGCCTCTAGGACACCTGTCCAGCATCTGACACACGACCCTTGTGTTTGCAGAAGTCCATTTGTCCCTCCTTTATCTGTTCCTCACATATATCCCTCTGAGTCACTCCTCCCACAAAGCTGAAGAGGGCAGTGTTGTTACAGACAGACTGACCACAATTAGAACTGTGCATCTCCTCTAAAGAGATATTCTTTTAATTTTTTCCTTGTTGATGCTGGGATTTAAGGTTGCACATCCTGAACACTGTGATCTACTACAGCTATTCCTGCAGCAGCCCCTTGACTCATTCACCTATGGAACCATGAGACAGGGTTTCGTGTATCTTAAGACTGGCCTCATATTCACTTTGTGGTGAAGCATTGCCTTCAACTCCTAATCCTTCTGTATCTATCTCCTGCGTGCTTTGGGCATGTGGCAGCACACCTGGCTTTCACTGCTGGATTTAGGTTGTCTACTTCTCAAGGATACTTCCCTTGAATAAATAATAAAAGACCTTGTTTTCTTGTGCTTTACTTGACATTTTAATTTTCTTTGTTTCAGAGAAGTATGATTCTGTGTTCTAGAAAATGTGATAAGCTAGAGGTATATTAGTTAATGTCCCAATATGAATTTGGTTTGTTTTGAGACAGGGTCTTATTCCTTATCCCAAGTGGCCCTGGCCTCAGGCCCCTCGCCTGAGTTCAAGAACTCAGGTTATAAGCATTTGCCAAGTATATAAGCATTATATACTTGGCTGACTCTTCTTTTTTTAACTAATGATTTTTTGGGCTGGGGTTGTAGCTCAGTTGGAAGAATACTTACTTAGCATTCCCCAAACCCTGGTTTCAATTTCTGGCTCTCCATAAAAGCCACCATGGTGGCACATGCTTGTGATCCCACCACTGTGGAGATGAAGGCAGAAGGGTCTGGAATGCATGGTTATCATTGGCTGTATTTTGAGGCTCACTTGACTAAATGTATGACCTTGTCTAAAAAATAATTTTAAAATAAAGTTAATTAACTAGTTAATAATTAAAATGTTAATTTGTTTCCTCTTTAGGAAGTGAAAGTACTCAATATTGATCAAAAAAATTTCAAGTTACGGTCAATTGGGTAAGTTTTGAAACTAGTTATGTAGCAAGTTATGAAAGAAGTTAAAATATAGTCTCCATTGATTCCAGTGGGCGAAACAACAAATACAAATGGTGAGCCAGGAGAACTGCACCTTGCTCGGCCTGGAGGTTGAGCTGAGGGAAACCGCCTGAGTGGTAGAGACTCGGGAACCTGTGGAAATAAAGTTCTTTCTGATTCCTAAGCTCGACTCCCAATTTCAAATGTTTTATTTTGTATGTGTGGGTGTTTACCTGCATGCACGTTTGTTCACCACATGTGTGCCTAGTGCCTGCAGAAGACAGAAGAGATGTCATATCCCCTGGGGCTGGAGTTACAGACAGTTGTGAGCTGCTGTGTGAGCGCTGAGAGGTGAACCTGGGTCCTCTGGAAGGGCAGCCACTGCCCTTAACCACTGAGCATCTCCAGCCTCAAGATGATCCCAGCAATTGCTATTTGGTTTTTCAAGATAGGATAGCCCTGGCTGTCTTAGCACTCACTCTGTAGACCAGGCTGCCCCTAAACTCAGGGCTCTGCCTGCCTCCACCTCCCAGTGCTATGATTAAATGTGTGCCACCATGCTCAGCTTGATCCCTATTTTGTTAGCAACATCTAAAGCATAATTAGAGCCCGCGGATCATGTACTTTGTTCTTCATTAGACCTGTGCATCTTATTCATCCGATCCTGCCATCTCTTTCTGCTTCTCTAGTTTGGGACTGCATTTATAACGCTTACTTTAAAATGTAGAGAATAGGGGCTGGAGAGATGGCTCAGTGGTTAAGAGCATTGCCTGCCCTTCCAAAGGTCCTGAGTTCAATTCCCAGCAACCACATGGTGGCTCACAACCATCTGTAATGGGGTCTGGTGCCCTCTTCTGGCCTGCAGGCATACACACAGACAGAATATTGTATACCTAATAAATAAATTTTTTAAAATGTAGAGAATAAAATAAAAAATAGGAAATTGTAGAAATAGTAACCATGTTTTTAACTTTCCTCCTCAAGGTGGGGAGAAGAGTTTTCACTGTCCAAGCACCCCCAGGTATGTGTCTTTACGAGTCGAGCCCTTGAGAGCATCTTGTCCTCTCTTCTGTAGAATCTGCGAATGCAAAGTAAACTCAGTTTTAATTGGTGTAAAGTGGCAGGTTTGTGCAAGTGTCTCTTACTCAGCTGGATGATTCATGCGTCTGTTTGGTCAGTTAGCAGTCAGCACTGGGCTCAAGGGTCAAGTTTGTTACAGATTGTGAAGAATTTTAAAGTCTGGTTTTTTCTTTGTTTGGATGGACTTTTTGCTTATTTTTGAAACAGAATCTCTTCACCTCTTAACCTCTGTCTGTCTTTCACTAGACTGGAACTCACTATGTAGATCAGAGATCTCCTTGTCTCTTCCTGACCCGGAGGACTGAAATTACAGGCACGGGCCACCAGAGGCTTAGTCTCCTCCTCAGTGAAGATGCTGGGAAAAATGTTCTCTCTCTGTCTCTCTGGGAATTGGATGTAGGGCTTGTGCATGATGCACAAATGCTCCTCTACTGAGCTATATCTCCAGCCCTCTTTTTACTTTTCCTTTTTTCAAAGATTTTTTTATTATGTATACAGTGTTCTGTTTGCATATATTATTGCATGCTAAAAGAGGGCATCAGATCTCATCAGCTCTCCAACCCCCCTCTTTTTACTTTTAAAAAATTTGGAGGCTGGAGAGATGGCTCAGAGGTTAAGAGCACTGGCTGCTCTTCCAGAGGACCTGAGTTCAATTCCCAGCAACCACATGGTGGCTCACAACCATCTGTACTGAGATCTGGCACCCTCCTCTGGAATGCGGGCATACATCGAGGCAGAATGTTGTATACATAATAAATAAATAAAAAAAATCATTTGGAAATCCAGGTGTAGTGGTATACACCTTTGATTCCAACACTCAGAAGGAAGAGACAGGAAAATCTCTCTGAGTTTGAGGCCAGCCTGGTCTACATAGCAAGTTCCAGGACAGCAAAAATCACATGGAGACCCTGTCTCAAACAAATAAACAAATTCATTTGGAAATGACTGCAGAAAAAGGGACAGACTAGTAACATAGTTAGCTAGCTGAGGAAGACTGTGGTCAATAAAGAAGCAGAGTTTTATTTTATCTGGTTTTATTTAGCTAGGAGGTTTTGTAGCAGGTTTATATGCAAAGCGTAAATGGGTAAGGAGGGAGAGATACACTGGAGAGGGAGAGGATGTGGAACGTTGTTAAGTGGTGGTGGTGTGGAATCGGTTCATAGGTGTGGAGTTGGCCTTCTCATAGGTCTGGAACAGGCCATTCATTACTGCAGGAACGGCAGACAGAGGACAGAGTAGATGATGGGTTGACTGTGGATGTATGAGTTCCTTCCTACTGACAGCTCTTAGCTTCTTTAAGAAGCATTGTTGATTGAGAGTGAGAATGGAGAGGAGATGCCTGGGGAGAACATGTGAAGTGTTCCTGGGGGAGAAAAGCTGCCTGTGTAGATTACTGGTCAGTAAACAGCCACTTGAGATATGCATGTGTGTGTGTCTGGTGGCAGTGCGTCCGATGGAAAGTAGAGTTTGATGTAGGGGATGAGAGAGGGAAACTACAAATGGTGTCACTGTCTCCTGTGGCATCTTCACATTTCACATGTCTTTGCATTAGAGCGAGCAGATGCCCCTCACCTATTACCTGGTATATTATTATTACAGATTCTTTATAGAGTTGGAAGAAACGTAAGAGGACATCTAATCCTTTTGTTCTAAACTGGGACAGGGTGTGGGGTACTGTCATGTATCAGAATCATCAGAATCCTGGGAGAGCTCTGACCTGTGTCATTCTCTGTCACTCTCTAGCCAGACCTGCAAAGAAAAGAATCCGTAAGGAGTGGGTAGGGACAAGGGGAGTCCTAGGCTAGAGTAGAAAAGCTTGTGTTGTTTGGTCTGACTCATTTTATAAATAAAAAACAGATCTGTGCCCAGCCAGTTCGATGGCCGCCCCGACTAGCCAGCTAGTGCCTGCGTTAGCGCTGGCTCCTCCAAGTCTCACGGCTCTTTCCGTTGTGCTCCGCTCCTCAGTTTCTCATGCCAGCACCCCCTCCAAACTAACTTGATAGCCACCAGTTTCTCGTGTCAGAATTGCAGTTGGACTTTCTGCCAGTTCCTACTAAAAATTCTAAATCCAGTTTCTTTCTTTTTCCTTTAACTCCAACTTCAGGGAACAGAAGTCAAAGCAATAACATACTCGGCAATGCAAGTCTACAATGAAGAGAAACCTGAAGTGTTTGTGATCATCGACATTTAAGATACCTAAGGAAGAAAGGAAGAAAGAAAGAAAGAAAGAAAGAAAGAAAGAAAGAAAGAAAGAAAGAAAGAAAGAAGAAAGACTCTTAGGAAGATCTGACCCGTTGTCTTCCTTTTAACAAAATGCAGCGATTTATTTTCTATAGTGTCTTTGCTAAATGGAACTAGAGAACTGGGAGTTTACAGTGTGACTCCCGAAATGGAGAACCAGTGTGTAGCCTTGGTCTATGAGTCCTAGGTAATGAATTCTTCGATTATTGAGGAACACTCTTGTACTTGGTCATTTGCAGCAGTAGCCTTACACCTTCCGCTGGAATACAAGCACTCCAGCATGGTCTCAGAAGGGAATACCCATGATGCACGCAGCCGCTGGACCTGCATCCAATTCCAAACAAAATAATTTGAACCAGGTCTGACAGACAGTCTATGCCTGTGATCACAACACTCAGGATCCTGAGCTTGAGGCCAGCTTTGGCTGTAGAATGAGTTTGAGGCTAGCCTGGGCAACTTAACATGGCCCTGTCTCAAAAAAGGAAAGTGTAGGGCAGGGAGAGCATGCACCATGAGGTTGTGTTTTCTTAGGTTGCTAAGGGACAGGGCCATCCTGTGTTCTGGCTGGTTCTGAGTGGAACCCTCGGGAAAATGGACTAGACTAGAGGTGTCCTGGGTTTTTTTGGTTTGTTTGTTTGTTGTTTGTTTGTTTGTTTGTTTTTTGGGCAGGTTCTCTGTGTAACACCTCTAGCTGTCCTGGCCTTGAATTTACAGAGATCCACCTGCTTCTGCCTCCCAAGTGCTGGGATTAAAGGTGTGCACCACCATCACCAGGCTCTGATAGCAATACTTCATATTTTTTCTTTTTAAAATATTTTTTATGGTTTATTTAACCTTATTTTGTGTGCATTGGTGTAAAGGTGTCAGATCCCCTGCAACTGGATCTTAAGATAGTTGTGAGTTGCCATGTGGTTGCTGGGAATTGAACCCCGGTCCTCTGGAAGAGCAATCAGTGCTCTTAACCACTGAGCCATCTCTCCAGCCCCAACTTCATATTTTCTCATAAGAAATATCTGATACTGTACCTTACATATAGACCCTTAGACATATAACTTTATTTTTACTTATTTTCACAGTGTTGGGAATTAAGCCCCATCACAGTAACCAACGGCTTTACCACTGAGTTTATAATTCAGCCCTAAAGTGAAATTTTATTTATGTTTACTTATTTATTTTTTTTCCAGACAGGGTTTCTTTGTGTATCCCTAGCTGTCCTGGAACTCACTCTATAGACCAGGCTGGCCTAGAACTAAGAGATCCTCCTGTTTTTGCCTTCAGAGTGCTGGAATTAAATGCATACACTACCACGAACTGACTTTCTGCTGTTATTTTATTTTATTTTTTTTTTTTTTTTTGAAGACCAGGTCTTGCTATGTAAACCAGGTTGGCCTTGAGCTCATAGTGCCTGCCTCTGCCTACTAAGTACTGAGATTAAAGATGTACCCCAATAGATTATAATTTTATTAAAACCAGTCTATGCATCCAATTAGAGAAGAAAAATGTTTTTGGTGTTTTTTTTTTTTTCTTTAATGGCTCAGACATGGTGGTACATACTTTAAATCTCAGCAGAAACGGATGGATCTGAGAATCTGAGGCTAGCCTGCTCTACATGATGAGTTTCAGGATGGTCATCTCTAAAGAGAGACTTTATCTCGAAAAACCAAATTAAAAAATGCTCTGGGTTTGATTTGAAGCCCTAATTTCTCTTGAGGGATTCTCTCAGGATCAAATATGCAAAGCTGGCCTTGTTACCAGACTGAGGTTCTCGGGCGGCGCCAGATTCCGTCAGGGTCTCCGCAGGCTGCGTCGTTTTCTCTGGTTCTCTGATGCAGATAGCAATGTTAATGAGGAGGCCACGACAAGCAGCTCCAAAAACGACTGCAACCGGATGACTGAGGATATTTTTTCTTTTTCTTTCTTTTTTTTTTCTAGATAGTTTCTTTGTGAAACATCCATATCTGTCCTGGAACTCACTCTAGATCAGACTGGTCTCAAACACTCAAGAGATCCACCTGCCTCTGCCTCCTGAGTGCTAAAATTAAAGGCGTGCGCCACCACCATTGCCCAGTGGGTATTGCTTCTTACTGCCTTAGACAAGTTTGGTCAATTTCACCTAATTGGCAAGGAGATAATTTCCTTCCAATTCATAGCAAGTTTGCTACTGTTATGAATCCTAATGTAAACATTTTTGAAGATAAAGGTTTACCGAAGGGCTTGAGACCCACAGGTTGAGAACCACTGCTCCAGCAGGTGCCCTGGAGGGCTGGTTAGTGGGGACAACTGTAAGGAATTCTTGTTTCAAGTGCTGGTGGCCCTGGAGTAGACCGTGGTGGTGTACCTGAGAAGCAACACGGACCATTTGCAAACAGCTCACTCTCACAGACAAAGCTCCTGTCAGAAAGTTTCCACTCGGGCCTAACAACTACAGGTCAGATTAAGTTGTAATCTCACTGAGAAGCTATATGAAAAAGCACATCATAAAGAATACAATGTGCCGGGTGGTGGTGGCGCACACCTTTAATCCCAGCACTCAGGAGGCAGAGGCAGGCAGATCTCTGTGAGTTTGAGACCAGTATAGTCTACAAAGCAAATTCCAGGACAGGCTCCAAAGTTAGAGAGAAACCCTGTCTTGAAAAACAGAGTTCAGAAGACGAGATGAATTCTTTGAAACTTGAGTTACTACAGATAGTTGTAGATGCTGGAAATCAAACTCAGGTCCTCTGCAAGAGTAAGTGCTCTTAACCATCTCTCCAGTGCTTCAGTTTATTTATTTTGGTTTTTCGAGACAGGATTTCTCTGTGTAGCTCTGGCTGTCCTGGAACTCCCTCTGTAGACCAGGCTGACCTCGAACTCTGAGATCCACCTGCCTCTGTTTCCCAAGTGCTGGGATTAAAGGCATGCACCACCTTGCCTCGCTGCTCCAGTTCGTGGCTCTTCACAAACTCCCTTGACTTTTTAGCATTATGTACTTCCTGATTTTATTTATTATTCTTTGTGTGTGGTACATGTATATGGTGTGGAGGTGTGTGGAGACCAGGGTAGGATGTCCACAGTCTTCCTCAGCTATTCTCTGTTAAGCCACGGTCTCTCAGTGAGCTGCAGGCACAGCATTCTGTCATGGCTGACTAGCCTGATGGCTCTCAGCACCACCTGTACTCACCCACACACATCCGTGGCTTTTTCACATGGGCTCTAGGAATTCAAACTCGGGTCCTCATGCTTGCAAAGCAATTATACTTACTGTGCCATAGTGTGTGTGTGTACTGTGTGTACAACTGCGTAAATGCATATATATGCAGGTGCCTGTGTAAGCCAGAGGTCAATGCCAGCTGTCTCCTCTATCACTCTCTGTCTTAGTTCCTGAGACAGGGCTTTTTTTAAAAAAATATTTATTTATTATGTATACAATATTCTGTCTGTGTGTATGCCTGAAGGCCAGAAGCAGGCACCAGACCTCATTACATGGTTGTGAGCCACCATGTGGTTGCTGGGAATTGAACTCAGGACCTTTAGAAGAGCAGACAATGCTCTTAACCTCTGAGCCATCTCTCAAGCCTGAGACTGTTTCTTTAAGTGAACTTGGAACTCATTTCTCGGATCTGCTCATCCCCATGTACCCAGTCAACATGGATTACATATGGCACTAGCCATGTATGGATTTTCACATGGGTTAAAGACCAAATTCAAGTCCTTATGCCTTCAGGAACAAGCACTTTTTCTACTGAACCATCCCCATCCTCTCTACTTAATTCCCCCCAACAATATTAGCTGATAAAAGTAATTTTTAGCAAGATTTATTTTTATATGCATGGGTATTTATTTTTATATACATGTATGCAAGCATACATGTATGCCTGTGTGTCACATACATGCAGTGCCCAGCAATAGCAGATGAAGATTTGGGGTCCTCTGAACTGTAGTTACCAATCCAGCTCCTCTGAAAGAGCAGCCAGTGCTCTTGTGGTGAGCTCTTTCCAGCCACTCAAGAGGATTATTATTATTTATTGGCTTTTTTCCTTTTTTTAAAATTTATTTATTGGCTCTTCAAGACAGGGTTTCTCTGTGTTGTCCTGGAACTCTGTAGACGTGGCTGACCTTGAACTCACAGAGATTCACCTGCCTCTGCCTCCTGAGTGCTGGGATTAAAGGTGTGCATCACTATGCCCAGCGAGTAATATTAATTTTATGACAAAAAAAATTCAACTATGAGCCAGGTGGTGGTGGCACATGCCTTTAATCCCAGTACTTGGGAAGCAGAGGCAGGTAGGTGGATCTCTATGAGTTTGAGGCCAGCCTGGTCTACAGAGTTAGTGCCAGGACAGGCTCCAAAGCTACACAGAGAAACTCAAAACAACAAAAGAACTCACTAGCTCAGAAAAAAAAATAACTTTATGTTTTACCTGTATGTATGTCTGTATACCACTGGAGCACCTGGTGCCCATGGAGGTCAGAAGTAGGTGCCAGATCCCCTGGAAGTGGAGTCACAGATGGTTGTGAGCTGCAATGCTAGGAATCGAACATGTGTCCTCTGAAGAGCTTGTGCTCTTAACTGCTTGACCGTCTCTCCAAGCCCCTAGACTTGAAGGTTTTAATAAATTTCCTGTTGGGTAGCCAGACTCCCAAATTCTGTCTTATTTGGTTCCTTATGAGATTTAGGTTTAAAATGGGTTAACATTTTGCAGGCGGGTTTATTGGCGGGTGAGGGTGAGGGGCCCTGCCACCACGCTTGATGATTGGAATTCCATTCTACGTGGTAGAAGAGAACCAACTCCTACAAATTCTCTTTCGGCTCCCATACATGTCCTAGCACCTGCCCACATCCTCCTCCAAACAAAATGAATACAGAAAAATGTGATAGAAGATTGTCTTAAAGTTTTGTGATTTATTTAAAATATTTACTCAAAAAAGTTTGCTAAATAGATTTTTCCAATATTTAAGGAAAATGGCATCTGCACAATAACAGAAAGGGGAACCGATCATCCATCATGCCAGTGCAAGCAAGGTCTTCCCGGAGCAGCGATGTATTTCAGGGCGACAGTTCAGAATGGATACAATGACCTATTCGGAAAGCATGCAAGTTACATCAGGTCACTTCTAAGTCAGCAGGAGAAATCCATCAACGGAGAGATACAGATGTCCTTGTAAACTCAGGCACGCCAGCTCGGTGACGAGTCACTAGTCACGCTTCAGGCTACCTAATGTTGGGCTTGATTTCCTTTTCCTCCTCCTCCTCACTATCTTCAACTTGTTTTATGACCAGATCGGCAGACCCGTCCTCTACAATCTCCACATAGGATCTGTTCTCTTCCTCACTCAGATGCCATCTGGAATCCTTCTCTCCGTCCGCGGGGGACATGCAACGTTGCTCGGCCTCCAGCTCGACAGGGAGGCTGTCGATGCCGACTTCGGCCAGGCACTCGGTACACAGTCTGTAGCGCCTGGTCCCCTCCTGGACCACTTGTCCTGTGAGGTCAGTCACATGGCGTTTGCATTTCCTGCAGATAAGTTTGCATGCCTGGTGGATCTGCGTAGAGATTTAAGCAGTGATTAAAATAAAATTTTCAAAAGTGGGTTAGTTTGCTATTTTAGGGACCAGTTCGAACACTTAAGATGTTCAAAGCCATGCATTTAAATTCATGTTGACACCCAATTATCAGAAAAGCTCCCAAATGTCAGTGACACGTGTACACCATAGACACATCACATACCAGCTTTCTCCAAATAATGGCTGTAATGGTTTTATTACTATCGAATACCTAATAATTCTACACATCCATTAACCCAAGAGTATTTTGACTTGTGAGGAGGGGGTTCCTTCCCAGTGTGAAAGTTCCAAACACTATGTGCCATGTGCTGTTCTTTTTTAGTTTGTTTGTTTTGCGAGACAGGGTTTCTCTGTGTAACAGCCCTGGCTGTCCTAGAACTAGCACTTGTAGACCAGGCTGGCCTCGAACTCACAGAGATCCGCCTGCCTCTGCCTCCTTAGTGCTGGGATTAAAGGTGTGCGCCATAATGGCCTGGCTTGTGTCATGTTTTGTTTTAAGGACTTTAAAGAACTTTTGTTGTCATTTTATCTTTATTTTTCAAGACAGGGTTTCTCTGTGTATCCCTGACTGTCCTGGAACTCACTCTGTAGACCAGGCTGGCCTCAAAGTCAAAGAGATCCACCTGCCTCCGCTTCCGGAGTGCTGGGATTTAAGGCGTGCGCCACCACTGCTGAGCTGAAAAACTACTGTTGCCCCTGTTGTTGAGTGTATATGGGGGTGGGGGGAGGCATGTGCAGTTCTCTCCTTCCTCCTCGATGTGGGATCTGGGGATTGAACACAGATGACCAGGGTTTGTGGAGCAAGTGCTGTTCACTGCTGAGCTACCTCACTGGCCCTGTTCTAAAGACTCTTTATACAGTTTAACTTTGAGATTAAGCAAACAAAAAACCCAAAATTTACTTCGTGTACTTTTTTTTTTACTAGAGAAAGAAAAATATAATCCCAAGTAATAAATGTACCAACATTTCTGCAATGATCACTGGTTATTTTTGTTAATAAAAGGTTGGCTAGGAAGAAGTGGACCACATGGGGGAGCGGGGGAGGTTAGAAGGCTCAGGTCCTGATCCTGGCTAGGAAGAAGTGAACCACATGGGAAGATAGAAGGCTGGGTCCTGATCCTGGCTAGGAAGAAAATCACACTGGGGGATAGAAGGCTCAGCTCCTAATCCTGGCTTGGCAGCGCCCTTGTCATTTATTAACTAAGTGTCTCAGAACAAACTTAAACACGATAAACCAGTTTCAAACTGTCTTTCAAAATACTGAGCAGAAAAAAGTATTATCCACACAGAGGGGAACCTGACTACCCTGAATGGAGACAGGTTTAAATAACCAGACCACACTTCTTCCACACATCAGACAGTCATCCCTGCCTGCTTCTTTACCATTGATGGGGATGCTAGCCATAGGGCTGAAAGTGAAGATCAACTGACTTATTGGTCATGAGATACTTTGGTTAAAAAGTTAGATGGGCAGCTGGGCAGTGGGAGGCAGAGGCAGGTGGATCTCTGAGTTTGAGGACAGCCTGGTCTACAAGAGTGAGTTCCAGGACAGTCAGGGATACACAAAGAAATCTTTACTGAAACAAAACAAAACAAAACCCCCAAAAGTTAGATGGGGGCTCAAGATGACTCAGCAGTTAAAAACACTGGCTGCTCTTCCAGAGGACCTGGGTTCAATTCTCAGCATCTACCTGGTGACTTACAACCATCCAAAAGTTCAGTTTCAGGAGACCCAGGACCCTCTCTGGCTTCTGTGGGCATTATGCGTAAGTATGCAATGCATTTACATATATGCAGACAACACTCATACATATTTTTAAAACTTATCTATTTATTTAGTGAGGATTGGAGAGATTGGCTCAGTGTTTAGGAGCACATATTGCTCTTCCAAAGGACCTGACTGAGTTCAGTTCCCAGCAGCCACATTGGACAACACACAACTGCCTGTAACTCCAGATTCTAGAAAATCTGACTCCCTCTTCTGGCCTCCATGAGCACTGCACCCATGTGTACAAACCCATACACAGATACACACACAGATAGATACACACACAGGGGAGAGGGAGGGAGGCTGCACATTAAAAATAAGGTTTTTTAATATTTATTTATTATGTATACAATATTCTGTCTCTGTGTATGCCTGAAGGCCAGAAGAGGGCACCAGACCCCATTACAGATGACTGTGAGCCACCATGTGGTTTCTGGGAATTGAACTCAGGACCTTTGGAAGAGCAGGCAATGCTCTTAACCTCTGAGCCATCTCTCCAGCCCCTAAAAATAAGTTTTTTTAAGCTTCATTTATTATGTATACAGTATTCTTCCTGTATGTAAGCCTGCAGGCCAGAAGAGGGCGCCAGATCTCATTACAGATGGTTGTGAACCACCATGTGGTTACTGGGAATTGAACTCAGGTCCTCTTGAAGGGCAGGCAAGCCGGGTGGTGGTGGCAGTGCACGCCTTTAATCCCAGCACTCGGGAGGCAGAGGCAGGCGGATCTCTGTGAGTTTGAGGCCAGCCTGGTCTACAAGAGCTAGTTCCAGGACAGACTAAAAAAAAAAAAAAAAGATGTGTGTACACCTGGCCTTTTGTACAGCTGCTGCTTGGATTGGCACAGCAAGCATTTCATCCACCAAGTACTCTTGCCATTCCCACATTCACCCTTTGCTCTGAAAATAATGCCATTTAACTAAATGACAGAGGGGGAAATGGACAGCTGCAGATACCAGATCAGTCCCCAAGATTCATCCCAGCAAAGGGGCACCTGTGAGTGTGCAGAGGTGCGTGCATCGTACCAGCATCCCAGCAAAGTGAGCAAGATGTGCTCACGAACGACCAGTCCTCCAGTTAGTGTTTCCTACGTGACGCGCGAGATAGACATTGGCCTTAATGTGTTCTGGCCAAAAGTGCTTTATTTGAATCCATTAAGGATGAAACTTCAGCACATAAAAAGTACAGGGTGGCAAAAGAACGAGCTAAATAGCACTGTGTAGAGCTAGCGAACTCCGAGGTAGGATACTGTGTAAAATAAGTGGCTTAGTATTTTCAACAACCCAGTGTTATGAGGCAGGAGGGTGTGAGTGGGGGGAAATCATGCCAGATTAAAATACACTTATGGGTTTTAGCGATGAGATAGACTTGACTCTGGCTCAGACAAACCAGCTGTAAAAGATATTTGATGGGGAGTATGGGAGAATCAGAACTGAACTGCGTGCTCAGTCAATCAATCAAATTTTCCTGCAATGGAAAGGTAGCTATTCACTAAGCAACACAGGTGACATAACAGCATGTACAAGAAAGGCACAGAAGAAAATCTTGGGAGAATATATAATAAATAAATAGATTTCAGGCATGCGCCGCTATGCCCCTCTTAAAAGGCTGTTATTGTTGGTGGTGACTACATGATGTATGTGTGACCATGTGATTGCATGAGTGCCATGGGAGGCATGTGGAGATCAAAGGAGAATTGTTGGTAGCTGGTACTTTCAGGAAATGGTATTTTAGTATATATTTTAATATTAATATATATTTGCATATACATAAGTAAAAGATTTGTTTTTCTTTGTGGGTGTATATGAGTATATGACACGTGCATGAGTGTCCACAAAGGTCAGAAGAGGGTGCTGGCTCCCTTGGGATAGAGTTATAGACGGTTGTGGGCTGTGCAATCCTCTGTAAGAGTACTATGTACTTTTGTTTTTCTTTTGGGTTTTTCGAGACAGGGTTTCTCTGTGTAGCCCTGGCTGTCCTGGAATCTGCTCTGGAGACCAGGCTGGCCTTGAACTCAGAGATCTGCCTGTCTCTGCGGGACTAAACGGGTATACCACCATGCCCAGCTGGTACTATGTACTCTTAACCACTGAGCCATCTCCTTTTATTATTTATTGTGCATGTGTATTCCTGTGTGTGTGCATGTCATGTGTCAGAGTGTGTGGAGGTCAGAGACCACCTCTGGTGTCAATCTTTCCCCTTCTGTCTTGTTTGAGGCAGGGTCTCTCCTGGCTGCTGCTGCCTTGTAGCTGTCTCTGAGAGGTCCCAGGGCCTGAACTCAGGTTCTATGCTCACACAGCAAGCACTTTTACCAACTCAGTCATCCCCTGGCCCTAGTTTGGACTTTTTTTTTTTTTTTTTTTTTTTGAGACAGGGCCTTTTATACTGTAGCTCAGGCTGGCCTGGAATTGACTCTGTAGACTAGGCTGACCTCAAACTCATGGTGATCCTCCTGCTTTAGCCTCATGAGTACCGGGATTAGAGGCATGAGCTACACCCAGTCCATCCTTATACCTTATTAAACCATGAGGCACTGAGCACCGAACAGTACTTTCTGAAATTCCCTGACTAGGAGTGTCTAGTGGCCTTCTTACTTCCCTTGGAGACTTGGCAGAAGTTGATACAGACTAGAAAGAAGGTATAGTGGAGGCAGGCCAGATTCAGCCCGACAGAGGTCCCAGCAGGTTTTGGTTATCAACAGCAGATGCTGAGCATCTGGATAAACGGTGCTTCTGACCTTACACTTAGAACATCTATCCAGGTTGATCTTTGTCTCCCAGCAGAGAAATATACCAAGCAGATGAGATTTGATATGAACTAAAATAGAAATATATAAAAAAAAGCACCAAAAGAGTATCTCCTACTTCAAGGTCTCAAAGGAGAATAAAATTATTAATATATTATATATATATATATATATATATATATATATATATATATGCATGCAGGGTGTGATGGTGCACACCTTTAATCCTGGAGGCAGAGACAGGTAGTCCTCATTGAGTTCAAGACCAGTGAATGGATTTATACTTTATTTAGTGTGCATCTCTGTGTACATGTCTGTCACAGCATACATGTAAAGGTCAGAGGATGGCTTTCAAAAATTGACTCTCAAAAAAAAAAAAAAAAAGCTGGACAGTGGTGGCACAAGCCTTTAATCCCAGCACTCGGGATGGAGAGGTAGGTGGAGCTCTGTAAATTTGAGGTCAGCCTAGTCTACAGAGCCAGTTCCAGGCCAGGCCAGGGCTGTTACAAAGAGAAACCCTGTCTCGAAAAACCAGAATAAATAAATAAATGAATGAATGAATGAATGAATGAATGATTGGTTCTCTCTTTCCACCATGTGAGTTCCTGGAATTGAAGTGAGTTTCGGGTGTGATAGATGTGTCTTTACTCATTGAGTCACATAATAATTTTTAATATAACTTTATATAAATCTATGCATTTCTTTACAAAACAAAAATAGTATTTCTGGAATCATTTTTTTTTTACATCTTATTACTTGTATGCATGTGTGTCTGTGAATGTGTGTGAGTGTGAGAATGTGTGCCACGGTCCACGTGTGATGGCCGGAGGATAACTGTGGGGTTCCTCTGGGTTCTGGGAATCAAACTTGGGTCGTGAAGCTGAGATCACGGGGTAGCAAGGACTTTTACCCGCTGAGCCATCTCACTGGGCCAAGAGTTAGTGTGGTGCAGTTGTGGGAAGAGGCTTTCTCCCATGACTTTCGATGGGTGGATGTGTACTATACGTATGTGTACCTCTTTGTGTTCTACATACATGTGGAGGTTCATGTTTCGTGGCTTCTTACTGCTCCTTAACTTATATTTTAGAAGATTGTTAATTTACTATGTGTATCAGAGCATTTTGCCTGCATGCATACATGCGCAGCACAAGTGCCTGGTACCCATGAGTTCAGAAAGGGGTGTCAGATCCCCTGTAATGTAGAGTTACAGCTGCTTGTGAATTGCCATGTGGGTGCTGGGAACCAAACCCAAGACCGCTGGAAGCCCAAAGAGCAGCCAGTGCTCGTAACCTCTGAGCCGCCTCCCAGACCTCTCTACCTATTTTTATTTAAAGAGTCTTTAACTTAAACCGAAGATCACTGATTTAGCAAGAGTAGCTATCAAAGCTCTCCCAGGAGCCTCTGCTCTCTACTGTCCCAGGGCTTGAATTACATGTGTGCGTCCCCACCCCTGGATTATATTTTATGTGGGTGCTGGGGACCCACAGTTAAGTGATCACTTTTGTGTGGCAAGCGAGTCACTGCCCCATCCCCAATTTCCATTATTTAAGTAGATAAATGGGGGGAGGGGCGTAGCTCAGTGGTAGAGAGCTTGTTTAGCTGCGTGATGCAGTGCGCAATCCCCCAGGACCAGAAGGGGGAAAGAGAGAGAGAGAGAATTGGGAAAGAGAAAAGAAAAGCAGGTAAGTGCACAGACTTTACAGGAAGAAGAATGATGAAAACTCATCTACATACTGTTCGGAAATGGCTACTCAGATGGTCCAGCCTGCTAAAGCGTTTCCCACAAGCTTGGCACGGGTAGGGCCTCTCTCCTGTATGGCAGCGCAGGTGGCGTTTGAGGTCTGCTTTCCGCTTCACAACATGCGTGCAGTATGGGCACTTGAATCGCAGCCTGGGCAGATCATCTGTCAGAGACAGTTGGATTAGATCATTCAGAGACCATAGGAACACTTCTGTGAGTGTAAGGGATCCAAAGGCGCTGGTGAGCCCAATCTTGTGAGGGTCAAGGACAAACAACTTGTGTTAAGCACGCTGTCAAGTCATCCTGGGCACACACAAGTAACCTGAATACAAAGACCAGGTACATTTAAACTACCAGCTCTATCATTTTACTTCCACGCTAGATTTTAAATGAAAAAAAAAAAAAAAGGTAGTACCAGACTGTAAAACTACACACACAAGCCGAAAATAAAGCAATTAACTTTTTTTAATTAATTAAATTTTGGGGGTGGGGGTATTTCAAGACAGGGTTTCTCTGTGTAGCCCTGACTGTCCTAGAACCTGATCTGTAGACCAGGCTGACCTATAACTCAGAGATCTGTAACATGAGGGCCTGCTTGTTGGGGTTTCTGCCCTGCCCAGTTCCCACAGCTGGTAAGCTTCAAAGAAAATCATACAGAGGTCTCTATTAATGATAAACTGATTGGCCCTCTGTGCAACAGAGATCACCTGCTTCTGCCTCCCAAGTGCTGGGATTAAAGGTGTGCGCCACCACCGCCTGGCCTTAGCGATTCATTCTTTCTTTCTTTGTGTATTTATTTATCCGGAGGGTTTCTCTGTGTAACAGCTCTGGCTGTCCTGGAACTCATTTCATAGAAAAGGCTGGCCTTGAACTCACAGAGATCCTCCTGCCTCTGCCTCCCGAGTGTGGGGATTAAAGGCATGCGCCACAATCGCCCAGCTAGCAATTCATTTTTTTAAAATATGTATTTATTTTTATGTGCATTGGTGTTTTGCCTGTGTAAGGGTGTCAGGTCCCCTGGAACTGTAGTTGCAGACAGTTATGAGCTGCCATGTGGGTGCTGGGTATTGAACCCGGGTCATCTGGAAGAGCAGTCAGTGTTCTTAACTGTTGAGCCATCTCTCCAGCCCCCCAGCAATTCATTTTTAAGAGGGAATTTGTTTGTTAGAGACAGGTTCTCACTGTCAGTCCTGACTGACTTCAAACTCACAGAGATTCATCTGCCTCTGCCTCCCAAGTACAAAGATTAAAAGTGTGTGCCACCACGTTTAAAAGAGACTCCCCTCCTCAGCTGAGGACCGAACCCAGGGCCTTTCCAATTGCTAGGCAAGTGCTCTACCACTGAGGTAAACATCCAATCCCTATTTTTTTTAGATTTTTAAAGATTATATTTATTTACTTATTTGTGATGTGTGCATGTGCGTGTGTGTAAGTTACATGTTGGTGCACAGGTTGCCAAATTGAGCGTGTGGAAGTCAGAAAAACTTGCAGGAGTCGCCACCTGCGTTTCTCCTTCCGCTGTGTGGACCCCAGGGGTGGAATTCAAGGCTTGGTGGCAAGTGAGCCATCTCACCAAGGGCTTGCTTTGCTTTTCAGGACAGGGTCTCATGGAGTAGCTCTGGCTGGCCTAGCGCTCAGAGTGAGCATCCTGCCTCAGCGCCCCCGTCCTAGGACTATGTGTGTGAGCTACCACACCCAGCTGTAAGAGCTTGCTTTCTTCTGCTTATACTTTCCATACCCTTGCCTTCTTTTTATCCACTTGTTAATGCTTTTTGTTGTCGGGCTGAGACGAATCCAGGGCTAAGTCATGCAAAAGTGTGCTGCTGCCTCAAGACATTGTCAGGCATTTTTTCCTTTTGATTCTTTGTGTGTGTGTGTGTGTGTGTGTGTGTGTGCGCGTGTGTGTATATAATCTGATTATTCTTTTGACTGTCATTAAATGTACTCAGTATTATATTTTGAATTAAACATTTTAAATTCATGTCCTATGAAATAAATTTGAGTTAAAAAAAATATGACTTTAAAAAAAATGAGGTGCTTTTCCAGTGGACCGGAGTTTGGTTCCCAGCACCCATGTCAGGAGGCTCACAACAATCTGTAATTCCATGTCCAGGGCATCCAATAGGCTTTTCTGTCCTCTATGGACACCATACATATACATACACACACACGCACACACACACACATGCTCAAACACACGCAGGCACATACACACATGCAGGTGCGCATGCACACACGCACAAGTAAATATTAAAAAAAAATCTCTTAAAAAAAAATCACTTGGTTCAACTGCCATGGCACCTAAAACTAAGGGTATTTGGGTCTGGGGAGGGACTTAAGTTCTTCCGGGTACCTGGAAAGCTCCTGGATGTGACGTCAGACCCTTGGCTGTACTGGTAGCCAGCCGGCGCAGAGTCTACTTCAGCGTCGATCTGTACTTGCTCTTCAGACTGGGAAATGTGGCTGGAGGAATCGGACGCCCGTGCTTCTGCTTTACCCGACTTAAGATGAACAGGCTGAGAAGGCTGCGACAGTCTCAAGTGCTTGGTCTTTTTAAGGGCATCCTTCCTGTGTTCGTTGGCCAACGGTTGCTGAGCACTCCTTTGGGGCGCTGCGTGGTAACTGTACTTGGGCCACAACTTTCCACTTACTATACTTGGGCCTTGGTCTGGGCTCAGGTGAGAACGGGGAGATGCGCTTTCCTCCTGCCAGCTGCTACTGTAGAAAGAGGGGCGGTCCACACCATTCGAGCTGCTGTCCTTATCGGAGAGGCTGAAATAGCGATCTTTTTCTTTCTCACTGATGTCCAAGGAAGATTTAATGAAAGTCTTGCATACACTAATGACATCAGTCATCTGAAGGAAGCTCGCGGCGGACATCACCTCTATGACATTCTGTCCAGTAAGAGAGAGTTTGCCGGAGTAGACAAAGTCCAGGATAACTGTGAAGGTGTCCGGGGAGAAGGTCTGAAACGTGGCTGTGGCCGGCTGACTCGTCTCCTTTGAGCTCTGGGACAACAGCATCTTAAAGTAGCCGCTGCTAGCAAACAAGACATTTCGATGCGCTTTGAAGACCTTGCCTTCCACGAGAATACTGCAGTCACAGAACACGTCTTGCCTGCGCTGCTCGTTCAGTTGCTGCAGGAGGTGTGACTGGTGGGAGGAGATCTCCATTCTGCAGGGGAACGACACGCGGTCACCAGAGAAGAATGGCACGCGAGAAAACAGGACTCAGAAGGCTCGTTCCCTATCTAAACCTGTTCCTTCTTAGGAACACAGTCCCCAAGACACAGAAGATAGTGGGGTCCACAGGATCTGCGGCGCTGGCCTGAAGTCCCTGCTACTCAGAGGGTGAGGCAGGAGGATCGAGGCTCACTTGAGATACAGAGAGGGTTCAGGTCTCAGCCTAGAAAACTTGCAAGACAATCTCAAAATAAAACATAAATAAAATATCACTGTAGTGGAGAGTTTAGGCTAGCCCTGAAGAGTATCTACCAATATGCTCATTAATGTCACGTTCGCAGTTTCTATTAACAGGGACTTTGTTTTCCACTTGGAAAGGAAAGGGTTTACACATCGCAATCAGTCCGGGGACAGAAAAATCCACCTACAGGTACGTATTACCGTGGGAGAGTTCCCTGGTTCAGTCTCCAGCACCAACAAAACATGAGCCAAAACACCAGGCAAAAAATAAATAAATAAATAAACAAATAAATAAATAAAAGCAGTAGTGGAGTCTGCGCTCCCTTTTCCATGTGATCTATACAGCTTCTGCTGTCTCTGCAGAGATCTTAGCTTCTGAGGTAGACATGCTTGCACCTGAGAAATACTGCCTCGTTCCATTAAGTCGGGTTGTAACTATGAGTAATTCTCAGCCCCATTCTGGGCACCATTCTAAGCTAGCCTGCCCCAAAACAGAAAGTAAAGAAAACAGCCGGGGATGCAGCTTCGCGGCAGAGCAATTTCCCATAATGCATGAGGACTTTCACCCAGTCACCAGGAGCTTGAAGCAGTTGTCTGGAGAACCTGTTCTGCTGTCTAGAGAGAGGTGTAAGTGCAGCTCTGCACATGGATGCAGGGTGAAGGCGCTAGGCTACCAGGTGCATTGTTGGGGGGGTCGGCCGGGCAGTGGTTAGAGGGGGAGGTTGGTCAGGCAGCGGTTAGAGGGGAGGTTGACCGGGCAGAGGTGGAACATGATTTTAATCACAGCATTCTGGAAGCAGAGGCAGGTGGATCTCTGAGTTTAAGGCTAGCCTGGTCTACAAAGTGATTTCTAGGACTGCCAGGGCTACACAGAAACTCTGTACTGAAAAGAAAAAAAAAAAAGTGGAGCCCCTGGGTACTAAATGAGTCCTTGTGCTGCCTGCCTCAATTCCATTGTTAGCTTTTACATGTTTATCTCCAGCCTAAATTCCTAAGTATAGGTCTAAACATTCTGTAGCACGATTAATAAAAACCCAGAGACAGATTGGGATTCAACCTGAAGGTCAGAAAAGCAAAAGAGCCAGCCACTGGCTCTTACCTCTACCTCAGTCCGAAATGGCGATCCTGCCTCCAGGAATCTCAGAATGAGACTGAGAGCTGTCTCCTCCCTTCTCGAGGGCTGGAATTAAAGGCATGCACCACTACTGCCTGGTTTCTATGACAAACTAATGTGGCTACTGGGATTAAAGGTGTGTGTCACCATTGCCTGGTCTGTAAGGCTGACCAGTGGGCTGTTTAATTCTCTGATCTTCAGGCACGCTTTATTTATTAAAATACAAATGAAATATCACCACAACAATTTTCCCCTTGACACAGGGTCTCCCTGTATAGCCCCGTGTAGCCCTGGCTGTCCTGGAACTCGATCTGTAGACCAGGCTGGCCTCCAATTCACATGGATCCACCTGCCTCTGTCTCCCAAGAGCTGGAATTAAAGGTGTGCACCCCCACTGCCTGGCATGAGGAGCTTTTTTGTAGTGGGCAACAGTTAATGCAGAGACTCATAACTAGTCAAAGTGTTGTAGAATACGCTATTGTGACTATTCAGGCCTAAATGGCACATTTACTCAACCCTACCCCCAAGGTTCAGTGGAAAAGGGAGAGAGAATTGCAGGAGCCAGAGGATGGGAGTTGCAATGGAGTGCTGTCCTCTGGACATGGACTCACAGCAGCGTGGTGCCCCAATAAGAATAGCACAGAAGCATGGACGGGGAGAGGCTCACGAGCCCCAGTCTTCACTGAGGAGGCACTGGCACAGCTGTCCATGGCTACTGGGGGGGGAGGGGGTTGCGGCTCACTGATAGGCTGTCTGTTAGCCAATGAATGACCTCACGCTCGTGTGCATGTGGCCAACATTAACTGGATTCAGTAGGTTATGAAGAAGAAGGGTGGGGGTGACGAAGGAGGACATGAAAGTTGGGGAAGTATGGGGTACAAGGGAAGCTGGGGGTGGGGAATGGGCAGTGATATGGCCAAAATACACATATACAAGCAGGAAATTCTCAAGGAAAAACGTTGCGTTAAAATTTTGACAGTAAGTAGGCTTGGAGACAGCTGGACCTATGTTCCGACCCCCACAGCCTACAGAAATCCTGACGTCGTGGTGCGCATCTGTAATCCTGATGAGGACAAGAGCTAGGCATAGGCCAAGCCGTTTAGGGATGGGAGAAGTGTAAAATGTTCTCGGTTCTGTCCTGACCAGAGGGCACTGAGGATGGATTTCTCCCTTGGACCCCTGGCAATGTGACAAACAGAAACATCAATTTTGTCCCTTCTTAGGATTTAAAAAACTATAGGGTAAAATGGAGCTATCAGGGTTTTGAGACCCATTGAGGGAAAACTATTATTAGCTCCTAGTCAAAAGAATGGAACATGAGAACTATGGCGTTCTGATGTGCCCTAAAGACGGGAATATTATACTCTTGTCTCTTCCCCCGAGAGTTAACCCCGCTGGACTACTACTCATCACCTGGGTAGGAGATCATTCCCCCAGGAAAGCGGATTCACCAGAAGAGATGCTAAGCAGTCGGGAGGAATGATTATCCCCCTTAATGAGATCATGGGCTTATTCCAATCTCGATGGAGTGGGCTGCAGAGCCTCCAGCACACAGCACTGCCAAGCCTGCCTGTATAACTCCTGTCTGTCTGTCTGTCTGTCTGTCTGTCTGTCTACCTATCATCTAATCTATCTACCTCTCTACCCTCTTCATTTCCCTCCCCCTGGCAGCTGCCAAGATTTACAGCTTGCTTGCCTTGTTTTTCTTTCCAGTTCTAATAAAATGGCCCTCCAGCTTCCTTCTGAACCTATTTCAAAATTATTCTCTTAAGGAGACTAAGGATGCAAACGGGAATCCCAGTTTCCCCAGTGACAATCCCAGTGCTACCTTGGTGAGATGGGACGCAGGGACCAAAGACACCACAGGAACGTGGGGGCTGGCCAGCCCAGCATACAGAGGCAGCAAACAAGAGACCCTGCCTCAAACAAGGTGACCATTGAGGTTAAGAGCACTGGCTGCTTTTCCAGAGGACCCTAATTCAATTCCCAGCAGTCACAGGATGGCTCACAACCATCTGTTACTTTAGTTCCAAGGGGCCAAAGGTCCCCTTCTGGCCTCTACATGCATGCAGTACATAGACATACATGCAGGCCAAACATCTATACATGTAAAATAGAAATTGTATTTTACTGATATATAGAATTAATATTTATATTAATGAGGTAAAAGATTTAAACATTTCACATTTGGTGAGGATGAAGCACATTGGTAGAATACCCAAGGCCAACCTCCAGCACCAAAGCAATGGTTTCTGATGTCGGATTCCCCTCTGTATGCTGTGAATATGTTTTATCACCATTGGTTAATAAAGAAGCTGCTTTGGCCTATGGCAGGACAGAATATAGCCAGGCTGAAAGAGATATATAGAGTAGGCAGAGTCAGAGAGACACCATGTAGCTGCCCAAGAAGCAAGAGGTAACAAACCATGAGCCTTGTGGTAAAATATAAAATAATAGAAATGGGGCCGGGCGGTGGTGGCGCACGCCTTTAATCCCAGCACTGGGGAGGCAGAGGCAGGCGGATCTCTGAGTTCGAGGCCAGCCTGGTCTACAAGAGCTAGCTCCAGGACAGGCTCTAGAAACTACAGGGAAACCCTGTCTCGAAAAAACAAAAAAAACAAAAAACAAAAAACAAAAAAAACAAAACAAAAAAAAAAAAAAGAAATGGGTTAATTTACGATAGAAGAGTGATCCAGGAATATGCTTGAGATATTGGCCAAACAGTGTTGTAATTAATATATTTTCTGTGCGATTATTCAGGTCTGGGTAACGGGGAAATGAACAGTCTCAATCTACAGGTTTTCTCATACCTGGAATGTACAGATGCTAGTCTTGACACCTGAAGATTATTGAAGGCAAAGAGGAAAGACTCCAAGTCAATGATGTCACAAAAGGAGCTATGTCTGTGGAGAGAAAGGAGAGACACACAGAGTGAGTTTTGGTAATAAGAGATGTAATCTGGTAGAGCACTTAATTATTTATTTATAGTTTAGGCATCAGTGTTCAGCATGTAAAAATAGATATTTTGGCCCAGATCATTAGTTTTAAAAAATAGCTCTGGTCAGTGGGGATGGTGGCCCATGCCTTTAATCCCAACATTAGGAGGCAGAGGCAAGGGGATCTCCATGAGTTTGAGGCTAGCCTGGTCTACAGAGGTAGTTCCAGGACAGCCAGTGCCACACAGAGAAATCCTGTCTCTAAAAGACAAAACAACAATAGCTTTGATGCTTTGGATTGCTCTCTAAATAAATTAACATGCTTTAGTGCAGGGTAGAACACACCTGAATCCTAGCACTTGGAACAGGGTAACAGGAGGATCAGGAGTTCAAAGCTAGCCTTGGCTATTTAGTGAGTCTGAGGACTGCCTTAGACCTTGCCTCAAAAAAAAAGATAAACTGGCTACAAAAGAAGTTTAGGAAACACTGGCAATTAGTGCAGCAGGCTGGAGATTGTGAACAAAACTGAGTTGGAGGAACAACTGGTTTTACTGTCTGTTGGTTGCGACATCATGAAGCCGAAATGGGCTTCCTATCTTTGATCCTCCTGCCTCAGCCTCCACAGTATTAGATTACAGGCACGTGTTACCTCCCATGCACAGGAAATCCAGGAGTCTGAGAGAGGAAAGCTTCTTGCCATGGGGAAAGTTCATCTGTTAGCCAGTCCTAAGGAGCTAGGAGAACCTGGGTGGAACGGTTACTCTGACAACTTTTGGGCTTACCAGGGCGACTTAGGAGTAAGTCTTTGTTGTGGCCAGCAAAAGTGAATTCTAAGCTATCAGAGAGAACAGGTTTCTAAGCCTAGATTGTGTCCCACACAGTTTTTACATGCTGATGAAATGTCATTTTGTGGGGACAATCACCAAGTTCCACCTTAACGCATACTCAGACACCTCTAGAACTTCCTTTAGGGAAACTAAAAAGTACATTTCCCAGACTCCTTTGCAGTTAGTCTCCCCCACCCCACACACCATCCCCCATGTAAAATATCAAATCTTTTATGAGAGCTTCAAGGCAGAAATGAGGCGGAACCATTTTCCCATGGCTGGACCATTAATGCCGGCAGACATGTTTATGGAAGCTTTCATGGCTGTTAAGACAGCACATGGGTTGTACATGTATGCAAATATCATGAATCTCATTAATGTAGACATTATGTTAACAATTGTAATTCTTGTTTGATTCTTGTTTTTGAGACAGGATTTATCCATGTAGAGTTGGCTATTCTGGAACTCACTCTGTAGACCAAGCTGGCCTCGAACTCAGAGATCGGCCTGCCTCTGCTGGGATTAAAGGCATGCACCACCATCGCCTGGTTGGATAATCTTACTATGTAGCTCAGGCTAGCTTCCAATTGTGATCCAGTTATAATGATCTTTTAAAACACACACACACACACACACACACACACACACACACACACACTACAGCAAGTCTTTCTTGTAATTTTTAAATTACTATCATTTGTTACTGTGTTTGTGTTGTCCCATGTGCACACCCCATAGTGGGCGCCTGAAGGTGAGAAGACAGCTGGGGGGAATAGACTCTCTCCTGCATCCTGGGGGCTCCAGGGATCAAATTCAGGCCATCAAGTATGGCAAATGTCTTCACCTTCAGAATTGTCTCCCTGGCCTCCAATAATTATTATATTATATTTTCCAATAAGTTTTTCAAGCATGAAAATCAGAAGTCAGGGCTGGGGAGATGGCTCACAGGATGGGCGTGCACTTGCTGCTCTTCAAGAGGACCCAAGCTCGGTTCCCAACACCTATGTCAGGAAGTTCACAGCTGCTATAAGAAACTAAGGCACAAGAGAAATGACTAGAAAAAAATAGCACTGGCTGCTCTTCCAGAGGACTGGGGTTCAATTCCCAGCATCCACATGACAGCTCACAACTGTCTATAACTCCATTTCCAAGGGCTCTGACACCCTCACACAGACATATAGTCAAAACACCAATGTGGTGGTCCTGCACACCTTTAATCCTAGCACTCAGGAGACAGAAGCAGGCAGATCTCTGAGTTCAAGGCCAGTGTGGTTTACAGAGCTAGTTCCAGAACATCCAGGGCTGCTACACAGGGAAACACTGTCTTGGAAAAAACAAAAAACAAAAAATTAGCTTCTTTTGGCTACTGTAATCAACATGCCCCGTGAAAATAGACCACTGCATCCCAGTCCGTTCTCACACAGACTGCCCCTTTCCTGCCTCCTAAAAACCACACCTGCAAATTCCTTTGCTGCTCTTTTCTGCCTGGGTCATAAATCAACCACTTTTCTTCCCTGATTAATCAAGGATCTCTCTATGAAAATAGGTGTGTATGGGGGGAGGGCTGGAGAGATGGCTTAGCGGTTTACAGAGCACTGACTGCTCTTGCAGAAGACCCAGGTTCAATTCCTACCACCCACGTGGCAGCTTACAACTGTCTGTAACACCAAGATCTGACGCCTTCACAGAGACATACATGCAGGCAAAACACCAATGCACATAAAATAAAAATAAATAAATTATTATTATTTTTTTTTTGGTTTTTCGAGACAGGGTTTCTCTGTGGCTTTGGAGCCTGTCCTGGAACTAGCTCTTGTAGACCAGGCTGGTCTCGAACTCACAGAGATCCGCCTGCCTCTGCCTCCCGAGTGCTGGGATTAAAGGCGTGCGCCACCACCGCCCGGCAATAAATTATTTTTAAAAAAAAAAGAAAGAAAAAGAAAATAGGTGTTTTGTGTGTGGTCCATGCCTAATCCAGGGTCTGAGAAGGAGCATCCGGCTGTGTGCTGGTCCTTCAGGAAGTGCTCAGTAAACTGGCTCCTTACTACTTGATACCATTTAGCATACTTCACAATGGCAAATAGCATCCTACATGAAGACTTATTTTCTGCATACAGGACTAAGCCACAGGCATGGATACTGACTTCCAGATTTTCCTTTTTTAGTAGACTGATCTTACAAGTTGTATCAGTAAGTTAGACTAACTCAGGGCCCATCCAAAAGTCAAATGGGACATTTGCAATATCTCTGCCCTAAATATCTATAGGAGTCCCAAAGAAGATTACAGAAGCCAAAATTCCCATTAAGGTGGAGGGAAAAGACAATTACATATATTTGAAACCATTAAGTTTGAGGGTCTTTGGAATAGAAAAAAAAATCATGCAGATTTTGGTAACAAGTAAAGCCTGATTCTATGCACAACATTGAGCCAGAGCAGAGGCTCTCGACCTTCCTAATGCTGTGACCCTTTAATACAGTTTCTCATGTTGTGGTGACCCCAACCATAAGATGATTTCTGATGTCACTTCATAACTGTAATTTTGCTACTGCTATGAGCCATAATGGAAATATCCGGTATGCAGGGTGTCTAATATTCGACCCCTGTGGGCGTCGCGGACCCAGGTTGAGAACCACTTATCTAGTGTGTTGATCTTAGCAAAAATCCCTAGCTCCTAAATTTGAGCTAACTGGAACGGCAATTGTGTTCTTTGAATAGTGATTGTACTCTTCAGAGGATGTAATTCTGGGAAGATTCGGAATTAAGTCCATCTTAAGAGCCATGCTGGAGAAGGCTGCGTCTCCTCCAAAGTTCATGCTGAAAGTTAATTCTCTGAGGGGAAGTATTAAGAGGAGCTTTTAGGGGGTCATCAGGTCACAGGGTACCTGCCCTCATGGATGGGATTAGCATCCTTATGAAGAGATTCAGAGAAGTGGGTCTGGCCCCTCTTCATCCTTCTACCCATCTTACTAATGTGGACACGGAGTTGACCTCATGGTGAATGTAGGGACAGGTACAGTCCTGGAGCAGGGAGCACCCTTCATCTGCCAGGGCACTGCCAACACCTAATCATGGACTTCCCGGCATCTACAAGTGTGAGAATAAATATCCGTTCTTGTTTTGTTTTTCGAATACAGGGTTTCTCTCTGTAGCCCCGGCTGTCCTGGAACTTGTTCTGTAGACCAGGTTGACCTCAAACTCCTGCCTCTGCTGGGATTAAAGGAGTGCGCCACCACCACCCAGCAATATTTCTTCCTTATGTGTTACCCAGTCCCAGATAATTTGTTTTAGCAGCATGTATGGGCTACAGGGTCTAAAACAGGAAATCTTAGAAGTAAATATAAGAATATTTGCTGGCACACACCTTTGATCCCAGCGCTCGGGAGTCAGAAGCAGTCAGATCTCTGAGTTTGAGGCCAGCCTGGTCTACAGAGTGAGTTCCAGGACAACCAGGGTTACACAGAGAAGCCCTGCCTCAAGGGAAAAACAACACAAAAAGCACATTTAACAGCTAGGGAGATGGCCCAGTGGTTAGGAGCACAGGCTGTGGTTAAGAGCACGGGCTGTGGTTAGGAGCACAACTGTGGATAAGAGCACTGTTTCTCCAGAGGATCTGGATTTGCTCCCCAGCGCCCACATGGAGGCTCATAACCATGTGCAACTCCCATCCAAGGAGATCCAGCACCCTCGTCTGGTACCAGGCATGCACTTGGTACACAACGGGCAAAACACCCATTTAAAACTTAAAAAAAGAGAGACTCCAAACTATAGCTGAAAGAAACCTCAGTTAGAAGATGATGTTTCATTTGAGTGATGTCCAAGTATCAGAAAGAAGACTACTCCAGGCAAAGCTAAGAGCAGGTGCAAAGGCCCTGAAAGGGAACAAGACTGGTGCGGGAGAACGGGTGGGGAGAGCAGGGCCACCGGTAGTACGTCTACAGTGCCCCTGACTCGGATGGCTGAGGCAGCAGAACGAAAGTCCAAGGCAGCCATAGGCCACTCAGAAACCCTCATCTCAAAATAAAATTAATTTTTAAAATGAGGCTAGGAGGTGGCGGCATACACCTTTAATCCCAGCACTCCAGAGGCAGAGACAGGCGGATCTCTGAGTTTGAGACCAGCCTGGTCTACAGATCAAGTTCCAGGGCAGGTAAGGCAACAGAGGCAACTGTCTGTAAAAAAAAGTAAGGGCCTGGGGCTGTATCTCAACAGTAGAACATTTGCCTAGCATGTGCAAGGCTCTGAATTCAACCAGGCAAAACATACACACACAGACACACAGACACACACACAGACACACACACACACAATGAGCCAAATTCCTATAAGGCCTTGGAGACTTACAGGCTTTATAGGCCTTTGGCTTTTCTGGTAAGATGTGAAGAAGCATTTAAAGCTTGGAGAGGGTTGGGCAGATGGCTCAGTGGTAGAGCTCCTGTGTACCATGTATGAAGCCCTGGATTCAGTTTGAGCAGAAAATAGTACCAGGTGTGGAGATCTATGCCTGCAACCCCAGCACTTGGCAGGTGGCTGCAGGAGAATCTGGAGTCCAAGATCATTAAAAACTACACAGATTTTGGGCCAGCATGGGGTACATGGGACCTGTCTTCAAAAAATAAATAAAAATCACAAAGAATTAAAAAAAAATCTAACCTTAGATCAACCTCTTTGAATACTAAAAAAAAAAAAAAAAATGCCATTGAAAGAGTTAAAACAGACTGAAATTCGACTAGTTTATCCCAACACTCACAAGGTGGAAGGAGGAGTATCAAAATTCCAAGGCTAGCCTGAGCCCCGTTTAAAACAAAAAATAAATAGGCAGACAGCAGTAAGATTTAAGTGATAAAGATCGGTGAAGGTTTTTTGGTACTTGGAGACTGCTCCTGGGGCTTCTTCCTGCCTAGCAGTGAAACTCCGCGCTTAGAGTCTTTCCTTCGTCAGGTAGAATATACAGACTGAACTGGTAGTCGCCTCGGAAGAAATTAAGTGAACTATTTCATGAAAGTGAAACCACTCCATTTACTAGAGTACTGCAAATATAAAGACTTCTAGGTGTTAGCGGCGTGTGCGGTTGGGTGCCCGCTAGGTGTGAATCCCATTCCAAACACGTCTCGGAAAAGCGAGGAATACAGCTAACCGCACAGTCAAGGGCGAGTAAGCGCGCCAGACGCGAAGGGACCAAAGCAGACAGTGTCGCCAGGTGGGAGATGCCAGGCACATTCTCCCGAGAGCCAGCTGGAGCTCCATACTTCTGCCCTCGGTTCTAAGCCCCGAACCGTCGCGTCGTGATTGAAAGCAAAAGGATGGAGAGCGGAGGGAGTGAGGATGCCGGGCTGCAGCGCCCCGCGCCCCGCGCCCCGCGCCCCGCGCCCCGCGCCCCGCGCCCCGCGCCCCGCGCCCCGCGCCCCGCGCCCCGCGCCCCGCGCCCCGCGCCCCGCGCCCCGCGCCCCGCGCCCCTCCCCCCGCCGCGGCGCCCGACGGCTGCGGACACGCCCGACTCCGTGGCGCCGCCTCCCCACCGCCGCCGCCAGGAGGCTCCGGCGCCTTCCCGCCTTTCCCGGGGCCCGGCCAGGGCGGGCGCCGGCGGCGACGGCGCAGCCATTGTCCCGCAGCCGCGCCCGGGGCCGCCGCCGCCCGCGCCTCCTTTGTGGCCGTCGCCGGCCCTCGGAGTCGCCTCTCTGCGCCCCCGGCTGCAAATGGCGCCCGGCCGCCCCTGCGTCGCCCCGCGCACGGGCCACGGTTGCATCCCCGGGGCACACCCCGGCGGCCCCGCTGCCCTCCGCCAGGCTCTCGGCCCGGCCAGCAGCCCCGACGCCCCGGCCACCCTCCGCCCGCCAGCGCCCACTTACCGCGGGGCTCTGGCTGCTCGTGCGCGCTGCGCAGCAATTCCCGGTTCCCGGTGGGGGAAGCACCCCCTTCCGAAGCCGAGGCTGTGCGCCCTAAAACAAGTAGCCCCAACGTGGGAGAAACAAAAGGTATTTGCTGACGTGGGCGTTGGACAGAAACGCCCGAGGGCTGAGGACACAATTAAAGGGGCAACGCACAGATTTCAGGCACCAACCAGCAGCTTCGCCCACTCCCCCTGCCCGTGCCCACACCCGGCTGCACCCTCCACAGGCACTGGGGCGCCCAGATTCCCTAGCAGTTGACTGCGGATCATTCTTTTAGTCGGGAGCTTAAATTTTAAAATTGTACTTTACGTTGGGAAAGGCGCCTCCGGAGGGCAGAAGGGCTGGATTTCTAAGATGTGGGGATATTGGTTTAAGGAGAGAGGGAGGGACTTAGGCGTGCCCACAATTACTGTATAAGTACATGTGACATTATTGTACTTAAGTTTAGCAACGTCAAATGGAAGAAATTTCCACAAAATTTCCCCATTTGTTGAAGCACTTATTCTAGACAGGGATAGCCTTTTAGAAACCTTCGTAAGTCCCCGGCAGGCCATTTGAAAAGGCAAGCCTAGAGAAGCTGAGATCCCGAGAACATGATTCTTGATATAAAACTAGAAAAAAAACAGAAGGATTTGTACTTTTCAGTACAAAAGTTGATCGAATATCAAGCTTCTCTCCGGACATGTCCCTAATATTTAGGCCGCAAACATCAGGTTATGCATTTTCTATAACAGTAAAATCGCTGAATTTTCACTCTACACCAGCATAAATTCTAGAAACTAAATTAGTTTCGTTATTCCTCATACTGGTTGCCACTTTTTGAGTGGTTCCTTTCCCAAGTACTTGTCCTGCGGTCAGGTTTTTGTGTCTGTGGTTTCCTCTTTGTTGTTCAGTCACCTCTGAAGGTCACACCTGTTCACTCCAGGGGGGCTTTGTGATGTAGATGCGTTTCCTCACCTTTTGAGATAATGGAAGCTTGTTTGAAAACCAGTAGCAAGCCTTTAATCCCAACACTCTTGGAGACAGAGGCGGGCAGATCTCTCCAGCTAGAAGCCACCCCAGTCTTACACAGTGAGTTCCAGGACAGCCAGAGGAACAAACTGAGACCCTTTCTCCAAAAGAGAAAATCATTCGTGATCAGCATTGCTGAATGTGCAGTTCTGCTAGCACCTCCATTGAAGGGTTATCCCAGAAAGACCTAACATAATAGCAAAAGCTTTCTGCAGCATTGGGGAGGCAGAGGCAGGCAGGTCTCTCTGTATTTAAGGCCATCCTGGCTTACAAAGAGAGTTTATGGCTAGCCAGGGCTTGTGTAGACCCTGCCTCAAAACAAAACACATTCAGCAGCCAATTAAGCCAACCAGAAAGGTCCCTTTGCCCCATGAGGGGCCTGGCGTGCAATAGTTGCACAGAGCAGCCTTTTACCTATGTGGTTGTCCTAAAGGAAGTAGGAAACAATTCTCCAGCTGCTATTCCTGTTTCTGATCTGGAAGCGATGCCCAATCTAGACTGCAGACGGGATGCAGGGAGCTTTTGGGAAGCCCCAGGGCACAAAGGCCAGGGTTCCCTTAAGCCAGGTCACCCCGTCCTCTGCACCAAGCTGCCTGATGAGGAACTTATGCTCCAGGTCCCACCTGGAGGCAAGTTCAAGATCCTGGCCTCCAGCTGATCCACATCTCAAAGCAGTGGGGCTCCATCAAATGTAATGCAGGTGAATTTGAAGACATATTCCCTGAGAAACGGCTCCTTCCCGATGGCTGTTGGGTCAACTATATCCTCTGTTGTGGTCCCCTGGACAGTGGCCGGCCTGCATTCCTGAGGGCATCCGCTGTGTTCTCCTGTACCCCACCAAATCGTGTGCAGTAAGAAATCTCTCCACTGTGGGAGGAGGCGGGGTTCTTTCCTGGCAGAGTTTTACTTCTCCCCGCACGCCACCCTCAACTCCCGGACTCAAGCAGCTGGCGAGGGAGGTGTGTGCCTCTGCACCTGACCAAAGGTTTTATTTTAGTGTTAGTGAATACAGACGGCCAACAGAACCAGGCGTGCTGTAAGGCCAGCAACTGGCAAAGGTAAAACTGGAGAACCCGGCATTCCACGCTAGCCTGTGAGCTGTCACCCATGTTGGGGTGGGCCTTGGTGATGCCTTTGAGTCATTTCTGTTCCTGTAAGTCACCCCAATAAAGCTCATTGGTTCACCAAGCTGGGCTGTGATGGTGTCCATACTTGAGTCTGTTGTGGGTTCCCTATCTGGACCGAGTAGAGGAGTGTGTTTCGTCTCCCCGAGGAAAGTTTTGTCGCCCCACAGCGGTGCATGCCTTTAACCCCAGCACCTGGGGGGGCAGAGACAGCCAGATGACTGTGCGTTCAGGCCAGCCTGGTCTACACAGATAGCACCAGCTAATCCAGGGCTGTCAAGAAAGAAAGAAAGAAAGAAAGAAAGAAAGAAAGAAAGAAAGAAAGAAAGAAAGGAAGGAAGGAAGGAGGAGGCTAGAAGAGCGGATTTTGTCTCCTGTTCTATTTTGTTTACTGGAATAGAAGAGTCTCAAAGATCATGGAACCGGCTTGGACATGTTGAGAACGAGGGATCTCCGTGACACGGTTGCCGTCTTTGACATCCTCATCCTTCCTGCATGCACGTCATCTGAAAGCCTGGGGCAGTAGCTCCAGGGTCAGGGCCTCAGGCTGGGGTTTTGTCATTTTAGCGCAGATCAGGATCATGTGACAGATCAGGATCATGTGACAGATCAGGAACATGTGACAGATCAGGATCGTGTGGGAAGAGGGGAGTTCAGTTGGGAGGACACCTCCATGGGATTGGCCTATAAGCAAGGCTGTGGGGTCATTTATTGACTGATGATCAATGTGGGATGACCCAGGTCACTGTGACTGGTGTCACCACGGGGCAGGTGACCCAAGCCGTGGGGAACAAGGCAGTAAGTATTGCTCCTTTGGGGTTCTTCCTTCTGTTCCTGCCTCACTTGAGTTCCTGCCATGGCTTCCCTCAGTGATGGGTTGTGATCAGGACATGTATGCCAAATAAACCCTTTCTTCTCCAAGCTGCTTTCCTTATGGGGTTTATCACAGCAATAGAAAGCAAGTTAAGGCAGGTTTTGTTTTGGAGCAGTTCCCCCTATAGCCACCCTGGCCTTGAACCTACTTCCTGCCTCAGCCTCTTGTGTGCCGGGATTCTAGACATGGCCGCCACTCCAGTCTAGGACCAAATTTTAAGCAATCTAGTGGAGAGAAGAAGATGAAATTGCAAGTAAGTCTGAGAAGCATCTGGAGAGGAGGGAAGAGACACGGGCTGATGTTTTGTTACTGAAACCACAGAAGACTTCAATTCAAGAAGGTGGATAGAATTGGGCAGCCGTAGTTAGTCTCGCTAAAACATCAGGTCTTGGAGAGGGTACTGCTAATCTCAACAAGCTGGAGATATTGATCTTTTTGTTTGTTTGGTTTTGTGTTTTGAGACAGGGTTTCTCTGTAGTTTCAGAGCCTGGAATTAAGCACAAATGATGATGTGTGGTTTAGAAACATGGTCACCAGGATATAGCAACTTCTAGTTTCTTCTAGCTTGTTCTTTTCTCTCTCTCTTTTTTTTTTTTTGGTTTTTCAAGACAGGGTTTCTCTGGAGCCTGTTCTGGAACTAGCTCTTGTAGACCAGGCTGTCCTTGAACTCACAGAGATCCACCTGCCTCTGCCTCCCAAGTGCTGGGATTAAAGGTGTGTGCCACCACGACCACCCCCCCCACACCAAACAAAGACTCTTATTTGCCACACGGGAGTCATTTAAATAGAGGAGTAGAGTGGAAATAAGATTCCACCAAATCAGGAGAGACTCACACCTGTACCCCAGCATTGGGAGCTAAAGGCAGGGAGGATCAGGAACTCAAGGTCATCCTTAGCCACACAGAGAAGTTGAGACTGTCTCAACCTTACCCTGTGCTTCAAATAAACCAAAACAAGAGTGTCTACTTTCCCACGCCTATTTACTAGGGTGCTGGAATTCTCAGGGCCCTCAAATCAGAAAAGCAATAGAAAAAAAGACATGAACAGGAAGCGAAGCAGCCATGGTGCCCCTCCTTGCTGACGACATGATTCTACCATAAGACCCTAAAATGTCCTGGGAATGATTAACTGCTTTCACCCAAGGGGCAGGATACAACATAAACATAGAAATCAGTCGCCTTCCTTCACACCTGTGGCAAACATGTTGAGGAAGAAATCGAGAAACAGGTCTGTTCAAAATTGCCTCAGTAAAGGAAGGAAGGAGGGAAGCAAGCAAGCAAGCAAGCAAACGGGGGACAGAGAATTTGCTCACAGGAGAGGCATTTGTTGTCAAGCCTGATGACTGAGTTGATCCCTGGGACCCACATGGTTGAAGGACAGAATGGACTCCCCGAAGTTGTCTGACCTCCCCCCCCACACACACACAGCATACAATGAATGAATAATAAAGTTTAAAAACAGCCCTTGCAATACCCCGAACCAGAGAAATGAACAATTTCTATATTAAAATCTTCAGAACATTCAGGGAATGATGAGAACTGAAGGAAGTGGAAGGACCTCCCATGCTTGAGCAGAGGAAGAAGCAGCATTGTGAAAATGGCCACCTCACCAGAACAGATTTAATACCATCCCCACCAAAATCTCTATGCTGGGAACTGGGGAAACAGTCAGTGGTTACGAGCTCTTGCTGTTCTTGCAGAGAAATAACACACACATCCAGTAGCCCACAAGTGCCTGTAACTCCAGTTCCAGGGAATCTGGCGCCCTCTGCTGGCCGGCTCGGTCATTTACACACATGGTACACTCAGACACACACATATACATAAAAACACCAGCACCAGGCTTCCCAGAAATTCATTTGTGAAGTCATCTTTCCATGTTTATAGAAAATTTCTATGGGCTTCTCACGTTTGCATTTTCTTTCAATTCTTATCATGGACCATGGATACAAGCCATTTCTTGAAGTACATTTGACTAGTATCATCCTAATGTTTGTTTGGAACTGGTGTTCTCAGGATGTGGACTTCCTTCCAGTTTTACCACGTGACTTCTTTTTTTGAGACAGGGTTTCTCTGTATAATAGTCTTGGCACTCATTTTGTAGTCCAGGTTGGCCTCGAACTCACTGAGATCCGCCTGCCTCTGCCTCCCAAGTGCTGGGATTAAAGGTGTGCGCCACCACCACCCAACCTAGCATGCGCCTTTTAAGGCTTTTGAAGGGGTAGAACATGTTGCATGCCCGATCGCCAGGCTTGGGTGTGATACTGGAGCTAGTGGTGTACGCAGTGGCAGCATGCCAGTCCTGAGCAGGAGCTCCAAGAAGCACTGTGCAAATCCATTGGCCCCTTGCTTTTTTTCCTCTCTGCTATAATGGGATATTTTTACTGCAGAGATGTGAACAAGAGTCTATTCACTTCAGATAGGCCACCTATAGACCAAAGAAACAAGTCCCCTGAAGTGCAATGTGGTTTAAAAATGAGTTTATTAGAATTATTTCCAGAAGCATGGGTGAGGGGTAATTAACAGGCGCTTGAGTGATTAAAAAAAAAAAGTCGTCTCCCCTCCCCCATTGTGGACAATGACTTCATGAAAGCCACATCATGGAATCCCACCTTCAATTAACTGTCTACCTCTTCTACACTGTCTTAGTTAGGGTTTCTATTGCTGTGAAGAGACACCATGACCACAGCAACTCTTAACAAATGAAACGCATTCAGTTAGGGTGGCTTACATTTTCAGAGATTTAGTTTATGATCATCATAGCATCATGGTGGCACGCAGGCAGACATGGTGCTAGAGACGAAGCCAAGTGTCCTACATCTCGGCTTGCAGGCAACAGGAAGTGGTCCGTTTCACTGGGTATAGTTTAGGAACTTAGCAGACCTCAAAGACCACTCCCAGAGTGACATACTTCCTCCAACAAGTCCACACCTACTCCAAAACCACACTTCCTAATCTTACTACTTGCCTTGGGGGTCATTGTATTTGAAATCGCCATATACACTGTAGCTGTAGCCTCCCCTTCCACGTTCCCTCCCAGATTATGTGCTGCTGCGGTCATGAAGGACTGATGGGGGGCATCCCAGATGAGAGTCCTGTGACCCCTGATCTCCTACTACTAAGGAGTGTTACCAGCTCACTAGTTACTCTAGACCTAACTATTAGTATTCAGGCATCTGTACTGAACGTATACTTGGGACATACGTCCTCTGCTGTAGCCACTAAGAGCCCCTCCTATGCACATTCACTACGTTCCCCTTCAAAAGGGCCCTGCCCGCCTCTCATCTCTCCCTCTTTCTCCCTGTCTCTGTCTGTGTCTCTCTTCTCTTCTGCCATCCCTGTCCCCAGAGGCCAGTCTCACCTCTTCCCTCCCCATTTCCCCATTCACTTTCTTCCAATAAAAAAAACCCCTCCACCTGAGCTCTGCCACATTGTATCTTTCTCTGGCGCTGCTTTTTCTAAATGACAACATTGGTTCCCTGACCCGGAAAGGCTCTTCTGACACTTCCTCCTGCCCGCAAGCAGTTTGAGGCACGCCAGGACCCTGGAACCCAGTCCAGGTCTGATAGCCTCTCTTCTCCAGATAGCTGGGTCCCTCCGTCTAAAACCGGCATGATTGGTTAGCCCCTCCCTTTCCCTCACCTCTGGCTATTTCCTCAGTGAGGACTCATCTCTCCAGCATTTTTGTTTTGGCCCTTTTGGCCTTGTTAAGTCCTGGTACCAGGCAACCATGGCTCTTTTCAGCTCAGAACCCTTGCCCCCCCCCCCCCATGATGACTGGGCAGCCGTGCCTGTCTTGTTTCTCAGACCCTCGGGTCTTTCGACGTCCCTGCCACCACCCACCAAGCTCCTTCAGTGACTCATTGGGCGACTTGTGCCTTTCTCATTCAATCCTCGCTTGATAAAAACCTCTTGGATCTTGTTCTGCCTCACTCATGGGGAATAAGCTTACCAAAAACCTGCTTCCTAGGATTTCTCCATGTAACAGACTTGGCTGTCCTGGAACTCTCTCTGTAGTCCAGGCTGGCCTCTCACAGAGATCCGCCTGTTTCTGCCTCCCAAGAGCTGGGATTGAAGGCGTGCGCCACCAGCGCCGGCTTCCTGGCACTCCATATCCTGACATTGTACAGGACCTCCGCAACATTCTCTCAGCGATCATGATAGATGGAAGGTTATTACTCTTCTGCATCCCCTTCCCGCAATAAACCTCTTACATTAACTCTGTTGCCTGCGGTATGTTTGCTCAATGGCAGAGTCCACCGAAAGGCAATCACTTCCCTGGGGATGCTACCCACCTGCTTCACCCTCAACAGATCCGCTCTCTTCCTCCTGCAACAAACCTGCTTTCTTTATTAACTGGAAGCTTCGCCTTCCATTCAATACTAGCAATCGGGTCTCTGGCAGGGTACCTGTCGCTGACCATTCTTTCCCGAGCACAGTCTCTCTTCATCGTCTGTCTTTCCTCGAAGTCCTGGTACCAGGTGAAGGTGTCTTTCTCAGGCTCAGAGCCCTTAGCCCCACGTGCTTTGCGTGATGATCCACTGGGCAGCCTGTGCCTCTCTCGAAACCGACCCTCTCTGAATTCCTGGTACGCTAGGAATTGCAGACCCTTGGGTCTGAATCACTGCCTCGTTCATGGGAACTGTCTGCTTAGACCTCCTTGTTCCCATTGGGATTTTTTTTGGAGACCCACTGTCCATTCCTAATCAGCTATTGTTGCAGGACTACCAGCTGTTGGCCGTAGCGTGTAAAGCACAAGGCCATCAAATATGTCCCTGTGATGCTGTGGTGATGGGAAAGGATCAGATGTTTTAAGCCCTAGGGAGTTGACTTGGATCCACCTCGAACAGCATGTTGCCAGGTCCAAGCCGCGCCTGATGGCCCCACAGAGCCTGGACAGTGAAGCAAAACAACTACTCCAGGACATGGCCAGCACCCCAGCTTTCTCAGGACCCCCAGAGAACAACCCCCAGGTCAGCAGGAAGTAGTCTTGAGAATATGGTGTCTTCATTCCCGCCTCACCTGCTACCCCTTTCTAACTCCTCACCTTTTTATAATAAATAAAAGAAGGGATGAATGTTAGTATTCAGGCATCTGCACTGGCCTGCCCTTGGGGTCCTGACAGGAGGCGTCCTCAGCTGCAGCCACTAAGAGCACCTCCCGCGCACATTCACTAGGTTCCCCTTTCAAAGGGCCTTGACCACCTCCCATTTCTCTGTCTTTCTCTCTATCTCTCTCTCTTCTCTTCTGCCACTCCTATCCCCATAGGCCAATCTCCTATCTCCCTCCTGCTTTCACCATTCACTTTCCCCCAATTAAAAAAAAAAAAAAAAACCACAAAACTCCCTCCACTTGAACTCCATTGCGTGGAGTCTTTCTCTTGCATGCCACCTTTTCTACAACACCAGCTACGGCTATTATTTTGCTTCTTTACCAGGACTGTCATTTCTGTTCATGACAATGTTGGGAGGATCATATGATGCTCTCTGGGAAACAAAAACATTCTTTTTTTTTGTTTGTTTGTATGTTTGTTAATGTGTTTGCTGATGTTTTGTTTATATGTTTTTTGTTCTGTTGTTGCTTTTTTAAAGATTTTTATTGATATTTATTGAGCCCTACATTTTTCTCTGCTCCCCTCCCTGCCTCTCCCATCCCCCCCTTCAACCCTCTCCCAAGGTCCCCATGCTCCCAATTTACTCAGGAGATCTTGTCTTATTCTACTTTCTACTTCCCATGTAGATTAGATCTATGTAAGTCTCTCTTAGTGTCTGCATTGTTGTCTAAGTTGTCTGGGATTGTGGTTTGATTTATGTTTAAAAACCACCTATGAGTGGGTACATGTGATAATTGTCTTTCTGTGTCTGGGTTACCTCACTCAAAATAATATTTTCTAGCTCCATCTATTTTCCTGTGTCCCTTTAAGAGACGAGCCATGCCCACTATCCTCTACCCCCCATCCCTCTCATCTGCCAAAGCAAGCTGATCTGCTCATCCTCTGCTTCCAGACTTAGTCCTTTTTTCCCATCTCTCTCTCTCTCTCTCAGAGAGGCAGTTTCTGTCTCTCTCTTCTCCCTACTTCTTCCCTTACCCCCTCTCTGTTTCTCTCTACCTCTCTCTGCTCTTCCCTGTTTTCCCCTTCCCTTCCATAGTCCACTAAATAAATATCTAACTTCACCCTGCATGACGTGCCTATCCATAGCTGCCTTGGAGACCTGCAGCGTGGTCTTGTGGCATGTCTATTCATCTCAGTTACACACATCATTAAATAATAAAAGTTTAAAATTACAGGTGAAAGCCAGGTGGTAGTGGAACATGCCTTTAATCCCAGCACTTGGGAGGCAGAGGGAGGCAGATCTCTGTGAGTTCAAGGTCAACATGATCTACAAGAGCTATTTTCAAGACAGGCTCCAAAGCTACAGGGAAGCCCTCTCTCAAAAAAAAAAAAAAAAGCACTGACTGCTCTTCCAGGGGCTCCTGAGTTCAATTCCCAGCAACTATGTAATGGCTCACATCCATCTGTAGTGAGATCTTGTGCCCCAGAACACTGTATACATAATAAATAAATCTTTTTCTTTTAAAAAAAAAAAGACAAACCAAAATAAAATAAAATAAAATGATGGGGGGGGTGTTACACATCTTTGATCCCAGCACTAGGAAGACAGAAGGCAGATCTTTGAGTTCAAGGCCAAACTGATCTACAGAGAAAGTTCTAGGACAGCTGGGGGGCTTCACAGAGAAACCTTTCTCAAAGAGTGCAAAACAAAACAAATACAACAAAAATCAAAGAAAAAAAGCCCAAACAAAACCCAGGAAATATATGCAAATGTCAGCTGTTGTAAACTAAGGGTTGGTAAATTACAGACTATGTGCCCAATCTTGTCTATTGTCCTTTTTTTCCTTAAAGGTTACATTCTAACATTGTCTTTGTTTTACATTTTTTTACGAGTTGAAAGTAACCAAACAAGAACATGTTATGAGATGTTATTTTTCTGTCTGCTTAATGGCTGCATCTGAAACAGGTATTTTGACTGCCTTCTGCTGCCTTGCAGGACCTCACTGCTTAGGCCAGGGTCTGGTGGGACTTCTGGACCCGCTGGCAACAGCTCTGTTGCTGCCACCAAATGTAGTTTTAACTAAGTCTCTATCGTTCTATTTGAAATTACCTGGCACAAGTGAGAAGGAAACATGGAATACTCAACAAACACGCTTAGGAGTTTATTGGGGGCGGTATACAGAACCTGAACAGAAGGTCCGTGTGCAGAGAGAGAGAGGGTTGAAGATGGTGCCTCCAGCTTTTAAGGGCTGCCTAGCGCATGAGCACAGGGGGATAGAGTGGTTACGTCATATACAGATGATAGAGCTCACGCATGCATGCAAGGGTCACGCAGTTGCATCAGACGTAGGTGATGCGACCATGCCGCACATGCTTCACGCAGGTCCTCTAAGACACCCCCCCCCAGGGCCATTAGGCAATTCTGCCTGAAGGTTTGTCCGCATATGCGTGGCTCTGGAACCAGGAAGTGTCAGCCATACTGTGGCTGAATCATTACATTCCACCCTTTTGTTTATTATAAAAATTTGGGGCATTTGGGGTCTTTAATGGGTGAGAATGGGGCAAAAATTTGGGGAGTTTGGGGGGTCTTTAATGGGTGGGAATGGGACATTGTAAGTTCTCTCAAGACTGCTTTTTGCTGATTTTGTGGGCGTTGGAGAGTTGAGATCCTTGACCACGTCCTGGGGTGGCTGATTACTTTTGTGTTTTTTCTGGGCTCTGTGGAATTGGCTGGCTGGCAGGTTGGATCTCGCAAGATGCTGGAAAGGCAGAAAATTATGTCTGGGAAAAAATTTTAGATCCTGGTGATTGAGGAGAGTCCCAAGTTGGAAGATAGAGGGGGTTTTGGGGGGAGTGGAGAGGGGAATTCCCCAGGGGTTGCCAAGACCAGATATGATAAGGGAAGAATTAAATGATACTAATTCTGAGTGAGTCTGGTCCGTTTAGATAGTTCCAATTGGCTCCCTGGAGCTTATGAAAAAAATGTTTGAAAAGAAATAAATTTTAGATATATTAAAAGCTTATGATTATGATGGTATAGTGTTAGAAGACAGTGGGGAGGAGGGAGGAAAAGAAGGGGGAATTATTAGATAGGGGAATTATTAGATAGGGGAATTATTAGACCCCTTAATGTTTTACCTGAAGCAAATCTTAAGGCGCTTGTTCTCTTTAGCATCATGGTGTTACCTTAACATCCAGGAGACACTGCTGCAGTCAGTGATAAACCTGTTATGTTAAAGTCTGCTTTGTAAGGTTTTGGAGTCTGGGACTGTGAATGTCCCCAAACTCATTATTGTTTCTTACTGCCTGGGCTTTTGGCAGTCCTTGTACCTCTGGCTCTATGTTTAATGATGGTCCTTGTAATAACAGCTGAGTGGTTAACTGAAAATTTAAGAATGACATTGGAGATATGGAGAAGTTGGTAAAGCAGATAGGAGGAAGAGGGAGAGTCTATGGAGTTTTTGGCACAGGAGAGTTGAGTACGGTGATGAGACTTTTATTTTTCTGGAACTGGAGAAAGGGTGGCTGATCTTGGTGTCCTCTGGAATTTAAGGGAGCAGGGCCCTGTTTGAGTTACCGTATACAAGGGAGTATCTTGAGCTGGAAGAGTAAAAGGTTTAAGATGGGACAGGTGGATCCAATGAGAGGCCCTCGAGCTTGGCAGCTGTGGGAGTTACAAGAATTACTTTAAAGGGGCCCTGCCATTTAGGGGAAGGGGGTGAGGGGCGTTGGTCTGGGGGAGAGAATAGTACCTGATCTCCTATTTTAATCGGCAGAGGGTATGAAATGGGACATGGTTGAGGTAATGAGTAGTTGGTAAAATCCCATAATAGGGAGCCAAGATGGGATAACAGCCGAGTAAGCAGGTGATCAGGAAGGGGAGCCATTTTAGGTGAGAGGTCAGGGGTTAAAACCAGCCACCCATACATGAGTTCAAAAGGCAAGATGAAAAAGGGGCTTTTGGGGAAAGCCCTAAGCCTATGAAGGGCCAGAGGCAAAAGTTTTACCCAGTCAAGGTGAAGCTCCTGTGACATTTTAACAAGAACATATTTTAAGGAACTGTTCTTACTGCAGGTATTTACACATGTGTTAGTGCTCCTCCTTACTGCAGGTATTTACACACGTGTTAGCACTCCTCCTTACTGCAGATATTCAGAAAAATAGCAGAGGGAGGAAAATACATTGATGACTGTTACGGGGTTGATTGGAACTGGAGTCTGTCTAGCCAATCACTGTATGTATTTTATTCTATGTATAACTCCATAATCACTGTCCGTGATTTTCCTATGCCATCCAAGTCACCTACTGGTGTATGAAATGTCCACTGAGGGCCTCACAGCAGCAACGCTGTAAAAGCTATGAACTCACATATAAACCTTTGATTCTTTTTTCCTTCTCTCCCTCCTCCTCACCCACTTCTTCTTCTTCTTCTTTTTTTTTTTTTTTTTTTTTTTTTTTTTTTTTTTTTTTTGGTTTTTCGAGACAGGGTTTCCTGTAGTTTCTAGAGCCTGTCCTGGAACTAGCTCTTGTAGACCAGGCTGGCCTCGAACTCAGAGATCCGCCTGCCTCTGCCTCCCGAGTGCTGGGATTAAAGGTGTGCGCCACCACCGCCCGGCTTCACCCACTTCTTGACAGGACTCACTGTGTAGCCCTGGCTGGCCTGGCACTCACAACTCAATACGTAGACTCAGAGATCTGTATACCTCCCCCTCTGAGTACTGGACTTAAAGGTGTGTGTGTGTGTGTGTGTGTGTGTATAAAGGTGTGTGTATATATATACATATATACATATATATGTGTGTGATATATATGTGTGTGTATGTATACGTGACACCCACCATGACTCTTTTTGTTTTGTTTTTTTCTTTTTTCTTTTGTTTTCAAAGGTAGGGTCTCCTGTGACAACATCTGCTTTTTCCTGTCTCTGTGCACCTGTGCTCAGATTACAGGTGTGCACCACATAGGACTCAGATCTGGTTTATAAACCCCTGCTCTCTGGTGGGGCCTACCTATGGAATCCTAATATTTGGGAGGCAGAGGAGGCCGGCTCCAAAATCTAAAACCAGTCTGAGCCTGATGTGGGATGTCCTTTTGTATATGTCTTGCTTTTATTGGTTAATGAGTAAAGCTGCTCTGGCCTATGGCAGGGCAGAATGTAGCCAGGCTGGAAGAGATATAGAGAGTAGGCAGAGTCAAGGAGACACCATGTAACTGCCAATGGAGAAGGACATGCCAGCTGAAACATGGTAGGCCACAGCCTCGTGGTGATATATAGGTTGATAGAAATGGGTTAATTTAAGATTTAGGAGCTTGCTAGAGATATGCCTGAGACAATGACCAAACAGTGTTATAATTAACACAGTTTCTGTGTGATTATTCAGGTCTGGGCGGCCAAGAAATGAACGAGCAGTTTCCGTATATAGCCATCTCGAGCTAATGTGTTCTTTATTAAGCAGGACAGGGACAATCTGGAGAAGTACGTGATTCTAAGCCTCACCCTGGCTGGGAGAACGTCTGTGAGTCCAGAACACCCTGTGTCAGGAGGAGGGATAGTCAAAGAGCAACTGGGGCACATCGAGTGGGAACAGCTGACTTGAAAAAGCTCTCATTGGCTTAGCTTTGGAACATTAAAAATGAATGGCATAAGGCCGGGCGGTGGTGGCGCACGCCTTTAATCCCAGCACTCGGGAGGCAGAGGCAGGCGGATCTCTGAGTTCGAGGCCAGCCTGGTCTACAAGAGCTAGTTCCAGGACAGGCTCTAGAAACTACAGGGAAACCCTGTCTCGAAAACCAAAAAAAAAAAAAAAAATGAATGGCATAGCAGATTACAACCCCGTGAATAAAATAAGACACGGTGAGTCTGCGTTTTAAAAATGATTACATTTAAAGCGTTTAAAAAGAAACAGGTGTGGCAGGAGAGATAGCCCAGTGGTTTCGAGCCGTTGCTGTTCCAGAGAACCCGGGTTCAACTCCCAGTACACATTTGGTGGCTCATAACCATCCAAAACTCCAGCTGCAGGGGATTCTCTGATCTCCAGGCACCAGGCACACATGTGGGGCACAAACATACATATGGGAAAAACATTCATGCATGTAAAGTAAGTAATTTTAAAAATAAATTTAAAAGAAGAGAAGTTGGTGATTTAAGTACAAAATTCTTTTTTAATTGCCAGGGGTAACTTTCCAGCGAAGAATTCTGGCAGACATCACCTTAATTTAGGACAAAAACGAACATTATCAGTAATGAGACCTGACAGATTTAAACCATGTACCGGTGGATACCAAGCACCGAGGATGCAGCATCACTTCTGCAAGAGCCTAACATGCCCAGCCAGAAGCGAATCAAGACCAACACAACCTCCATAAATCAGCCTCCCAGGCTTGACCCTCCAGTGGCCCCGGAGCCCGACTGCTGCAGACACACCCTCCTCACCCTGCCCTGCTGCCGCCAGAAGGCTCGGGTGCCTTCCCTGCCTTTCCCCAGCAGAGGCTGGGTATAGCTCGGCCATCATCCCGCAGTCCCTCCAGGGGAGCATCCTCTACCATGAGGTCTCCCAGGAGTGCAGAAACAGTAACTGGACCTTTTCATTATGGCAAAATACACATCGATGTGTTGCATGATAAAAGTTTAACATTTTAAAGGACAATTTAGCTAGGTGTGTGGGTGCATACCTGTAACCGCAGCCCTCAGCAGGCACGGGCAGAAGATCAGGAGTTCAAGGTTATCCCTCAACTGCACAAGGGAGTTAAAGTGCCCCCTCCCCCCCCCGCAGGTCGGGCCAGCGCAGCCAGGCAGCCACCACTACATGGCTGTCTCTAAGGTCTTGCCTATTCTGGATGTTAGCTATAAATGGAATTGCAGAATACACAGTAGCCCTTTGCCACCGATTCTCTCACGTTGGAAACAAAATTCCTCAAAGGAATGAGGATAATCTAAAAGGTGTTTGTGTCTCTCACTCTGGTTACCTGGACCGATGAAACAAAGCAGCGTTGAAAGTTGGGATTTTCCCTCAGGCTTCACATACTGGGAGAAGGACAAGGCTGAAGCCTGCTGCCAATCAAACAGGGAATATGGATCCATGAAAAGGGAAGTGATTTCAGCAGGAGCCAAGACAATGGCTGGTCAGTGATGGGCAGAACCACACCTTAGCTGGGACTGCTTAGATATATACATTATTAATATTTATTATGTAGACAATGTTCTGCCTGCATGTATCCCTGCTGGCCAGAAGAGGGCACCAGATCTCATTATAGATGGTTGTGAGCCACCATGTGGTTTCTGGGAATTGAACTCAGGACCTCTGGAAGAGCAGCCAGTGCTCTTAACCTCTGAGCCATCTCTCCAGCCCCCAATTATAAAATTCTTTGATTAACTTCTGTGTTTCTTTACCAGGAACATTCTTATTATACAAGTGATAAATGTAGAGAGAAGCCAGCCTGGTCTACAGAGTGTGTTCCAGGACAGCCAGGGAGAAAAACCAAAAAAAAAAAAAAAAAAAAAAAAAAAAAAAACCCCCCCACAAATGCTCCAAGCCAGGCTCGGTGGTACATGCCTTTAATTCTAGCATTTGGAATGCAGAAACTGGCAGATCTCTGTGAATTTGAAATCCTCTATCAACCACCAGCAAGTCCCAATGCTACAGCATCCCTCTGGGATGTCTACTGCTAAACCGGAGGTGCCTGGAAAGGCAGATCCTGTGGATGGGGTGTGGTTGAGCTGGTGACTACTTACCTGACATGAACGAAGCCCTGGTTTCAATGCCCAGCAGAGAATAAGATGGGCATTGGCTGCATCCACCTGAAATCTCGGCACGCAGGAGGTGGAATGAAAAAGATTAGCACTTTATGGTCATGGTCAGCCTGGGCAACAAGAGCCACTGTCTTACAACAAAGCAGACCATAGCTGTCTCTATTGTTAGCTCATCAGCCAGACTTCAGCTCTCTGCCACTATCTGTCAGCCAGAAGGGTACTAGGAACTACACTGAGGTGCTGGGTGCCGTGACAGAGCAGGCAGAGCCCCTGTTCTCCCTCCTTACCAATTGATCTAAACCTCCTGGGGAAAGAGTAACAGCTCTGCCGTCCTGTCCGTGAGAATAAATGGTAGGCAAATGTGGAAGCAGTGGTGAGCAGCGCATATGTTAATCTTCTGTTGCTATGGTGAGATACCACAACCCAGGCAACTTATGGAAGAAAGTGTTGATTTGGACTTACATTTCTAAAGAGCTGGAGTCCACGGCAGCAGGAACAGGAAGCCTGAGAGCTCCCATGTTGAACCACAAGCCCAAACCAGAGAGAAGGAAAACTAGAAACCTCGTGGTGAGTCTTTAAACTCTCAACTCCTGCTCTAGTTGTATATTTCCTCCAGCAAGAACGCACCTCCCAAACCACCCAAACAACACCACTAACTGGGGACCAAGTGTATGATGCCTGAGGTTATGGGGGACATCTCATTCACAACCACCACAAACATTTTAGGCTTTGCAGATAAAAGATGCCAGTCACAACCAGTATATGTTGCCACTACAATGGAAAAACAGAAGGGAACCTGGAAAAAAAATCTTATTTACAAAAACCAGGCAGCAAACAAGAAGTGGCCTAATCTCTGTTCCACCAGTAATAGAATAAAAGCTTTTTTTCTTATACTAAATGAAGTTAATGAGTCTTCAGACAGACGGGAAGTGTATTTAACATTAACAGTTATATATTGTTATGTGGAATCTTTGAAAAAAATCTACAGCCTATAAATGTTTTCCTCAAGAGTAGGCAGCGAGCCCAGCTAATCTTAAATAAACTCAGCTTCAACATTTTAAAAAATGTAAAATTATATCAATATATTGCTGAAACTGGACCAACTTCCTGCCTTCAAATGAAAAATATTTGAAACTGTTGTTCAGCTGAAATCACTTTAAAACACAAATATGCACATATGTTTTAAAACCATTAAGATAAAATGTTGAGACAGCAGAAATGAGAATTCAGTTTCCTGTGGGTAATATCCACTGATTTATTACTTTACTATTTCTTGGTTTTAGTTACATATATAGTTATGTGTATATATATATATATACATATATATATATATGACTATATAAGTGTATACACACACACACACACACACACACACACATATACTTACATTATACCCAAAACAGTGGCTGGGGAGATGAATCAGAGGTTACGAGCATTGGCTGCTCTTCCAGAGATCCTGAGTTCAATTCCCAGCACCCACATGGTGACTCATAACCATCTATAATAAGATCTGGTGCCCTCTTCTGGCATACAGACATACATGCAGGCAGAACATTGTATACCTAAAATAAATCTTTAAAAACAAACTTGAGGGGCTGGAGAGATGGCTCAGCGGTTAAGAGCATTGCCTGCTCTTCCAAAGGTCCTGAGTTCAATTCCCAGCAACCACATGGTGCCTCACAACCATCTGTAATGAGATCTGGCGCCCTCTTCTGGCCTGCAAGCAGACACACAGACAGAATATTGTATACCTAATAAATAAATAAATATTAAACAATCAAACAAACAAACTTGAACCAGCAAAGCAACACAGAATATGGACACCACTGGACCAGAAGACCGGACCTGGCTTGAACATGAAGGCCAATCCAGTCCCCAAAGTTCTTCATTTGGAGGGAGGAAGGCTTGAGGCTGCGTCTGGCTACATAGCTCTGATGGGTCTCAAGTTTGTGGTGGTCTTCCCCACCCTATCTATCTTTCTCCCCCAATTCTAGGATGACAGGAGTGAGCAGCCATGTACCTTGCTTTCTCCCACATGCTAGGATGACAGGCATGAGCAGCCATGTATCTGGCTTTCTCCCACATGCTAGGATGACAGGCATGAGCAGCCATGTATCTGGCTTTCTCCCACATGCTAGGATGACAGGCATGAGCAGCCGTGTACCTGTCTGTCTTTCTCCCACATGTTATGATATCCCAAGAATGATTTCTAGGCAACATGCTAAAATTCTTCTCTGAAACTTCTTGAACCAGTCCCCACAGTTCAAATCAATCTTAGCACCACTGTCTCCCATGTTCTTGCTAATGTGGCCCATTAAGCAGCACTTAAAGCATTCCACTGCTTTCTTAACCCAAACTCCCAAAGTCCAAGTTCCTTCCAACAAAAGCATGGTCAGGTCTTACGCAGCAATACCCCACTCCTGGTACTAACTATCTTAGTTAGGGTTTCTATCACTGTGAAGAGACACCATGACCATGGCAACTCTTATAAAGGAAAACATTTAATTAGGGTGGCTTACATTTTCAGAGGTTTAGTCCATCATCATCATGGTGAGACGTGGTGGCACGCACACAGACATGGTGGTGGAGAAGGAGCTGCTACGTGTTCATATGCAGGCGACACAGAGTAGACTGTCTCAGTAGGCATGGCTTGAAAACATATGAGATGTCAAAGCCCGCCTGCACAATGACACACTTCCTCCAACAAGACCACACCTACTTCAACAAGGCCACACCTCCTATTAGTGCCACTCCCTTTGGGGGCCATTTTCTTTCAAACTACCACAGTTTGTGAATTTTAAAAAAAAAATGTATTCACTTATTTATACATGTATGTATGTTTTGCCTGCCTGTATGTCTGTGTATTACATGTGTGTCTGGTACCCACAGAGGCCAGAAGAGGGCATTGGATTCCCAGGTACTGGAGTCACAAATGGTTTAGAGCTGCCATGTGGGTGCTAGGAATTGAACCCAGGTCCTCAGGAAGAGAAGCCAGTGCCCTTAACTGTGGAACCATTTCTTCAGTCCCTGGATTTTCAAAGGGATTTTATTTTTAAGTGTGTATGTATGTGTTTTGTTTGTGTGTGGGCATGTGTGTGTAGATATGAGCACAAGTGTAGGTGTCTCTGGAGGTCAGAGAGAACAGATCCATCTGAAGCTGGAGTTATAGACAGTTGTGAGCCACCCAACACGAGTGCTGTGAAACACAGTTGGGTCCTCTGCAAGAACAGTAGCTGCTCTTAGCCACTGAGCCATCTGTCTCTCCAGCCTGCATCTGCACATATGCCCAGGCACACACGCACACACACACACACACACACACACACACACACACGCACACACACACACGCATAACCACTGAGCCATCCGTCTCTCCAGCCTGTATCTGCACATATGCCCAGGCACACACACACACACACACACACACACACACACACACACACACACACACATTTGAAAGTTTAGTTTATTTTTATTTTTGAGTGTTTAACCTGCATACATACATACACATATACATATTCATACACATATGCACCACCTACCTACAGTGCCTGAAGAGGTTGGAAGAGAGAGGCACAACCCCTGGACCTGGAGTTACAGATGGTTAGGAGCTGCTCTGTGGGTGCTGGGAACTAACGCAGGTCCTCTAGAAGTGCAATTACGTGTTCTTAACTCATGCAGCACAATCCTATGTAATTGAGGCTGACCTCAAACTTCTGATCTTCCTGCCTCCATCTCCTAGGAATCAAGAGCTCCGTGCTTGTGAGGCAACCACACTACCAACTGAGCTACAGCCTCAGTCCTGGAAAAATCATTTCAAGCCAGATGGTGGGGGCACACACCTTTAATACCAGCACTCAGGAGACAGAGGCAGGTGGATCTCTGTGAGTTAGAAGACAGCCTGGTCTACAGAGGGAGTTCTAGGATAGGCTCTAAAGCTACTTAGAAAGACCCTGTTTCAAAAACCAAAACCAAAAAATAATAATAATTTCAAGAAAATGTTGGGCCAGGCGGTGGTGGTGTATGCCTTTGATCCCAGCTCTCAGAAAGCAGAGGCAGGTGAATCTCTGTGAGTTCAAGGCCAGCCTGGTCGACAAAGGTTGTTCCAGGATAGCCAGGGCTGTTACACAGAGAAACTCTGTCTTGAAAAAAAGAAAAAAGAAAAGAAAAAGAAATGTTGGATAATTTTACTTTGCAAGGTTTTTTAACAAATAGAATGAATAGATTGAGATAAAATATATGATGTATATTAAGTAGACAAGCCAGAAATTTCAATTTACATTATATGTGTTGTGTGAATGTGTGTATGTGTGTGTGTAAATGTGTGTGTGTTTGTGTGTGTATGGTGCTGGTGGTAACAAAGCTGCAGATCTATGAGAGTATTTTAAGGCAAAGAAATTACATTAACTTCCCCTACACTCAACTTGCGGCTTCCCCGCTCCCTGTCTAAGCATGACAAGAATGCCGGCCATGATCACAGGAAGCTGTGATCTTTATCATACATACTTTATCATACATGCCCAAGCAGCACTTTGGTCCGATAGGTAACCAAGGAAGCAAATGTTATCATTGGGTGGGATTTTCTGCCTGCCCAGACATGTTTGCTATCAGCATAAGACTGTCAGGACCTGGTTGCTGACCTTACCCAGCCGTGGGGGAACTAGGAACTTCATTTCTTTCAGGTCTCTGTAAAGTGGAGCGTGCTTCACGTCCTTCCTGCCGTTCAAATCCTTTGACGGTCCTGTCCAAGAGCTGTCCTGCGGGTTCCTGAGGTGTTGACGAGCTCCCATGGTTGGCCAGAACCCAGTCCAAAGCCTAGGGCCTCTCTATTTGCCACAGTAGTGACAGTTCCCTTCTATCTATCATACGACATTAACCAAACAATAGCTGTTTGCTGTTGCTTTAAATCTAGTTTTAATTGAAAAATAAATATTTCTTTCATTTTTTTTTTTTTTTACATTTTTACAATGAGCAATTTTACTCTCTTACTTTCTTACGTAGACGCTAATGGTTTGTTTGGTTGCTTGGGTTTTGGTTTAGTTTTTTTGAGACAGGGTTTCTCTGTGTAGCAGTCCTAGTTGTCCTGGAACTAGCTCTTGTAGACCAGGCTGTCCTCAAACTCACAGAGATCCTCCTGCCTCTGCCTCCCAGGTGCTGGGATTAAAGGCATCCGCCACTACCGCCTGGGGACACTGATTTTTTTAAAAGAATTTTAGAGTGTCTGAAATATATTTTCTAAAGACTAGGATATTCTGCAATGAGTATTTTTGTTTTGTTAACATGGGCTAGCCTCAAATTTGCAGTTGAGGATATGCAGTTGAGGATAACCTTGAATTCCTGATCCTTCTGCCTCCACCTCTCAAATGCCACAATGCCTGGAACAGAAGGTGCTGAGGATCACACTATCAAGATAGCTACAGGTCTAGCTCTCAAGTGTGTACACTTTGTTTCTCTCCCCAAACAATCAGGAGTTCACTGCCATGGGGTCACAACAAAGGCAACTTGGTCAAGACAGCCTGTGCTGAGGCTGTAAGCCTGGGTGAGGGCTCCCACCTGCCTATTCCCCAAGCCCCTGCTGGCATCCACCACACACTGTTACAACCGCTTTCCCTGAAAAGCACGGTGCTCACTCACTGAAAAAAATCAGAGTCTGACGTACAGTCAGAACTTCATAAATAATTGTTGGGTAACTGTTGAATAAATAACCAGCTATCATCACTTATTGATGGAAAGCAACTGAAGTAAGCAAGGGCACTCGGGCACTTCATGACATAGCAATCATGGAGCCCAGTGTTTGCTGGCTCCTGGGTGAGTACAGGGTCCCATCACACTACGATAGGGGGACCCTCAGGAGCTTCCAGTCAATAATCTCCCTATAGTAAGACGTATATACCTGTACAGCATACATACGACTATGAACAGCACCAAAGAATATAGGATTTTTTAAAAAAATATTTATTTATTATATATACAATATTCTGTCTCTGTGTATGTCTGCAGGCCAGAAAAGGGCACCAGACCTCATTACAGATGGTTGTGAGCCACCATGTGGTTGCCGGGAATTGAACTCAGGACCTTTGGAAGAGCAGGCAATGCTCTTAACCGCTGAGCCATCTCTCCAGCCCCCAGAATATAGGATTTTCAAAGAGCTTCCTTTGTAGGTAGATAGATAGACAGACAGACAGACAGACAGACAGACAGACAGACAGACAGATGTAGTTGTTTGGTTTTATTTTTAAAGTCAAACTGAATTATTTTTAGTTATTTATTTTTATTTTCTGTACAATGATGTTTTGCCTGCATGTATGTCTATATGAAGTGGCGGATGCCCTGGACAGGAGTTACAGGCCGTATTGGTACTGGGAATTGAACCCAGGTCCTCTAGAAGTGCAGCAAGTGCTCTTAACCACTAACCCATCTCTCTAGCCCCTAAGCCCTAAGTTCTTAGTATCCCTGATAGGCCTCAAACTTGCTATGTAGCAGAAGATGACATTGGACTTTTAAAAATAATTATTTTATTTTATTTTATTTATTTATTGGTTTTTCGAGTCAGGGTTTCTCTGTGTAGCTTTGGAGCCTGTCCTGGAAATAGCTCTGTAGACCAGGCTGGCCTCGAACTCATAGAGATCTTCCTGCCTCTGCCTCCCAAGTGCTGGTATTAAAGGCATGCACCACCACCACCCAGCTTATAACACATTTTTTTAAAATTTTTTGACAGGGTTT